>NC_044321.2:59447450-60123351 GCF_007474595.2 Lynx canadensis
TGATCTCACTATTTGTGACTTCAAGCCCCACATGGGGCTCTGTGCTGACAGCTCAGAGCCTGGAGTTTGCTTCGGAATCTGTGTCTCCCACTCTCTCTCTGCCCCTCCCCCTGCTCACACTCTGTCTCTAATAAATAAATAAATAAACATTAAAATTAAAAGAAAAAGAGTGGATAAACACATTGAGAACTTCAACAAAAAGAATGAAAATGTAAAAAGAACTACTCAGAGCTAAAGAATTCAATAACTGAGGCAAAAAATACACTACAGGGAATCAAGAACATATTTGAGGATGAAGAGTGAACCATCAATCTACTAGACAGGGTAATGGAAAGTAACCAAGTGGAAGTGCAAAAAAAAGTAAACAATAATAAAAATGAGAAAAAGCTAAGGGAACAGTGCAACATCATCAAGCATAATAACATCTGCATTACAGGAATCTCAGAACAAGAGAGGAGACCAACAACTTTTTTGATATAAATTGGCACAACCACTGTAGAAACTAGTGGAGAGTCCTAAAACAATTAAAAATAGAAATACCATATCATCCAGTAATGCCACTACTGGGTATTTACCCAAAGGAGCCAAAAACACTAATTTGAAAAGATGAAAAATGATATGGTTTCAACTATTGGGAAAATGGCAAAGCAGGAAGATCCTGGGCTCACCTCATCCCACGGACACACAAAAACAGCTATACCTGTGACATGAACTCTGAAAATGACCCGAAGACTGGCAGAACAGACTTTCCGCAGTTAATCTTAAATCTTAGAGAGAAGGCCATATCAAAAAGGGTAGAAGGGACAGAGATGCAGTTGAGAACCAAACCTTTGGTGAGACCAACCACAAAAACGATGGACACCAGTAGCCCAGAGAAATGAGAGGATGAGAACATACAATGGGTACCACAGGCACAGGTCACCCTCACTGGGAAGACAAATCCCCATAACATTTTGCTTTGAAAACGAGTGGAGCTTTTTACAATCAGTGGGGATAAACTCAGTACTTTATAAAACGGGCTTAGCTCCAGGAGAGCCAGAGGGCCATAGGAAACTGAGTGCCTACCCTTAAAGAGCCAGCATAAAAAATAACCCAGCAAAGGCACAGCATAGAACCAGCAGTTTAAAATGTACCTGGGATGTGTCCGAAGGACATTTATTCATTAAGCATAGCATGTTTGCTGGTGGGGACAGGGATATTTGGGACATTTCTCCAAGAACAAGTGCTAGCAAGCACAATTCCCCCCACACACACACACCCCCAACCCCCAGGCTAGATAGCCAGACACTTGGGGGAATGAGCCAGAACAATCTCCTCCTATCTTGGTAGAACATGCCTCACACCCAAGTTTTCCTATCTGCCGCATCCAACCCAGCCCACCTGGCAGGCATCCCTCTGAAGACACTCCTGCCCCCCCCCCCCCACAATCAACCCTGACAGTAGCTGGCGTCACTACAAAGTGACTCCTGCCATGGGGAAGAGGACTACATACAACTGTGCACCCACACCTGAGCAGCTGAATCTTACTGCTGAGAGCTAAAAAGGAGTGCCCTGCAGTTTGACGTGACTGCAGCCCTGGCAGATGGACTGTAGGTAGGCATGTGATCTGACTTCTGTCCTGCCCATCAACAAAAAGCTCCCAGGAGGTGTCGCAGGGAGAGAGTCCTGCAGTTCTCTGTGACTGCAACCCCCCAAAAAAATTCTGGGGGCAGGAATCTGGTCTGAGTACTGGCTACATCTGCCAATGAAAGTCTCTCAGGAGGCAGCAAAGGGAGACCATCCTGCCAGTTAGTGCAACTATTGCCCTGGCAGATGGAGTTAGAGGAAGCATTCTGTTCTGACCAATGATACCAACCAACTACAAGCCTGCAACGTCCTCAGACAAGTCCATTAACAACAAAGATACAAATCTTACCCAGTAAGCCCCAAACAGGTAAAGTGAGCAACTGTACTGACTAGACTGAGAGCAAATATGACAGCCAGTACAGTAGGGCCCATGCAGCCCACATAGGACATAGCAGCATCTGGTTCTAAAGTTGAAGCATAAGGATATTAGACAACTCCTGTCACCTGGGTCTTCATTCATTAAGCCACCAAATCATCAGATTGAATTCCACTGCTATCAAATTTGATGACTCTAGAATAAGGGCTGGCAAACTTTTTCTCTAAATGGTCAGATAGCAAATATTTTAGGGTTTGCAGGCATATAATCTCTGTCACAACTACTAAACTCTATCACTGTAGTATAAAAGCAATCACAGATAATACATAAATAAATGAGCATGGCTGTGTTCAAATAAAACTATAGGGACACTGAAATCTGAATTTCATATAATTGTTGTCATCAGTCATAAAAATATTCTTCTTCTTTTGATGGTTTTCCCAACCATTAACAAGTGTAAAAAAAAAAATTCTTAGCACAGAGGCCTAAAAATAGGTAGCATACTGCATTTGGCTCAAGGGTCATAGACTGACAACTCTTGATCTAGATGATCTCTAAAATCCCTGCAACCTCCAAACATTCTGTGAATGCCACAGCAAAGCAAAACACTGCCACCACCACCATCACAGAAAACCAACTCATGAACAAACAATATCCACAAAATTCCCCTCTTCCTCAACCAAATTTTCACAGCTCTAGGGACATAACACTAGCAGCAAGGTATATTTAGCACACAGCATAAAAACTCTTCATAGAGTTTTTAAGTGTTTTAGGCAACTTCTGTAGAGTTTAGATGTTGTTCCCATTCATCTAACAAATTTATTTTACATTTTTGTCATCGTGAAACTTGGTCAACGCTTCCTATATTTCAGCTAAGTGGTGTGAGATTTCATGCTGTTTCTTAATAGAGCAACAAAGAACAATGAATATGCCAAATTAAAATGAAAATCAATGATGGAATACTAAAGTAAGAAAAATCTTTAGAACTAATTCCTTTTAAATAATGAAATTAGGGGACACCTGAAGAGAACTTTATTGTTAGTAAGAGTAATTCACTAAAGATACATTTTAGACACATTTAATAATCAATTATTTCCATTGAGTTGGATTAGAACCCAAGAACTTTAGGAAATTAGTATGAATCTCTCTAGTCTTTTAAGATTCCTAGCCCTACTCTACTTGTGCACAGAATGGAAACATTACCACACATTCCACACTATATCTGGAATGATGAGATAACATGAGAGAAGTTGAGACAGCAGAATTGGACCTATGTTCTGCTACTTTACAGTATTAACTTTCAGTCTTTATGTTTACTAATATGGACTTGGGAGACAACTCTCAAGCACATTTCTTAAAGTTCCATAGCTGGACAACCTGAATCAATAGCAGACCCGCCACTCTATTTATATTTTTCTACATATGTTCACTTATGTTTGCTTTTTATGGATGTGTCAGATTGCTGTTGGATGTGTCAGTTACCTGGAAAATTACACTAAATTCAAACAAGATAGGATACTCATTGACTTGGGTTACTCTGCAAGACTCATGCAAATCATATCCAAAAAAACCTTGGTTTTCTTTATAAGCATTCTAACCAAGTCTAGTAGCAGGCAATCCTTTGGTAGGAAGTGTGTGGCATAAGCTTTGCTTAATAACACAGGTGCAGAGTTAAGAGAACATTGATGTAAACACAAACACAACTTTAGGGCTTACAAATGCTACTTAACATGTTCCTGTTAAACACTAGATGGAAAAGGTATTCTAAAGTATTTCGTTTTGTGATTTTTAAATTCCTTTTGGCTTATCCATATCAAGTCTCTTTCTAGCATGCTCAAAGTAAATTTCTACTTCAGAGGTAGGTAAACATGGGCCTTTGGGGCTGATAGCAATCTGTCACCACCTTTAACACAGGTGTCTTTTTACCTCCTTGCTACTTCTTTTTTGTTTCTTTTTATGTGTTGGTAGATTTCTTTCTCTCTGTCCGCATATTTTTAATTGTTAGTTTAGTATTGTTAATGGCACTCAAAGCTGAGAAGGTTGCTAACCTCTATTCCATTACCTCCTCATGGTCTAATTAAACAGAGACATGATATAAAACACAACTATGTATTTCTGTAACACAATTATTGCCCCAAACAATTGAATTAGCTTCTCAAATGAGAAAAAAAAATGACCTTTTCAAAAGATACTGTACTCCCTCTCAAATATACATACACAAAAATTTCTTAATTTTGCTTTCTCTCACTTATCTTGTTTATCTATTTCAGCCTTGGAAACCTGTCAGGGTTTTTTCTAAAAATATCCACTCTTCTTTTCGACTGCACTTTGAAAATTCCATAAGGTGACCACAGTTTATACAATGACTAGAACACCTGTTTTCACATAATGCCAGGAAGAAAACTGGTAGCTCTCTTAGAAGTGTTCTAAGAGCGGTAATTTCTTCTAAATGCCTTAAAAGAGAAGCACCAAAGCCTTAAAGCTACTCTAGAATGTTTCAAGAGTAAACAACCTTTGTTCTAAATTGCCATTATCAACTTTCTTAAATTGTATTCACTGTTCTAATACCAAAAGGTTATTACTTACTGTGTGCAACAGAAAATTTAAATGCAGGATCCTTATGTTTTGGGAGTTTATAATCTAAAACTAACAGATGTTGGCATAAGTATCACAGAAATACAGATGCAATGGTAAGATATGTCTTGACTGCCTTACCAGTATCATCCAGCCAAAAACCCTTCAATTTTAATTCATCTTTAGAGATGCTCAGCCCACAACAGAATAGATTCACTGAAGGCTAGTGTGGTTAGTATTCTATCTACTTTTCATATTTTCATATTGCTCTAGGTTTGCCAAAGTATTTTTGCATTACAAACAATATGGATTAGAAACAGCTATAATAACTTTTAGTAAGAGCCACAGTAGCTACCATTCACTAAGCAGTCACTATTTGGCTGGTCTTCTGCCCAATGCTACACTATCTCATTTCATTCTTACCACAACCCTACAAGGTATCTATTGTTCTTATTCCCACTTTACAGACTAGACACTGAGACTCAGCAAAGCTGCTCTGCCCAAATTAACACACCAGTAAGTGGTGGACTAGAGATGAACATCCCTAACATTATCGATACTAAGAATATCAATGATGTCACTGGACCTAGTAAGTTTACCATCATCTTTCTGATTGAAAACCTTGAACTGTCTAGGTTAATTTTTCTATTATTAATAAGACACATGTGATGTTTTGGGTAAGAGCATCAATGCAATTGTGATAATAAAAATAAAGAGTGGCATCACCAAAAGTGCCAGAGTATGGAAATTCAAAAATGCATACCTCCACTGAAGCAATTATTAGGCTGTCAAGAGCTGATAGAAACAACTTTTTCAGAACTCTGGAGTCTAATTTAAAAACTTATAACAACCAGAGAGTTAGAATAATGAAGAAATGAGTCACTAAATTTCAGTAGAAAATGTTGACATTTGTGCATACTCGCCCACCATCCCCAATTCCCCAAATCAGAAGCAGCCATGGGGATGGATGGCATCTCTCATTTCTGGTATGGCTTCCTAGTACCAGAAAGGGAAATATGGGCCTTGTCCTCAAAGAATTGTGCTTGTTTGTTTTGACTTGTCTGGCAGCTTCTTCCGGCTCAGGGGGCTTAACTTATTTTGTACCCATCAAAACTCTCTTCAGATTGGAGCACCCTTCAGTGTTGTTGTTTGTTAGAAGTATATAAAGGCATATAATAGCTGCAGATGCCTGGGGCAAGGACTAACAGGGGCAAGCAGGGACAGAATAAAAAGGCCAAAGACAAAGAGTGGGGAAGGAGATACATGGGAGAATAAGTGCTTTGAAAAGAGAATAGCAATATTAGATTTTAAAAGTAAGAAGAGTTAAATAAACACAAAGTGTAAGTATTAACAACTATTTAATGTGATACCAAGAAAAATTAACATGTAAAGAAACTGTATATTCCTCAGAAACTTAAAATAGAATTACCATATGATCCAGTCATTCCATTACTTCATATTTACCCAAAGGTAATGAAAACATTAATTGAAAAAGATATATGCACTCTTATGTTTACTGCAGAATTATTTACAATAGCCAAGTTATGGAAGCAACCTACATGCCCATCAACAGATGACTGGATAAGGATGTGATAAATGTGTGTATAACATGCACACACACATGCGAACACACACACATACACACACAAATGGAATATTATACTCAGCCATAAAAAAGAATGGTATCTTGCCATTTGAAACAACATGGATGGACCTAAAGGATATAATGCTAAGTAAAATAAGTCAGAGGAAGACAAATACCGTATTATTTCACTCATATCTGGAATTTAAGAAACAAAACAAACAAAAAAGAGACAAAAAAAAAAACCCATACTCTTAAATACAGAGAACAAACTGGTTGCCACAGGAAAGGTGGTTGGGAGGATGGGTAAAACAGGTTAACAAAATTAAGAGTATACTTATCATGATGAGCACTGAGTAATGTATAGAATTGTTGAATCATCATATGGTACACCTGAAACTAAGATAACATGGTATGTTAATTACAATTTAGTTAAAAAACAAAATAAAATGTAAAAAAATACTGACAGACTAAATTAGCCAAAATTAAAAATGAAAGATTTCATATTGGAAGAGCACATAGAGTACCAAGAGGAGAAATAACAAAAAAACTTATCATCTAAACATATTTACAATAATATTGAGGAATGTCAAAATAAAATAATATATTCTAAAAGAATCTAGAAAGAAAAAATAATAGAAGCTAAAAAATGATCAGACTTGCATCAGACTTCTCAGCAAGCTACACTGAATGCAAAAAAGGGGAGGATTTTCAGAGCATTGAAAAAAATGTCAAACCAAGAGTTTTACCTACAACTAAACTGCCCTTCAGATATGAAAGCATTCTAGATACAGATTTATGTGGATCTGTTCAGTTTGTAAAAAGTCATCAAGCTGTAAACACAAGATGTTTGCATCTTTCTGCTCATATATTACATTTAAAGGAGTGACATCACAAGATGTCAGAATAGAAAATCCTAGCATTCTGCCACAGAAACACTGATTTAACAACTATACATGGACCAAAACGACTTTATAAGAATCCTACATTCCAAGTTGCAGTACCTGAGACAAGGACAAAGTTGAGAATAGCTGCAATGAAGCAGGTAAGAATAGCAAATTCACTTTAACCACAATGAGCCCCTTCCCTAAGTCAGCTCAGTGCCAAGACAAGATGATACCAGCTTGCAACTCTTCCCTCAGGGCGAGAGAGAGTGGAACATGTGTTCAACATCCCTAAATTATACAGCGCTGCCCAAGGTACTGGTTTCTATCTCAGCTCACCTGGAGCTGATGGAACCAGAATAGTTTGGAAGTCTTGGGGCAGCTAAGGACAAAGGAAAGTGGCTGGTGCATTACTACAGTTGGCACAGCTTTGCACAATTGGGAGGAGGCACACAACTTGAAGCTTCCTTCCTGAAAGTGAGGGAGATAAATGGAACATACATCCAACATCCTAGCCTTTCAGAGTGCTGCCCAAGAGGATGGTATTTTTCTTACCTCGCTCCAAGCTCTGACAGAACCAACATAATCTGAATGCTGGGGGGCTGCTGAGAACGATAGAGAGCAGTGAGCAGTATACTCAACATGATAAGAAGATGCACAACTCAAGGCTTCTACTTTGGGAAGGAGGAAAAGGAGTGCAGCATGCATCCAACATCCTGGCTTTTCATCAGGCTGTCCAAGGGGCTGGTTTCTGTCTTGCCTGACTTAGAGTGCTAGTTAGACCTGGCACATTATACATGCATGGAGAAGCTGAGAACAAAAAAATACCTTAGTGATGTGTTACTGTTTCAGAGAACCAGCAGTATAGCAGACAGATACCCAAGAGAGCAAGAAACTACAAGATTGAAAAATAAAGAAACTAACAAATCCCTCTAATAAAAAATCTACATACACAAGTCCAGAGAATATATATCCACAGGCCCTCCTCATGTCTAGCTGGGATGACTGGTGAAGGTCTTCTCTGCCAGAGCCAGTAAACAAAGACTAGGAAATATGTGTATTTCTTTATACGTGCAGATACCAACACAAAGCTAAAAGGAACATGAAAAAAGAGAGAAATAAGGTCTCATCAAAGGGACAAAATAAAGCTGCAGAAACTGACACTAAAGAAATGAAGGTATATATATGAAAGACCTTGCAAAAAGCTCAAAACAATTCGCAAAAAGCTGTTCAATGAGCTTAGTAAAATGGTGCATGAACAAAATGAGAATATCAAGAAAAAGAGAGAACATATAAAAAAGAAAATTTTTGACCTAAACAGTATAAAGCCTGAACTGAAAAATTCAATACCTGGGATAAGAGCAGATTTGACCAAGTAGAAGAAATAATTAGCCAATGTGAAGAAAGGTCACTACAAATTATCCACTCAGAAGAGTAAAAAGAAAAAAAGAATGAAAAGGAGGGAAGAAAGCCTTAGGGACTTACAAAACACCATACAATAACTCTTCATTTTACTGGAGTCTCAGAAGAAAAAAGAGAAAGGTACCTAAAGATTATCTAAATAGGTAATGGCTGAAAACCTCCCAAATCTGGAGAGAGAAATGGATAACCAGATTCAATAAACCCAAAATGGAGCATGGAGGAGTAAAGATAGCAGAGGGCTATGGAGACCCTAGGTTTGCCTCGTCCCTCAAACACAACTATGTAAATATGAAATTATTGTGAACACCCAAGAAATTAATCTGAAGACTGAGAGCAAAAATGCACAACTAGAGGTTAAAAAAAAAAAAAAACCCAAACTGCCAAATCATGGAAGGTAGAAGCTGTGTAGAGTGGATTTGGGGGAGAGAAGAGCTGTGGGTGCTACAATGGGGAGGGAGCCCTGATAATGGAGAGAAGAGCGAAAGAAAGAAAAAGAGTAAAAGAATGTGCAGAGAGTTGCAAAAAAAAAAAAAACTCTTCTCCAAAACCAAGGACTGGGAAAGGGAGAGGCTCTAAACACCTCAAGTTTTTATAAACAGCAGAGGGCAGAGTCTGAACTTACGGAGGTCCACACCATTGCCAGGGCATGCCTGGCTGGGTTAGTGGTGCTCTGGTGGGAAAGGAGGGTGGAGACCCAGGAGTGGGCAGCATGATCTGAAGATCCCCTGGGTTATACAGGGAGAAGCAGTTCCCCTACCTGGAGTGCATTTTGAAGAGGGGGTAAGGCCTCTCTTAGGGGAAAAAATCCAGCAGTGCCACTGACTTGCCCCAATCATTAACATAGGAATGGAGATGCCAGCTAAGTGCCAAGAGCCTTGGTGCTGCCTTTCTGCTGGGATTTACCATAAACTCCGAACTGCTCCATGGTGGTACAACCAATTTCTGAGACAAGCTGGCACCAGCTACAGGGCAGCAAGAACCCTCCCCTAGAGGATCAGCATGGGTCTACAATGTCAGATCACTAAAATTTATAGTTCTGAAATCCAGCCACATGCCTGAGATAAAACACAGGAGTGATGTGCTGCCTGGCAGGTGGACAGCTCAGATGCTGGCAGGGTGAAGGTAGGGATCTGAGAGAAGCTGGGGACACAAAGGAGGTGGCTATTTGCTCTTCTGTGGGGGCTTCCTGAAGAGAGGTGGGCACAAGCTCCCCACTCCAGTGACAAGAGAGCGGGGCTATGAAATCCACTCCTCTCCACTGCCCACGAGCACTGATAGACTTCAGTAAGCAACACAGGGTCACCAAGTGGAGTCTGGAGCCCATTACAAGAAGGCCCACCCCCCTATGCACTGTAGGTGCACCTCCACTGGGGTAAGCACACCTGAGAATCAGTACATCAGGCCACCCCCAGAACACCAGGACAAACCCCTCTCACGCACCAAGTCTATTGATCAGAGGGTGCTGCAAAGCTTCAGCTCTACGGGAAATGGAAACTAACTTCATTTTTTTTGTTGTTGTTTGTTTGGGGTTTTTTGTTTGTTTGTTTGTTTGTTTTTGGTGGACCTCTTCTTAAGATAGCAATTACTCCCAAGAACAGGAATATCATGGGCTTTCCTAACAATCACACAAAATACAGTGACCTTGATGATATGAAAAGATGGAAGAATTCACCACAAAAGAAAGAGCCGGAAGATGTAACAGCCAAGAAATTAATCAATACAGAATATAAGTAATATGTCTGACCTAAAATTTAAAACAAGACCTATAGGATACTAGAAGGGTTTTCAAAAAAGCATAGAAGATGTTAAAGAATCCCTTACTGTAGAGATAAAAGAACTAAAATTTACTCAGGCCAAAAATAAAAACACTATTACTGAGATGCAAACCTAAATGAATGTCATGACAACAAGGATGGACAAAGCAGTGGGAACTATTCAGTGATACTGAAGATAAAATTATGGCAAATAATGAAGCTGCAAAGAAGAGGGGAAGAAAGATATCTTTTCTGACAAAACAGAATGAAACTAGAAATAAAATGTAGAAGAAAAATTAAAACCTCAATGAGATATCACTTTATAACTGTTAGCATGGTCATTATAAGCAAAAAACAAATGCTGGTGAAGGTGTGGAAAAATTGGAATCTTGGGCACTGTTGGTAGAATCATGCAGCTGCTATGGAAAACAGTATGGAGGCTCCTCAACAAGTTAGATACAGAACTACCATATAAGCTACCAATCCCAGACTGGGGTATTTATCCAAAACCAACTGAAATCAAAAATCATGAAGAGATATTTGTGCTCTTATATTGACTGAAGCATTATTCACAATAGTGAAGATATGAAGGCAACCTGTATGTCCATCAGTTGATGAGAAGATAAAGAAAATGTAATATATACATACAATGGAATATTCTTCACCCTTAAAAAAGAAGTCCTGTCATATGTAGCAACCTGGATTAACCATGCTAAATTAAATAAGCCACTCACAGAGGGACAAATACAACACAATTCCACTGAGGTATGTAAAGTAGTCAAACTCATAGAAGCAGAAAGTAGAATGGCGCATGCCAGGAGGAAGAAATAGGAAGTTGTTCAATAAATAAAAAGGTTCAGTTATATAAGATCAAAAAGTTCTATAGATATCCTGTACAACACTGTCCTTACAGTTAACAATACTGTACTGCACATTCAAGATTCTTTAAAAGATTGATATCATGCTATGTTTTTTTTTTCACCACAATAAAGAAAAAAAGACTTAAACGTAACAGGGAAGATGGCAGGGTGGTGGAAACATAGTATTTTCATATTCTTCAAGTCTCACATTACAGACAAATAACTACACAAAACCAAAAACAGAACTTATAAACAACATTTACAACAAAATTAGGATATAAGACATTCCCTTGAACCTCAATATACAAGCACACGAGAGAAACCAACAACAGCCACATGATCTGCAAGGTATCAGCAATTCTGTGGTAATAAGAGGTCACATGCAGATCTGAAACCAAGTGAATATCTATATAGCATTCACTGGAAAACGTATTAATCCCACTGGGAACAGCAGATGAAACTGGAAGGCCTTTTGTCCATCCCATTAGTGGACGAATACAAGGAGTCTAGGATACTAAGTTCTGAAACAGATGGAGCAGTGTAAACCCAAGAGCTCTCAAAACTGACCAACAAAGCCTCCCTTTCAAGACACAATGAGGACAAACTGTTGGAAGTAGCATTAAAATTGGTCAGGATAAAGACAATAAAAACAAAGGAAAAGAAGGCCCACACAAAAGTTAAGAAAGGGAAAGAGTTCAGAAAATAAGCTGAAAAAAACACAAAAGGGAGCTCTGTGAAGTTAGAAAAGCAAGTGGAACTAAGCCTCCTTCTAAAAGCTCAGGCAAAATCATTTCACATAAAAATGAGCAACAGAAAACGATCAAGATCAAACCTCATTCAAACTTGGTATTGAGAAATAAACCGAATGACATCGTCACAGACATGGAAAGCATAATAGAAACACATGCTTATAAAACAGATCAGAACTATAAAATATCGCAAAATAAGCCAAAAAATTTTAAGAGAAAGATACAATATATAGAAGAACATAAAGCAAAATTGGGTAAACTCGGAAATAAGAGGAGAGAATTCAAAAAATAATTAGAAAAGAGAAAAAGCACATTTTAGAAATAAAGTCCATAGAAGGAATGCAAGAGCAAATACAAAAGGGCAAATAAACTCAACAAATAATATCAACAAAACCAGAAGGAGAAGAATATGTTAATAAAAATGTGTAAGACAAATAAGGATTCAAGATAAAGTGACATAACTGGAGATAAAAGATGATCCAGCATATGAATAATAGATGTTCCTGAAAAAGAAAATTAAAGTGTGTTTCTTGATCTCAAAACTTACTATGAGACTACAGCCATTAAGACAAGGTGATACTGGCATAGACACAGAAATACAGGTCAATGGAACAAGACTGAAAGTCCAGAAATGAACTAATACATTTACTGCCAACTGATTTTTGACAAGGGTGTCAAGAAAAAAATGTGAGAAACAATACTCATTACAACAAATGGTCTTGGAGCAACTGGATATCCACATGCAAAAGAATGAACTGGACCTCTTCCTTAGCTGTACACACACAAACACACAAACACACGCACAAATCCTCAAATGGACTGATTGCCAAATTATGAAAATATGAACTATAAAACCCTTAGAAGAAAACATATATAGGAAAAATACTGTATTCTTGCTTTTGTTGCCTGTGCTTCTGGTTTCACACCAAAAAATTTTTCCCAGGGCACCTGGGTGGCTCAGTTGGTTGAGCGTCCTGACTCCAGTTCAGGTCATGATCTCACAGTTTGAGAGTTCGAGCCCCGCATCGGGCTCTGTGCTGACAGCTCAGAGCCTGGAGCCTGCTTCGCATTCTGTGTCTCCCTCTCTCTCTGCCCCTCCCCTGCTCAAGCTTTCTCTCTCTCTCTGAAAAATAAACAAACATTTTTTAAAAAAGTTTTTAAAAACATCTTTGCCAAAACCAATGTCAAGGAGCTTTCGGCTGTTTTCAGCTAGGAATTTCATGCTGCCAGGTCTTATAAGTCTTCAATGCATTTTAAGTAGACTTTTGTGTATGGTGTAAGGGTCCAATTTCATTCTTTTGCATGTGAACATCCAGTTTTCCCAACACCATTTATTGAAGAGATTATCATTTCCCCATTGTATATTTTTAGTTTCTTGGCTGAAGAGCAGTTGACCACATTTGCCTGGATTTATATCTGGGCTTTTGATTCTGTTCCACTAGTCTGTATGTCTGTTTTTATGTCAGTACAACACTGTTTTGATTACTATAGCTTTATAATATAATTTGAAACCAAGAAGTGTGATGCCTCCAGGTTAGTTCTTCTTTAAGATTGCTTCCACTATTCACAGTCTCTTGTGGTTCCATATTAACTTTAGATTGTTTTTTCTATTTCTGTAAAAAAAAAATACCATTGGAATTTTGGTAGGGATTACAATGAATCTGTTGATCACGTTGGGGAATATGGGCATTTTAACAATATTAATTTTTCCAATTCATGAACATGTGATATCTTTCCATTTATTTGTGCCTTCTTCAATTTCATCAATATTTAGTTGTTTTCAATATATAGATTATTTACCTTAGTTACATTTCATAAGTATTTTATTCATTTTGATGCTACTGTGCAAGGTACTATTTTCTTAATTACTTTCTCAGTTCATTGTTAGTGTATAAAAACACAACTGACTTTTCTATGTTGATTTTATATCTTTCAACTCTGCTAAATTCATATATTAGTTTTAACAGTTTTTTGGTGGAGTCTTTAGGGTTTTCTGTATATAAGATCATGTCATGTGCACACAAATAATTTTAATTCTTCCTTCCTAATTTGAATGCCTTTCATTTCATTATCCTGACAAATGTCTCTGGCAAGGACTTCTAGTACCATGCTGAACAAAAGTAGTGAGAGTGGGAACCTTGTCTTGTTCCTGACCTTAGAGGAAAAGCTTTTAGCTTTTCACTATTGAATATGATGTTAACTGTGCACCTGTCATATATGGCCCTATGTTGAGGTTTTTCCTTGTATACCAAATTTTTGAAATTTATTTTATCATAAAAGGACATTGGATTTTGACGAATGTTCTCTCTGCATCTATGGACATGATCATATGATTTTATCCTTCATTCTGTTGATGTGGTGTATCAATTTCTTTAATTTTTGGCCAAAGAGCCAGGGTCTAGAGCACAAGCATGTGCAAGATGGTCACAGTTTTAAGGTATAGGGCATGAGTATATGGTCAGGAGGCTGGCAGTGTAACAGCAGGTCCTTCTTGGTGGGAGGACAGCAGTCTCTCTCTCTCTCTCTCTCTCTCTCTCTCTCTCTCTCTCTCTCTCTCTCTGGTGGGGGGGGGGTTGGTCCATGGTGGTGATGGCTGCTGATTACCTCAGTGGCAAAAGCTGCCAGTGTCTTCAGTAGAGAAGGCCACTAGGGTCTACACAGAAAAACATTATGAGAACATCAGCTGTGAAACCTGCAAGGGAGGCTGAGGCTGTTACAGAGGCTGTTGAGGTCTTCAGGAGAGCAGGCCACTGGGGACTATGTGTTATCTGCCATATGGCTGATAATGATGTCTCCTGCTCTTCTTTGTTCCTAGCCTCTCCAGATGTCTCAGCTATGCCCATGTCCCCAGCAACCCTTTCTGCATGGTTGCTCTCCATTTATTTTTCGCTACACTGTGTTCCTATAGTTTTTCATTACATTCTGGAGCCCCTTCCTCCAGGGCTATTTTTTTCATAGGTAGCTAATTGTTCTTTTTAGTGGGGGTCAGAAAACTAGTATCACCTACTCTACAATTTTGCAGACATCTCCCCAAGCATAAACTTTTTAAGGTTTTTGATTCATTTGGCAAACTGCCCTCCAGAAATACTATGCCAACTTACATTTCCAGTAGCACTGCATAACAATCATTTCACTACTGGAACACTGGGTGTGTGTGTGTGTATGTGTGCACGCGCATGCACGCCTATGTTTTTACTACTGTCAACAGCAGAATGTTAAGAATCAGCTGTTGTTTAGAACTCATTATTTCTTTGGATTTTTTTGTTTTTGTTTCTTGGGATTTTTTTTTTATACTGAATTGGAGAATCTTTTCATATACTTATTGAATTTTCATCTAGTATTTCTTTTTCTATGAATGGCTTTTTCACCTCTTACCTATCTTTGAATTGACATTTTTGTCTTTAAAAATATTTTTTCATTGATTTAAGGTTTAATTTTATAATATTTAATCATTAATATATTCACAGTTTATTTTGTATATGGTATTAGATAAAAACCTAAGTCTTTTTTTCCCTACTAATCTGAAATTTAAAGAACCTGTCAAACACTAAATTTATATTTAGGTCTGTTTTAAATTTGATATTTGATCTCATTAATCTCCCTGTCTATTCATATGTCACTACTACTATTTAATTTATACAGTCTAGGGGCGCCTGGGTGGCGCAGTCGGTTAAGCGTCCGACTTCAGCCAGGTCACGATCTCGCGGTCCGTGAGTTCGAGCCCCGCGTCAGGCTCTGGGCTGATGGCTCAGAGCCTGGAGCCTGTTTCCGATTCTGTGTCTCCCTCTCTCTCTGCCCCTTCCCCGTTCATGCTCTGTCTCTCTCTGTCCCAAAAATAAATAAACGTTGAAAAAAAAAATTTTAATTTATACAGTCTAATACCTGGTAGAATAATTTCCTCCCTTTAAAAATACATGCAGTACTTTTATCCACCAAAATCTTTGTGGCTTTTGTCACCAGTTTATTTTTCCAGAGAAGCTACTGAGATAATTTTGTGGAGATCTCCTCAAAATATCCTGTAGGAATTTTGATTGGAATACAATTAGAGCTATTAATTGATTTGGGGAGAATCAACATCAGTGTAATATTGAATACTCTTGTATCTTTATTTATCCAAATTTTTTTTTGTGATCTTCAGTAATGATTGCTAGCTTTTGTCATAAGGGTCTTAAATAGTCTACATCAATTTATTTCAAATGTGTGTATGTGTACTGTTGATATGAGAATCCCCCCACATACATTGTATGTCCTATAAACTAGGGCATCTTCACAATGCATGAAAGACTTTAGAATTGTTTTGCTAGTATGTACAATCATACATGTATAGATTAAAAGCTTATATGCAGAAATTTGCCTTGATCTTATATTATCTATCAGAATCATTTGAGTTTTTAAAAAATATACTATCCCCCCCACTCCTACACAAGCCAACACAGTTTCTTGAAACACCTACTTCATAAGTACCTAAGTTGTTACTATTATTAACATTACTGGCTTCCAAATATGACCCAGAAGGCCCTGCATTTTTAGGTTGCCACCTATCCCTCTAGGTGCATCTTGAAGCTTATCATGTGCTCCTATTCTTCATATCACCATAGAGCTTTTAGACATGTGTGTCCCTCACCCTGGAACTCTTCCTTTTCTTCTTTGCCTTACTTACATTCTACTCATTCTTCAGAATCCAGCTTTGGCATAACTATCTCAGGAAAGCCTTCCTTAACTTCTCTGATTAGGTCAAATCTACATAATAAAGAATATCATGGCAATGGGACACCTTGGTAGCTCAGTAGGATAAGCTTCCGACTTCAGCTCAGGTCATTATCTCAGGGTTTGTGAGTTCAAGCCCCACATCAGGCTCTGTGCTGACAGCTCAGAGCTTGGAGCCTGCTTCAGATTCTTTGTCTCCCTCTCTTTGCCCCTCCCCCACTTGCCCATGCTTCTCTCAAAAATAAACATTAAAAATAAACTTTAAAAAAAGAATATCATGGCAGCATGCATCTCTGAATACAACAGTTGTTACATTTCCAATTTTCCATTTTAATTTTCTGTCATTATTTAGTGTTTGCATTCCCATCACCCCTTCCATTTGGTCGATGAATATAAGGTCCAAGTCTGTTTCCTGTTGTGACCCACAACCTACCATACTTCCTGGCACTCAGTAGAGTCTAAGAGTAATTGCCAAATAAAATTAAAAGAACAAATCATGAATATGATGTAATTCAATATTTTTATTACTAGCAACTCTTATTCAAAATTCGCTCAATTTTTCAGTTGGTTTTGAATATCCTGATGATACAGAAGCCCAAAAAATAGAGAATGACAGCTTCACTGATAACCCAGATTTCTTTCTCAATTTTTCTCTATCAATAGTGCTTATATTAGAATCCCAGGAAGAGTTGAGCAAGGATTAACTATACAAAATAAAAGTAATTTGAAATGAACTGAATAAAAAAAGTCCAAAATGATGTAGACAGACAAACATTCTACTAGAAGTTAGGAGATCTTGACTCTAATTGTGATTCATTCAGTATCTCTTTGCTACTGGGCATATCATTATTCAGTTTCTCACCTGTAAGATTAGCAAAATAGAGTAGATTACTCCCAGAGTTTATTTAAATGCTCATAGCCAATGAAATCTATGACTCATGTGTAATTGCTTTGTGTACTTAAAAAAGCAACTGCCTTTTCTGGCAATTAAAGCATTAGTTAACTGCAAATTCAAATGTCATCCAAAAGTAAATAAAGCTTACTTAAATGAAATTTGGATAGAATACAATATTTGGCCTTCCCACAGGGCTATCACTGAAATCTGTCCATTATTCACTACAATTTTATTTTATAAAGTATAATTCTTAAATAAAGTTCTTATGCAGTTTCACATGTTAATAAACCAAAATTCAAAGTAAACTCACTAAAAGCTATGTTACATAATTATACATGTTCTCAGCCAATGTAATAAAATTAAATATATAAAGACAGTGTGTTCTATGACTAAACACTTTATTTTATTTTTATTTTTTTTAATTTTTTTTCAATGTTTATTTATTTTTGGGACAGAGAGAGACAGAGCATGAACGGGGGAGGGGCAGAGAGAGAGGGAGACACAGAATCGGAAACAGGCTCCAGGCTCTGAGCCATCAGCCCAGAGCCCGACGCGGGGCTCGAACTCACAGACCGCGAGATCGTGACCTGGCCGAAGTCGGACGCTTAACCGACTGCGCCACCCAGGCGCCCCTATGACTAAACACTTTAAAATCACACTAGCTCTAAAACAATATTCTCACTTGCTTTTCAGAGTTCTTCTATCATATGTGCCAACCTAAATTATTAAATTATGAATATTAATGTGAAAAGATTAATAAACATTGATATGGTGAGGGCTCAGATATAGGGAACTCAATTTTCTTTGATTTTTATTGAAGTATAGTGAACACACATTGTTACATTAGTTTCAGGTGTACAACAGTGATTCCACAAGTCTATACATTATGCTATGCTCACCACAAGTGTAGCTACCATCACTCACCATACAATGCTATTACAATACCATTCATTACATTCCCTATGTTCTACCTTTTATCCCCATGACTTAGTTTTTTAAGATATAAATGCTTAATTGAAGTCTAATTAATATACAGTGTAATGTTACTTTCAGGTGTATGCTCTAATAATTAAATAATTCTATTATTACTCAGTGTTCCTGAAGATATTTTTTCTTCATATTTTTATATTTATATTCTAGTTAGTTAACATACAGTGCAGTATTGGTTTCAAAAGTAGAATTCAATGGTTCATCACTTACATACAATACCCAATGCTCATCATACCAAGTGCCCTCCTTAATACCCATCCCCCATGTAACGCATCCCCCACCCACTTCCCTCTATCAATCCTCAATTTATTCTCTATTGTTAAGAGTCTCTTATGGTTTGTTTCCCTCTTTTCCCCCTCCCATATATTCATCTGTTTTGTTTCTTAAATTCCACACATAAGTAAAATCATATGGTATTTGTCTTTGAATGACTTACTTGTCTTAGCATTACATCCTCTAGGTCCATCCATGTTGTTGCAAATAGCAAGATTTCATCTGCTTCTGGCAAAGTAATATTTTATTATATATACACACCACTTCTTTATCCATTAATCTACCAATGGACACTTGGGTTCTTTACATATATTGGCTACATTGCAATAAGCATAGAGATGCATATATCTTTTCGAACTAGTTTTGTTTTGTTTTCCATGGGTAAATATCCAGTAGTGGAATTACTGAACAATTTGGTAATTCTGTTTAACCTTTTGAGGAATCTCCATACTGTTTTCCACATTGGATGCACCAATATGCATTCCTACCAACAGCACACAGGCTTCCTTTTTCTCCATACCCTTGGCAACACTTACTATTTCTTGTCTTTTTTTATTTTAGCCATTCTGATGGGTTTATGGTGATATTTCATGGTGCTTTTGATTTGTATTTTCCTGATAATTAGTGGATGTTAAGCATCATCTCATGTTGTCTGTTGGGCATCTGTATGAGTTCTGCATCCTATACTCTACTACTTAGTAGATTCCCTCTGGTGAACTAACTTTCAGTTAGTTAACGTATAGTGTAACATTAGTTTCAGGTGTATAATTTAGTGATTCCATACTATCAGACAATACTCAGTGCTCACTACAACAAGTGCACTTCTTAATCCCCATAGCTATTTAACCCATCCCCCCAACCCTCTGGTAACTATCAATTTGTTCTCTAGAGCTAACAGTCTATTTTTTTAGTTTTTTCCCTGTGCTTGTTTGTTTTGTTTCTTAAATTCCACCTGAGTGAAATCATATGGTATTTGTCTTTCTCAGAGTTATTTTGCTTAGCAATGTACTCTCTAGGTCTATCCATATCATCGCAAATGCCAAGACTTCATTCTTTTTTATAGCTGGGTAATATTTCATAGATATATATAAAGATATAGAGAGAGGTATCCTCACTTCTTTATCCATTCACTAGTTGATGGACACTTGGGCTGTTTCCATAATTTGGCTCTTATATATAATGCTAGTATAAACATCGGGGTGTGTGCTTCCCTTCGAATCAGTATTTTTGTATCCTTTGGGTAAACACCTAGTAGTGCAGCTGCTGGATCATAAGGTAGTTCTATTTTTAACATTTTGAGGAATCTCCATACTGTCTCTACAGTGGCTGCACCAGTTTGCATTCTCATCAACAGTGTAAGAGGGTTCCCATTCCTCTACATCGACACCTGTTGTTTCTTGTACCTTTGATTTTAGCCATTTTGACAGATGTGAGATGATATCTCATTGTAGTTTTTATATTTTCCTGATTATCAGTATATTTTTAATGTTAGTTATTGAGTTCTTCATCTCTGATTGAATCTTTTTTATATTTTCTATGTCTTTGTTGGAGGTCTCACTGAGATCCTCCATTCTTTTCTCAAGTCCATTAATACCTTTACGACTACTACTTTGATTCTTTATAAAGCATATTGATGATCTGTTTCGTTTAGCTCTCTTGCTTAGTTTTTGCTGCTCTTTCATTTATGCATATTCCTCTGTCTTCTCAATTTGTCTGTTTGTTCCTAGGTATTAGGTAAGTCAGGTATGTTTGCTGATCTTTAAAGTAATCTTATGAAGACTTCATAAGAAGTCTTATGAAGTAGTCTTATGAAGAACAGGTCCTGTGGTATCTTGCAGCACAATGCCCGCTATTCATCAGAATCAAACACTTCAGGGGTGTCTCCTATATGGGTTGCATGTGCTCTGTGGTGGCTGAGCCACCATGTATGCCTTCAGTAGAGTTGGCTGCAATGCTCACTTTGCCTGCTGTAAATGCACAGGGAAGGATTTGGTCCCTTTGCTATTATGGGTCCAGTCTGGGGCTGCCATGGGCTTGTAACTGGGGATGTCAGCAGTCAAACCAGATGTCTGCCAGGCTTCAGATCATTTCCAGAGTAAGTTGCACTGTTGTGGCTGTTATCTCAGTGTCACTATGAGATAAAGTGATCTCAGGGTACTCCTACTGTGCTATCTTCCCAGAAAGGCTAGAAGTTCTATATCAAGGAGCCAGCATGGTCCTGTAGATGGCCCTCTTCTACCCATGACTCGTTCTTTCCATAACTGAAAGCCTTTATCTCCCACTCCCCTTCACCCATTTTGCCCATCCTCGCACCCCTAAGATACAGGTGACTTTAAATATCACAAGCTAAATAAACTCACAGAAAAGTAAACAGAATAATTAACTCAGGTTATAGTGTCTTAGCTAATGAAATGATTGCAAAATGGCAGAGGAGAGAGCTTGAAATACCCATTCCTCAATAGAAACAGTGAAAACAATCAGAAACTGCCAGAACCAACTTTATCAGAGACTATTTGTAGGTAGTCAACCTGTCTTACAAGAAATACTAAAAGAAATACAAGGAAAAGAACACGAGACACTATCTCAAAGACATATAAAGAAATATAAGAAAGGGGCGCCTGGGTGGCGCAGTCGGTTAAGCGTCCGACTTCGGCCAGGTCACGATCTCGCGGTCTGTGAGTTCGAGCCCCGCGTCGGGCTCTGTGCTGCCTGCTCAGAGCCTGGAGCCTGTTTCCGATTCTGTGTCTCCCTCTCTCTCTGACCCTCCCCCGTTCATGCTCTGTCTCTCTCTGTCTCAAAAATAAATAAACATTAAAAAAAAAAAGAAATATAAGAAATACTAAAGGAAATGCAAGGAAAAGAACATGAGACACTATCTCAAAGATATATAAAGAAATAAAAGTTAAAAGTTAAAGGTAACTACACAGGTAAATATTAAAGTTAACATTATTGTATTTTTGGACTATAATTCCAAGTTTTACTTCCCACATAACACAGAAGATAAACATGTAAAAATATTTATAAATCCATGGTAAGGGTAACAATGTATAAAGATGTAATATATGATAACAATGTACAGGGTGGGGGGAGAATCCACCTATATAGCAGCAGCATTTTCTTTATGTTATCATTAAATTGGTATTAATTCAAACTAGATTGTTATAAATGTAGAATATTATTCTAATCCCTATAGTAAACAGTAATTTCTAAGAAAATATCCACAAAATGGGGGCTCCTGGGTGGCTCAGTCAGTTAAGCATCTGACTTCAGCTCAGGTCATGATCTCACAGTTTGTGGGCTTGAGTCCCACGTCAGGCTCTGAGCTGTCAGCACAGAGCCTGGAGCCTGCTTCAGATTCTGTGTCTCCCTCTGTCTCTGTCCCTCCCCGGCTTGTACTCTGTCTCTGTCTCTCAAAAATAAATAAACGTTAAAAAATTTTAAAAAAGAAAGAAAATATCCACAAAATGAAATGAGAAGTGAATAACCATGGAACACCAAATTAATCAACTAAACCTGAAAAAGGCAAGATATGAGGGATAAAAGTGGTAAACATAATGAAATTAAATAGAATGATAGCACATCAGAAGATGGTAGAGTAGTAGGAAGACTCTGTGTGCCTCATCCTTTGAACACAGCTAGAAATATGAAATCATTTTGAACATCCAAAAATTGATCTGAGGACTGAGAGAACAAACTGCACAACCAGAGGGAGAGAAGAGGCCATGTCGTGGAAGGTAGGAAGTGCAGAGAGGTGATTTGGGGGAGGAAAGGATCACGGTTCCTGCAGAGGGAAGACAGTCCTGATCATGGAGAGAGGATGGAGGAGAGAGGATGGAGGAGAGTGGAGAGACAGAGGGAAGAAGAGAGAGCAGAGCATACAGGGGACTGCACAAGAAAAACATTTCCCCAAAATCACACACTGGGAAAAACAGAGGGGGAAATTATCATGAGTTTTGACAACCAGCAGAGCTCAAAAAAAGCAGTATTAGAATTCCACACCAGAGTTGCTGTGGAGCCTGGCAGGCATAGTTGTGCTCCTGTGGAGAAGGAGGGCAGAGGCCTAGGAGTGGACAGCGCAATCCAATCTGAGGATTCCCTGGGACACAAGACAGTTTCCCCTCCTTGGAGTGCATCTTGGAAAAGTGGCATTAACTCTCAGGGGACAAAAGAGAAAGCAGGTGACACTGAGCTGCCCTGCTGCCCTGTTCTTCAGCATAGAGGCAGAGACACCTGTTGATGGCAGTGAACCTGGGCACTGGCTTTTTACTGCAATTTACTCTAAAGTCCAAGGTCCTGTGTGTTGGTGCAACTGCCGGTCTGGGAAAAATGCATACCTGCCCCAGCACAGCAAGACTCTTCACTGAGAGGACGAGCACAGGTCTGCACTGCACTGGGTCCCTAAAGTCTAGAGTTGTGAAACTCAGCATGATTAAGATAAAATACAGGTGCACTGTGCTGTCAGGTAGGCAGATGGTACAGACAGACAGGGTGAAGACAGGGATCTGAGGGACGCCTGGGACACACAAGGAGAGGTTGCTCATTCTTCCTTGAAAGCTTCCCAGGCAGCAGCAGGTACAGACTACCCCTCTGAGTATGAGGGAGAGGGCTGGTGCCATTTTTCTCGCCCACGCATCAGCACAGACTGACTTCAGTGAGCATAACAGCACCAAGAGTGGAGGCCTTAGCTGCTTACATCAAGCCCCACCCATCCTGTGCTCTGCAGGTGCTTCTGTACAAGGGCAAGTGCACCTGAGAATCAGAACAGTGGGCCCCTCTCCCAAAAGACCAGCACAAATACCCCACAAGTACCAGGTTTATTGACCATACAGTCTTGCAAAGTTCTATCTCTAGTGGAAATAGGATCTGGCCTATATTAACCAGCAGACCAGAGCACACATAGTTAAAATTTGCCACACTCTGGATAAGGTCCACACACTCCCAATGACAGGAAAAGAGAAGCTCTACACAGGACTGACCTGACAGAAAGAGTAGCCAAAACACAGCAGAAGCATGCACACTACAAACACCAGAAACACTTTTTGAGGTGCCAGGTCCTGGACAGTATATGAGCTTGTCTTCATAAAGGCATTACTATCAGGAGCAGGACACATAGCAGGCTTTCCTAACACAAAGAGGAGAGAGACCTAGACAAAATATCAAGATGGAAGAATTCATCCAAAAGTAAAAAAAAAAAACAAACAAGAAAAGGTCACGGCCATGGATCTAATTGAAAAAGATAGGAGTAATATGCCTGATCCAGAATTTAAAACAACAATCATAATGATCCTTGGGCTTGAGAAAAGCACGAAGGCAACAGGGAGTCCCCTACTGCAGAGAGATAAAAGATCTAAAAAGTAAGTAGGTCAAAAATAAAAAATGCTATAAACAAGATGTGAAACTTGCCACTGAATGTAATGACAAGGATGGAAGAAGCAGAGGAATGGATAAATGATATAGAAGACAAAATTATAGAAAATAAGGAAGCTGAAGAGAAGAGGGAAAAGAAAAATACTGGATAATGAATGCAGACTTAGAAAGTCAGCAACTCCATAAGTCATAAAAGCACTTGAATCACAGGAGTCCTAGAAGACCCTAAATTAGGGCCCGAAGTACATTTGAGCAAATTAAGCTGAAAACTTTCCTAATCTTGGGAAGACCACCAAATCTGGGGGAAGACAACGAAATCCAGGAGATATAGAGAACTCCCAACAAAATCAACAAAAGCAGGCCAACACCAAGGCATGTCATAGTAAATTTTGCAAAATACAGAGATAAGGGGAAAAAATCCTAAACACAGCAAGGAAAAAGCAATCCCTAACTTACAATGGAAGAGAAACAAGGTTAGCAGCAGGTCTATCCACAGAAATATGAGAAACATGGCAGGTCAGAAAGGAGTGGCATGATATATTCAACGGTTAAGCCTCTGACTCCTGATCTTGGCTCAGGTCATGATCTCTTGGGTTCGAGCCCCACATCATGCTCTGCGCTGATGGCACAGAGCCTGCCTGAGATTCTCTTTCTCCTTCTCTCTGTCTCTCCCCCATTGTGCTCACTCACTCTGTCTTTCAAAATAAATGAATAAAAACTTAAAATTTTTTTTATAAAAGAGGACTCTTTCAGTGGGAAAGAGAGACCAAAAGATACAAAGAATAGAAAGTAACAGGAAGTCTCCAGAAACAATGACAAAACAAGTAATAAAATGATACTAAATTATTATCTATTTAAGATTACTCTAAATATAAATGGAATAAAGGATCCAATCAAAACATATAGGGTGTCAGAATGGATAAAAAAACAAGACCCTTCTAAAGTTGCCTACAAGAGACTCATTTTAGACCTAAAGACACCTGGAGATTAAAAGTGAGGGGATGAAGAAAGATTTATCATCCTAACAGATGTCAAAACGAAGCTGGAGTAGAAATACTTACAACAGAAAATACAGATTTTAAACCAAAGACTGCAACAAGAGATGAAGAAGGCCACTATATCATAATGAAGTCGACAACCCAACAAGTTCTAACAATTTTAAATATTTATGCCCCAACTTGAGAGCACCAAAATAGAGAATTTATTTACCAAAAAACCATAAAGCAACATGTTAATAATAATATAATACTAGTAGGGGACATTAACACCCTATTCACATCAATGGTCAGATCATCTAAGCAGAAAATCAACAGGGAAAAAATGTCTTTGAATGACACACTGTTATGAGATGGACTTCACAGATATATTCAGAACATTTCATCCTAAAGCAGCAGAATGCACATTCTTTTTAAGTACACATAGAACATTTTCCAGGATAGGTCAAATACTAGGTCACAAATCATGCCTCAACAAGTACAAAAAGATTCAAATAATTCCAGGAATGCTATCTGCCTATAACACCATGAAACTTGAAGTCAAACACAAGAAAAAATTTGGCAAGACCAGAAATATATAGAGGCTAAACAACATGCTACTAAACAATGAATGAGTCAAACAGGAAATAAAGGATGAAATAAAAGAATAGATGGAAACAAATGAAAATGAAAACATGTAAGTTCAAAACCTATGAAATAAAGGAAAAGCACTTCAAGAAGGAAGCACATTTCAAATACACAACCTAACCTTACACCTAAAGGAGCTAGAAAAGAAACAGCTAATGAAGGCTAAAGCCAGCAGAAGGGAAATAACAAATATTAGAGCAGAAATAAATGATATACAAACAAGAAAAAAAGTAGAACAGATAAATGAAACTAGGAGCTGGTTCTTTGAAAGCATTAATAAAATTGATAACCCCCTACCCGAACTTATCAAAAGGAAAAGAGAAAGGATTCAAATGAATAAAATTACCAATGAGAGAAGAGAGATCACAAACAATACCACAGAAATACAAGCAATTATAAGAAAATATTATGAAAAATTGTATGCCAACAACTTGTGCAACGTGGGAGAAATGGATAAATTTCTAGAAACATATGCCACCAAAACTGATACAGGAAGAAATAGAACACGTGACTCTCTCTTCTGCTCCTCCTCTACTCGTACTCTGTCTCTCTCAAAAATAAATGAACATTAAAAAAAATTTAAAAAAGGGGAGCGCCTGGGTGGCTCAGTCAGTTAAGCGTCTGACTTAGACTCAGGCAGTTTGTGAGTTCGAGCGATTTGAGTTCGAGCCCCACATCCGGCTCTGTGCTGACAGCTCAGAGCCTGGAGCCTATTTCAGATTCTGTGGCTCCCTCTCTCTCTCTGCCCCTCCTCAGCTTGTGCTCTGTCTGTCTCTCTCTCTCTCTCAAAAATAAACACTAAAAAAATTTTAAAAAAAGAATACTTGAACAGACTGATAACCAGCAAAAACAGTGAGTCAGTGATTAGGAATTACCCAACAAACAGAAGTCCAGGGCAAGAAAGCTGCACAAATTCTATCAAACATTTAAATATAAGTGAATACTTACTCTTCTCAAACGATTCCAAAAATAAAAATGGAAGGAAAACTTCCAAACCCATTCTACGAGGCCAGCATTATCCTGATTCCAAAACCAGCCAAAGACACCACAAAAAGTAATTATAGGCCAATATCCCTGATGAACAATGATGCAAACATATCAACAAGATATTAACAAATCAAATCCAACAGTACATTAAAAAAATCCTGCACTATGATCAAGTGGAATTTATTCCTGGGATGCAGAGGTGGTTCAATATTCACAAATCAATCAAGGTGATACACCACATTAATAAAAGAAAGGACAACCACCATATGATTCAGTAGATGCAGAAAAACCATTTGATAAAGAACAGCATCCATTCTTAATAAAAATCCTCAACAAAGTAGGAACAGAGAGAACATACTTCAATGTCATAAGACCATAGAGGGAATGGGACGCCTGGGTAGCTCAGTCAGTTGAGTGCCAACTCTGGCTCAGGTCATGATCTCACAGTTCGTGATTTCAAGCCCTGCGTTGGGCTCTGTGCTGACAGCTTAGAGCCTGGAGCTGCTTTGGATTCTGTGTCTCCCTCTCTCTGCCCCTCCCCCACTTGTGCTCTCTCTCACTCTCTCTCAAAAACAAATAAATATTTAAAAACAGTAAGACCATACAGGGAAGAATCAAAGCTACTATCATCCCCAATGGGGAAAAACTGAGAGCTTGTCCTCCATGCTCAGGAACAGTACTGGAAGTCCTAGCCTCAGCAATCAGACAAGAGAAACAAATAAAAGACATTCAAATTGAGAAGGAAGAAGTCAAACTTTCACTATTTGCAGATGATGTGTAGAAAAACCCAAAAGACTCCACCAAACAATTGTTAGAACTGATAAACAAATTCAGTAAACTCACAGTATATAAAACCAATGTATATAAACCTTTTACATTTCTATACAGCAGTAATGAAGCAGCAGAACAAGTAATCAAGGAATAAATCCCATTCACCTAATAAACCTAAGCAAAGAGGTAAAAGATCTGTAGTCTGAAAAGTATAGAACATTTGAGAGTAACTGATGATGACACAAAGAAATGGAAAAATACTCCATGCTCGTGGATTAGAAGAACAAATATTGTTAAAATGTCTATACCACCCAAAGCGATTTACAAATTCAGTGCAATCCCTATCAAAATACCACCAGCAGTTTTCACAGGGTTAAAATAAACAATCCTAAAATTGGTATACAACCACAAAAGACCATGAATAAAGTAATCTTGAAAAAGAAAAGCAAAGCTGGAGGCATCAAAATCCCAGATGTCAAGCTATATTACAAAGCTGTAGTCACCAAGACAGTATGGTACTGGCCCAAACCCAGACACATAGATCAATGGAACTCAAAAGAAAACCCAGAAATGGACACACAACTATATGGTTAACTAATCTCGAAAAAGCAGGAAGGAATATCCAATGGACAAAAGACCATCTCTTCAACAAATGGTGCTGGGAAAAGTGGATAGCAACATGCAGAAGAATGAAACTGGACCACTTTCTGACACCATTCACAAAAATAAATTCAAAATGGACACAAGACCTAAATGTGAGACAGGAAGCCATCCAAAATTCTGGAAGAGAATACAGAAGCAACCTCTTTAACTTCAGCCTCAGCAACTCCATGACCTCAGCCTCAGCAACTCCTTAGTAGACATATCGCCTGAGGCAAGGGAAACAAAAGCAAAAATGAACTATTGGGACTTTATCAAAATAAAATGTTTCTACACAGCAAAGGTAACAATCAACAAACTAAGACAACCTTCAGAATGGGAGAAGATATTTGCAAATGACATATCTGATAATTGGTTAGTTTCTAAAACATATACAAAACTTATAACACTCAATACCCAAAAAACAAATAACCCAGTTACTGGGCAGAAGACATGAATAGACATTCTTCCAAAGAAGACATAGATGGCTAACTGACACATGAAAAGATGCTCAACATCACTCATCATCAGGGGAATACAAATGAAAACTATATTGAGATACAACCTCACACCTGCCAGAATGACTAAAATTAACAACACAAGAAACAGCAAGTGTTGATGTGGATGCAGAAAAAGGGGAACCATCGTACACCGTAGATGAGAATTCAAACTGGTGTAGACACTCTGGAAAACAGTATTGATGTTCCTCAAAAAGTTAAAAATAGAACTACCTTAAGATCCATACCCTAAGTATTTACCCAAAGGATATAAAAATACTGATTCAAAGGGGCATACACACCCTGATGTTTATAGAGGCATTATCAACAATAGCCAAATTATGAAAAGAGCCCAAATGTCCAGTGATTGATGAATGGATAAAGAAGCTATGGTATATATGTACAATGGAATACTACTCAGCCCTCAAAAATAATGAAATCTTGCCATTTACAACAACGTGGATGAAGCTAGAATGTAATCTAAGTGAAATAAGTCAGAGACAGACAAATACCCTATATGATTTCACTCATCTGTGGAATTTAAGAAACAAAACAGACAAACGTGGGCAAAATTTTTTAAAAAGGGGGAGGGGCGCCTGGGTGGCTCAGTCGGTTGAGTATCCAACTTCAGCTCAGGTCATGATCCCACGGTTCCTGAGTTCAAGCCCCGCATCGGGCTCGGTGCTAACAGCTCAGAGTCTGGAGCCTGCTTTGGATTCTGTGTCTCCCTCTCTCTCTGCCCCTCCCCTGCTCATGTTCTGTCTCTCTGTCTCTCAAAAATAAATAAATGTTAAAAAAATTTTTTTAAATAAAAAAAGGGAAAAAACCATAAGAGACTCTTAAGTATAGAGAACAAACTGGAGGTTGCTGGAGGGGAGGTGGCAGGAATGGCTAAACAGGTAATGTGTATTAAGGACAGCAGTCATTGTGATGAGTACTGCTTGTTACATGTAAGTGATGAATCACTAAATTTTACTCCTGGAACTTATATTACACTATATGTTAACTAACTAGAATTTAAATGAAAACTTGAAATGTTGAAAGAAATTAAAAAATAAATAAAAATTAAAATATTTATATTTGGCTACTTGAAAAATAAACACAAACAGGGGCACCTGAGTGGCTCAGTCAGTTGAGTGTCTGACTTCAGTTCAGGTCATGATCTTCTAGTTCATGAGTTCAAGTCCTGCATTGGACTCGCTGCTGTCAGCACAGAGCCCATTTCAGATCCTCTGTCCCCCTCTCTCTACCCCTCCCTTGCTTCTGCTCTCAAAAATAAACATTTTAAGAAAGGACTCAAATCAACCAACTAATTTTATATCTCAATGAACTAGACAGAAAGAGAATTGCAACCAAGGTTAATGAAGATGGGAATAATAAATACTAGAGCAGAGATTTAAAAAAAAATGAGAAGAGAAGATGCCTAGGTGGTTCAGTCCATTAAGCATCTGACTTTGGCTCAGGTCATCATCTTGTAGTTTGTGGGTTCAAGCCCCATGTCAGGCTCTGTGCTAACAGCTCAGAGCCTGGAGCATGCTTCAGATTCTGTCTCCCTCTCTCTTTGCCCCTCCCCTCTTGCTTTCTCTCTCACTCTCAAAAATAAACATTAAAACAAATTTTAACTGAGAAAAAGAATAGAAAAAAATACGTAAATGAAATTGAGTTGGATTCATAAAAACATTAACACAACTAAAAAAAAAACCAGCAAAACTAAGGAAGAAGACTCTAAATACAATCAGGAATGAACATGGGGACATTACAACTAATGTCACAGAAATAAAAAGTATTACAAGAGAACATTATGGAAAACAATATGCCAACAAATTGGATAACCTACAGGAAATGGATAAATTCTTACAAACACACAAATCTACTAAGACTGAATTATAAAAAAAAAAAAATATGAACAGACCTATAACTTCGCAAGTTAATTGAATAAGTAGTCAAAAATCTCCCAAGAAAGAAAAGCCCACAATGAGATGGCTTCATGGGAGCATTCTACCAAATATTTTATTGTTTATTTATTTATTTTGAGAGAGACAGAGAGAGACAGAGAGAGTGAGCATGTACGTGGGGGAGGGGGTGGGCAGAGAGGGAGAAAATCCCAAGCAAGGATCACATGAACCTTGAGATTATGACCTGAGCCAAAATCAAGAGTCAGGCACTTAACTGACTGAGCCACCCAGGTGCCATGTCTACTAAATATTTTGAAAATTAATACCAATCATCCTCAACCTCTTCCAAACTGCTGAAGAGGAGAAACCACTTTGAAACTTCTACCCTAAAAACAAAATCAGACAAAGACACTAAAAAAGGAGGAAATTATAGATTAATATCCCAAATGAATATTAATACAAATATGTTCAACAACATATTAGGAAACCTAATTCAACAACACATTAACATGAGTATATAGCAAGTAAGTACTCATTCTTGACATACAAGGATATTTCAACACATAAAAATCAAACAATGTGGGGTACCTGGGTGGCTTAGTCATTTAAACATCTGACTCTTGGTTTCGGCTCAGATTCTCGCAGTTCACGAGTTCGAGCCCTGTGTCAGGCTCTGCACTGACAGCATGGCACCTACTTGGGATTCTGTCTCCCTCTCTGTGCCCCTCCATCATTCACACACCCTCTCTCTCTCAAAATAAACTTAAAATAATCAAACAATATAACATAGGCATAAAAGGAATGAAAGATAAAAACCACATTACCATATCATTTGATACAGAAAAAGCACTTGATAATATTCAACAACCTTTCATGATGAAAACACTGAAAATTCTAGGAAAAAGGGAAACCACCTCAACATAATAAAATTCATACATAAAAACACACAGCTAACATCATACATAACAAAGAAAGCCTGAAAGAATTTTGCTAAGATCAAGAACAAGAAAAAGCATTCACTTTCACCATTTCTACTGAACGTGGTACTGGACATCCTAGCCAAGGTAATTAGACCAAAAAAAAAAAAAAAAAAAAAAGAGAGGGAGAGAAAGAAAGGAAGGAAAGGCATCCAGAATAGACATAAAGAAGTAAAATTATCTCTATTCGCATAAGACATAATTGTAAATAAGAAATCCCTAAAGATTCCTGACCTAAACTGTTAACACTAATAAAAGAATTCAGCAAAGTTTCAGAATGCAAAATCAACACAAAAACAGATGTTTCTATAAACTACAAATGAACATTACAAAAACAATCCCATTTACAACAGTATCAAAAATAGTTCAGCACTTAGGAATAAACTTAACCAATGAGGCAAAAGATATCTACTCTAAAAAAACTATAAAATATTGCCAAAAGAAATTAGACACAAATAAAGGTAAGACATACTGTATTCATGAATTGCCAAGACTTAATAATGTCAAAACACTCATACTGCCCATAGCAATTTACACAGTCAACGCAATCCCAATCAAAATCTCAATGGAAATTTTTGGAGAAATTGGCAAACAAGTTCAAAAATTCATATGGAAACACAAGGGTTCCTGAAAAGCCACAACAATCTTGGAAAAAAAAAAAAGTTGGAGGCCTCACACTTCCTGATTTCAAAATATATCACAATGCAACCATAATCAAAACAGTATGGGACAGGGGGCACTGGGGTGGCTTGGTTGGTTGAGCGTCCAGTTTTGGCTCAGGTCATGATCTCACAGCTCGTGATCTCACAGCTCGCGAGTTCTCAGAGCGTCGGGCTCTGTGCTGACAGCTCAGAGCCTGGAGCCTGATTCGGATTCTGTGTCTCCCTCTCTCTCTGCCCCTAACCCACTCTCATTCTGTCTCTCTCTCAAAAATAAATATTTAAAAAAAAACAGTATGGGACTGATGTAACAACAATCATACAGATCAAAAGAACAGAATACAAAGCCCAGAAATATAATCCTGTCTATATGTTATAATGGTCTTCAGTAAGAGTGTCAGAACCACACAATGGGAGAGGACAGTCTCTTAAACAAATGATAAGGGTAAACTGGATATTCACATACAAAAAAAACTAAAGCTGGACTCTCACCTAATACCATACATAAAAAATAAACTCAAAATAGATTAAATATCTAAATATGAGATATCTAACATCTAAAATCTATAAAACTTCAAGAGGAAAACAACATGACGTTGAATTTGCCAATGTTTTCTTGGATACAACATCAAAAGCACAAGCAAGAAAAGTGAAAATACACAAATGAGAGTACATCAAACTCTCAAACTTCTGCACATCAAATGAAACAATCAACACAGTGAAAATGCACCCTATGGAATGGGAGAATATATCTGCAAACCATATTAACTCATAAGGGCTTGATATCTAAAATACATACATGGAACTCCTACAACTTAGTAGCAAAATAACACTGTAATTTAAAAATATGGCCCTTTGTAGCAACGTGGATGGAACTGGAGAGTATAATGCTAAGTGAAATAAGCCATACAGAGAAAGACAGATACCATATGGTTTCACTCTTATGTGGATCCTGAGAAACTTAACAGGAACCCATGGGGGAGGGGAAGGAAAAAAAAAAAAAGAGGTTAGAGTGGGAGAGAGCCAAAGCATAAGAGACTGTTAAAAACTGAGAACAAACTGAGGGTTGATGGGGGGTGGGAGGGAGGGGAGGGTGGGTGATGGGTATTGAGGAGGACACCTTTTGGGATGAGCACTGGGTGTTGTATGGAAACCAATTTGTCAATAAATTTCATAAAAAAAAAAAAATGTGTAGAGTAACTAAACCAGCATTTCTCCAGAGAAGTCATACAACTGGCTAATAGGTACATGAAAAGGTATTCAACATCGTTAATTATAACAAATGCAAATCAAAACCACAATGAAATATTACCCCACACCTGTTGGAATGGCTAAAATAAAAAATAACAAGAAACAACAAGTGTGGAGAAAAAAGAAACCCTCATACACTAGTGGTAGAAATGTAAACTGGTACAGCCACTGTGGAAAAGAGTATAAAGGTTTGCCAAAAAATTAAAAATATATATACCATATGATCCAATAATTCCACTACTGTATTTACCCAAGGAAAATGAAAACATTAATTTGAAAAGATTAATACACTCCTATGTTTATTGCAGCCTTATTTATAATACCCAATATATAGAAGCAACCCAAGTGTCCATCAACAAATGAAAGGATAAGGAAGATGTACACACACACACACACACACACACACACACACACACACACACACCAGAATATTACACAGCCATACAAAAGGATGAGAATATGCCATCTAAGACAACATGGATGTACCCAGAGGATATTATACTAAGTAAATACCGTATGATTTCACTCATAAGTGGAATCAAAAAAGAATAAATACACAAAACAAAAAGCACAGTCAGACCTATAAATACAGAGAATAAACTAATGGTTGCCAATGGGGATGCAAGTGGGCTGTTGGGCAAAACAGGTGAACAGAAGTGGGAGATACAGACTTCCAGTTATGGAATGCATGTCATGAGAATAAAAAACACAGCATAAGGAATATAGTCAATGATATTATAATATTAATGTATCATGATAGATGGCAACTATACTTGTAATGAACATGGCATAATGTATAGACTTGTTAAATTCTATGCTGTATACCTGAAACTAATATAATACTGTGTGTCAATTACGTGGAAGGAAGGAAGGAAGGAAGGAAGGAAGGAAGGAAGGAAGGAAGGAAGGAAGGTTGGTTTTGAAAAAAGCAAACAGAAAAACACAAAATGCCAAAATTTGTGATACAGCAAAAGTAGTAAGACGAAAGTTTATAATGAAGTGATTTTTAAAAAAATATCTCTTGGGGCGCCTGGGTGGCTCAGTCGGTTGGGCGACCGACTTTGGCTCAGGTCATGATCTCGCAGTCCATGAGTTCGAGCCCCGCATCGGGCTCTGTGCTGACAGCTCAGAGCCTGGAGCCTGTTTCAGATTCTGTGTCTCCCTCTCTCTTTGACCCTCCCCCGTTCATGCTCTCTCTCTGTCTCAAAAATAAATAAACGTAAAAAAAAAAATAAAAAAAGATATCTGCAACAAAGTGCATTTTTGTGCCCCTCACCCAAATACATTGTTAAAACCTAACCCACAATGCAATACTACTTTGAGGTAGGGCCTTTCAGAAGTGATTAGGTCATCAAGGTATAGCAGCATTAACAGGATTAGTTCCCATATGAAAGAGATCTCAGATCCCTAGGCTATTCCACCATGTAAGAATACAACAAGAAGACAGTCATCTATAAACCAGAAAGTAAGCCATCATCAGACACTGAATCCTGTGACACCTTGATCTTGGACCTTCCAGCCTTCAGATTGGTGAAAAATAGATTTCTGGTGTTTATAAACCACCAATCTATGGTATTTTTATTAGAATAGCCTGAACTAGGAGAATCTCAAACAACCTTACTTTTTACTTCAAGGAAGATAAAGAACAAACTAAACCTAAAGACAGTGGAAGAAAGGAAATAATAAAGACTAGAGCAGAAATGAAACAAAGAGTAGTGAAAAATTATAGAAAAAAAATCAACAAACTGAGAGTTAATTTTTTGAAAACAAAATCAAAAAATCCTTAGCTAGACTAAGAAAAAAAGACTAACATAAATAAAATAAGAAAGAACAGGCAATACTATACTTCTTTCAGAAATAAAAAGGAACATAAGAGACTATTGTGAACTAGATGTCAGGAAACAAAAGCCTAGAATAAATGGATAAATTCCTAAAAACATACAAAATACCAATACTGAGTCAAAAAGAAATACAAAGACTCAACAGACCAATGACAAATAAAGAGACAGAATCAGTAATTAAAAACCTCCCAAAAGGAGGAGAAAAAAAGCACAGGATCAGATGGCTACAAAGATAAACTCTACCAAAAATTCAAAGAAGAATTCATACCAATCCTTAAACTCTTCCAAAAACTAGATGAAGGAATAATTCCAAACCTATTCTATGAGGCCTGCCAAAACCAAAGAAATTACAAAAAAAGAAAACTATACACCAATATTCCTGATGAATGTAGATGCAGAAAACCTCAATGAAATACTAGTAAACCAAATTGAACAGCACATTAAAAGGATCATGCAACATGACCATGTGGGACTTTCCCTGGGGTACAATGATGGTTCAGTGTAAGTAAATTAATCAATGTGATATACCATATTAAATGAAGGGGAAAAAATGATCATCTGAGCAGAAGCAGATAAGACATTTAACAAAATTCAGCAACTATTCACAATTAAAACTTCTCAACAAAATATAGTAGAAACTTACCTGAACATAATAAAGGCCATATATGAAAAGCTCACAGCTAACATCATACTCAATGGAGAAAAACTGAAAGCTTTCCCTTTAAGATCCAATACAAGGAAAGTATGCCCACTCTGGCCAATTCTTCTCAACATAGTACTGGAAGTCCTAGCCAGAGCAATTAAACAAGAAAAAGAAATAATATTAGGCAACCAAATCAGAAAGGAAGAAATAAAATTATTTTTGTTTACAGATGATACAATCATACATGTAGAAAACCCTAGACTCAACAAAAATACTGTCAGAATAAACAAACTCAGTAAAGTTGCAGGTACAAAATTGATACACAAAAATCAAGTCATGTTTCTTATACACAAAAGCCAAAATATCCAAATAGTTAATTAAGAAAAGGATCTCATACACAAAGGCCAAAAAATAAAATAGAAATAAACTGATCTATAAAGGAGAAAGACTTATACGCTAAAAATTATAAAATACTGATAAAAAAAATAAAAAATACATGAATGGAAAGACATCATGTCATTGGTTTGGAAATATTATTAAAATGTCCATACTACCCAAAACCTTTATAGTCAATACAATCCCTATTAAAATTCCAATGGCATGTTTCATGGAATAAAATCCTAAAATTCATAAGTAACCACGAAAGGCCCAAAAGGGTCAAGGCAATGTTGAGCAAGAACAACAAGAATGGAAGCATATTTTCTGATTTCAAAACATATTACAAAGCTTCAGTAATCAAAATAGCATGGTACTATCATAAAAATAAACAGAGAGACCATGGAACAGAAGAGAGCACAGAAATAAGGCTACATATATATAGTCAAATGATCTTCAACAATAGTGTCAAGACCATTGAATGGGGAAAAGGACAGTCTCTTCAACAAATCATGCTGACAAAAGTAAATGTCTACATATAAGAAATGAAGGTGGGCACTACCTAATACCAAATACAAAAATTAACTCAAATGGAACAAAGACATAAATATAAGAGCTAAAATTATAAAACTTTTAGGAGAAATTATAGTAAAAGTTTTATCGCATTGGATTTAGCAATGATTTCTTGAATGTGACATGAAACGCATAGGCAACAGAAAAAAGACAAACTAGATTTCATCAACATTAAAAACTTGTATATAAAAGGCTATTATCAAAAGAATCAAAGGAAATCCATGGAATGGGAGTAAATACTTGCAGATTATATATCTGATAAGGATTATCATCCAGAATATATAAAGAACAACAACTTGGCAACAACAAAGAAAACCTCAGAAATTGAGTGAAAGATTTCAGTAGACATTTCCTCAAAGACATAAAAGTGAACAAAAATCATATGAATAGATGCTCATTACCACAGATAATTAGAGGAATGTTTATCAAGATCACAATGAGATAACATTTCACAATTCTTAGGATGGCAATTATCAAAAACAAAAAATAAAACAAAACCACAAACAGAAAATAAAAAGTGTCGGCAAGGATACGAAAACTAGAATCCCTGGAAAGAGATAAGATGGTGTAGACATAGGCGGACCCTGGACTTCCCTAGTCCCTCAAACACAGCTGTGTTGAGGTCTGATTACTTGGAACACCCAGGAAAACAATCTGAGGACTAGCAGAAGGATCTCCACAGTGAGAGAGAGACAGCTTGGCAGGTGCGAGGTGTGTGGATGTGAATTGGGGGGAGAGAGAGAAAGGTGGTGTCACTTTCCTTGGAGAAACAAAAGGGAGAGAAAGAGATGGGGGGTTGAGAAAGTGCGGCATCAAGTTAGCACAAGAGGAAAACCTCTCTGGACCACGGATGGGGCAGCGAAAAGTACTGACTGTCCCAGTTCTTTTTTCCAAACAGCTTTTGGAGCTCAAACTCTGAGGATTTGGAAGTGTATGACTTTCTCCAGAGTAGAGTTGTGGTGCATACTCCTGGGGTGGAGGGAGCTGTGGTGTAAAGATCTACGGGGTGAACTGGGAGAGAACAGTACCCATCCTGGAGCACTGTTGGAAGAGGGATTATTACCTCCCGAAGACAAAAGACCCTGCGGGTGCCAGCCAAAGACCTTTCATCAGCAGGATAGAGAGGCTCTACTCCTGAGGAGGAGAGCAGATCCACGCCATGCTGCTCCTTTAAGACTTGGGTTGGGGAACCTGGGTGGCTCAGTCGGTTAAGTGTCCGACTTCGACTCAGATCATGACCTCATGGTCCGTGAGTTCGAGCCCCACATCAAGCTCTGTGCTGACAGCTCGAAGCCTGAAGCCTGTTACGGATTCTGTGTCTCTCTCTCTCTGCCCCTTCCCCCATCTCGTGCTCTCTCTCTCAAAAATAAAATAAACATTAAAAAAAAAGACTTGGATTTGAAATCCAGCCGCATGCCAAAGAACAATTGCAGGAGAGTTGTGGTGCAGGACTAGCTGACTGCTATTGCTATTCTTTGGGGGCTGTGTAAACAGTGAGGGTTGAGATTCCTGGTACAGGAACGAGATTGGGTTGGCATGTTTTCCCCACAACACCAACACAGTGGGATCTCAGAGAGCAACAAGCAGACCCCAGAAGAGGCAGGAACCACTTACACAAAACCCTGCCCCTCTGTGCCTGGCAACAGCTTATTTACTGGGGCAAGACTGACTGAGTCAATGCAGCTGGGCTCTCCTCCAGACCAGAAGAGCCAGCAACCCCCATATACCAACAGATGACTCTTTTTACTCTTTTATTCCCTCCTTTTTTTCTTTTGGAATCAGGCTCAAAGTTTCTTGTTTGTTTTCTTCATTTCCTTTTTTTGTTTTTGGATCAGCCTTTTTTATTCTTTGCTTCTTCCTTTTTCTTTTTCTTCTGTTTTTTTTTTTTTCCTTTTTGTTCCCTTTCTTTCCCCTTACAATCAGCTGTATAGTTTCTTGATTCTCTGGTATTTTTTGTTCCATTTCCTTTCCTCATTTTTTAGGATGAGGTATCCCCCTCTTTTTTTCCCAAGGTTACTTCAACAAACAATTCAAGGCACACCTAGTTAAAGGTCCAAACACTCTACCACTGCAAGCAAGGAGGAGCTCTGTGGAGACTGACCAGTGGGAAAGAGCAGGCAAAATGCAACAGCAGAGTGCACACAGCATACACCAGAAACACTTCTGGAAGTGCCAGGCCCTGGACAGTGTATGACCCATTTTTTAAAATAGTAGTTCTCTCAGGTACAGGAAACCTAAGAAGCTTTAAAACACACAAAAGACAGAAACTTAGCCAAAATGACCAGATGGAGGAATTTTCCCCAAAAGAAAGGTCAAATTACAACCAGGGACTTGCTCAAAACAGATACAAGCAATAGATCTCAAAAAGAATTTAGAGCAACAGTCATAAGGCTACCAGATGGGCTTGAAAAAAGCACAGAAGACACCAGAGAAGCCATTGGTGCAGAGTTCAAAGACCTAAGAATTAGTCAGGATGAATTAAAAAATTCTGTAATTGAGATGCAAAATAAACTGGATACAGTGACAGTGAGGACTGAAGAAGCAAAGGGGAGAATAAATGAAACAGAAGATAAAATTATGTAAAATAATAAAGCTGGAAAAAAAAAGAAAAGGAAATTGCTAGATCATGAGGAGTAACTTAGAGAATTAAGTGATTCCATGAAATGAAACAATATCCATATCATAGGAGTCCTAGAAGAAGAACAAGAAATAAAGGGCAGTTGGTTTATTTGAACAAATTATAGCTGAGAACTTCCTTAATATGTGGAAGGAAACAGGCATCCAAGTCCAAAAGACACAAAGAACTCCCTTCAAATTCAACAAAAACAGGTCAACACCACAACATACCGTCATCAAACTTGCAAAATACAAAGATAAAGAGAGAATTCTAAAAGCAGCTGAGGACAAAAAGTCCTTAAACTACAAGGATTAGCAGAAGACCTGTCCACTAAATCTGGGCAGGCAAGGAGAGGCAGGAAATATTCAATGTGATAAACAGGAAAAATATGCAGCCAAGAAGCCAAAATATCCAGCCAAAATATGCAGCCAAAATATCCAGCAAGGCTTTCATTCAGAATACAAGATAAAGATTTCCCAGACAAACAAAAACTAAAGGAGTTTGTGACCACTAAACCAGTCCTGTAAGAAATTTTAAGGGTGATTCTGAGTGGAGGAAAAAAAAAAGAAGACCAAAGCAACAAGGACCACAAAGGACCAAAGAACATCAACAGAAACACCAACTCTACATGTAACACAATGGCATGAAATTTATATTTTTCAATAATCACTGTGAAAATGGAAGGGCTAAATGCTCCATTCAAAAGACATAGGGTATCAGTGAATAAGAAAACAAGATACATTTATATGCTGCCTATAGTAGACTCATTTTAGACCTAAAGGCCCCGCAGACTGAAAGTGAGGGGATGGAGGGCCATCTATCATGCTAATGGACTTTAAAGGAAAGCCAGGTAGCCATACTTAAACAATACAAACTAGATTTTAATACAAAGACTGCAACTAGCGATAAAGAAGCACACTGTATCATAATTAAGGGATCAAGAAGATTTAACAATTGTAAATATTTATGGCCCCAATGTGAAAGAATCCAAATGAATACATCAATTAATAACAAACATAAATAAAGTCATTGATAATAATACAATAATGGTAGGGGACTTCAACATTCCACTTACAGCAACGGATAAACCATCTAAGCAGAAAGTCAACAAGGAAACAATGGCTTTGAATAACACACCGGACCAGATGAACTTAATATATATATTCAGAACATTTCATCCTAAAGCAGAATACACATTCTTCTCTATTGCACATGGAACATTTTCCAAAAGGCATCACATACTGAGTCACAAATCAGGCCTCAAAAGGCACAAAAAGACTGAGACCATGTCATGCATATTTTCAGATCACAACACTATTAAACTTGAAATCAACCACAAGAAAAAATTTGGAAAGCCTGAAAATACATGGAAGTTAAAGAACATCCTACTAAAAAATGAACAGGCTAACCAAGAAATTAAAGTAGAAATAAAAAAAAAAAAAAAACACGGAAGCAAATGAAAATAAAAACACAACAGTCCAAACCCTCTGGGATGGAGCAAATGCAGTTCTAAGAGGAAAGTACACTGCAATTTAGTTCTATCTCAAGAAGCAAGAAAGGTCCCAAGTGCACAATGTAACCTTACACCTAAAGGAGCTAGAAAAGAAAGAGCAAATGAAGCCCAAAATCAGAAGAAGGGAAATAATAAAGATCCAAGCAGAAACAATATAGAAACAATGAAAGAAAAAAAAAAACAGCTGAACACATCAATGGAACTAAAAGTTGGTTTTCTGAAAGAATAAACAAAATTGATAAACCCCCAGTCAGACTTTTCAAAAACAAAAGAGGGCCCAAGTAGATAAAATCATGAATGAAACAGGAGAGATCACAACCAACACTACAGAAATATGAAAAATTGTAAGAGCAAACTACATAAAAATTATATGCCAACAAACTGTGCAGTCTGGAAGAAATGGACAAATTCCTAGAAACACACATACTACCTAAACTCAAACAAGAAGAAATAAAAATTAGAACAGGTCCAAAACCAGCAAAGAAATTGAATCAGTTATCAAAAATTTCCCAACAAGTAAGAGTCCTGGGCCAGATGGCTTCCCAGAGGAATTCTACCAGACATTTAAAGAAGGTTAATACCTATTCTTCTCAAGCTGTTCCAAAAAATGGAAATGGAGGAAAGCTTCCAAACTCATTCTATGAAGCCAGCATTACCTTGATTCCAAAACCAGCTAAAGACCCCAATTAAAAGGAGAATTACAGGCCACTATCTCTGGATGAAAAATTCTGATTTGATATCAAATCAAAAAAATTTGATACTAGCAAATCAAATTCAATAGTACATTAAAAGAATTATTCAAGTGGGATTAATTCCTGGGCTACAGGGCTGGTTCAATATTCACAAAGCAATCAGTGTTGATACACCACATTAATAAAAGAAAGAATAAAAATGATATGATCCTTTCAATAGATACAGAAAAAGCATTTAACAATATACAGCAGCATCCTTTCTTGATAAAAACCTTCAAGAGGGCACCTGAGTGGCTCAGTTGGTTAAGCATCTGATTTTGGCTCAGGTCATGATCTCACAGTTCATGAGTTCGAGTACCACACTTTGTGAGCCTGAGCCCCGCTTCAGGTGATCTCCAGCTCCACTTTGGGAGAGCTCAAGCCCCACTTTGGCAAAAACATGCACCCCGCTATGGTAAAAACATGAGCCCTGCTTTGAGTGAGCCCCAATTTTCTCTCTCTGTCTCTCTGTCCCTCTCTCTCTCTCTGCCCTTCATTCACTTGTGCCCTCTCTCTCTCTCTCTCAAAAATAAAAATCTCAATAAAGTAGGGATAGAAGGAACATACCTCAACATCATAACAGCCATATACAAAATAAGCTGAGAAACTGAGAGCTTTCCCCCCCAGGTCAGGAACACGACAGGCATGTCCACTCTCACGCTGTTCAACATAGTACTGGAAGTCGTAGCCTCAGCAATTAGACAACAATAAGAAATAAAAGGCATTCAAATTGGCAAAGAAGTAGTCAAACTTTCACTCCTTGCAGATGACATGAAAGTCTACATGGAAAACCCAAAAGACTCAACCAAAAAACTGCTAGAACTGACAGGTAAATTCAGCAAAGTTGCAGAATATAAAATCAACGTACAACACTGTATTTCTATACACCAATAATGATGCATGAAAGGGGCTCCTGGGTGGCTTAGTCGGTTAAGCATCCAACTTCAGCTCAGGTTATGATCTCACAGTTCATGAGTTTGAGCCCCGCGTCAGGCTCTGTACTGACAGCTCAGAGCCTGGAGCCTGCTTCGGATTCTGTCTGTGTCTGTCTGTCTGTCTCTCTCTCTCTGCCCCTCCTCCACTTGTGCTCTCTCTGTCTCTGTCTCTCTCTCTCTCTCTGCCTCAAAAATAAATAAAAGCATCAAAAAAAATTTTTTAATGATGCATTAAAAAGATAAATCAAGGAATTTATACCATTTACAATTGCACCAAAAACCATAAGATACTTAGGAATAAACCTAACTAAAGAGGTAAAAGACCTGTATGCTGAAAACCACAGAATGCTTGTGAAAGAAATTGAAGAAGACACAAAGAAATGAAAAAACATTCCATGCTGATGGATTGGAAGAACAAATATTGTTAAAATGTCTATACTCCCCAAAGCAATCTACATATCCAATGCAATGCCTATTAAAATAACACTAGTATTCTTCACACAGCTAGAACAAACAATCCTGAAATTTGAATGGAACCAGAAAAGACCCCAAATAGTTAAAGAAACGTTGAAAAAGAAAACCAAAGCTGGAGGCATCACAATTCCGAACTTCAAACTGTATTACAAAGCTGTAATCATCAAGACACTATGAAACTGTCACAAAAACAGACACATAGATCAATGCAACAGAAGAGAGAACCCAGAAATGGACCCACAAACCTATGACCAACTAATCTTCGACACAGCAGGGAAGAGCATCCAATGGAAAAAAGATGATTTCTTCAGCAAATGGTGCTGGAAAAACCGGACAGCAACATGGAAGAATGAAACTGGACCACTTTCTTACACAATACAGAAAAGTAAATTCAAAATGGATGAAACACCTAAATGTGAGACTGGAAACTATCAAAATCCTACAAGAGAAAACAGGCACCAAACCCTTGGACCTCAGCCACAATAACTTCTTCCTAGACATGCCTTAAGAGGAAAGGGAAATAGGGGGCGCCTGGGTGGCACAGTCGGTTAAGCGTCCGACTTCAGCCAGGTCATGATCTCACGGTCCGTGAGTTCGAGCCCCGCGTCAGGGTCTGGGCTGACAGCTCAGAGCCTGGAGCCTGTTTCCGATTCTGTGTCTCCCTCTCTCTCTGCCCCTCGCCCGTTCATGCTCTGTCTCTCTCTGTCCCAAAAATAAATAAACGTTGAAAAAAAAATTTTTAAAAAAGAGGAAAGGGAAATAAAAAGCAAAAATGAACTATTGGGACTTCCAAGATGAAAAGCTTCTGCAAAGCAAAGGAAATAATCAACAAAACTAAAACGCAACTGACAGAATGGGAGAAGAAATGTGAAAATGATATATCAGATAAAGGATTAGTATCCAAAATCTATAATGAGCTTATCAAGCTTAACACCCACAAAGCAAATAATCCAGTGAAGAAATGGGCAAAAGACATGAATAGATGCTTCTCCAAAGAAGACATCCAGATGGTCAACCAACACATGAAAAAATGTTCAACATCACTCATCATCAGGGAAATACAAATCAAAATCACAATGAGATACCACCTTACACCAGTCAAAATGGCTAACATTAACAACTCAGGCAACAACAGATGTTGGCAAGGATGCAGAGAAAGAGAATCTCTTTTGCACTGTTGGTAGGAATGCAAGCTGGTGTAGCCATTCTGGAAAACAGTATGGAGGTTCCTCAAAAAATTAAAAATAGAACTACCCTACAACCCAGCAATTGCACTACTAGGTATTTATCCACAGGATACAGGTGTGTTGTTTCAAAGGGACACATGAACACCAATGTTTATAGCAGCACTATCAATGATAGCCAGATTATGGAAAGAGCCCAAATGTCCATCAACTGATGAATGGATAAAGAAGATTTGGGGGGCACCTTGGTGGCTCAGTTGGTTGAGCATTTGACTTCGGCTCGGGTCATGATCTCACAGTCCATTGGTTCGAGCCCCACATCGGGATCTGTGCTGACAGCTCAGAGCCTGGAGCCTGCTTCAGATTCTGTGTCTCCCTCTCTCTCTGCCCCTCCCCTGCTTGCACTCTATCTCTGTCTCTCAAAAATGAATAAACATTTAAAAAAAATTTTTAATAAAAAAAAGATTTGGTGTGTGTGTGTGTGTGTGAATATATATGTGTATATGTCTATATATACACATATATAGACATATACACATATATATATACACACACACATACAATGAAATACCATTGGGCAATCAAAAAGAATGAAATTGCCATTTGCAACAACGTGGACGGAACTAAAGTGTATTATGCTAAGTGAAATAAGTCAGTCAGAGAAAGACAAATATCATATGGTTTCACTCATATGTTGAATTTAAGAAACACAACAGATGAACATATGGGAAGGGAAGGAAAAATAAGACAGAAACAGAGAGGGAGGCAAACCATAAGAGACACAAAGACAGAACAAACTGAGGGTTGCTAGAGGGGAGGAAAGGTGGGGGCATGCGCTAAATGGGTGATGGGCATTAAGGAGGGCGCTTGTTGGGATGACCAGTGGGTGTTTTATGGAAGTGGTGAATCACTGGGTTCTACTCTTAAAACCAATACTGCACTGTATGTTAACTAACTTGAACTTAAAATTTTTTTTGAAAAAGAAAAAAAGAACTGGAACCCTTGTGTTTTGCTGGTGAGAATGTGAATAGTGTAGTCACTGTGGAAAACACAATGGCAGGTCCTCAGAAAATTAAAAATAGGGATTACCATATGATCTAGCTGTTCCACTTTTGGGTATATAACCAAAATAATTCAAAGCAGGTACTCAGACGTTTGTACACCCACATTCATAGCATTATAGCCAAAAGGTAGAAGCAACTCAAGTATCCACTATTGGATGAATGGATAAACAAACAACAGTACATGCGTAAAATGGAATACTATTCAACCTTAAAAAGGAAGGAAACTCTGACACAAGCTACAACATGGATAAACCTTGATGACATTACGCTAAGTGAAAAAATACCAGTCACAAAAAGACAATACAAATATTTAATGATTCCACTTACATGAAATACCTAGAATAATCAAATTTATAGGGACAGAAAGTAGAATGGTGGTTTCCACATGCAGGAAAAAGGAAGGAATAGAGAGTTAATTAGTATTTAATAGGTACAAAGTATCAATTGGGGAAGATGAAAATATGGAGATGGACGGTACTGATTGTTGCACAACAAAGTGAATATACTTAATGCCACAGAGCTGTACACTTCAAAGTAATGGAAGTGCAAAATGTTATGGTATATATATTTAAGCATAATAAAATTACACCCAAATTTTGAAAACAAACCAACATATCAAAACATATGGGATGTAATGAAAGCAGTGCTCAGAGGGAAAGTTATAGCACTAACTTCCTACATTAAACACAAAGACATATCTTCAATAAATCCATAATATATGTATAATAAATCTAACTTTACATATTAAGTTACCAGAAAAATAAGAGTAAAGTCAAAGCTATCAGAAGAAAGGAAATAATACAAATATGAGTGGAGATAAATGAAACAAAGGAAAAAAGACAAAAGAGGAATCCATGAAGGCAAAAGTTCATTCTTTGAAAACAACAAAATTGACAAACTTTTAGTTAAAATGTCAATGAAAGAAAGAACAAACGACACAATTAAAATCAGAAATGAAAGGAACATTACTACTGACCTTACAGAAATAACAACTGTATAAAAACAAATAAGATAACTTAGATAATAACAACAAATTCCTATAATAAAAATTCCCGAACACAAGTTATTTCAAGAAGAAGTAGAAAATCTGAACAGACCCATAACAAATAAAGACAATCAATCAGTAATGAAAAATTCCCAATAAAGAAATCCTAGATATCATATAGCTTCACTGTTGATTTCTACAAGCATTTAAGGAAAAAAAATAAATTGTTTCTCAAACTCTTCTATAAAAAACTGAAAGGGAGTGAATACTTTCTATCTCATTCCATGAAGCTAGCATTTACCTGGATAACAAAGCCAGATAAAGACATTAGAAAAAAGCTATACACCAATATCCCTGATTATAGATGTAGAGGCCTTACTTAACAAACTACTATCAAACTGAATTAAGAAGTATGTTAAGAGGGGGTGCCTGGGTAGCTTAGTCACTTAAGTGTCCAACTCCTGGTTTCAATTCAGGTCATGATCTCACAACTCGTGAGTTCAAATCCCACTTGAGATTCTGTCTCCCTCTCTCTCTGCCCCTTCCCTCCTCTCTCTTGCTCTGTCTCTCTCAAAAATAAACATTAAAAAAAGAAGTATGTTAAAAGGATTATACATCATGACCAGGTGGGATTAATCACAGGAAAGATAGGGTGGTTCAACATAAGAAAATAAATCAATATAAAAAACTCATACTATCAGCTGGGGAGGGGCTTGAGAAGATGACAGCATAGGAGGACTCTGAGCTTACTCCCTCTCACAGTTTCAACTAGATCTCATTCACATCCAAGTCAATAAACCAGAGTGATCCGAACATGGGCAGAACAAACTCCACAACTAAATATAGAGAAGAAGCTGCATCTGAAATGTTAGCAAAGTTAGAAAGGCAGAAGAGGGAGCTGTGCACACAGAGAAGACACAGAAATAGACCCCTGCATCAGGGAACTCACACTAGGAAAGACTAATCCCCATTGTGTTTGGCTTTAAAAACCAGAGGGGCTGAATTCCCTGAGTTTGTAGAACTATGGGTCTTAAAACCTGGAGCTTTAGGTCAGCTGATTCAGCACTGGACAAACCAAGAGGGCAAGTGATAGCTGGATCACCACCCTAAAAGAGACAGCAGTCTGGGAGGAGAAGCAAAATAAAAAGGGCAGTTTAGACAATTCAGTGGGCAAACAGGAGACAGATCTGTGCATACTGATTTCAGAGTGTGTTGGGTGACTTCTCTGAAAATGAGGGAGTTGGCAGGTGCCATTTTCCTCCCCCACCCCCCAGCATAAACACATAGACACCTATGGGTGCTCAAGGCTCCAGAGACACTTGCTACCTAACCTGCTGGCAGTATGCCCTTCCCACAAGTTCTGACTACTTGCCCACTCCAAGCCTGCTAACCTCCACTCTGGGCTCAGAGCAAATTTTGTTAAAGCCTAGGGACCAGGTGCACAGCACTTGTTAAGCGCCCATCTACCCCACCATGCCCAAGTGTGTGTCGCCAGCTACCATAATGCCCCATGCCCAGCTTCATGCCCCCAGCTGCCCCAAACCACAGGCCCAATATGCCTCAGCACGTTGGGGCATCTGGGAAAGGACTAGTGTCCAGAGCAAATTTGAAAAGAGTATCACAATATATTTAAACTGCTGAATGGGAAAAATCTGCAGCCAAGAATACTCTATCCAGTAAATCTATCATTCTGAATAGAAGGGGAGATAAAGAGTTTCCCAAACACTGAAGTAGCTTGTGACCACTAAATTACATCTGCAAGAAATACTAAAAGGGAGTCTTTGAGTGGAAAGGAGAGACCAAAAGTGAAAGTAAAGGGACACCTAGGTGGCTCAGTTAAGTGGCCAACTCTTGATTTTGGTTCAGTCATGATCTCACGGTTTCTGGGCTCAAGCCCTGCAGGCTCAGAGCACAGAGCCTGCTTGGGATTCTCTCTCTCTCTCTCTCTCTCTCTCTCTCTCTCTGCCCCTCCCCTGTGCATGTGCTCGTGCTCTCTTAAAATAATAAACTTAAAAAAAAATAAAATCACAAATGAGAGAGGATAACAACCACCACCACAGAAATTCAATCATAAGAAAATATTATAAAAAACTACATGCCAACAAACTGGACAAACTAAAAGAAATTGATAAATTCCTAGAAACATAAGAACTACCAAAAGTCAAACAGAACAAAATAGAAAATTTGAACAAACCAATAACCAGCAAAGAAACTGAGTTAATAATCAAAAACTTGCCAACAAATAAAACTCCAGGACCAGACTGGCTTCACAGGCAAATTCTACCAAACATTTAAAGAAGAGTTAATACCTATTTTTCTCAAACCATTTCAAAAATAGAAATGGAAGAAAAACTTCCAAATTCATTTTATGAGGATAGCATTACCCTAATACCAAAACCAGATAAAGACTCCACTGAAAAAGAGAACTTTAGGCCAGTGTCTCTGATGAACACAGATGCAAAAATTCTCAACAAAATACTAGCAAACCCAATTCAACAATACATTAAAAAAATCATTCACAACAGTCAAGTGAGATTTATTCCTGGGTTGCATGGGTAGTTCAACATTCGCAAATCAATGTGATATACCACTTCAATAAGAGAAAGGATAAGGACCATATGACCATTCAACAGATGCAGAAAAAGCATTTGACAAAGCACAACATCCATTCATGATTAAAAAAAACCCTCAACAAAGTAGGATTAGAGGAAACATACCTCAAACATCATAAAGGTCATATACAAAACACCAAGAGCCAACATCATCCTCAATGGGGAAAAATTGAGAACTTTTCGCTTAGGCAAACAAGACAAGGATGTCCACTCTGACCACTTTTGTTCAACATAGTACTTGGAAGTCCTAGCCACAGAGATAAGACAACAAAAAGAAATAAAAGGAGCCAAATTGGTAAGGAAGAAGTAAAACTTTCACTATTTGCAGATGACATAATTCCATATATAGAAAACCCAGAAGACTCCACTAAAAAGCTGCTAGAACTGATAAATGAATTCAGTAAATTGCAGCATACAAAATCAAATGTACAGAAATCTGTTGCATTCTTACATATCAGTATGAAGCAGCAAATACAGACATTATGAAATCAATCCCACTTACAACTGCACCCAAAATAATAAGATACCTAGGAATAAATCTAACCAAAGAGGTGACAGACCTGTACTCTGAAAACTATAAAACATTTATGAAAGAAACTCAAGATGACACAAAGGAATGGAAAGACACTCCATGCTCATGGATTAGAAGAACAAATATTTTTAAAATGTCTATTCTGCCCAAAGCTATCCACATACTTAATGCAATATCTATCAAAATACTAACAGCCTTTTTCACAGAATTAGAACAAACAATCCTAAAAAAAAATCCCTAAAAGGGAACCCTGAAAGACCAAGAATAGCCAAAGCAACTTGGAAGAAGAAAAGCAAAGCTGGAGGCATCACAATTCCACACTTCAAGTTATATTACAAAGCAGCAGTGATCAAAACAGCATGGTACTGTCACAAAAATAGACACACAGATCAATGAAATAGAATACAAAATCCAGAAATAAAACCACAAGTATATGGTCAGTTAGTCTTCGACAAAGCAGGAAAGAATGTCCAATGGTAAAAACACAGTCTCTTCGGGGCACCTGGGTGGCGCAGTCGGTTAGGCGTCCGACTTCAGCCAGGTCACGATCTCGCGGTCCGTGAGTTCGAGCCCCGCGTCGGGCTCTGGGCTGATGGCTCGGAGCCTGGAGCCTGTTTCCGATTCTGTGTCTCCCTCTCTCTCTGCCCCTCGCCCGTTCATGCTCTGTCTCTCTCTGTCCCAAAAATAAATAAACGTTGAAAAAAAAAAAAAAACACAGTCTCTTCAACAAATGATGTTGGCAAAAAAGTGGACAGCAACATACAAAAGAATGAAACTGGACTACTTTCTTACACTATACACAATACACATACACCATACACAATAATAAATTCAAAATGGACTCCTGAAATCATAAAAATCCTAGAAGATAACACAGGCAGTAACTTCTTTGACACTGGCCTCAGTAACTTCTTTCTAGATTGTCTCCTGAAGCAAGGGAAACAAAAATAAACTACTGGGACTACATAAAAAAAAAGTTTCTGTGTAACAAAGGAAACAATCAATAAAACTAAAAGGCAACCTACAAAATGGGAGAAGATATCTGCAAATGACATATCTGATAAACAGCCAGTACCCACATTATATAAAGAATTTATAAAACTCAACACCCAAAAGCCAAATAATCCAATTAAAAACCGGGCAGAAGACACATACAGGCATTTCTCCAAAGAAGACATTTAGATAGCCAACAGACACATGAAAAAATGCTCATCAGCAGTCATCATCAGGAAATTTCCGATCAAAACTATAATAAGATATCACCTCACACCTGTTAGAATGGCTAAAATCAACAATACAAGAAACAACAGGTGTTGGTGAGGATGTGGACAAAGGGGAATGCTCTCGTACTAGCGATGAGAAGGCAAACTGGTGTGGCCACTGTGCAAAACAGTATGGAGATTCCTCAAAAAGTTAAAAATGGTCCCACCTTATGATCCTATGATAGCATTACTGAGCATGTACCCAAAGAATACAAGAACAGTAGGTAAAAGGGATACATGCACCCCGATGTTTACAGTAGCATTATTTACAATAGCCAAGATATGGAAGCAGCCCACGAGTCCATCAACTGATGAATGGATAAAGACAATATGGTATATATCGATATGTATACGGTATTATACACACACACACACACAACCATAAAAAATGAAATCTTGCCATTTGCAAAGACATGAATGGAACTAGGGAGTATAATGAAAAGCAAAATAACTCAGACAAAGACAAATACCATATGATTTCACTCATGTGTGACATTTAAGAAACAAAACAAGCCAAGGGAATAAAAGAGAGAGGAAGACAAAGCAAGAAACAGACTCTTAATTACAAAGAACAGTCTGATGGTTACTAGAGGGGAGGAGGTTGGGGGATGGGTTAAATAGGTGATAGAGATTAAAGACTGCACTTGTTTTGATGAGCACCAAGTATTATATGGAAGTGTGGAACTACTATACTGTACACCTGAAATTCACATAACACTGTAATTTAACTGAAATTAAAATAAAAACTTAAAGTGTACAAAATTCAAAACTTAAAAGGGCTAATGTTTGGCTCTCTCAACTTCAACTATCATGATATAATAAGATTGAAATGTATATTGAGATTTTTTTAAAGCTTACCCAGATGACTCTAATGTGTAGTTTTGGAACCCCTGGTATATGCATTGCATAAAGAATCATCAGATGCAATATCTGAGTATTCCCCAATACTCTTTGATTTACTGATTCATTCTTTTATTCACTGTGCATTTGCATGAATTAACACCATACCAACTACCTGCTAAGCAGTATACAGATGTGAGGCACATAGTGGTGAATGAAAAAGAAATAGCCCTGCCCTCATGGAATTTTAGTCCGGCAAAGGAAAACAGACAATATACAAGTAAATAAATTGATACTCATAAATGTTATTGAAGACTGTGGAAAGTGAAAAAAAGGTCATGAATAAGATGCTATGATGGAGAATATATTGAGGTTCAGGCAGCAAGAGAGCTTTGATTAATAATCCAAGGCAGGATACAGGTTGGCAAGTCCTAAGGGCTAACCCATGGGAGAGGCTAAGGAGGAAGCTGGAGAGGGGCATCTGATGCAAGGCTCTTAGAGCCACGTCAGTAGCTTTGACTTGGACTTTGAACACTGTGAAGTTGTTTGTTACTTTTTAAGCAGGGAGTAATGAGGGAGAAGAGACAAGTTTCCAATTAACTGCTTTATTTTTTGAAAAGAAAAGATGTTTCTTTAGCCACTTAATGAAAGTGATTACTTAAAACACATTCTTCTAGAAGACTGGGTGATATACAGAATTGTTGAATCACTCTATTGTACACGTGAAACTAATATAACAGTGTATGTTAACTATACTGTAATTAAAAAATTTTAAATCCCAATCAACCATGTTAAAAGTTAAAAAAAAATTTTAAATAAAAATCATACTATCGTCTCAATTGGTGAAGAAAAAGCACTTGACAAACTCAACATCCTTTTGTGATAAAAACACTCAGAACTGGGAATAGAAAGAAATTTCTTCAACATGATAAAACATGTAAAAACCATAGCCAACATCATACTCACTGGTGAAAAACTCAGTGCTCCCCGTAAGCTCAGAACAAGACATGGACAACAGTTTTCCACTACTGCTACTCAATATTGTACTGAAAGTTCTAGCCAGAGCAATTAGGCAAGAAAAAGAAGGATTAGGGAGTTGGAGGACACACACTTCCTGATTTCAAAGCCTACTACAAAGATACAATAATTGAAAGTGTGGTGATGACTTAAGGATAGACATATAGACTAGTAGAATAGTATTTAGAGTTCAGAAATAAACCCATAAAACTACGGCAATTGATTTTTTTTACAAGGGTGCCAAGTCCATCCAATGGGAAAAGAATAGTTTCCTCAACAAATGGTACTGGGACAACTGGATATACACATGCAAAAGAGTAAAGTTGGACCCCCACCTCAAATCACATGCAGAAAGTTAACCCGAAATTGGACCAATGACCTAAACAGAAGAGTTATAACCATAAAACTCTTAAAAGAAAACACAGGGAGGAAATTCTCATTACCTCAAATTTGGCAATGGATATACAAATGGCCAACAAACACATGAAGATATTCTCAACATCATTAGTCATTAAGGGAAATGCATATCAAAACCACCATAAAGTACCTCTTCACATTCACTAGGAGGGCTATACTAAAATTACAAAAAACAAACAAACAAACAAAAAAGACCAGAAAATAAGACATTTTGGAAGGGATATGAAGAAATTGGAACCTACACACATTACTGGTGTGTAGGTATATAGGAATACAAAATGGTTCAGATGCTGTGGAAAACAGTTTTGCAATTAAACACAGAATTACCATATGACCCCATAATTCCACTCCAAGTTATGTAATCTAAAGAACTGAAAACAAGGGCACCTAAATAGAGCAAATACAAAACAGAACTAAAAGGAGAAATAAACAGCAATATAATAATAGCTGGGGACATTAACACATCACTCTCAAAAACAGATCATCCAGACAGAGAATTAACAAGGAAACAGCAGATATGAACAACACTTATAGACCAATGGACCTAACAGACCATTCCATCCAAAGGCAGCAGAACACACATTCTTCACAAGTGCATGCAAAACATCTTCTAGGATAGCTCATATGTTGGACCACAAAACTAGCCTTAGCAGACTTAAAAAGACTGAAATCATACCAAATATCTTTTCTTTGTTTTTTAAACTTTTTAAAATGTTTATTTCTTTTTGAAAGAGAGACAGAGCACGAGCAGGGGAGGGGCAGAGAGAGAGAGGGAGACACAGAATCTGAAACAGGCTCAAGGCTCTGAACTGTCAGCACAAAGCTGAATACAGGGCTCAAACTCAGGAACGGTGAGATCATGACCTGAGCTGAAGTCAGACGCTTAACCAACTGAGCCACCCAGGCACCCCACCAAATATCTTTTCTGACTACAATGTTGTAAAAGTAGTAATCAATAATAGGAGAAAAGGTGGAAAAATAACAAATACATGGAAATTAAACAACACATTCTTGAACAACAAATGGAGCAAACAGAAAAATCAAAAGGGAAATTTAAAAATATCTTGAGACAAACAAAAGTGAAAATGCAATATACTAAAATTTATGAGCCACAGCAAAAGTACTTCTAAGAGTAGTTCTTCATTTACAGCAATATGCACGTACATCAAAAAAAAGAAAAGAAAAATCTGAAATACACAACCTAATTTTACATCTCAGGTAAGAAGAAAAAGAACAAACTTAGCCCAAAATTAGCAGAAGGAAGGAATTAATACAGAGTAGAGCAGAAATAAATGAAATAGAGAACAGGAAAACAACAGAAAAGATTAACAAACTAAGAACTGGTCTATTGAAAAGATAAAATTAACAAAACTTTAGGTGAACTAACCAAGAAAAAAAGAGGACCAAATAAATAAAATAAATTAAAGAAGAGACATTACAACTGATACCACAAAAATACGGAAGATCATAAGAGACTACTATGGACAACTATATGCCAACAAATTGGACAACCTAGAATAATAGATAAGTTCCTAGAAACATACAACCTACTAAACCTGATCAAGAAGAAATACGAAATACAACATGGTGACTATAGTTAATAATTCTGTATTGTATATTTGAAAGTTACTGAGTAGATCTTAAAAGTTCTCATCACAAGAAAAAAAACTATGAGAGATGACGGATGTTCACTAAACTTACTGTGGTAATCATTTCACAATATATACATGCATCAAATAATTATACTGTACAACACCTTAAACTTATACAATATTATATGTAAATTATATCTCAATGAAACCAGAATAAAGAGAAAACAAGAGAAGTGAAAACAGGTACTCAAACAAGTACATGCACATGTGTATTTATAATAGCGCTGTTCACAACAGCCAATAGGTATAAACAGCCCAAGTGTCCTCCACAGATGAATAGATTTAAAAACTGTGGTATATACACATATATGAAGAAATATTATCTGGGGGTGCCTGGTGGCTCAGTTGGTTAAGCATCTAACTTCAGCTCAGGTCATAATCTCATGGCTTGTGGGTTCAGGCCCTGCATCAGGCTCTGTGCTGACAGCTCAGAGCCTGAAGCCTGCTTCCTCTCTCTGACCCTCCCCCACTCATATTTTCTCTCTTTCTCTCTCTCTCTCTGTCTCGCTCTCTCTCTCTCAAAAATAAATATTTTTTAAAATTATTTAAAAAAAAGAAATTTTATATCCAGCCATAAAAAAGGGATGAAGTACCAATACATGCTACAATGTGGAGAAAGCCCTGAAAGATTATGCTAAGTGAAAGAAGCAAGACACAAAACATTACATATTATATGATCCCATTTATATGGAATATCTAGAATAGATAAACCCAGACTAATGGTTGCTGGGGTAAGGGAAAAAATGGGAAGAAACTGCTTAATGGGTAAGGACTTTTACTTTGGAGTAATGGAAATGTTGTGGAATTAGACAGAGTTGGTGGTTGTACTACATTGTAAATGCACTACATTATTCACTTTAAAATGATTAATTCCATATTATGTAATTTTTACCTAGCAATTTTTTAAAGAGTAATCTATGACAGTATCCTATGTATCAAGAGGATTTACTCAAAAGTAACAAATGAAAAGTTAAACACACTTCTCTGAACACACAAAGTTTATCAATTAAAACAATAATCACATTGTTCCCAAGACTATTTACCAAAAAGGTAATGCTCTCATTGATTAAATGTTCTCAAGTCTTTTTTTTTTTTAATTTTTTTTAACGTTTATTTATTTTTGAGACAGAGAGAGACAGAGCATGAACGGGGGAGGGTCAGAGAGAGAGGGAGACACAGAATCTGAAACAGGCTCCAGGTTCTGAGCAGTCGGCACAGAGCCCGACACGGGGCTGGAACTCACTGACCGCGAGATCGTGACCTGAGCTGAAGTCGGCCGCTCAACCGATTGAGCCACCCAGGCGCCCCATAAATGTTCTCACAAGTCTTATGTGAAATTAGTTAACATTCCTAGTAGAAAGCTTATTTATTTTATTAGTGAGGCCAGTAAATAAATTTATGGATATTGGGCAATCTCGAGAACTTAAGAACTTATTATGCTTTAAAAATGTATCATCATCTAGTATTCAGATCTTCATTTTTAAATGCCATTCTCCATAATTCCATTCTAATGGATTGGAAGAACAAACAGTGTTAAAATGTCTATACTACCCAAAGAAATCTACACATTTAATATAATCCCTATCAAAATACCACCAGCATTTTTCACTGAGCTAGAACAAATAATCCTAAAATTTGAATGGAACCAGAAAAGGCCCGGAATAGCCAGAGTAACGTTAAAAAAGAAAAACAGAACTGGAAGCATCACGATTCCGAATTTCAAGCTATATTATAAGCTGTAGTCATCAAGAGGGTATGGCACTGGCATAAAAACAGACAACAGAACACAACAGAAAACCCAGAAATGGAGCCACAACTATATGGTCAAATTATCTTTGACAAAGCAGGAAAGAATATCCAATGGAAAAAAGACAGTCTCTTCAACAAATGCTTTTGGGAAAACTGGACAGCAACATGCAGAAGAAGGAAACAGGACCACTTTCTGACACCATACACAAAAATAAATTCAAAATGGATGAAATACCTAAATGTGAGACAGAAAACCATCAAAATCCTACAGGACAAAACAGGCAGCAACCTCCTTGACCTTGACTGCATCAACTTCTTACTAGACATGTCGCCTGAGGCAAGGGAAATAAAAGCATCGCCTGAGGCAAGGGAAATAAAAGCAAACATCAACTATTGGGAACTCATCAAGATAAAAAGCTTCTGCACAGGTAAGGAAACAATCAACAAAACTAAAAGGCAGCTTATGGAATGGGACAAGATACTTGCAAATGATATATCTGATAAAGGGTTAGTATCCAATATCTATAAAGAACTTATAAAACTCAACACCCTCAAAAAACAATCCAGTTAAGAAATGGGCAAAAGACATGAATAGACACTTTACAAAGAAGACATCCAGATGGCAAACAGACACATGAAAAGATGCTCAACATCACTCATCATCAGGGAAATACAAATCATAACCACGATGAGATACTACCTTACATCTGTCACAATGGCTAAAATAAACAACTCAGGCAACAACAGATGTTGGTGAGGATGTGGAGAAAGGGAAACACTCTTGCACTGTTGGTGGGAATGCAAACTGGTGCAAAAACTCTGGAAAACAGTATACAGCTTCCTCAAAAAGTTAAAAATAGAACTACCCTATGATCCAGGAATTGCACCTAGGCATTTACCGAAATGATACAAAAATACAGATTCAAAGGGACACATGCACCCCAATGTTTATAAGCAGCATTTTCAACAATAGCCAAACTATAGAGAGAGCCCAAGTGTCCATGAATGGATAAAGAAGATGTGGTATAGGGGCACCTGGGTGGCTCAGTTGGTTAAGTGGCCGACTTAGGCTCAGGTCATGATCTCACAGTCTGTGAGTTCGAGCCGCGTGCTGGGTTCTGTGCTGACAGCTCAGAGCGTGGAGCCTGTTTCAGATTCTGTGTCTCCCTCTCTCTGACCCTCCCCTGTTCATGCTCTGTCTCTGTCTCAAAAATAAATAAATGTTAAAAAATTAAAAAAAAAAAGATGTGGGTGGTATAGATACACAATGCAGTATTACTCAGCCATCAAAAAGAATGGTATCTTGCCATTTGTGATGACACGGATGGAGCTAGGGTGTATTATGCTAAGCCAAATAAGTCTGTCAGAGAAAGACAAATACCAGATGATTCCACTCATATGTGGAATTTAGAAAACACAACAGATGAACATTATGAGAGGGGGAAATAAAAAAAAAGAGACAGGGAAACATACTATGAGAGATTCTTAAAGATAGAGAACAAATAGAGGGCTAAAGCATGGATAGGGGATGGGCTAGATGGGTGCTGGGTATTAAGGAGGGCACTTGTTATGATGAGTACCGGGTGTTATATGTAAGTAATAAATCACTGAATCCTACTCCTGAAACCAATATTGTACTATATGTTAACTAAAATTTAAATAAAAATTTGAAAAGAAAAATAAGTAAATAAACAAACAAACAAATGCCATTTTCCAATGGAAGGTACAGGGTTCTTTGTAGAAAGAGCTGATCTCAGGGCCAGGGCAGGGAAAATATAAGATGAACCTGGAAAATCGTGTGTTGCCTAAAAGTAAGGAAGTGCTTGAAAACAGATAGGCACATGTCCAAAGGACAGAGGAGCTGGAGACTGGAGCTTCCAGTGGCTTAGAGCTGGGACAACTAGAGCAACAAAATAAAACTTGAGAGTACTGGGTTATAATTCATAGAATATAGTTTATTAACATCTATGAGTTCATCCTGATATAAATAAATAAGAAATTAAATTAGGGAGAAGTGACAGCTCTTCCTTACAGAAGAATTCCAATTAACAAATGTAGAAGGAATGAGGGAAACAGAAAAACATAATTAGGCAAACATCACAGTAGTAACTGTAGACAAGATCCACTGATGCATGTTACTAGCTAGTGAAAGTTTTAAGAGAAACATGATTGTTTGCATACTCTCAAAGAATTTCCCTCAAGGTATTTTTTTAATTACAAAAGAGAAAATAGTATTTTTCATTGGAGAAACCTGGTAGACACCACCTTAACCAAGCAATGAAGGTTAACTTCACCAGAAATAAGATGTAACAACACCATGTACCCCCAAAATGATGCACTGAGAAGGACACACCACTAATGTCTCACTGCTTAAAACACTGTAATATGGCTTCTACCCCCCATCACTACTGAAACTGTTTATCAGAAATACTAATTGCTAAATTCAATAACATTTTGCATATTCATTTTACATACCCTCTCTGTTGCATAACACTACTGACCATTCCTTTCTTTCTGGAACTGTTTCCTCTCTTGACTTCTAGAATATCAATCTACCCCCATTCCTTTAACCTCCCTGGCCACTGTGAAATCTTCTTCAACTATTGTTTGATTTGAATACTGGAAAACTCAAGAGTTTCTTCTTTAGCCCTCTATTTTGTTCTCATTTTATACAGTCTCCCAAAGGTATCCATAGCCACTATAAAAAAATTACCTCCACAATTACTCTCAAACTTTATCTCAAGCCCAGATCTCTTTGACAAGTATCTACCCCATATATACAAGTGTTCATTAGACATTTTCTTTTTTTTTAATTTTTTTAACGTTTTTATTTATTTTTGAGACAGGGAGAGACAGAGCATGAACAGGGGAGGGTCAGAGAGAGGGAGACACAGAATCTGAAGCAGGCTCCAGGCTCTGAGCTGTCAGCACAGAGCCCAATGCGGGGCTCGAACTCACGGACCGCGAGATCGTGACCTGAGCCGAAGTCGGCCGCTTAACCGACTGAGCCACCCAGGCGCCCCTCATTAGACATTTTCATCATGTCTCACAGATAGCTTAAACCCCACATATCCCATGGTGAACTCAGCATTTTCTCTATCTTCTCCAACCCCTCAAACTCACTCCTCCCATCTTAGTTAATAGTATCACTACTCAGATGCCTAAACCAGATACCTGGGAACTTTCTTTCCTCTTTATTTCTTCTTATCCTGTGCATCAAACCACTCATAACTCCTGTCAACTTTACCTCTTAAATAGCTCTATAATCACTGTCATAGCCTTAGTTGAGGTTATCATCCCTTGTCTCCAATATTACCATTAAACCCTCTAATGTTCCATCCAAACCAAATGTCTCCCTACTTCTAATCTTGTCCACTCCCAATCCACCTCCAAACTACAGCTTTTCTAAAGAAGACAAGGCATTTAATATCTTTTGTCCTAAAATAACCTTTCACTCATCCACCAAGCCAACTTCTACCTACAAATCCTTCAATATTCATCTATAAATTCTTTGGAAAGTGTTCCCTAACCTCACTAGATTGACGGTGGTTCTTCACCTCTGGGCTTCCATATAATTCTGCATATACCCCTATGAGAGCATTCATCACACCTTATGTCAATAGTTGGTTACCTGTTTTTTCCTTTAAATTGCAATTTCCTGGAGGGCAAAGACTATGCCTTGCTCATGGTTGTAGCCTCAGTGCCCTATACAATGTCTGCCAAATGGCAGGTACCCAATAAACATTTGCTAAAAGACTGCTGAGGATGATAGTGGCATATTCTTTTTGTAAATGTAGAGTTGTGTTAGGTGGTGGTAAACTCTAAAGACATTAGTGTAGTATGATTTTACTACTTCTGTATGTATTACAATACTGTAATATGTAATATGTAATACATAATATATAAGAATTCATTTAAAAGACAGTTTTCTAATAGTTTTAATTAATTTTTTTTAATTTTTAAATTTAAATTTAAATTATTTAAAAGTCTAACAGTTTTACTTAAATAGATTTACTCTAGCTATTCATCAATGCAATAGAGTATAGTTGCACAAAAAGTCCTAAATAAGTAAAATTCATCTGTTCAAGTTGGAAAAGCAGAGCTAGTGAGATGAAGGAGAAAGAGATGAATGAAAAGCCTTGGGTTGTCATGTCAGTTCTGTCACTAATTAGCTAGAGTGTAACTGGACTGCTGGATAAGCATTCAAAAACAGATGTGAGGGGGAATCTGGGTGGCTCAGTTGTTTAAGTGTCGGACTTCGGCCCAGGTCATGATCTCTCGGTTAGTGAGTTGGAGCCCTGCATTGGCCTATGTGCTGATAGCTCAGAGCCTGGAGCCTGCTTTAGATTCTGTGTCCCCTTCTCTCTCTACCTCTCCCCTGTTTGCTCTCTCTCTCTCGCTCAAAAATAAATAACAAAAAAAAATCTTAAAAAACATAAGTGAGGGTAACCTACCAACATGAGTTCTATAGGCAGTCCCCACAAAATCGATTACAAAAGATTATGTTTTATTACAGAACCATAAGCTAAAACTGTAATGGCAAAATTCAAACCACTTTACAATTCACAAACTGCTTTCACAATCTATTGTTGCACTTGATCCTCCCCAGAACTGTGGGAGATAAATAAGGTTAAGTCTTTGTCAAATGCCCATTTTATAAAAACACTGAGACTAAGTTAAGTAGCTAAGACAAAGTGATACTCTCTTGTTTCAAAACCTTTCAAGATCTTTCAAAGCATTTCAAAATCATGTCATGATACAAGAATGCTTGGTGGCAAATCCCTGACAATGCTTCGTCAGGACAGGCAGTGCAGGGTTTTTTTTATCACTTCTCTCCTATATTACTTCAATATCCTAAATCCTATCTCCAATCCCTATTTTCAACCTATCTTTCAAACTGCAGCCAGAATAATATTCCAAAAACATATCTGATAATATCATTCCCTATTTAAAATTATCTACTAGGCCAGCCATATCCAGCAGAACTTTCAGTGATAACAGAAATGTTCTATATCTGTGTGGTCAAATACAATAGCCACTTAGTCACATGTGGCTATTGAGCACTTGAAATGTGTCTAGTATGACTAAGCTGCTAGTTTTTTATCTTCTTTAATTTTAATTAATTTTAATGGAATTTGAAATAGCCACATGTGGGTAATGTCTACTGTACTGGGCAGTACAGCTCTAAGCAGCAAGAAGTCTTTATTTTTTGGATCCTGGTGAAAACCAATGAATAAAATAGGAACAGGAAAAAATGAAATGTTAAAGCATTTTGTAAACTATGAACACTAAAATTCTAAGTATAGGTTTATACCAAAGTGTTAGAGAATAGCTGCTTTTTTCTTTTTTCTTATTCTTTCTTCTTTGTTTTCCCTATATTTCCTAATCTTTCAGTACTGTTTTGGTAATTTTTTAAAATACAAGAGCTTAATTTTGATAAAAAAACATGAGTACAGTTCCCTATTAGGCAGCACCAAATATGCAAAATACCTATGTTACATACTAATTGAAGAAACCAGTGAAATGAAGAGGAAATACTGAGACTCATTCTTAAAAGCATTCCCCAATTCCCTAGCAAACTGATAATCAAAAATTAGCTAAATTGAAAAATTATAGAATACTTTCAGGGAAGTTTCTTTAAAATTTTAAAGATCTTTGGGGCGCCTGGGTGGCTCAGTTGGTTAAGCCTCCAATGAAGGCTCAGGTCATGATCTCAAGGTTTGTGAGTTCAAGCCCCCACATCAGGCTCTGTGCTGACAGCTTCGGATTCTGTGTCTCCCTCTCCCTCCGCCCCTCCCTCTCCTTGCACTCTCTCCCTCTCTCTCTCAAAAATAACTAAACATGAAAAAACTAGAAATAAATAAATGTTAAAGATCTTTTTACATTACACAAAATAACCACTGAGTCATATACAAGGATGTACACAAAACTAGAGTTGAACAAATGAACAAGTTAATACAACCTATTAAAAAGGTCAGACCACCAACTGAAAGGCTTACACATGAAATTTTTCTTATAAAATGATAAAGTATCTTTAATAACAAGTTAAAGGTCCCTTACTGTCCTTTAGTTTCACAAACCATCCCCTCTTCAGAGCTACGTTTAAGTATATACTTCCAGGTTTCTACGTATTTGCACACACACACAGTTATGGACTGAACCGTGTCTCTAGCAAAACTTTAGGAAGACAAATTTTAGAAAAGGAGGTAAAAAACCAAAACAAAGAAAATGTCACCTTTTGTAGACAGTTAAATATACACCTATTAAAATTACTAAAATATTAATTAATTAAAAGACCTAATTTTGGTAAAGACTGAGCACCAAGAAAAATAATGCTTATAAGTAAAAAGAAACAATTTAAAGTTATCTCAGAATTGTAAAATTTATGTACATATAACAACTAGAATTCAAGGGGAAAATGGAAAATTACTTAAGAGGTAAGACTGTGGGTTACTTTTCTCACATTTTTATTACATGCAGTTTTGTACAATTAAAAAGGGAAAATATATAAATAAATAAAAAGAGAAAACAATAAGGATCATATACAGAACAGGCAATTTTGCCTCTATTTTAAATTCTATCTTACAACATGGAAGGAACATACTCCTTTTTGAGAAGCCTAACTTTCAGATCAACACTGAGAATCAACATTACTGTATTTTTCATTTAATCAAAGTTTTGATACAAGCAAAATAAGTTTCCATTCCACTTCTATCCCCCACTACCCAGTGATAAGTGCCCTTTATTCTGCCACTGGCTACTCAGGAACTCCATTAGAAATGCCCCCCAGTCTTCATTATTATATTTATCAGGGATCTCTGATCTCCCCCCCCCAAAAAAAATGGTGTGAAAAATGAAGCATGTATGCCCGTTTTTCCAGGGAGAAGGTTCATGGCTTTTATCAGATTCTTGAAGGGCCTAGTACTCTAAAAGAAAACTTAGAAATAATATTATGAACTTTTCTTCCCCCTCATGTTAATTTTAATAACCAATTCAATAAACTATATCAATGGCTTAAATAATGTTATTTATTTGACTATTTCCAATAAGGGGTCTTCTGAATTCCTCTTCTCAATCCCCAAAGCCACTTTCAGACTAAGACCTTTATATTTCTTTTCTTTATCATTTATAGGCCAGGTAAGCTTCATCTTTATTTACAACTTTTACAAGCACTGCTGCTACTCTCCACCATCTATTTGGAACCTATTTCTACCTTCATAGATTATTTTAGAAGCTAGCTTTCTCTTTCCCCACTCTAATTTCATCTCCCCAACACTAAGCAAATACTAAACTCATCATCAATCTCATTTTTTCTATTCCTCTTCTTAGATCAACAAGTACTATAAGAGGCAGAACAATATAAATTTGCCCCCATTAAAAACTTACGTGAATTTAAATGTAGCCTATGTTGCTACTAGAAACCTACTTACTACCAGTAATAAACTAGGATCACAAAGTAGAGATTCTATTTATACAAAGTCCCTGCAGATCAGAGTCAGGAAACTACAGAATTGGAAGAAACTTTAGAGATCAAGTAGTTGAACCCTTACAGAAACTGAAGTCCAAAGGACTAAACGATCTGTCCAAGATAATTAAGAGTAGAAACAGAACTCAAGTATTCAGATGTCCTAGTGACAATATTCATTCCATTACACCAAGCTATGTCCTTTGTACACCAGTTGTTTATCCCCTTTAATATTTATAAATCAAACTCTTTCAAATTATCTGTATTTTCTCTGGTAAGATTTTCTTACTACTACACTACTACCTCAAGACCCCTTAACAGTTTGCAATACCATTTCTTCCTGGCTTGTTGGGTGAGAATGATACAGGGGACAAGATTTGAAAGCTTTACTGAAATCAACATCGACTACACTTCTAAGTAAGTACCCTGTCACTCTCTCTCATATGAAGAACTGAATTGGTTTGGTCCTGCTCTTCTCAAAACCAAGCCACTGCTTCTTCATAACTTATATTTGTCTAATGATTGCAAATTACTATTTAATGATTGTTCACTTGTCTCCTAACACCAAAGCCAAGACTAGAATCCAACTCTTCTGACCGTTTACCAATGTTCTTTCTGCCAAATCACCCCTTTTAAAGTGAGTTGTGATGCTGAATAATATAAACCAGTTCTATCATTAAGATATCTATTTAAATTATAATCAATGGTTATTTGTTCTGCCACTTAGGTCATTTAAAAAGTCATTATTGCTCTCCCAATAAAAAGACTATTAATTTAAGAAATTATTTTTATATGTATATTAAATCCCTCTTCCTGCAACTGAAGTCTATGTTCCCAATCAACTAATGTTCCAGGTAAGTTCAGGTATCACTGAATTATTAGAATGATAGCTTTTAATTTAAAAAAATTGTCCTTGGGGCACCTGGGTGGCTCAGTCGGTTCAGTGTCCGACTTCAGCTCAGGTCATGATCTCACAGTTGGTGAGTTCAAGCCCCACATCGGGCTCTGTGCTGACAGCTCGGAGCATGGAGCCTGCTTCAGATTCTGTGTCGTCTCCCCCTCGCTCTCTGCCCCTCCCCTGCTCATGCTGTGTCTCTCTCTCTCAAAAATAAATAAATGTTAAAAAAATTTTAATTATTTAACTAATTAATTTAAAAAAATTGTCTTTCAGGTACTTTAAATTTCACTGAATCACCTCTCACCCTCTTAAGTTCCATGCAAAATTTACTTAAAAACACCCTTAATTTTTTCCTGTTGTTTTTAATCTTCTTATTACATTTAATATCTTCTCAGTAATCACTGCCATCTCTTGATATGCATCTTATAATGTAAAACTTATATCTTAAAACTAGGATCTCTAAAAAGCAAAGCAGAATAATTTCATTAGTGTTATTATATTCCACTTCAGTTAATAGGATGTCCAGAAGTAAAGTCTCTTAGTAGCAGCCAGTCAGCAGTGGGAGTACAGGAAGAGGGAATTTTCTACAGGGAGATATTAAAGTTCTCATTCCTTGCCCATGATGTAAACAAATGAAATGTGAACCAGCAAATGAAAACAAAACAGTACCTATCCAAAAGAACTACTAAATAGAGCATACAAGGTAAGTACACTAAAACAAAAGGTGTGCCAGATCTAAATGGAAATTATCTTCTACAAACCAAAGAAAAAGGACAGACCACTTTGCTGCATGCAGTAAGCCAAACGACATGAGACAGTCAAAAACAAATGAAGAGAGTTCCACTTCTGGCATGACAACATAAGGATCTCCTTAGACCCACTCCCCAGAAAAACTGGTAAAAGTTATAAAAGGACAACCATTTAAAGTCCCTAGAAATGGGACTGGGGGCATATAGCAAATGAAGTAACATTTACTCAAGAAAAGCAACTATAGTTCAGTAAGAATAGCAAGTCTGTAGCATCTGAACCAGGACATACTCCCTGCCTCCCCACTCCCAGTTTGGCAATATGGAAACTCCCCTTGAGACTGGTGCAGCCAAAAGCACAGTACATTACCCCCCTCTCTCCTTCATAAGTTCCTAATCAGAAGACTATCCTCCTGGGAAAGGCAGGATATCAGCATTTTTCGTCTTTCCCCCAGAAACCTATTGCTGAAACTACATGCTGGGATAACGTGGTCAAGAAGGAGGGGCTCCATTGTTCCACACAGCTCCATGGGAGGGACAAAGGCTCTACCTTGGGTATGGTGCCACTGAGAATACTTGATTGCTAAAGGCCCAATCACCCTGACCATGATTCCTAAGAGGCTGGTTCCATACCAGGAGAGGCAGTCAAAAAAAAAAACTCCTCTTACTCTACCTAGCACTCAACTCCTAAAGGGGAGGTTTAACTAAGAGACAAATGACCATTGTCCCCAGCCCCAGCTTCAGAGCTGTGGCTGATAGATTTTTGTCTGGAAGGAGAAGAAGGCACTAAAACAAATAGCTCCTCATCTCTTCCCAGAGGAATTGTCTTCACTTACAACTTGATGTGAGGAAGTTCAAGCCTCAGGTTGCTCTCAAAAACAGTGGAGGTTCTGGTGAAAGCTAAGTAGTAGGACACTAATGGAATCATTGGACACAGAAGCTAAACCATAGGTCAGCTGGTATGTCCCAGAGAACCAGAAAACCAAGAAGGGAGACAGATGGGAGGAGCCTGCCTGCGGTCAGAACAAATCTCCAAAGTTGACCTCAGAGCTTTCACTTCAAAGGAACCCCAATTTGACTGCTTCAGTCTGTGCAACAATTTCTGCCTCAAGAAATTGATTGATTTCAACAGTGCAATCTGCCAGCAACTAATGGAGCATAACTGGGAAAGAGGCAAAGAAAGCCTCACCAAAACCACTGTCATTCCAGGGTAACTGTGGACATACCCTTTAAGGAGCAACATAAGAAGCATTAAATACTGTGAAGTGGGAAGCAGGGAGGTGGGTGGAGAGAAACAGCACTAAAATAATCCATCCAGTCTTCAACCAAATAAACAAGCAAGTAAATAACAAGAAGCCCTGAGAAGGAGGGGACTAGTACCCAGAGTTACATTATCTAAAATGTCCAGTTTCCTGGGGTGCCTGGGTGGCTCAGTCGGTTGGGCATCCGACTTCGGCTCAGGTCATGATCTCGCAGTTGGTGGGTTCGAGCCCCGTGTTGGGCTCTGTGCTGACAGCTCAGAGCCTGAAGCCTCCTTCAAATTCTGTGTCTCCTTCTCTCTCTGCCCCTCCCATGCTCATGCTCTGTCTCGCTCTCTCTCTCAATAATAAATAAACGTAAAAAAAAAAAACCTTTAAATGTCCAGTTTCCAAAAAATTGCAAGACATACAAAGAAACAGGAAAGTATAACCTATACACTGAGAAAAAAGCAGGCAAGAGAAACTGCCTGTGGTTTTGACCAAATGTCACATTGAAAAGTAAAGGCTTCAAAGTAGTCATTATAAATACGTCCAAAGACTAAAAGAAACCATGTTAAAGAAATAAAGGAAGGTGTGGGGCGCCTGGGTGGCTCAGTAGGTTGAGCATCCAACTTCAGCTCAGATCATGATCTCACAGCTCATGAGTTCAAGCCCCACGTTGGGCTCTGTGCTGACAGCTCAGAGCCTGGAGCCTGCTTCAGATTCTGTGTCTCCCTTTCTCTCTGCCCCTAACCCACTCACATTCTGTCTCTGTCTCTCTCAAAAATAAATAAACATTAAAAAAATTTTTAAAAAGGAAATAAAGGAAGATGTGATGATGATATAACGTTACATGAAGAATATCAACAAACAGGAATTATTTAAAAAGAACTAAATGGAAATTCTAGAGTTAAAAAAATACAATAACTAAAATGAAAACTTTACTAAAGGGGATTGACAGCAGATGTAAATTGGCAGCAGAATTAGTGAACTTGAAGACAGAATAGAGACTATGCAATATGAAGAACAGAGATAAAAGAGAGTGAAGAAAAATGAACAGAGTCTCGGAGAAATGTAGAACATTAATAATCACACCAACATATGCATAATGAGTGTACCAGAAAGAAAGAAAAAAAGAAAGAAAGAAGAATGATAAAGGGGAAGAAAAACTATTTGATGAAATAATGGCTGTAACCTTCCAAAGCTTATTAAAAAGAACTTATTAAAATATAATTTATCATCCAGGAAATACAACAAACTCCAAGGAGGAAACATGCAAAGAGAGCCACACATACTTTATAGTAAAAACATTAAAAGCCAAAACAAAGGGAACTTCTTAAAAGTAGCAAGAGAAAAAAAAAAAAAAAACTCCTCACTAACAAGGGGACCCAATAAGATTAACAACTGATTTCTTAGCAAAAACAATGCATTGGCTGGAAGGCAGTAGGATAACATTCAAAGCACTCAAAGAAAAAAAACCTGTCAAGCAAGAATACTATATACTGAAAACTTTTCAAAAATGAAGGCAAAATAAAGACACTCCCAGATAAATAAAAACTAGGAAAATTTGTTACTAACAGAACTACCCTACAAGAAATACTAAAGGAAGTTCTTTAGGCTGAAAACAAATGACCTCAGACTGCAATTGAAACACACACACACACAGCACCAGAATGTATAAATGCACACTTTTTAACCTTCTTCTTTGAACTGATTTTAAAAAGAAACTATATAAAAAACTTGTGCGCTCTCTCTCAAAAATAAATATTTTTAAATAAATAAAAAATTAAAAGCAACTGTATAAAATAATATGGATAAAAATTAATTGTTGAGCTTATGACCTGTAGCGATGCAATATATTTGCCAATAACACCACGAAGGAGATGGATGGGAGCACAGCTATACTGGCATAAGGAAATGATTCCAGATGCTAAATCAAACACAAGAGAAGACATGAAGAGAAACATAAATGATAAATACAAAGGCTAGTATAACAGGGGCGCCTGGGTGGGTCAGTCGGTTAAGCGTACAACTTGGGCTCAGGTCATGATCTCGCAGTCCATGAGTTTGAGCCTCGTGTCAGGTTCTGTGCTAATAGCTCAGAGCCTAGACCTTGCTTCGGATTCTGTCTCTCAGTCTCTCTGACCCTCCCCTGCTCGTGCTCATACTCTCTTTCTCTCTTTCTCTCTTCTCTCAAAAATAAATAAATGTTAAAAAATAAAAACAAAAACAAAAACAAAGGCTAGTCTAACAAAATAAATATTTACTTGCCTTCCTGTCTTCTCTCAGCTTCTTTAAAAGTCATAAATTATATAAAACAATAATTATGACAATATATTGTTAGGATTGCAACATTTACAGATATATATTAAAATAAAACAACAAAGTGGGGAAAGGAAACTATAACTATACAAGAGTTGTTTCTATATATCACTAGAATTACATTATAAAATTCCTAGAAGAAAACATGGTAATTCTTCATGAACTCAAATTTGGCAATGGATTCTTAGGTATAACACAAAAAGTATGACAAAAGAAAAAAATAGATAAATTTGACTTTATGAAAATGAAAAGCTTTTGTGCTTCAAAGGACATTATCAAGAAAGTAAAAAGATAGCCCACAGAATGGGAGAAAATATTTGCAAATCATATATCTGATAAAGGACCTGAATGTAGAATATATAAAGAATTCTCATATCTCAATGATAAAAAGACCAATAACCCAATTAAAAAATGGGCAAAAGACCTGAATACACATTCCTCAAAAAAAGATATGCAAATGGCTAATAAGCACATGGATGGATGCTCAGCGTCTTTTGTCATTAGGGAAATACAAATCAAAACCACAATGAGATAACACTTCACACCTACTAGGATAGCTAGACTAAAAAAGTAAGATAACAAGAACTATTGGCATTGTCGAGGATGTGGAGAGACTGGAACCCTCCAGTACTTCTGAGGGTGATGTAAAATGGTGTAGTCCCTTGAAAACCAGTCTAACAGTTCCTAAAAGAATTAAACATAGAGTTATCATATGATCCAGCAATTCTACTCCTAGCTATCCACTCAAGAGAAATGAAAATTTGTACATGGATGCTTATAGCAGCATTATTCATAACAGCCAAAAGATAGGGAAAAAAAACCTATGCCCACCAACCAATGAATGCATAAAGGCAATATTGCATAACCACACTGAATATTATTTGGCTATAAAAACAAATGAAGTACTGGGGCGCCTGGGTAGCTCAGTCAGTTAAGCGTCTGACTTTGGCTCAGGTCATGATCTCACGTCGCGGTTCATGAATTCGAGGCCCACATCCAGCTCTGTGCTGACAGCTCAGAGCCTGGAGCCTGCTTCAGATTCTGTGTCTCCTCTCTCTGCCCCTTCCCTGCTCATGCTCTCTCTCTTTCTCTCTCTCTAAGAATAAATATTTAAAAAAAAACCAAATGAGGTACTTAATATATGCCATGACACAGATGCGCCTTAAAAACACAATACTACTAAGTGAAAGAAGCCAGTCTTAAAAGACCACATATTATTATATGATTCCATTTATGTGAAATGTCCAAAATGGACAATCTATAGAAACTGAACATAGATTAGTGGTTTCTTAGGGCTGGTGAGGGAGGGAAATGTGGGCGGGGGGGGGGAGGGTGATAGGCAAAAGGGTAGCAAGTTTGTTTTTAAGGTAATAAAGATGTAAAATTGGCTATGGTGACAGTGATACGTATCATTACATATACTAAAATCCATTGAATTTCAGGGCACCTGTGTGGCTCAGTTGTTTGAGCATCCTACTCTTGATCCATGCTGAGCTTGGAGCCTGCTTAAGATTCTCTCTCTCTCCCTTTACCCCTCTCCCCTACTCGTGCTCTAAAATTAAAAAAATTAAGTTAATCATTGTTAATTACAAGTGTGCTGATTGATTTTACAAAAATAAAAAAATAAATAAAAACCACTGAATTGCACACTTTAAATAGGTGAATTATATGGTATGTGAATAAATCTCAAAAAAGATTTTTTTTTTAAACAAACGAAGAAAAGTATATGATCAGGATCAGGATCAAGAATTAACTCTTTAAACTTAGATAAAAAGCATTGTGGTCTAACCACATACCATATAAGTATTGTTGAAAAAAGTTCTATCACTCATAATTCATGTCTCTTTATTTTAGGGAGAGAGAGAATGAGCACGAGTGGGGGAGAGGGGCAGAGGGAGTTCAGCACAGAGCCTGATGCTGGGCTCAATCCCACAATCCTGAGATCATGACCTAGGCCAAAATGAGTCAAATGCTCAACCAACTCAGGTACTCATCAGGCGCCCCAAAACTCACGTCTTTTTAATATTAACTAATGTAGTAGAGAGGCAACTGTATAATAAATCATTACAATTTAAATCTTATCATACTTTAAATCATTACAATTTAAATCTTACAACACTTACAATTTTAATAAAAAAAACTTTTATGTTTAAGGTGTTTCCCTCTATTAACAGTGCTCTAGTGTAAGTATCTTTACGATTCAACATTTATTGTATGTTTAATGCCTGCAAGAGTCTTATTTACCTTTATATGAATACCTGACAGAGAAGGCAATAAATGAATGGCCTTAAAGGCTGCCATTTATCTATACTAGGATTTAGTTACCTCATCTGCAAAATTAGAAGGCTGGACATGATCTTCTCTAAAGCAGCACTGTTGGACAGAACTTTCTGCAAGGATGGAAATGTTCCATATCTATGTACCTTTTTAGCCCTTGGAATGTGGCTAATGCAACCAAGGAATTAAAATTTTAATTTAATTTAAATTTTAACAGCCACATGAAGCTGGTGACTACCATATTGCACAGTAAATAATCCAGTAAATAATCCTGTGTGAAAAACACATTTTACAATGCATCCCAGTAATCGCATACATGTGGCAAAGTACATATACACATAAAACAGTACATAAAACAATACTTCCCTTAATATGTATAAAGCACTGACATTTTCTTTCTTATTCTACTGAATTTCATATAAAAAAAGACTGATCCAACTTATTAACATGTTTCATAACACCGCACTAAGGTTCCTTTCAGCTCTAAAATATTATGCTATATACTAATGATTGTCCTAAAAGTATGAAAGCCTTATAATCATTCCTTCATCTCCCAGTTAAATCTACATTTTTTCAAATTATGGCAAGAGTTGCATGTCTTTAAGAAGCAGAAAACAAAAGTAACATCTTTGTTTTTTCACACTTTGGAAATGGTAACCACAGGGAATGGTAGGATGTACAGAAGACAGTGGAAGAAGAAAGTTGTGGGGACAGTGTTCATGAAAAGAGAGAAATTTGGGGCGCCTGGGTGGCGCAGTCGGTTAAGCGTCCGACTTCAGCCAGGTCACGATCTCGCGGTCCGTGAGTTCGAGCCCCGCGTCAGGCTCTGGGCTGATGGCTCGGAGCCTGGAGCCTGTTTCTGATTCTGTGTCTCCCTCTCTCTCTGCCCCTCCCCTGTTCATGCTCTGTCTCTCTCTGTCCCAAAAATAAATAAAAAACGTTGAAAAAAAAATTAAAAAAAAAAAAAAGAAAAGAGAGAAATTTATTTACATCACTTCCTCTGAAACTCCCAGTAACTTCTCCTTCCCCCCATCCCCCCAGCCTGACAAAGTCCTACAAATATTATTTTAACTTCATTAGGCTTATTAGAGGACTACAGAATAAGAATGGTTCCCAAGAGGTCATGTGTTACAAACTTTCAACTATAAAGTGTTTTAAAACCTTTAATAAAATGATCTGGATTTGCTTCTAGATCTAGCCTGATCTGCTGCTTCTATCCTGAACTCTTCAGTAGCCTAAACTACATGCAGTTCTACAAAAGGTCCATGCTCTCTCTTACCTGTGGGCCTTTGCACACACTATTCCCTCTTTAGCTAATTTCTCTTAATTTTTTAAGGCCTTGGCTTAGTAGATATCAGTTATTCAAGGCATTTTCCCACCTCAAAATTAGATTAGATGCCCTTCAAGTACACTCTTTTAGTACTCTGTACCCTTCCCATCATTGCACTACTGTATTATAATTGCCTGTTTACTTACCTTTTTCCCTTACTAGATTTTAGACTCTTCAAGGACAGGGCCTGTATTTTATTCTGCTGTAACCTCTACTGCTGTAAAGGTGTTCAATAATCACTGGATGAACGAATGCATATAATTTCTCCGGCATTCCACATGCTTAGTGTCATTCCCCATTCTCCCTGCTTAAAATGTTCTCCTCAGTTCTATCACCAGCATGAGATCCTCTCTATAATCTGGTCCTTAATTATCCCTATTTCCTCTAGATGCTTACTGCCCTTATTGTTTATACTATTCATTTGATATTTAACCTACTTACATTGTTTAGTTATTCTTGTAATACATAAATACAAACTCCTTAACTAAACTGATCAATCTTGAAGGCATTAATGTATGTTTCTCTTGGTACCCTCATTATCTAGCATAGTGCTATGTACAATGTAGACATTAAACATCTGTTCATGTGGAATCAAAATTTATGAGGGTGCTTCCCAAACAAAACTGACAATGCTTCAGCGATACTGATGAACAAGTAGTGGCAATTAAACATTTTGCCAATATATAGGAAATAAAAAGATATACCAAAGTACAAATATGAATATTTTTTTGTAACTGCTAAGAGAGAATTATGGACACAAATTAAGAGACACTATAACAAAAACTACATTCATTAATTAAAGATAAGCAGCCTTATGGGTTCCAAAGCGACCTGTGTACACAGAAGAACACTATTTTCAGATCAAAAGACAATCGTGTTTACATACGAATTTAGGGCGGTCTATGTTTTGGAGAGAAAGATAGGTATGGTTTTTGGCCTATCAGGAAGCACTGTCAGCAGAGAGTTAACTGTGCCAACTCAGCCTCTTGTTTACAGGTAGTTCTGCTGTCATGTTACAATGCTCCCCAAATACTACTTTCAAGAGAGTAAAATCTGAACCATGGCCATATTAGTCCCAAATTCCATTACTAACTTTGGAAAAGTTGCCAGTTTTCCTTGCATTTAGAAAGGTAAGCAATCTGGGGATCCCGTCTACCCCATCTTTTAAACTACGAAGGGCGGGGGGAGGGAAACAAACACGTAAATCCTTTGAGAATAACTAGTGCTCCAGGTGCCCTCTGCCCGGAATCGTCCGTTCCATTCCCTTGGCGTACCACAAAGGTTTTCTTCCCCCCTTCCTCAAATTACCACCCCTAATTTCCTTCACTTACTGATGTTCCGAGTTAGCCCTGACAACCTTTCTTTTTGGCTTTCTCTCTGACCCGAGGACATGAGAGCAAACTTTTCCATAGGTCCCTTTGTCCTTCACCCTACTCTTCCACGTGAATGTCATCTCACCTGGGAAATTCGAGAAGCTCCCGAGGCGCCGAGCTGACGTGATCTCCGCTGAAGACCTGCACCACGGACAGAGACTAGAGACCGAACCAGAATCGCCACGTGCCGACGCTTTTCAAAGGCAGTCGCTGCGGCTGCCCAGCGTGAAGAATGTATCACGAGCAGCGCCATCTTGAGCGAGGAAAGAGGAATCTAGAGCAGAGAATTGTGGGACGCTGGCGGACTCCACTCAGCTACCTTAATCTTCTCTCCCCTCCCCCTCATTTTCTCAGGGCCCGAGACCGGAAATAGCTTCTCTGCAAGGAGTCAGGTACTTGGGCTTAACAGCTGTATTTTCTAGGGCCTTTGAGTGGTTTACACAACCGGGAATTGTAGAATAACGTCTTTCTCTGTTTTTTTAGATTTGCCACATAAAATACAGGATGCACAATTAAACTTTAACTTGGGATAAACGAGTCATTTTTTAGTATGTCTCAAATACTGCATTTGCTAAATCCGCCAACCCTTATCTTGTCCAGTCATTCCACTTTTCTCTTACAGCCTTCAACTCAGTGCAACGCCTCACTCCGTTTTCCCTCTGCATATTTTTCTCTTCACTCTCTAGTGCACTAACGTTTAGATTAAATTTACGGATACTAATTTCCCCAGGGTGGAGACTTCAGGAACCTTGAGATTCACTGGGTTTCGGGCTTATTCGCTTTCGCGCAATCCTTGGGGCAGTTTTCCTTTGGTCTGTTGCTCTTGGGACACACACGCACACATATTTACTCTGCTAATTTGCATCTCTTTCTAGCTTTTCCATTTGGTTTCTGCAGCATCCCTAATTACTGCAAAACAGCTAGATTGGCTAATGGATGGTAAAGTGAAAATATATGGAGGAAAAGTCCATTTTTAAAAACAGGTTTATATTCTTTTTTTTACCACTATCATCAAGCAAAATGATACCGAAATAAATATGTTACAGTTTTCCAGAAAACTGCATTTCCAAATGTCAGCGTTACCTAAAACCCTGTAGACAGTGAAGCAGTTGCAATTTTATATACATTACTGCGTTCTCAAAGTTTTTACACGAGACAGGTAAATAATTCTGAACTCCTTATATAGAGGCAGGATGGACTTTTAAGTCTGATGAAGACAAAAGAAATGCATGGCCCATGTAGTTACTTTGTTTCAAGATTCATCCTACACTCAGGTTTCCAGAGAAGAGGATGCTTGAGCAGAGTTATTTAAAGAATAAAATTTCCAACTGAAGAGGCTGAACGGAGTTCCATGTAAAAGAAATGTCATGTTTAAAAGCAAGAAGGTATAAGAAAACATTTCCATGTTCGAGATTCTAGGGAGCATATGATAGAGTAGCAGGAGAGAAGCTCGGATAAGCAGAGGCCTGATGGGGAAGGACCTCATATTTCATTCTTAGAAGTTAGTGCTTGATACTATAGCCAGTGGAGAGTTTTAATCAGGAGAGTAACATGATCAGATTTGTATTTACATTATACCATTCTGGATTAAGTGGAAAGGTCGGACTGAAGGGAGTTCAGATTGGAATCATGAAGTTAGTGCAATAGTTCAGTTATAAAATAAAGGCCTGAACATGGCAGTAGCAGTGGAAATAGATCAATTCTAGAGATATTATGAGATAGCATTGACAGGACTTACTAATTGTATGTCTCTGGCTTATTATTGTCTTGTTAACAGATTAGTAATGGTCTCTTTTATTAATGCCTATGTCATCATCAGTAAATATTTATTCAGCATAGATTCTGGGTTAGCAACACTCTACAATAGAGAAACCCTAGACTCTTCCAGCAATTTCTTTTAGGGCTGAATATTGCCACTGAATCTTTCTACCCAGGTAAAGCATTGTCCAATAATGCTCTATTTAAAAAAATATATATATATATATGTATATATATATATATATATATATATATATATATATGTATGGAATCAGGGCACCTGGGTGGCTCAGTCAGTTAAGCGTCCGACTTCGGCTCAGGTCGTGATCTCACGGTCCGTGAGTTCGAGCCCCGCGTCGGGCTCTGTGCTGAAAGTGTAATGCCCCTGATTTCGAATCCAAGAGACCACCAAGGAGCCGATACTGATGCAAACACACGAGGGTTTATTTGCAAGCTCGAGCTTGGGCCCAAGTATACCTGACACAGCAGAGCAGGGACTTGGACCCCTAGGTTAAGAGGCGTAGCAGTTTTATAGGGACCAGGGGCCAGTGAGATTGTAACACACACAGAAAGTTGCACATTCATGTCAGTCCACACGCAGGTGGCCAATTGAATTACAATTTACCCTATAGTAACTGTTTGAACTAGCCTATCACTCTGGTCAGAATTGGCGCACAAGTTTGGCAGGCAAAAGGCGGGGTTTACATTCTTTGGTGGTTAGGGGTTCCGCATTCCTAAATGAGCCGGTTTCCAGTAAGGGTGTGCTCAGCGGCTTGACTAGGGTGGGGGAGTGTCTTAAGCAACAAGTAGGTCATGTGGGGGTTATACATGAGATGGTGGGTGTAGCACAAAATGGAGTTAGTCTTGCTCTGCTTGTCCAGGGGTAGGGGATTTTTGCAAAATTCCTTGGGTCCCACAACAGCTCAGAGCCTGGAGCCTGCTTCGGATTCTGTGTCTCCCTCTCTCTCTGACCCTCCCTCGTTCATGCTCTGTCTCTCTCTGTCTCAAAAATAAATAAACATTAAAAAAATTTTTTTTAATGGGAATCTATATACCATATATTTTGTGAGAAATTAGATATTGTGGTAGGGTTCCCTCCCTAAGCAAAGAAAAAAAAAAGACCTCAAGGCAACCTTCCTATTTGCTTACTTGACAACATCCTTCACTACCTTATAACATGAGACCACTTAATCAGACTATAGGTTTGTATGTTACCTTTTTGAGAGACAAAGAAATTAAAAAAATGTAAAAACTACACCACATGGCATTCGGGCTCAGTTCTTTGGGTATGAACCCAGCTGAGTGGTGCTGGCAGGAATAAAGTTGCTTCCTGGAAAGAAAAGCTTCAGTCTCATGACTCTCTGTGTGAGAATCCTGCTACAATGTAATGTGACAAAAGAATATTTTGAATTTTTATACTTCCAGAAACACACATTATTTTGCTGGATCTTAAAAATAGATTTTGGAGGGTATTCCTTGTTCCTAATAGATAAAGAAGACCAGGGCCTTGTGGTTTTAGAGTTAGAGTTAGAACTAGACCAGGGGTAGTCTGGCTGCTATTCCATTGCTCTGTACACTAAAGATGTTGCCTATATTCAAAGACAAGATGTAATTAAAAGTCTCTAGAGTCTGTATACAATCAAAAGATTTTAAATTAGGAAAGACCACAGAATTCTAAAACACCTGACCCTACAGATGATTTCTCAGGATTCTTGATAAGTTTCATTAGAATCGTCTAAAGGCATTATTGGCATGGAACAATAGTTGTGCAGTCTTTGAATGGAGTCAACTTATTTTTACTGAAGTACTGTTTGCTCATTGTAAGTCAACTCTTCTGATTAAGAAATGTGAATCACAAAACAGAGTGCCTGGGTGGCTCAATCGCTTAAGCGTCCGACTTTGGCTCAGGTCATAATCTCACAGTTTGTGGGTTCGAGCCCCGCGTTGGGCAATTTGCTGGCAGCTTAGAGCCTGGAGCCTGCTTTGGATTCTGTGTCTCTCTGTCTCTTTCTGCCCCTCCCCTGCTCACACTCTGTCTCTATCAAAAATAAATAAATTTAAAAGAAAAAAAAAGGGAACATTCCTCATGGGGATGTCACATCCTGGGCAACCCTTCTTTAAAAGAAAAAGAAAAAGAAAAAGAAATGTGAATCACATTGGAATACACAAGTAGTTACTCTATGATGAGCTAAAGTGGATCAAACATGAGCCAAAAGAGTCAAAGAAAATTTCCAGTGCTCCCAAAAATAGAACATGAAGCATCGTGAGAGTTGTGCACTGCTGGAGAACTGCAGCAACAGACAGACCAACTTGGCCTGCAGCAACTTGACACATAAGTGTCTGAAATAATTAGAGACATAGCACACAGTAAAAGCCACTGTATTTGGCTATTTCAAACTCAGATCAGATGATAGCACTTTACTTATGCAATAATTATATGTGTATAGTATTTTGCAATTTACAAAGTGCTTTTTAATACCTTATTTTATCCTCACATCAACATTGGAGAATAGATATTATTCATTAATATTCATATATTTATGAGGAAACAGGTTGTGGCTTGACAGGGGTCACAGAGCTAATGGGATGAAGACCAAACCTAGGTTTTATGACTCCAAATACAGTGTTCTTTCCACTTAATTACACCTGGAATGTGGAAGAAACACTTAAATATTTTAAGGCCACAGTGGCCTTTTCTATTTCTATAAAATGCCAGAACCTATTCCTACCTGAGTGCCTTTGCACTTGCTTTTTTCTCTACTTAGAACATCATTCCTGAAGAATTTTAATGATTCAAATATCACTATTTAGAGAAGTTTTTCAAGACACCTTATCTAAAGAAGCTACTTCCTGTCCCTGACTCTCTCTGTCACATTGCCTTGTTTCATTTCCCTTAAAATCTTGCTACTCGAATGGTGGTCCATGGACCACCAGCATTGACATCACTTGGGGGCTTATAAGAAATGAAGAACCTTGGGGCGTCTGGGTGGCTCAGTTGGTTAGGTGTCCGACTGCGGCTCAGGTCATGATCTTGTGGTTAGTGAGTTTGAGCCCTGCATGGGGCTCTGTGCTGGCAGCTCGGAGCCTGGAGCCTCCTTCAGGTTCTGTGTCTCCTCCCTCTCTCTTCCCCTCCCATGCTCTTGCTCTGTCTCTCAATAATAAATAAAGGTTAAAAATTTTTCAAAAAAAGAAATGGAGAATCTCAAGCCTCACTCCAGACCTAATGATTCAGTATCTGCATTTTAATAAGAGTTCCCTAAGCTAGTCATATGCACATTAAAATTTGAGAAGCACTTTTAAAGCACATATAACTCTCTGAAACTAACTTATTTGTCTATTTTTAACATTAAGAAATATTTCATCATTACTAAAAATTACGAAAGAAAAGACAATGGACACCCATACACCTGCAACCCAGCTTAGTCATATCATAACATTTTATTATATTTGCTTTAGATCTTAAAAATAATAATTTAGTAAAGACTCCTGTGTTGCTCCTCTCTAATCTTAGATTCTTTGTCCATGTAGGTGTATTCCTGTTTTATTCTTTATGTTATTTTGGTGGAATTTAGAAAGAAGAGGGGATAAATAAACTTAATCCACTGCAATAATCTGGATGTCCTACATATTTTATGAGGCTAGTATAAACACCAAACATGGACAAGGATTATATAAGAAAATTACATGTCAACATAAAGAGAAATCAAGGAATCGATCCCATTTACAATGGCACCAAGACCTATAAAATACCTAGGAATAAATCTAAGCAAAGAGGTGAAAAAATCTATACACTGAAAACTATAGAAAACTTATGAAAGAAGTTGAAGAAGACACAAAAAAATGGAAAGATTCCATGCTCCTGGATAGGAAGAACAAATATTCTTAAAATGTCAATACTACCCAAAGCAATCTACACATTCAATGTAATCCCTATCAAAGTAACACCAGCATTCTTCACAGAGCTAGAACAAATATTCCTAAAATTTTATGGAACCAGAAAAGACCCTGAATAGCCAAAGCAATCTTGAAAAAGAAAACCAAAGTAGGAGGCATCACAATCCTGGACTTCAAGCTATACTACAAGGCTGTAATCATCCAGACAGTATGGTACTGGCACAAGAACAGACACTCAGATCAGTGGAACAGAATAGAGAACCCAGAAATGGACCCACAAATGTATAGCCAACTAATCTTTGACAAAGCAGAAAAGAATAGCCCATGGAATAAAGAAAGTCTATTCAACAAGTGGTGCTGGGAAAACTAGACAGCGACATGCTGAAGAATGAACCTGGACCACTTTCTTACACCATACACAAAAACAAACTCAAAATGGATGAAAGACCTCAATGTAAGACAGGAAGCCATCAAAATCCTTGAGGAGAAAGCAGGCAAAAACCTCTTTGATCTTAGCCGCAGCAACTTCTTATTCAACACGTCACTGGAGGCAAGGGAAACAAAAGCAAAAATGAACTATTGGGACCTCATCAAAATAAAAAGCTTCTGCACAGCGAAGGAAACAATCAGCAAAACCAAAAGGCAACCTACAGAATGGGAGAAGATATTTGAAAACGACATATAAAGGGTTAGTATCCAAAATCTATAAAGAACTTATCAAACTCAACACCCAAAAAACTAATAATCCAGTGAAGAAATGGGCAAAAGACATGAATAGACCCTTCTCCAAAGAAGACATCCAGATGGCCAACTGACACATGAAAAACTGCTCAGCTTCACTCATCATCAGGAAAATACAAATCAAAACCACAAAGAGATAACCACCTTACACCTGTCAGAATGGCTAACATTAACAACTCAGGCAACAACAGATGTTGGCGAGGATGCGGAGAAAGAGGATCTCTTTTGCATTGTTGGTGGGAATGCAAGCTGGTGCAGCCACTCTGGAAAACAGTATGGAGGTTCCTCAAAAAACTAAAAATAGAACTACCCTACGACCCAGCAATTGCACTACTAGGTATTTACCCATGGGATACAGTTGTGCTGTTTTGAAGGGACACATGCACCCAATGTTTATAGCAGCACTATCAACAATAGCCAAAGTATGGAAAGAGTCCAAATGTCCCTCAATGGATGAATGGATAAAGAAGAAGTGGTATATATATACAATGGAGTATTACTTGGCAATCAAAAAGAATGAAATATTTCCATTTGCAAGTACATGGATGGAATTGAAGGGTATTATGCTAAGTGAAATTAGAGAAAGACAAATGTCATATGACTTCATTCATATGAGGACTTTAAGAGACAAAAGAGATGAACGTAAGGGAAGGGTAACAAAAATAATATAAAAACAGGGAGGGGGACAAAATAGAAGAGACTCATAAATATGGAGAAAAAAGTGAGGGTTACTGGAGGGGTTGTGTGAGGGGGGATGGGCTAAATGGGTAAGGAGCACTAAGGAATCTATTCCTGAAATCATTGTAGCACTAGGGGCGCCTGGGTGACTCAGTCGGTTGAGTGTCAGACTTCAGCTCAGGTCATGATCTCGCACTCCATGAGTTCGAGCCCCACGTCAGGCTCTGTGCTGACAGCTCAGAGCCTGGAGCCTGCTTCAGATTCTGTGTCTCCCTCTCTCTTTGCCCCTCCCCTGCTCATGCTCTGCCTCTATCTCAAAAATAAACAAAAACATTAAAAGATAATTTAAGAAAAAAAATCATTGTAGCACTATATGCTAATTTGGGTGTAAATTATAAAAAAAATTTTAATTAAAAAAATTATAAAAAATAGAAAATTACAAGTCAATCTTACTTATGAGCATAAATGAAAAACTAGAAAAATAAAATAGTGAACTCAATCCAGCACTGATGTATAAAAAAATGCATCAAAACCAAGTAGGCTTTATCCCAGAAATGCAAAGATGGCTGAATATATATACATATACTAACATGTATTCTTTAGCTTTTGGGAGTAATTTACCTATATATCCCTTATATCAAAGTTGTTAATTGTCTGTATGATAGGCAAATTTTAAACAGAATATACATAGAAGAAGCACATAATTCAGAAAATGTATTCAATAAAATTCAACACTCATTCAAATTTCAGTTTAGTTTATACTGTTTATTCTTAATATTGTTTAAGAATCTTTTCACATTTTTCTCAACATTGCACTAACCCTATTTTATTATTAATTTTATTCATTTTTTATTATATGTAATATCAGTTCTAAAATTTATTACAAATATTATACATTATTATTATTATATATTACCTGCATTGCTCAAATCTTTGTTGTTTAAATTCCAGAGTTTGACATCTAGCACACATACTGTCAGGCATCTTCTACTCTAGTATGCAAATTTGCAGCTATCTCATTTCCCCTTAGTCCAAAAAATTATAATTATTCGTTAAAAGTATTGCCCACTGTTTAATATTTAAAATTATTTAATGTACTGTGTCAAAAGTATTATTACTTAAGGGGCAACAGAGTTAATCCCTTTGGTTGAAGTATTTTGTATTTGCAGGGCGCCTGGGTGACTCAGCCAGCTAAGCATCAGACCTCAGCTTGGGTCATGATCTCTTGGTTCATGAGGTCAGGCCCCGCTTAAGACTCTGTGATGACAGCTCAGAGCCTGGGGCCTGCTCTGGTTTCTGTGTCTCCTTCTCTCTCTGCCCCTCCCCCACTTATGCTCTGTCTCTATCAAAAATAAATAAATGTAAAATAAACAAACAAACAAATAAACAAATAAAATAACTAGTTGTCAGAGTACATATTGGCAACACTTTAAAAAAATAAAATAGGGGCGCCTGGGTGGCTCAGTTGGTTGGGCATCCGACTTTGCTCAGGTCATGATCTCACAGTTTGTGAGTTGGAGTCCCGCATTGGGCTCGGTGCTGACAGCTTGGAGCCTGGAGCCTGCTTGGGATTCTATGTGTGTCTCTCTCTCTAACCCTCACCCGCTCACACTCTCTCTCTCTCTCAAAAATAAATAAACATTAAAGAAAAAAAATTTTTTAAATAATAAAATAAAATAAGGCCCTTACTATTATGGTATTACTGTCAATTTCTCCCATTAGGTCTGTTAATATTTGCTTTATGAATTTAGGTGTTCCTATATTGTGTGCATAAATATTTACAAACATTGCATCTTCTTGTTAGATTGCTCTCCTTATCATTATGGAATGCTCTTCTGTTTCTCTTATTACAGCCTTTGTTTTATGTCTATTTTCTCTGATACAAGTATTGCTACTCTGGCTTTCTTTTTTTTTTTTTTTTCTTTTTACTTGTTTGCTTGAAATATCTCTCTGCATCTCTTCACTTTCAGTCTATGTGTATTTTTAAATCTGAACTGAGCCTTTTGTAGGCAACATTTAGAGGGGTATTTTTTTTTTTATCCAGACAGTAACCCTGTATATTTTGATTAGAACATTTAGTCCATTGGGGCTCCTGGGTATTTCAGTTGGTTAAATCATCCGACTCTCAGTTTTGGCTCAGGTCATGATCTCACAAATCATGAGTTCAAGCCCTGCATAGGGCTCTGTGCTGATGGTATGGAGCTTGATTGGGATTCTCTGTCTCTCTCTCTCTCTCTGTCCCTCCCCCTCTAATGCTCTCTCTCTGTCTCTCTCTCACAAAAATAAATAAACGTTAAAAATTAAAAAAAAAAAACTAACTAGTTGGGACCCCTGGGTGGCTCAGTCGGTTAAGTGGCTGACTTCGGCTCAGGTCATGATCTCGCGGTCCATGAGTTCCAGCCCTGGGTCAGGCTCTGTGCTGACAGCTCGGAGCCTGGAGCCTGCTTCAGATTCTGTGTCTCCCTCTCTTTCTGCCCCACCCCCTCTCACACTTTGTGTCTGTCTCTCAAAATAAATAAACGTTAAAAAATTTAAAAAAATAAATAGTTGTCAGAGTATATATTGGCAACACATTAAAAAATAAAATATTTCATATTTGTTGAAACGTCCTTTGAGATTAGTTTGTTTCAGTTGTTTCATATGTAAAGCTTAGGTTCAATATAGGTTTATCTGGTCAAGTTTGTTCACTGTATTGTTAAAATTTTTGAATCCTTAATAAATTTAATCTGCTTTATCTAACAATAATCACAGAGGGTCTGTTGACATTTTTCACTAAGGCCAAACAATTTCCTTGTTTATTTCATGATTCTGTCAGATGTTCTCCTTTGGATATGTCAAACAGCCATACCCCAATCTCAAGAGGGACCATGACCTTCACTCCCAGATGTTTTTCTTCAGATTCTCCATAGACTATGAATGGTTGCACCACAGAAACATTTCTCAAAGTTCAGCATATGTGCCCCACCATTGTGCCTCTTTCACAACAGGACAATTGGGATTATTGCTAAATGCTAAATAGTCTACTTTTAAAGAGTTCCCCAAGCCCACTCGGTTTTCTTTATGACTTTCATATTTATTAGCTTCAAATTCAATTTGAATTAAAGCCTCTTAGTATGTTTCTTGTGTTCACTCTGCCCCCCACAAAACATCACATATTTCAATGACTTTCTTTTAGAATTTAAGGAGAAATGGCAAAAACTGGTCTTAGATATCCTGCAGTGTCTGATAACCTTTTTCCCCCTCCAGATCCACTGCAGGCCACGAGTTATGGAGTCACAGTTTTGCCTTCTCACTTTCTTGATCATCACTCATGTGTTTCCATTTCATTAAACTCTTCTTACAACCCTGTGCCTAGTTAATTCTAGGGCAATTTTAATTAAATGCTTTAAGGTTACATATTTATATAAGGTTTTCATTGTGTCCAAAGTATTAGAGGCCCTATTTTTTAGAAAATTTTATTTTAGTTCCAGTATTATTAATATACAGTCTTATATTTGTTCAGGTGTACAATATAGTGCTTCAACACTTACATATAAAACCTAATGCTCATCACAAGTGCACTCCTTAATCCCCATCCCCTATTTCACCATACTCCCACCCACCTCCCCTCTGGTAAACACCAGTTTGTTCTCTATAGTTAAGAGTCTGTTTCTTGGTTTGTATTTATCTCTCATTTTTTTCCTTTGCTTATTTGTTTTGTTTCTTAAATTCCACATATGAGTGACATCATATGGTATTTGTCTTTCTCTGACTTCCCTTGCTTAGCATTACACACTCAAGCTCCATCCATGTTGTTGCAAATGGCAAGATTTCATTCTGTTTATGGCTGAGTAATATTCCATTGAATATATATACCACTTTTTTATCCATTCATCAGTCAATGGACATTTGGGCTGCTTCCACTATTTGGCTATTGAAACTCCTAGTTAACTAGGAATAGAAAAAAATCTCTAAACTGGTAAAGCGTATCTCTCATCACACAAAAAAACTCCATCAAATGCTTTACTTAATGATGACACTTTAGTAGTTTCCTCCTTAAATATGGGAATATGTCAAGGATGCCCACTTACCCAACTACTATTTGACATCATATTGGATGGAAGTAATGGACAATGCAAGGAGATAAGAAATAAAAACAAAAAGTGTAAGGATTGAAAGAGAGAAAATAGTAGAAATTTGTAGATTATAACATTTTCCAGATTAAAAAAAGATCTATATATAAACTAAAACAATAAGAGAGTTATATAAGGTTGTTACGTATAAGGTCAACTCAAACTATTAGTACCTTGTAGAGGATATACATTTTTTTAACATGTCAAGATTTTCTGCACTTTTACTACTTGTGTGATTTGTTCTAAGAGTGTTAAAATGTCCCATTATGAATGTGGATTTGTCTATCTCTTCTTGTAATTTGCCCAACTATTGTTTTATGTATTAAGCTGATATTATGAGTACATATAGGTTCATGATTGTTATACTTTCTTGGTGGCTTATAAAAGATTAAATCATTTCCTTGTTATTTATATTAATAATTTTCACCAGGAATTCTCTTTTGTATGATACTAATATTGCCATATCTTTGCCTAGTATATCTTTTTCTACCCCCTTATTGCTATCCTTTTGTCATTCTGTTTTAGGTGTGTCTTCTGTAAGCAACATACACGTGTATTTTGTTTTTATATTCAATCTGAAAGCCTCTTTTAATATACACCTATGATTGATTTACATTTATATATTAATTATAAATATATTTGGGCTTATTTCTATTATATTCTTTTATATTTCATATTTGCCAAAATTTTTGTTTACTTATTTTTCCCTTCTTTTCTGCCTTCAGATAAATTGATTGAGCTTTTCCCCCTACTGGTTTGAAAGTTATGGGTGTTATTTACATTCTTTCAGTGATCACACTTAACAATTTTAAAGATACATATTACTGTACATTTTTCCAGCGGTCTAAAGTTAATACTTCTAGCCTTCTTCCCAAAGTGACAAGAATCTTAGAACTCTCAACTTTCTCTTTCTATATTCCATGTTATAGTAGTTTAGATTTTCATTTTATAAACTTTCTCAATTATTATGATATTTTTACAGTCAATATTTACTTGAAATTTTCAACAATATTTACTGATTTCTTTACTCAACATTGCTTAATTACATCACACTCCTTACCTGGTTTCAATTTCAGTCTTGCTGGAATGCATCCTTTAGTAATCCATTTACTGAAGTTTGGTAAATAGTAAATTTGAGACTTGGGATATCTGAAAATATTTTTATTTCACTGTAATTTTTGTATAATACTTCAAGTTCTAAGTAGATAGATTATTCAGTTAGATTTCCTTTACACCAAAATTTTCCTGTTATTACATATTCTGGGTTGTTTTGTTTTTATTTATTTTGGTTTTGGTGGTAAGAGTTCCGGTTTGCTTTGTAATTTTTTGTTATGGTACCTTCTTTAGAGAGAGTTGTCCTACCCATGAGTTGTGCAGATACACTAGGTTGTAATGGTGTCACTGTGGAACAGTTTTGTGTTTGCTTCTGCAGAATCCCTTAGAATTTATCGGTTTGGGACCAGTCTTTTTTTTTTTTTTTTAAGCTTTTCTTTTCCAGTGAAGTTTTTTCATGGAGAACCCGTAGCTGAGAACGGATTTTCTGTTTACAAGCCCACATTTGTAGGCCAATAGTCAGGGTTTTTGTAGTACTACTTATTTCAAGAAGCCTAATTCCAGCTTACCACACAAACTGGGTCTGCAGCTTCCCACCCATTTCAGCAGGGCGTTAAAACTCCAGCCATATGGAGGTGGAGGAAGGGTTTGACTACAGAGGAACATGAAAGAATTTGGGGGATGATAGTATTGTTTCTTATGTTAATTGTCATGGTTATTACAATATTATATACATGTACTAAAAGTTGAAGAACTCTACACCAAAAGGATGATTTTATTTTATATCTTAATTTTTAAAAGAAAGGAAAAAATACCCCAGATTTTGTCCTACATCCATATCTGATTCCTTTATGGGTTGTGAGGCTTCAGCACTATTTACTGTTCTGGCTTTGAGTTTCCTCTTTATTTATGACCCCTACAGAGTTTCTTTGTTTGCTTTCAAACTCACTTATGTAATTTTTAAAACTGGGTGGGGACTAATTTAAACTAATTTAAAAACTAGTTTTTAAAACTAAAAACAACTTGTGTACGTGTTTGGAGTATGTAAGGTAAATTGCCTAAAGATATGTATATCAGTGTTATTAGCAACTTTTGAAAAACAATCCCAAATCTTCAAAAAAGCAGTTCAGTGAAAAACTTCAACAACAATTACATGAAAAGTATATGGATTTGTGTTGGTATGTGGAAGAATATATATGAAATAATGTTGAGTAAAGCAGAACACACATATATATCACATATGTATATACATATCATAGATATATGTGTATGTAAGTGTATGTATGTATATATACACACATATCCACATTTATTACTATTAGGATTTCAAAAGAACACAGTATAAAATAAATAGTTGACATTATAAAGTTATGTTTATCAACATTTTCCCCTTTTGGGGGAATATTTGTTGAACATTTATTTTTTTTCTAAGCATTGAACTGGGTACTTTAACTCGTATCATCTAATTTTATACTCTGAAAAGCCCATGTAGAGTAGGTTCTAATATAACCCTCACTTTTCAAATGAAAAAAAGGAAGTTTTTCCCTAGGCATTTCCCAAGGACACATAGTTTGTAAGTGGTAGAGATGATACCCAAATCCAAAGTGTCTGACTCATGAGCCCATGCTCCTTATTACTATACTGTACAGTGTTTAAATTATAGTTGCTTATTTAAAATTTTTCTTGGGACACCTGGGTGGCTCAGTTGGTTATGCGTCCTAGTCTTCATTTCAGCTCAGATCATGATCTCACAGTTCATGAGATGAAGCCCTTCACCGGGCTCTTTGCTGATAGCACAGAACCTACTTAAGATTCTCTCCTTCTCTCTCTGCCCCTCCCCCACTTGTATGTGCACTCTCTCAAAATAAGTAAACACTTTTTGAAATTTTTCTTACTTCATGTAAATTTTCAGTTATGTTTTTTCTTCAAATTTTTAATTTAAATTCCAGTTAGCTAACATAGTGCTGTGGGGAGATGCAGGAGAGAAGCATCAAAGGAAAAGACTTCAAAAGGGAAGGGCTGGAGAAGGTGCAAGGCCTTAGGACATGTTTACACAGCTGAACGCTGCTGCAGCTCCTAAGGAATGCCTAGAGCCATTAACATTGTCCAGGGTTGAATCCTCCTTCACACCTGACCCTTCTTAGTGATATAGAAACCAATTAATTCAAAATTCAACCTTGAAAAGCTAAACCATTAGATTTATTAACACACTTGCTTAGCTGACTTTATGCACATAGTCTTTAGCAATTATCCTAATAAAAAGAAGCTTCATTCTGGAGTCAGGGCCTCATTCCAACTGGAGTATGAGGACCATCACTTAACTGCACTTTGTTTGCGGACTCATCTTTTGTGACTTTGGCCATACTCCCTGCAACATAGTGCTATATTCGTTTCAGGTGTAGAATTTAGTGATTCATCATCACTTACATACAACACCTGGTGCTCATCAAAAGTACCCTCTTTAATCCCCATCACTTATTGAACCCATCTCCACACCTACCTCACTCCAGTAAGCATCAGTTTGTTTTCTATGGTTAAGAGTATATTTCCTGAGTCTTAGTCTCAGCAATCAGACAACACAAAGGAATAAAAGGCATCCAAATAGGCCAGGAGGAAGTCAAACTTTCACTCTTTTCAGATATTATGATACTCTATATGGAAAACCCAAAAGATTCCACCAAAACCTGATAAAACTGATCCATGTATTCAGCAATTTCACAGGATATAAAATCAATGCACAGAAATTGGTTGCATTCCTATACACCAATAGAGGAAGCAACAGAAAGAGAAATCAAGGAATCGATCCCATTTACAACTGCACCAAAAACCATAAAATACCTAGAAATAAATCTAACCAAAGAGGTGAAAAATCTATACACTGAAAACTATAGAAAGCTTATGAAAGAAATTGAAGAAGACACAGAAAAATGGAAAAATATTCCATGCTCCTGGATAGGAAAAACAAATATTGTCAAAATGTCAATACTACCCAAAGCAATCTACACATTCAATGCAATCCCTATCAAAATAACACCAGCATTCTTCACAGAGCTATGATAAACAATCCTAAAATTTGTGTGGAACCAGAAAAGATCCTGAATAGCCAAAGTGATCTTGAAAAAGGAAACCAAAGCAGGAGGCATCACAATCCCAGACTTCAAGACATATTACAAAGCTGTAATCATCAAGACAGTATGGTACTGGGCCAAAACCAGATACATAGATCAATGGAACAGAATAGAGAACCCAGAAATGGACCCACAAATGTATTGCCTACTAATCTTTGACAAAGCAGGGAAGAATATCCAATGGAATAAAGACAGTCTCTTCAGCAAATGGTGCTGGGAATGCTGGACAGCGACATGCAGAAAAATGAACCTGGACCACTTTTCTTACACCATACACAAAAATAAACTTAAAATGGATGAAAGACCTTAATGTAAGACAGGAAGCCATCAAAATCCTTGAGGAGAAAGCAGGCAAAAACCTCTTTGATCTTGGCCGCAGCAACTTCTTACTCAACACGTCTCTGGAGGCAAGGGAAACAAAAGCAAAAATGAACTATTGGGACCTCATCAAAATAAAAAGCTTCTGCACAGTGAAGGAAACAATCAGCAAAACTAAAAGGCAACCGACAGAATGGGAGAGGATATTTGCAAATGACATATCAGATAAAGGGTTAGTATCCAAAATCTATAAAGAATTTATCAAACTCAACACCCAAAAAGCAAATAATCCAGTGAAGAAATGGGCAAAAGACATGAATAGACACGTCTTCAAAGACACCCAGATGGCCAACTGACACATGAAAAAAATGCTCAACTTCACTCATTATCAGGAAAATACAAATCAAAACCACAAAGAGATACCACCTTACACCTGTCAGAATGGCTAACATTAACAACTCAGGCAACAAGAGATGTTGGCGAGGATGTGGAGAAAGAGGATCTCTTTTGCATTGTTGGTGGGAATGCAAGCTGGTGCAGCCACTCTGGAAAACAGTATGGAGGTTCCTCAAAAAACTAAAAATAGAACTACCCTACGACCCAGCAATTGCACTACCAGGTATTTACCCAAGGGATACAGGTGTTCTGTTTTCAAGGGACATGTGAACCCCAATGTTTATAGCAGCGCTATTGACAATAGCCAAAGTATGGAGACAGCCCAAGTGTCCATCAATGGATGAATGGATAAAGAAGATGTGGTATATATACAATGGACTAATTCTTGGCAATCAAAAAGAATGAAATATTGCCATTTGCAAGTACGTGGATGGAATTGAAGGGTATTAGGCTAAGTGAAATTAGTCAGAGAAAGACAAATATATGACTTCACTCATACATATGAGGACTTTAAGAGACAAAAGAGATGAATGTAAGGGAAGGGAAGCAAAAATAATATAAAAACAGGGAGGGGGACAAAATAGAAGAGACTCATAAATATGGAGAACAAAGTGAGGGATACTGGAGGGGTTGTGTGAGGGGGGATGGGCTAAATGGGTAAGGGGCATTAAGGAATTTCCTCCTGAAATTATTGTTGCACTACATGCTAACAAACTTGGGTGTAAATTAAAAAATAAATAAATTTAAAAAAATAAAAGACGTCACCTCTCAAAAAAAAAAGTATTTTTCCTGCTTTGCCTCTATTTTCCCCCCTATGTTCATTTCTTTTATTTTTTAATTTCCACATATGAGTGAAATCATATAGTATTTGTCTTACTCTGACTGATGGATTTTGCATAATATAATACTCTCTAGCTCCATCCACATCATTGTAAATGGCATGATTTCATTTAATGGTTGAGTAATATTCCATATGTATAATGTTTCATTATATATGTATATAATATATATATGTTGTTTATATATATGATCTATTGTTATGATACATGATATATATATGTTATATATATATGATATATATCATATATATGTATGTCATTACTTTTCATCCAATCACCAGTTGATGGACATTTGGGCTCTTTCTATAATTTGGCTATTGTTGATAACGCTGTAATAAACATCACAGGGCATAAATCCCTTCGAGTCAGAATTTTTGTGATATTTAGGTAAATACCTAGCGGTGCAATTGCTAGATCATAGGGTAGTTCTATTTTTAAATTTTTGCAGAAGCTCCATACTGTTTTCCAGACCTGCTGCACCAGTTTGCATTCCCACCAACTGTGCCCCCCTTTCTTCACATCCTCGCCAATACCTGTTGTTTCCTGTGTTGTTAATTTTAAACATTCTGACTGGCGTGAGGTGATATCTCATTGTAGTTCCCTGATGATGAGTAATGTTGAACATTTTTTCATGTGTCTGTTAGCCATCTATATGTTTTCTTTGGAAAAATGTCTATTCATATCTTCTGCCCATTTTGTAACTGGATTATTTGTTTTTGGGGTGTTGAGTTTTATGAGTTCTTTGTATATTTTGGGCACTGGCCCTTTATCAGATATGTCATTTGCAAATATCTTCTACCATTCTATAGGTTGCCTTTTACTTTTGTTGATGGTTCTCTTCGCTCTGCAGACAAGCCTTTTTTTTTTTTTGATGAAGTCCCAATAGTTCATTTTTGCTTTTATTTCCCTTGCCTCATGAGACTTGTCTAGTAAGAACTTGCTACTGCTGATGTCAAAGAGGTTACTAACTGTGTCCTCCTCTAAGATTTTGATGGTTTTCTGTCTCACATTTAGGTCTTCCATTCATTTTGAATTTATTTTTTGTGTATGGTATAAGAAAGTGGTACAGCTTCATTCTTCTGCGTGTTACTGTCCACTTTTTCCAACACCATTAGGTGAAGAGACTGTCTTTTATCTGTTGGATATTTTTCCTGCTTTGTCAAAGATTAGTTGAAAAAGATTAGTTGTGGTTTCCTTTCTTGGTTTTCTATTCTGTTCTACTGATCTATGTGTCTGTTTATGTGATAGACCAACTGTCTTGATCACTACAGCTTTGTAATATAGTTTGCAGTCCGGAATTATGCCTCCACCTTGGTTTTTCTTCTTCAAGATTGCTTTGGCTATTCGGGGTCTTTTCTGGTTCTATACAAATTTTAGGATTGTTTGTTCTAGCTCTGTGAAAAATGCTCCTGGTATTTTGATAGGGATTACATTAAATGTGTAGATTGATTTGGGTGATATAGACATTTTAACAATATTTGTTCTCAAAGCCATGAGCATAGAATGTTTTTCCATTTCTTTGTGTCTTCTTCAATAACTTTCAAAAGTGTTCCATACTTTTCAGAGTACAGATCGTTTACCTCTTTGGTTAGGTTTATTCTTAGGTATCTTATGGTTTTGGTGCAGTTGTAAATGGGATTTATTACTTGATTTCTCTTTCTGCTGCTTCATTATTGACGTATAGAAATGCAACAGATTTCTGTACATTGATTTTGTACCCTGTGACAATACTGAATTCATGTATCAGTTCTAGCAATTGTTTGGTGGAGTCCTTTGGATTTCCTATATAGAGTACCAAATCACTTGCAAATCGTGAGAGATTGACCTCTTCCTTGATGATTTGGATGCCTTTTATTTCTTTTTATTGTCTGATTGCTGAGGCTGGGACTTCCAGTACTATGGTAAATGGCAGTGGTAAGAGTGGTCACCCCTGCTTTGTTCCTCACCATAGAGGAAAAGCTCTCACCTTTCTCCCATTGAAGATGATATTACCTGTGTGTTTTTGCTATATGGCTATCATGATGTCGAGGTATGTTCCCTCTAACCCTACTTTATTGAAGGTTTTATCATGAATGGATATTGTACTTTCTCAAATGCTTATTTTTGCATCTATGGAGAGGATAATATGGTTCTTATCCTTTCTACTATTAGTGTATCATGCTGACTTGTTTATGAATACATAACCACCCTTACACCCCAGAAATAAATCCCACCTGATCATGTTTAATGATTCTATTAATGTATGATTGTATTTGATTTGCTAGTATTTTATTGAGAATTTTTGCACCCATGTTCATTAGAGATACCTGCCTATAGTTCTCTTTTTTTAGTGGAGTCTTTGATTTTGGAATCAGGGTAATGCTGGCCTCATAGAATGAGTTTGGAAGTTTTGCTTTATTTTCTATTTTTTAGGACAGTTTAAGAAGAATAGGTATTAATTAACTCTTCTTTAAAGGTTTGGTAAAATTCCCCTGTGAAGCCATCTTCCCTGGACTTTTGTTTGTTGGGAGATTTCTTTGATTACTTATTCAATTTCTTTGCTGGTTAGTGGTCTCTTCAAGTTTTCTACTTCTTGCTGTTTTAGTTTTTGTAGTTTATATGTTTCTATGAATTTATTCATTTTTTTCCAGGTCGTCCAGTTTGTTGGCATGTAATTTTTCATAATATTCTCTTATAATTATTTGGATTCCTGTGTTGTTGGTAGTTCTTCCTCCTCTCTCACTTGTGATTTTATTTATTTGGGTCCTTTCACTTTTCTTTTTGATCAACCTGGCTACAGGTTTATCAATTTTATTAATGTTTTCAAATAACCACCCCCATGGCTTTATTCATCTGTTCTATTGTTTTTTGTTTTTTTTTTTACTTTCCATATCATTTGTTTCTGCTCTAAATTTTATTATTTCCCCTCTTCTGCTGGCTTTAGGCTTCATTTATTGTTCTTTTGCTAACTCCTTTAGGTGTAAGGTTAGGTTTTTTATTTGAGATTTTCCTTGTTTCTTGAGGTAGGCATGTATTGCTAAATACTTCCCTCTTATGACTGCTTTTCATGCATCCCAAAGATTTTAGACTATCATGTTATCATTTTCATTTGTTTCCATGTAATTTTTTTTAATTTTTTTTTTATTTATTTTTGCGACAGAGAGAGACAGAACATGAGCAGGGGAGGGCCAGAGAGAGAGGGAGACACAGAATCGGAAGCAGGCTCCAGGTCCTGAGCTGTCAGCACAGAGCCTGATGCGGGGCTCGAACCTACAGACTGTGAGATCATGACCTGAGCTGAAGTCGGATGCTCAACCGACGAGCCACCCAGGCACCCCTCCATGTAATTTTTAATTTCCTCTTTGATATCCTGGTTGACCCATTCATTCCTTAGTAGCATGTTGTTTAACCTCCATGTATTTGTGGTTTTTCCAAATTTTTTCTTGTGGTTGACTTCAAGTTTCATAGCGTTGTGGTTGGAAAAGATGCATGGTATGATCTCAGTCTTTTTGTACTTGTTGCCTGATTTCTGACCTTGTATGTGGTCTCTTCCAGAGAATGTCCTATGTGCACTTGAAAAAAAAATGTGTATTCTGCTCCTTTTAGATGAAATATTCTGAATATATCTGTTAAGCCCATCTGGTCCAATGTGTCATTCAAAGCCATTGTTTCCTTATTGATTTTCTGCTTAGATGACCTATTCATTGATGTAAGTGGGGTGTTAAAGGCCCCTACCATTACTGTATTATGATCCAGGAGCTACTTTATCTTTGTTACTAAATATTTTATATATTTGTATGTTTCCATGTTGGGCCATAAATATTTACAATTGTTAGATGTTCTTGTTGGATAGACCCCTTTATTATGATACTGTGCCTTTCTTCATCTCTTGTTATAGTCTTTGGTTTAAAATCTGGTTTGTCTGATATAAGTATTGCTACTCCAGCTTTCTTTTGCTATATAATTGCATGGTAAGTATTTTTACACCCCTCACTTTCAATCTGCAGGTGCCTTAGGCCTAAAATGAGTCTCTCGTGGGGTGGCTTGGTAGCTCAGTTTGTTGAGTGTCCGACTTTGGCTCAGGTTGTAATCTCATGTTTTGTGGGTTCAAGCCCCACGTCGGGCTCTGTGCTGATAGCTCAGAGCCTGGGGCTGTTTTGGATTCTGTGTCTCCCTCTCTCTGCTCCTCCCCCACTCATGCTCTGTCTCTCTCCTTCTCTGAAAAATAATCATTAAAAAATAAAAATAAATAAAAAGAATAAAACAAGTCTCTTGTTGGCAGCATATAGATGGGTGCTGTTTTCTTATGCATTCTGACATCCTATGTCTTTTGATTGGAGCATTTAGTCCTTTACATTCAGAGTGATTATTGATACATATATATTTAGTGCTATTTTATTACTTGTTTTGTTGTTTCTGGAGATTTTATCTGTTCCTTTGTCTTTGTCACTTTTGGTCTTTCCTTTCCAATCAAAAAGTCCTCTTTAATATTTATTGCAGGGCTTTTACCCTTGCTCATTCTTTTACTTTGAATCTTTCTTTCGGGAAAAGCCTGGGTCCTCTTATATAGGGCTTTCCTAATTATGTGTGGCCTGCTCTGAATAATTCCCCTTTTGATTAACTTAAAATAAACTGATTGAAGGGGCACTTATGTGGCTCAGTTGGTTAAGCCTCAGACTTTGGCTCAGGTCATGATCTGATGGTTCATGGGTTCAATTCCTGCATCAGGTTCCGTGATGACAGCTCAGAGCTTGGAGCCTGCTTCAGATTCTGTGTATCCCTCTCTCTCTGCCCCACCCTTGCTTGCTCTCTGTCTCTCTCTGTCTCTCAAAAATGAATAAATGTTAAGAAAATTTACAAAAAAAATGAATGATTAAATACCTTAATACATTTGTAATTTCCTTCACCTTTGCCATATAATATGTCTAAATCAAGAGAGTGATATCCCATTATATTCACAAATTCTGTCCACATTCAAGGGGAAGGGATTATGTAAGGCCTGTAAAGTAGGGGGCAGGAATCTTGGGGGCTATCTTAGAATTTGCCTATGATCAAAAATGGGTTCAAGACCAAGTTGTGAATGAAAGCATGTCTACACAAAAACATGTACATGAATGTACATAGTAGCATTATTCTTAATAGTCAAGAAAGTGAAACCACTCAAATGTCCATGAACTGATGACTAGATAAACAAAAGCAGTATATCCATACAATGGAATATTATTTGGCCATAAAAAGGGATGAAGTATTGGTACATGCCATAATATGGATGGACCTTAATGACCATGCCATTATATGGATGAACCATAATGAAAACATTATGCTAAGTGAAAAAATTCAAAGGAACATATGTTATATGGTTCTGCTTATATCAAAAACTCAAAATTAGCACATTTATAGAGACAGAATGTAGATTAGTTTTTGCATAAAACTAAAGTTTAGAGGTAAATGGTGTAGTGGATGTTCATGGGAATAGGGTTTGCTTACTGGGGTGATAAAATGTTCTAAAATTGATTGTGGTTGCACAACTCTAGATAAACTAAAAACCATTGAATTTTATACCTTTAATATGTTAATTGTATAGTATGTGAATTATATCTCAATAGAGCTGTTAAAAGATTGAGTTGTAGTATTTGGTAACTTCTCTGAAATTCAGGAACTCAAACTCAATTTCATCATCTTTCTTTAAAAATTTTTTTATGTTTTTATTTTATTTTTGAGAGAGAGAGAGAGAGAGACAGAGTGCAAGTGGGGGGGGGGGGGCAGAGAGAGAGGGAGACAGCACCTGAAGCAGGCTCCAGGCTCTGAGCTGTCAGCACAGAGCCCGACATGGAGCTTGAACTCACAGACTGCAAGATTGTGACCTGAGCCCAAGTCAGACTCCCAACCGACTGAGCCACGTAGGTGCCCCAAATCAATTTCCTCATCTTTAAGTGCATGTAATGCCACTTCACAAGGCTTCTGTGAGGATCAAATGAAATAATTATGGGGAATTGGTTTGTAAACTGCAAACTGCTATCCACATTTTAAACCGTTATTAATGTAGTCTGTAATTTTGCAATTAAGTCAAGATCAACTTAATTTTTTCAGTCTCTCTTCATAATAGCACTCTATACATTTATTCTGATAGCTGGATATGAATCTATATTTCCAAACCTAATTCCTCCTTGTCTCAGTATATACATTTCTTTTCACTCTCAAAAGAAATGGAAAACAATTTCTCAATCCTATGTTTCCTTTCATCTGTCTGAAATCTTTTATTTTAAGTTCCTCAAACTTCTCACCCAAAAAGCTAATTTAGTTTCAATTTCTATAATCTTCACTTATAAATCCTCATAAATTAAATGTTATTTCCCCTCACTAATCCTTTTATATGTAGGAGATAAACATGGGCTACAGGTTTAAAAGTAAGATCTGCCTTGAGGTTTATCTACAACAAGCAATGTTTAAAGCAAGGGTCAAGGAGTAGATAAGAGATCAGAAACTGGAAGAGACCTTTTATTTGATTGAAACTAAAAAGAATCAACAGAGATTACAATTCTCTAGGGTTTGAAGTAACAGATGAAATCACAAAGGAAAAGGTTCACAGACATGTCAATGATATGTTGAAATGCTAGCAGTATATTACTAAAGGGACAGGCTAAATTAAAAAAATAGTAGATACAATATATTTATGTGGAGAAAAATTGAAAAATTAGAAACAGCTGATTGGTCAATTTTTTAAATAGTCTATTATTAAAAGTGTAATATTTCTCAAATATTGTTTTCTATTTTTGATAATAAATATAGTACATATAAAAATAAGAAAATATTAAAATATTATGGAAAATTCCTGAAATAAATCATTCTATAGTGTGATTCTGGAGACAGATTATTAATAAGGTCAAGGTGAAAAAGACAAACGTATGGAAGGGAGAGAGAAGATATTTGCAAATGATGTATCTGATAAAGGATTAGTATCCAAATTATATAAGGAAATTATAAAATTCAACACCCCAAAGCCAAATAATCCAATTAAAAAATGGGCAGAAGACATGAACAAACATTTCTCCGGAGAAGATATACAGGTGGCCAACACACAAATGAGAAGATACTCATTGTCACTGTCACTTATCATCAGGGAAATGCAAATCAAAACTACAATAAGAGAGACAGGAAGATGGCGGCGTAGGAGGACGCTGGGCTCACCACGCGTCCTGCTGATCACTTAGATTCCACCTACACCTGCCTAAATAACCCAGAAAACCGCCAGAGGATTAGCAGAACGGAGTCACCGGACCCAAGTGCAGACGAGAGGCCCACGGAAGAGGGTAGGAAGGGCGGCGAGGCGGTGCGCGCTCCACGGACTGGCGGGAGGGAGCCGGGGCGGAGGGGCGGCTCGCCGGCCAAGCAGAGCCCCCGAGTCGGCTTGCAAAAGCGGAGGGGCCTGACGGACTGTGTTCCGACAGCAAGCGCGACTTAGCATCTGGGAGGTCATAACTTAACAGCTCTGCTCAGAAAGCGGGAAGGCTGGAGGACAAAGGGAGGGTGAGCTGTGGAGCCCCCGGACGACAGAGCTCAGTTTGGTGGGGAACAAAGGCGCTCGCCAGCGCCATCTCCCCCGCCCATCCCCCAGCCAAAATCCCAAAGGGAACCGGTTCCGGCCAGGGAAATTGCTCGCTCCGCGCAAACACCCAACTCTGTGCTTCTGCGGAGCCAAACCTCCGGCAGCGGATCTGACTCCCTCCGGCTGCCACAGGGCCCCTCCTGAAGTGGATCACCTAAAGAGAAGCGAGCTAAGCCTGCCCCCCCCTGCCGCCGTGCACCTTGCCTTCCCACCCCAGCTAATACTCCAGATCCCCAGCATCACAAGCCTGGCAGTGTGCAAGTAGCCCAGACGGGCCACGCCACCCCACAGTGAATCCCGCCCCTAGGAGAGGGGAAGAGAAGGCACACACCAGTCTGACTGTGGCCCCAGCGGTGGGCTGGGGGCAGACATCAGGACTGACTGGGGCCCCGCCCACCAACTCCAGTTATACACCACAGCACAGGGGAAGTGCCCTGCAGGTCCTCACCACACCAGGGACTATCCAAAATGACCAAGCGGAAGAATTCCCCTCAGAAGAATCTCCAGGAAATAACAACAGCTAATGAGCTGATCAAAAAGGATTTAAATAATATAACAGAAAGTGAATTTAGAATAATAGTCATAAAATTAATCGCTGGGCTGGAAAACAGTATACAGGACAGCAGAGAATCTCTTGCTACAGAGATCAAGGGACTAAGGAACAGTCACGAGGAGCTGAAAAACGCTTTAAAGGAAATGCAAAACAAAATGCAAACCACCACGGCTCGGATGGAAGAGGCAGAGGAGAGAATAGGTGAACTAGAAGATAAAGTTATGGAAAAAGAGGAAGCTGAGAAAAAGAGAGATAAAAAAAATCCAGGAGTATGAGGGGAAAATTAGAGAACTAAGTGATACACTAAAAAGAAATAATATACACATAATTGGTATCCCAGAGGAGGAAGAGAGAGGGAAAGGTGCTGAAGGGGTACTTGAAGAAATTATAGCTGAGAACTTCCCTGAACTGGGGAAGGAAAAAGGCATTGAAATCCAAGAGGCACAGAGAACTCCCTTCAGACGTAACTTGAATCGATCTTCTGCACGACATATCATAGTGAAACTGGCAAAATACAAGGATAAAGAGAAAATTCTGAAAGCAGCAAGGGGTAAACGTGCCCTCACATATAAAGGGAGACCTATAAGACTCGTGACTGATCTCTCTTTTGAAACTTGGCAGGCCAGAAAGAATTGGCACGAGATTTTCAGTGTTCTAGACAAAAAATATGCAGCCAAGAATCCTTTATCCAGCAAGTCTGTCATTTAGAATAGAAGGAGAGATAAAGGTCTTCCCAAACAAACAAAAACTGAAGGAATTTGTCACCACTAAACCAGCCCTACAAGAGATCCTAAGGGGGACCCTGTGAGACAAAGTACCAGAGACATCACTACAAGCATAAAACATACAGACATCACAATGACTCTAAACCCGTATCTTTCTATAATAACACTGAATGTAAATGGATTAAATTCACCAACCAAAAGACATAGGGTATCAGAATGGATAAAAAAACAAGACCCATCTATTTGCTGTCTACAAGAGACTCATTTTAGACCTAAGGACACCTTTAGATTCAGAGTGAGGGGATGGAGAACTATTTATCATGCTACTGGAAGCCAAAAGAAAGCTGGAGTAGCCATACTTATATCAGACAAACTAGACTTTAAATTAAAGGCTGTAACAAGAGATGAAGAAGGACATTATATAATAGTTACAGGGTCTATCCATCAGGAAGAGCTAACAATTATAAATGTCTATGCGCCGAATACCGGAGCCCCCAAATATATAAAACAATTACTCATAAACAGAAGCAACCTTATTGATAAGAATGTGGTAATTGCTGGGGACTTTAACACCCCACTTACAGAAATGGATAGATCATCTAGACACACGGTCAATAAAGAAACAAGGGCCCTGAATGATACATTGGATCAGATGGACTTGACAGATATATTTAGAACTCTGCATCCCAAAGCAACAGAATATACTTTCTTCTCGAGTGCACATGGAACATTCTCCAAGATAGATCATATACTGGGTCACAAAACAGCCCTTCATAAGTTTACAAGAATTGAAATTATACCATGCATACTTTCAGACCACAATGCTATGAAGCTTGAAATCAACCACAGGAAAAAGTCTGGAAAACCTCCAAAAGCATGGAGGTTAAAGAACACCCTACTAACGAATGAGTGGGTCAACCAGGCAATTAGAGAAGAAATCAAAAAATATATGGAAACAAACGAAAATGAAAATACAACAATCCAAACGCTTTGGGATGCAGCGAAGGCAGTCCTGAGAGGAAAATACATTGCCATCCAGGCCTATCTCAAGAAACAAGAAAAATCCCAAATACAAAATCTAACAGCACACCTAAAGGAAATAGAAGCAGAACAGCAAAGGCAGCCTAAACCCAGCAGAAGAAGAGAAATAATAAAGATCAGAGCAGAAATAAACAATATAGAATCTAAAAAAACTGTAGAGCAGATCAACGAAACCAAGAGTTGGTTTTTTGAAAAAATAAACAAAATTGACAAACCTCTAGCCAGGCTTCTCAAAAAGAAAAGGGAGAGGACCCAAATAGATAAAATCATGAATGAAAATGGAATGATTACAACCAATCCCTCAGAGATACAAACAATTATCAGGGAATACTATGAAAAATTATATGCCAACAAATTGGACAACCTGGAAGAAATGGACAAATTCCTGAACACCCACACTCTTCCAAAACTCAATCAGGAGGAAATAGAAAGCTTGAACAGACCCATAACCAGCGAAGAAATTGAATCGGTTATCAAAAATCTCCCAACAAATAAGAGTCCAGGACCAGATGGCTTCCCAGGGGAGTTCTACCAGACATTTAAAGCGGAGATAATACCTATCCTTCTCAAGCTATTCCAAGAAATAGAAAGGGAAGGAAAACTTCCAGACTCATTGTATGAAGCCAGTATTACTTTGATTCCTAAACCAGACAGAGACCCAGTAAAAAAAGAGAACTACAGGCCAATATCCCTGATGAATATGGATGCAAAAATTCTCAATAAGATACTAGCAAATCGAATTCAACAGCATATAAAAAGAATTATTCACCATGATCAAGTGGGATTCATTCCTGGGATGCAGGGCTGGTTCAACATTCGCAAATCAATCAACGTGATACATCACATTAACAAAAAAAAAAAGAGAAGAACCATATGATCCTGTCAATCGATGCAGAAAAGGCCTTTGACAAAATCCAGCACCCTTTCTTAATAAAAACCCTTAAGAAAGTCGGGATAGAAGGAACATACTTAAAGATCATAAAAGCCATGTATGAAAAGCCCACAGCTAACATCATCCTCAACGGGGAAAAACTGAGAGCTTTTTCCCTGAGATCAGGAACACGACAGGGATGCCCACTCTCACCGCTGTTGTTTAACATAGTGCTGGAAGTTCTAGCATCAGCAATCAGACAACAAAAGGAAATCAAAGGCATCCAAATTGGCAAAGATGAAGTCAAGCTTTCGCTTTTTGCAGATGACATGATATTATACATGGAAAATCCGATAGACTCCACCAAAAGTCTGCTAGAACTGATACATGAATTCAGCAAAGTTGCAGGATACAAAATCAATGTGCAGAAATCAGTTGCATTCTTATACACTAACAATGAAGCAACAGAAAGACAAATAAAGAAAATGATCCCATTCACAATTGCACCAAGAAGCATAAAATACCTAGGAATAAATCTAACCAAAGATGTAAAGGATCTGTATGCTGAAAACTATAGAAAGCTTATGAAGGTAATTGAAAAAGATTTAAAGAAATGGAAAGACATTCCCTGCTGATGGATTGGAAAAATAAATATTGTCAAAATGTCAATACTACCCAAAGCTATCTACACATTCAATGCAATCCCAATCAAAATTGCACCAGCATTCTTCTCGAAATTAGAACAAGCAATCCTAAAATTCATATGGAACCACAAAAGGCCCCGAATAGCCAAAGGAATTTTGAAGAAGAAGACCAAAGCAGGAGGCATCACAATCCCAGACTTGAGCCTCTACTACAAAGCTGTCATCATCAAGACAGCATGGTATTGGCACAAAAACAGACACACAGACCAATGGAATAGAATAGAAACCCCAGAACTAGACCCACAAACGTATGGCCAACTCATCTTTGACAAAGCAGGAAAGAACATCCAATGGAAAAAAGACAGCCTCTTTAACATATGGTGCTGGGAGAACTGGACAGCAACATGCAGAAGGTTGAAACTAGACCACTTTCTCACACCATTTACAAAAATAAACTCAAAATGGATAAAGGACCTAAATGTGAGACAGGAAACCATCAAAACCTTAGAGGAGAAAGCAGGAAAAGACCTCTCTGACCTCAGCCGTAGCAATCTCTTACTCGACACATCCCCAAAGGCAAGCGAATTAAAAGCAAAAGTGAATTACTGGGACCTTATGAAGATCAAAAGCTTCTGCACAGCAAAGGAAACAACCAACAAAACTAAAAGGCAACCAACGGAATGGGAAAAGATATTTGCAAATGACATATCGGACAAAGGGCTAGTATCTAAAATCTATAAAGAGCTCACCAAACTCCACACCCGAAAAACAAATAACCCAGTGAAGAAATGGGCAGAAAACATGAATAGACACTTCTCTAAAGAAGACATCCAGATGGCCAACAGGCACATGAACAGATGTTCAGCGTCGCTCCTTATCAGGGAAATACAAATCAAAACCACACTCAGGTATCACCTCACGCCAGTCAGAGTGGCCAAAATGAACAAATCAGGAGACTATAGATGCTGGAGAGGATGTGGAGAAATGGGAACCCTCTTGCACTGTTGGTGGGAATGCAAATTGGTGCAGCCGCTCTGGAAAGCAGTGTGGAGGTTCCTCAGAAAATTAAAAATAGACCTACCCTATGACCCAGCAATAGCACTGCTAGGAATTTATCCAAGGGATACAGGAGTACTGATGCATAGGGGCACTTGTACCCCAATGTTCATAGCAGCACTCTCAACAATAGCCAAATTATGGAAAGAGCCTAAATGTCCATCAACTGATGAATGGATAAAGAAATTGTGGTATATATACACAATGGAATACTACGTGGCAATGAGAAAAAATGAAATATGGCCTTTTGTAGCAACGTGGATGGAACTGGAGAGTGTAATGCTAAGTGAAATAAGCCATACAGAGAAAGACAGATACCATATGGTTTCACTCTTATGTGGATCCTGAGAAACTTAACAGGAACCCATGGGGGAGGGGAAGGGAAAAAAAAAAAGAGGTTAGAGTGGGAGAGAGCCAAAGCATAAGAGACTGTTAAAAACTGAGAACAAACTGAGGGTTGATGGGGGGTGGGAGGGAGGGGAGGGTGGGTGATGGGTATTGAGGAGGGCACCTTTTGGGATGAGCACTGGGTGTTGTATGGAAACCAATTTGTCAATTAATTTCATATATATAAAAAAAAAACAAAAAAACAAAACTACAATAAGATACCATGTCACACCTGTCAGAATAGCTAAAATGAACAACGAAAGAAACAACCGGTGTTGGCAAAGTTGTGGAGAAAAAGGAACCCTCTTGCACTGCTGGTGGGAATGCAAACTGGTACAGCCACTATGGAAAACAGGATGGAGTTTCCTTAAGCAGTTAAAAACAGAACTACTCTATGATCCAGGAATTGCATTATTGGGTATTTACCCAAATAATACAACAACACTAATTCAAAGGGGTACATGCACCCCTATGTTTATAGCAGCATTATCTACAATAGCCAAATTATGGAAGCAGCCCATGTGTCCATCGATTGATGAATGGATAAAAAAGAGATGGTACACACACACACACACACACACACACACACAATGGAATATTATTCAGCCATAAAAATAATGAAATCTTGCCATTTGCAATGACATAGATGAAGGTAGACAGTATGATGCTAAGCAAAATCAGATAAAGACAAATACCATATGATTTCATCCATATGTGAAATTTAAGAAACAAAACAAATGAACAAAGAGAAAAAAAGAGACAAAGCAAAAAAAAAAAAAAAAAAAGAGAGAGACTGTTCACTACAGAGAACAAACTGATGGCTACCAGAGGGGAGGTGGGTGAGGGGAATGGTTAAATAGGTGATGAGGATTAAAGAGTGCACTTGTAGTGATGAGCACAGCGTGATGTATGGAAGTGTTGAATCACTGTATTGTACACCTGAAATCCATATAACACTGTATGTTAACTAACTAGAATTAAAATAAAAACTTTAAATAAATAAAATGGAAAGCTACATTTAAATAAAGAACAGGGGCTCCTGGGTGGCTCAGTCAGTTGAGTGTCCGACTTCGGCTCAGGTCATGATCTCCTGGTCTGTGAGTTCGAGCCGAGAGAGAGAGAGAGAGAGAGAGAGAGAGAGAGGAACAGGCAGAGTGCGAGCGGGGCAGGGGCAGAGAGAGGAAGACACAGAAATCGAAACAGGCTTGAGGCTCTGAGCTGTCAGCCCAGAGCCCGATGCAGGGTTCAAACCCATGAACCGTAAGATCATGACCTGAGCCAAAGTTGGACACATAACCGACTGAGACACCCAGGTACCCTGAGTAAGCATGTTTTTATAAATATGTGAATAGAGACTGGAAGGAAACATTGAGAAATAAAAATAGATTTGTTATACTAATGGCGATATACAATTTTTTTTCTTTGTAAGAATTTTATGCTGTATTTCTTCAATATAATTCTTTTTTCTTTCTTTTTTTTTTTCTTTTTAAGAGTAAGTAATGCTTGTGACAAAATGTTTTGGGAGTAAAGAACTGTGGAAAGGAAGAAATAAAATTCCCAAATTCAATCTTTACTCACACTAATTTACACATATTTCTGCATATAATAGATGAGTCCAGATCCTAATTTTAGACAATTAGGGAACTACTGAAGATTTCACTGTTGGTTCTCTTCTTTTCTCACTGTATCCTCTTTTTATAGCTGGTGTCATAAAATGACTTCAGCTGCCATGTTTTAATGATTCTCAAATCTTGACTTCCATTGTAGGTTTCACTTCTGAGCTTCAGACTTATATATCCAGCAGCTAACCAAATGATTTCTACCTGGATATACCATAGGTACCTCAAATTTAAAATTTCTGTCACCTCTCCACCTTTCAAAACTGTTTCTCCTCTTTATTTCCTACTTTATTTATTTATTGTTTCCTTATTTCCTACTTTAAATAATCATCGCTGTAGTCATATAAATGAAATTCCTTTGCTCCTTCTTCTGCCTCATTAGTAACACTAATTTGCCTATTCCATTTATTCCACTTCCAGAGTATCTTTTTGATCTAGCTTATTTCTTCTATCTCCTTTGCCATTGTCCTAGTGAAAACCATCACCATCTCTTATCTGAGCTATTGCAATAACATCTCCCTGTCTGTAGTATTGTTACCTTTTGCTATAAGTTCCACACTGTTGCCAGAATTATTCTTTTGAAATGGCTTGATTCACATCATTCTTTTTCTCAAAAATATGCCTACATATTTAAGACTAAACACTCAACATGGCTTTTCAAGTTTTCCACAATCTGGCCTTCTGAGTCATCTTCTATAAGATCCCTCTACTCATCCTCCAATCCTATAATTTTTGCTTGGAGCCAAGTCAGTACATTTCACACCTCCTGGCCTTTGTCCCCTGCTTTTGCACTTGTCCTCTAGTCATTAAATTCCTAACCTTCATAGCCTAACTCAAATATAATTCTTTTTATGAAGCTAATCTTGCGTGTCTCCCTGGAAAGTAACTGTTTTTCCTTTTCTACTGTCACAAAGCACTACTTGGGTGTTTTTTTTTTTTTTTATAGCACTGTTTCAAACTTCTTTGCATCATACTAATTTGTGTTCGTGGCAGTGAACTTTACTAAGCTGTAAGTTTCTTGAAGACAGAAACAGTGTTTTCATTGATTGCTGTGTCCCAGGAAATATCACAGTGCCTGGAACATTGAAGAGACTATTTTGAACGGAGTTAAATTGAATTAAATTGAATTGACCAGAGTTTTTCCTTCCTTGCCTTTTCTCACAACTACAGGCTTAGGATATGATTTGTTTATAAAGAAACCTGTATATAAGAGAGCTCTTCTTAACTAGAATGTGTTCTGTTTTCCTCTGACCTGGAAACAAGTTAAGAAGCCAAGTCCCAGGCCCAAATCGCTAAGTGTTCCTTTTTCCTTCCACTAATAAACCTAGACTGAGCACAGGGAGGCCAGTGGAAACAGCAGCAATCCTGTCAGAGTAGTGAGAAAGACATGATTCATTTACCATCTAGCTGGAATTTGGAAAGGAATTGAAAAAACCATCTGTCGAAATCTTACCATCAGCAGTACATTGCCCTGGGCACCCAGCCTGCTGTTGGAGACTAATTTTAGGTTGTTTTGCTCTTCTCACAAAGGTTCTTGGGTTAACTTATGGACTATATAAGAAGAATCAGAAAAACCACCACAAACTGTGGGATTAACATTGACTCAAGTGTCAGGAAATGTGGACTCTAATCATTATTCTGCTTGTAACTTGCTATAAAATATTTTTTCAATAAATTGCTTTCTTCCTCTGAGCTTAGTTCCTCTAATATGTAATCTTTTTAAAAAAAATCTTTTTTTAAAATTTTTTAAGGTTTATTTATTTTTGAGACAGAGAGAGACAGAGAATGAACGGGGGAGGGGCAGAGAGAGAGGGAGACACAGAATCGGAAGCAGGCTCCAGGCTCTGAGCCATCAGCCCAGAGCCCTAAGCGGGGCTCAAACTCACGGACCGCGAGATCGTGACCTGAGCTGAAGTCGGACGCTTAACCGACTGAGCCACCCAGGCGCCCCTAAAAAAATCTTTTTTTATCTGTAATCTAATCTATAATTTTTTTAAATGTTTGTAACAATTTTAATTAAAGATAAGAATTTCATAAAAGGAAAAAATGAAGAATGCCATGGACTATTTCGTCTTAATAAAGCAATAGATCTATTATCAAAGATCATTTAATTTAAATTTTTTACAAGTTTGTTTTTGAGAGAGAGAGAGAAAGAGAGAGAGAGCTAGTGAGCATGAGTGGGGGAGGGGCAGAGAGAGAGGGAGACACAGAATCCGCACTGTCAGCACCAAGCCTGACGCAGGGCTTGAACTCATAAACTGTGAGATCATGACCTCAGCCAATGTCAGATGCTTAACTGAGCCACCCAGGTGCCCCTCCCAAGATCATTTAATTTTTAAAGATCAACAATAACAAAAGCATAAAGTGGAGTAGAAGAAAATATTTTTATAACTATGACTTAATTAAAGCTCTTTATAGTTATCCTCTCCCACAGTAGTAAAACATGGATTTAAAAAAGAATAAAAGATGAGAAAAACAATCAGACATAGCACACAGGATTGGGGGGAGCCAACATGGAAAGTCTGTAAAAGGAATAAGTTGGACTCAGTCAACCTAAAGTACTTTTATGCTGTGATGTTGTTTAGACTGTGACAATGATGATAAGCCCAGCAAAATAGTAGGTGCTCAACAAATCCTTATTGAACACACTGGGTAATAATCGTTAAGTGCTTGATTTGTGGCATATGTTCTAGGTGCTAAAGAAATTCAGGTAGAAGCAGGTTTGGATAAAAAGAGAAAAGGGGGAAGATATTCCAACAAAGAACATCACTTTTGTGTTTAAATTTGAGTTTTGGGGTGAAATTTTAAAATTCCAGCAGAGTTAGCATACAGTGTTATATTCATTACAGGTGTACAATACAGTGATTCAACAACTCTATACATTACTCAGTGCTCATTATGATAAGTGTACACTTTAACCCCATGATCCATTTCACCCATCCTCCCACCCACCTCCCCTCTGGTTACCATCTCTTTATTCTTTATATTTAAGAGTCTGTTATTTGCTTTGTCTCTTTTCTTCATTCATTTGTTTTGTTTCTCGAATTCCACATATGAGTGATATCATGTGGTATTTGTCTTTGACTGACTTATTTCGCTTAGCATTATTTTCTCTAGATCATCCATGGTGTTGCAAATGGCAAGATTTTATTCTTTTTATGACTGAGTCATATATATATATATATATATATATATATATATATATATATAAAATTTAATGAAGTCACAGAATACAAAATACAGAAATGTGTTGCATTGATATGCACTAATTATGAAGTAGCAGACAGAGGAATTAAGAAAATACATACACATATATACACCACATCCTCTTTATCCATTCATCTATGGATGGATACATGGGTTGCTTCCATAATTTGGCTATTGTAAATAATGCTGCAATAATCATAGGGGTGCATATATCTTTTCAAATTACTGTTTTCATTTTCTTTGGGTAAATACCTAGTGGTGGAATTACTAGATCATATAGTAATTCTGCTAATTTAAATTTTGGAGGAACTTCCATATTGTTTTCCACAGTGGCTGCACCAATTTGCATTCCCATCAGGAAGGCATAAGGGTTCCTTTTTCTCCACATCCTCACCAACACTTGTTATTTTCTTGTCTCTTTTATTTTAGCCATATGATATGTATAAGGTGGATATCTATCCCCATAGATGAATAAAAAGCATTTGACAAAATACAACATCTAGTCATGATAAAAACTCTCAACAAAGTAAGTTTAGAGGAAACATATCACAACATGATAAAGGCCATATATGAAAAACCCACATCTAACATTCTACTCAATGGTGCAAAACTGAGAGCTTTTCCTCTAAGGTCAGGAATGAGACAAGAATGTACACTCACACCATTTTCATTCAACATAGTACTGGAAGTACAAGCAAAAGCAATCAGACAACAAAAGGAAGTAAAAGGCATCCAAATTGGTAAGGAAGAAGCAAAACTGTCACTATCTGTAGATGACATGAAAACCTGAAAGATTCCATCCTAAAACTTCTAGAACTAAAAGTGGATTCCGCAAAGTCATATAATACAACATTATTATACAGAAATGTATTGCTATGTACTAATAATTGCACTAATAAAAAGCAGACAGAGGAATTAAGAAAATAACCCCATTTACAATTACAACAAACAGAATAAAATACCTAGGAATAAACTTATCCATGGAGGTGAAAGACCTGTGCTCTGAAAACCATAAAACACTAATGAAAGAAATTGAAGACAAAACAGACAAATGGAAAGATATCCCACGCTCATGGATTGGAAGAATTAATATTGTTAAACTGTCCATAACTACCCAAAGCAATATACAGATTTAATGCAATTCCTATCAAAATACCAACAACATTTTTCACAGAACTATAACAAATAATCCTAAAATTTGCATGGAACCACAAAAGACTCTAAGAGTCAAGGCAATATTGAAAACAAAAAATAAAGCTGGAGGTATCACAATCCCAGATATCAAGATATACTACAAAGCAGTAGTAATCCAAACAGTATGGTAATGGCACAAATATAGACACATATATCAATGGAACAGAATAGAGAGTCCTGATACAAACTCCATACTTATATGGTTAATCTTTGACAAAGAAGGCAATAAGATACAATAGGGTAAAAGACAGTCTATTCAACAAATAGTACTGGGAAAACTTGACAGCTACATGCAAAATAATGAAATTGGACCAATTTACTTCACCACACACAAAAATAAATACAAAATGGATTAAATACCTAAATGTGAGACCTGAAATCTTAAAATTTCTAGAAGAAAACAAGAAGTAGTTTCTTTGACATCAGCCATAGAAACATTTTTCAAGATGTGTCTCCTCAGACAAGGGAAACAAAAGCAAAAATAAACTATCGGGACTACACCAAAAAAAAAAAAGCTTTTGCACAGCAAATAAAACCATCAACAAATAATAATCTACTGAATGGGAGATTGTATTTGCAAATGATATATCTGATAAGAGGTTAATATTTAAAATACATAAAAACATATACAACTCAAAACCCAAAAGAAACAAATAATCCAATTTAAAAATGGGCACAGGATCTCTTTTGTATTGTTGGTGGGAATGCAAGTTGGTGCAGCCACTCTGGAAAACAGTATGGAGGTTCCTCAAAAAACTAAACATAGAATTACCCTACAACCCAGCAATTGCACTACTAGGTATTTATCCAAGGGATACAGGTATGCTGTTTTGAAGAGACACATGCACCCAATGTTTATAGCAGCACTATCAACAATAGTCAAAGTATGGAAAGAACCCAAATGTCCATCTATGGATGAATGGATAAAGAAGATGTGGTGTATATATATATATATATATATACAATGGAGTATCACTCAGCAATCAAAAAGAATGAAATCTTGCCATTTGCAAGTATGTGGATGGAATTGGAGGGTATTATGCTAAGTGAAATTAGTCAGAGAAAGACAAATATCATATTACTTCACTCATATGAGGACTTTAAGAGACAAAAGAGATGAACATAAGGGAAAGGGAAACAAAAATAATATAAAAAGAGGTAGGGGGACAAAACAGAAGAGACTCATAAACATGGAGAACAAACTGAGGGTTACTGGAGGGGGTGTGTGAGGGGGGATGGGCTAAATGGGTAAGGAGCACTAAGGAATCTCCTGAAATCATTGTTGCACTATATGCTAACTAATTTGGATGTAAATTATAAAAAAAAATAAAATAGAAAAAAAATGGGCAGAGGACTTGAATAGACATTTCCCCAAAGAAAACATACAGATGGCCAACAGACACATCATGACTAATCATCAGGGAAATGAAAACCAATACCAGATCCTAAACTATTAAGTCTTTTTCAGAGACTATCTGACCTGAAGAAGAGGAAATATCCAGCCTTAATCCTCTCTGGCCTTGCAGGTGGGGGAAGGGAAATGCACAATTCCAGCCCACTTAGCTGCCATGTTCCACCAAAAGAAAGTGGAGTGAGAAAAATTTGTGAAGTTCACAGTCCAGAGGTGCAGGCTTGCTAAAAGCCTGAAACATAATTATAGGACTATAAATGCTTCTCTTTTCCCCACACCTCACACCACGCTACTAAAGTTTTATGTATTGCAGTTCCTTTTACTCACTATATCATGTCTGGCTGTCAAGAAAAAAATTACAAGGCATACTAAAAGGCAGAAAACACAATTTGAAGGGACAGAGCAAATTTTCAAAACCAGAATCAGATATGGTAGGGATGTTGGAATTACCACACCAGAAATTTAAAAGAACTGATTGGTGGGGCGCCTGGGTGGCGCAGTCGGTTAAGCGTCCGACTTCAGCCAGGTCACGATCTCGCGGTCCGTGAGTTCGAGCCCCGCGTCGGGCTCTGGGCTGATGGCTCAGAGCCTGGAGCCTGTTTCCGATTCTGTGTCTCCCTCTCTCTCTGCCCCTCCCCCGTTCATGCTCTGTCTCTCTCTGTCCCAAAAATAAATAAACGTTGAAAAAAAAATTAAAAAAAAAAAAGAACTGATTGGTATGCAAAGAGCTTTAATGGATGAAGTAGACAGTATGCAAGAACGTGGCAATGTAAGCAAAAAGTTGGATGTTGTATGAAAGAACCAAAAAGAAACGCTAGAAGTAAAAAAAAAAAAAAACAAAAAACATTGTAATAGAAAGAAGAATGCCTTTGATGGCCACATCACTAGACTGAATGTGGCTACGTAAAGAATTTCTGAGTTTGAGGATATGTCATTAGAGACTGTCAAAACTAAAAAGCAACAAAACAAACAAACAAACAAACAAAACAAAAAAGTTTAACAGAATGCCCAAGAATTGTGGGAAAACCAAGAAAGGTGTAACATCACATAATGGGAATACCAGAAGAAAAAGAAAGAGAGAAAGGAATGGAAGAAATGTTTGAAACCATAACTGAGAATTTCCCCAAATTAATATCAGACATCAAACCACAGATACAGGAAGATGAGAGCACTCTAAGCAGGATAAATGACAAAAGAATTACTTCCAGGCATGTCTTATTAAAATTGCGGAAAACCAAAGATAAAGGAAAAAGATCTTGAAAGATACCAGAGTAAAAAAGCACCTGGGGCGCCTGGGTGGCTCAGTCAGTTGAGCGCCAGACTTCATCTCAGGTTAGGATCTTGCGGAGAGTTCAAGCCCCTCGTGGGGCTCTATGCTGACCACTCAGAGAGCCTGCTTCAGATTCTGTGTCTCCCTCTCTCTCTCTGCCCCTCCCCTGCTCATGCTCTGTCTCTCTCTGTCTCAAAAATAAATAAAAACATTTAAAAAAATTTTTTTAAAGCACCTTAACTATATAAGAGTGAAGATAAGAGCTGTATTCAACGTCTCCTTAGAACCTGCAAACAATAAAGAGTGGAGTAAAATATTTAAAATGTTGAGAGATAAAAAACCCCACTATTCTATAATTCTGTGCTTGGTGAAATTATCCTTCAAAAGTGAAGAGGAAATAAAGACTTTCTTAAACAATCAAAATTGAGGGGCCTTGTTTGCATTAGATTTGCCATGCAAGAAATGTTAAAAAGAAATCCTTCAGAAATAAGGAAAAGAATATAGGTCACAAACTCAGATGTATATAAAGGAATGGAGAGCACCGTGAAGGAATAAGTGAAGGTAAAATAGAAACTTTTATTTTTCCTATTCTTAATTGATTTAACAGATAACAATTTGCTTAAAATAACAATAGCAAAAATAGTATTCCCTATGTATGATGAATTATATACCATACATTTATGTATAAGTGAAATGAATAACAGCAATCAAATATAGGATGTGAGGGAGTAATTAGGATTATTTTGTTATTAGAAGGGACTTACACTACCCATAACGTAGTGTGTTGTTAATTTGAAAGTGAAGTTGGGTTAGTTGTAAATGTATATTGCAAACTGTAGGGCAAATATGAAAAAATGTAAAAAGGATTAATAAAACTGATTTGCTAAAAAAGGACAGAATACAGATCATATAAAATGTTCAATTAAACCAAAAAATTTCAGAACAAAATTGGAAGACAAAAACAGGAACAAAGAACACGGGGAACAAATAGAAAACAGTAATATGTGAAAAATATTGACCCTATCACATCAATAATCACTTTAAACATTAATGGTGTAAATACACCAATTAAAAGAAGTTGACAGTATGAACCAAAAAATTATACACAACTATATATTGTGTACAGAAAACCAACTTTAAGTATAAAGACACATATAGATTAAAAGTAAATTTAAAAAAAACAGACTCTTTTTAAAAAAAAATTTTTAACATTTTATTTATTTTTGAGACAGAGAGAGACAGAGCATGAACAGGGGAGGGTCAGAGAGAGGGAGACAGGATCTGAAACAGGCTCCAGGCTCTGAGCTGTCAGCACAGAGCCCAACGCGGGGCTCAAACTCACGGATCGTGAGATCATGACCTGAGCCGAAGTCGGCTGCTTAACCGACTGAGCCACCCAGGCGCCCCCCCCCCAAAAAAAAACAGACTCTTAACTAAGGATAACAAACTGATGATTACCAGAAGGGAGGTAGGTGGGGGGTTGGTTGAATAGATGATGGGGATTAAGGAGTGCACTTGTCCTGATGAGCACTGGGTGTTGTATGGAAGCATTGAATTACTACTGTATTGTACACCTGAAACTAATACTACACTGTATGTTAACTAATTGGAATTTAAATAAAAACTAAAAACAACAACAAACAAAGAAACAAAAACGGAAACAGACTCATAAATACAGAAAACAAACTGATTGTTGCCAGAAGGGAGGGAGGTGAGGAGATGAGTAAAATAGGTGAAGGGGATTAAGAGGTACAAACTCCCAGTTAAAAAATGTCATGGAGATGAAAAGTACAGCATAGGGAATATAGTCAATAATATTATAATAATGTTGTATGATGACTACATTTATTGAATCACTGTGTTGTACACCTGAAACTCATATAACATTGTATGTCAACTATGCTTCAATAATAAATATAAAAAGGATGTTAGTTCTTCCCAATGTGGTCTATAGATTCAGTGCAATTCAAATCAAAATTTCACCAAGTAATTTTGTGAGTATCAGCAAACTGGTTCCAAAATGTATATGAAGAGGCAAGATCCAGAATAGCCAATACACTATTAAAGGAGAAGAACAAATTTGGAGGACTGACACTACTCAACTTCAAGGCCTACTATAAAGCTACTGTATTTAAGACAGTATGGTATGTCAAAAGAACAAATAGATCAGTGGAACATAAAGAAAACCCAGAAATAAACCCACATAAATATAGTCAACTGATTTTTGACAAAGGAGCAATGGAATAAAGATAGTCTTATTCTACAAATGGTGCTGGAGTAACTGGACATCAACATGTAAAAAAAATAAATAAAAGAAAAAAAAGAATCTAGGCACAGACTTTATTTTTTTAACTTATTTATTTAAATTCAAGTTAGTTAACATACAGTGTAGCATTGGTTTCAGGAGTACAGCCCAGTGATTCATCACTTACATATAACACCCAGTGCTCATCCCAACAAGTGCCCTCCTTGACGTCCATCATCCATTTAGCTCATCCCCCCACCCACCTCTGCTCTAGCAACCCACAAGTTATTCTCTGTACTTGAGAGTTTCTTATGGTTTGCTTCCCTGTCTGTTTTTACCTTATTTTTCCTTCCCTTCCCCTATGTTCATTTGTTGTGTTTCTTAAATTCCACATGTGAGTGAAATCATATGATATTTGTCTTTCTCTGACTGACTGATTTCTCTCAGCATAATACACTCTAGTTCCAGCCATGTTGTTGCAAATGGCAAGATTTCATTCTTTTTGATTGCCAAACAGTATTCCATTGTATGTATGTATGTATGTATATATATATGTATGTATATACATATGTATGTATGTACATATATACATATATATATATATATATATATATGCCACATCTTCTTTATCCATTCATCAGTTGATGAACATTTGGGCTCTTTACATACATTGGCTAATGTTCATAGCACTGCTATAAATACTGGGATGCATGTGTCCCTTCAAATCAGTATTTTTGTATCATTTAGACAAATACCTACCATTGCAATTGCTAGGTAGGGTAGTTCTATTTTTAATATTTTGAGGAACCTCCATACTGTTTTCCAGAGTGGCTGCACCAGTTTCCATTCCTACCAACAGTACAAAAGTGTTCACCTTACTTCACATCCTCACCAATATCTGTTGTTGCCTGAGTTGTTGATTTTAGCCATTCTGACAGGTGTGAGGTGATAGCTCATTGTGGTTTTGATTTGTATTTCCCTGATGATGAGTGATGTTGACATCTTTTCATGTGTGTGTTCAACATCTGGAGGTCTTCTTTGGAAAATGTTTATTCATGTCTTTTGACCATTTCTTAACTTGATTATTTGTTTTTTGGGGGGGTTGAGTTTGATAAATTCTTTATAGATTTTGGATATTAACCCTTTATTCAATATGTCATTTGCAAATATATTCTCCCATTCCATCAGTTGCCTTTTAGTTTTGTTGATTTTTTTCCTTTGCTGTATAGTTTTTTTTTTATCTTGATGAGGTCCCAATAGTTCATTTTTGCTTTTATTTCCCTTGCCTCCAGAGAAATGTCTAGTAAGAAGTTGCTGCAGCCTAGGTCAAAGAGGTTGTTGCCTGTTTTGTCCTGTAGGATTTGGATGGTTTCCTGTCTCACATTTAGGTCTTTCATCCATTTTGAACTTATTTTTGTGTATGCTGTAAGAAAGTGGTCCAGGTTCATTCTTCTGCATATTGCTGTCTAGTTGTCCCAGCTCCATTTGCTGAAGAAATGGTATTTTTTCCATTGGATACTCTTTTCTGCTTGGCTGAAGATTAGTTGGGCATACATTTGTGGGTCTATTTCTGGGTTCTCTATTCTGTTCCATTGATCTATGTGCCTGTTTTTGTGACAGCACCATACTGTCTTGATTACAGCTTTGTAATACAGCTTAAAGTCCGGAATTGTGATGCCTCCATATTTCATTTTCTTTTCCAACATTTCTTTGGCTCTTCGGAGTCTTTTCTGGTTCCATTCAAATTTTAGGATTATTTGAAGAATAATGAAGAATTATAATGAATAATAATTATTTTCAATTATTTGAAAAATAATTACAATTATTGAAGAATGCTGGTATTATTTTGATAGGGATTGCATTGAATGTGTAGGTTGCTTTGGGTAGTACTGACTTTTTAACAACATTTTTCTTCCAATCCATGAGCATGAAATGCTTTTCCAGTTCTTTGTAGATACAGACTTTTTCTAATTTTTTACATTAAATATAATGTATTGTCAAATTTTTTTCCATGCAACACCCAGTGTTCTTCCCAACAGGTGCCCTCCTCAATGCCCATCACCCACTTTCCCCTCTCCCGCACCCTCCATCAACCCTTAGTTTGTTCTCAGTTTTCAAGTGTCTCTTATGGGTTGCCTCCCTCCCTCTCTGTAGCTTTTTTTTCCCTTCCCCTCCCCCATGGTCTTCTGTTAAGTTTCTCAGAATTCACATAAGAGTGAAAACATATGGTATCTGTCTTTCTCTCTATGAATTATTTCAGTTAGCATAACACTCTCCAGTTCCATCCACGTTGCTACAAAAACCTATATTTCATTCTTTCTCATTGCCAAGTCATATTCCATTGTGTATATAAACACAATTTCTTTATCCATTCATAAGTTGGTGGAAATTTAGGTTCTTTCCATAATTTGGCTATTGTTGAAAGTGCTGCTATAAACATTGGGGTACAAGTGCCCCTATGCATCAGCACTCCTGTATCCCTTGAGTAAATTCCTAGCAGTGCTATTGCTGGCTCATAAGGTAGATCTATTTTTAATTTTTTGAGGAACCTCCACACTGTTTTCCAGAGTGGCTGCACCAGTTTGCATTCCCATGAAGAGTGCAAGAGGGTTCCTGTTTCTCTACATCCTCTCCAGCATCTATAGTCTCCTGATTTCTTCATTTTAGCCACTCTGACTGGTGTGAGGTGATATCTCAGTATAGTTTTGATTTGTATTTCCCCAAAGAGGAGTGACGTTGAGCATCTTTTCATGTGTAGACACAGACTTTAAATCTTTCACAAAATTAACTCAAAATAGATCGCAGACCTAAATGCAAAATGCAAATCTATAAAATTCCTAGAAGACAACATGAGAGAAAACCTAAATGAACTTGGGATGACAATGACTTTTTATTTTTTTTTATTTTTATTTATTTTTTTTTAATTTTTTTTTCAACGTTTATTTATTTTTGGGACAGAGAGAGACAGAGCATGAACGGGGGAGGGGCAGAGAGAGAGGGAGACACAGAATCGGAAACAGGCTCCAGGCTCTGAGCCATCAGCCCAGAGCCTGACGCGGGGCTCGAACTCACGGACCGCGAGATCGTGACCTGGCTGAAGTCGGACGCTTAACCGACTGCGCCACCCAGGCGCCCCGACAATGACTTTTTAGAAACAACAAGCAAGGCACAATCCATAAAAGAAAGAAATAATATGATGGACTTCATTAAAATAAAAAAAAAACTGCTCTGTGAAGGACACTGTGAAGAGAATGAGAAAACTAACCACAGTCTAGGAGAAAATATTTGCAAAACAAAGGTTTGATGAAGGACTGTTATCCAAAATATATAAAGAACTCCCAAATTCAGCAATAACAAAACAAAAAACCCAATTAAAAAATGGGCGAAAGATTTGAACAGATACTTCACCAAAAGAGATATACAGACGATAAATAAGCATATGAGAAGATGCTCAGCACATATTTAATTAGGGAATTTCAAAGTAAAAAACATTAAGATAACACCGCACACCTTTTAGAAAGGCTAAACTTCCAAGCACTAACTCATATGCTGGCAAGGATGTGAAGCAACATAATCTCTCATTCATTGCTGGTGGGAATGCAAAATAGTACAGCCTCTGGAATACAGTTCATCAGTTTAACAAAGCTAAACATACTGCTACTACATGATCCAGCAGTTGTGCTCTTTGATATTTACCCAAATGAGTTAAAAACGTATGTCCACATAAAAACCTGCACATAGGAAATTTTAGAGGAAGATGGTGGCATAGGAGGGCCCTGGGCTCCCCTCGTCCTGCCGATCACTTAGATTCCACCTATATCTGCCTAAATAACCCAAAAAACCGCCAGAAGAATAGCAGAACAGACTCTCCAGAGCCAAGCATAGACAAGAGGCCCACAGAAGAGGGTAGGAAGGGCAGAGAGGTGGTGCATGCTACATGGACTGGCAGGAGGGAGCCGGGGCGGTAGAGCGGCAGTCTGCCTGGCAAGTCGGAATCCCTGAGTCTGGCTTGCAAAAGCAGAGGGGCTGGACTGAGTGAGTTCTGACAGAAAGCGGGACTTAACATCTGGAATGCTATAAGCCAACAGCTCCACTCAGAAAGCAGGAGGGAGAGAGGAAACCAGGAGGGAGAGGTGTTGAGCCCTGGAAGACAGCTCAGCTCGGCGGGGAACAAAGGCACTGGCCAGTGCCATCTCCTTCTCCCATCACCCAGCCGAAAATTCCAAAGGGAACCAGTTTCCATCACCGAACTTATTTGCACCGCACAAACACCCAACACTGTGCTTCTGTGGATCCATCCCTCTGACGGGTCGGCCTCCCTCTCGTGCTGCAGGGCCCCTCCCGCAGCAGACCACCAATGGCAAAGCGAGCTGAGCCTGCCCCTCCTGCCTCTGTGCACCTTGCAGATCCACACTGGCTAATACGCCAGATCCCATCAAAGCAGCACCACAAGCCTGGCAGTGTGCAAGTAGCCCAGACAGGGGCCACACCAGCCTACAGTGAGTCTTTCCCCTGGGAGAGGGGAAGATAAGGTACACACCAGTCTGACTGTGGCCCCAGCGGTGGGCTGGGGACAGATATAGGGTCTGACTCCAGCCCCACCCACCAACACAAGTTACTCCAGACAGCACAGGGGAAGTGCCCTGCAGTTTGGTGCCACCCCAGGGACTACCCAAAATGATGAAATGAAAGAAATCTCCTCAAAAGAAACTCCAGGAAGTAGCAACAGCTAACAAATTGATCAAAAACTATTTAAGCAATATAACGGAACAAGAATTTAGAACAATAGTCATAAAAGTAATCGTTTGCCTTGAAAAAAATATAGAAGACAGCAGAGAATTTATTGCTACAGAGATCAAGGACTAAGAAATAGTCATGAGGAGCTAAAAAATGCTATATATGAGGTGCAAAATAAAATGGAGGCGACCACAATCGGATTGAAGAGGCAGAGGAGAGAATAGGTGAATAGAAGATAAAATTATGGAAAAAGAGGAAATTGAGAAAAAGAGAGATAAAAAAATATCCAGGAGGATGAGGGGAGAATTAGAGAACTAAGTGATGCAATCAAACGGAACGATATCCATATAATAGGAAATCCAGAAGAGGAAAAGAGAGAGAAAGGGGCTGAAGGTGTACTTGAACAAATCACAGTTGAGAACTTCCCTGATCTGGGGAAGGAAAGAGACATTGAAATTCAAGAGGCACAGAGAACGTCCTTCAGACATAACTTGAATTGATCTTCTGCATGACATGTCATAGTGAAACTGGCAAAATACAAGGATAAAGAGAAAAGTCTGAAAGCAGCTAGGGATAAACATGCTCTAACACATAAAGGGAGACCGATAGGACTAGTGACGGATCTATCTACTGAAACTTGGCAGGCCAGAAAGGAATGGAAGGAAATCTTCAATGTGATGAAAAGAAAAACATATGTAGCTGAGAATCCTTTATCCAGCAAGTCTGTCATTCAGAATAGAAGGAGAGATAAAGGTCTTCCCAAACAAACAAAAACTGAAGGAATTCATCACCACTAAACTGGCCCTAAAAGTGATCCTAAGGGGGATTCTGTGAATGAAATGTTGCAAAGTACCAGAGACGTCACTACAAGCATGAAACCTACAGGCATCACAAGGACTCTAAACCTATATCTTTCTATAATAACATTGAATGTAAATGGACTAAATGAGCCAACCAAAAGACATAGGGTATCAGAATGGATAAAAAAACAAGATCCATCTATATGCTTTCTACAAGAGACTCATTTTAGACTTGAGGACACCTTCAGATTGAAAGTGAGGGGAAGGAGAACTATCTATCATGCTACTGGAAGTCAAAAGAAAGCTGGAGCAGCCATACTTATATCAGAAGAACTAGACTTTAAATTAAAGGCTGTAACAAGAGATGAAGAAGGCCAGTATTTAATAATAACTATCCAACAGGATATCAGGTCTACCATCAGGTCTATCCATCAGGAAGAGCTAACAATTATAAATGTCTATGCACCAAATACAGGAGCCCCCAAATATATAAAACAATTAATCACAAACATAAGCAACCTTATTTATTTATTTATTTATTTTTATTTTATTTCATTTTTTTTTCAATATATGAAATTTATTGTCAAATTGGTTTCCATACAACACCCAGCATAAGCAACCTTATTGATAAGAATGTGGTAATTGCAGGGGACTTTAACACTCCAGTTACAACAATGGATAGATCATCTAGACACAGGATCAATAAAGAAACAAGGGCCCTGAATGATACATTGGATCAGATGGACTTGACAGATATATTTAGAACTCTGCATCCCAAAGCAAAGAATATACTTTCTTCCCGAGTGCACATGGAACATTCTCCAACATAGATCGCATACTGGGTCACAAAACAGCCCTTCATAAGTATACAAGAATTGAGATCATACCATGCACACTTTCAGACCACCATGCTACGAAACTTGAAATCAACCACAAGAAAAAGTCTGGAAAACCTCCAAAAGCATAGAGGTTAAAGAACTCCCTACTAAAGAATGAATGGGTCAACCAGGCAAGTAGAGAAGAAATTTAAAAATATATGTAAACAAATGAAGATGAAAATACAACAATCCAAACGCTTTGGGATGCAGCGAAGGCAGTTCTGAAAGGAAAATACATTGCAATCCAGGCCTATCTCAAGAAACAAGAAAAATCCCAAATACAAAATCAAACAGCACACCTAAAGGAAATAGAAGCAGAACAGCAAAGACATCCAAAACTCAGCAGAAGAAGAGAAATAATAAAGATCAGAGCAGAAATAAACAATATAGAACCTAAAAAACTGTAGAGCAGATCAATGAAACCAAGAGTTGGTTTTTTGAAAAAATAAGCAAAATTGATAAACCTCTAGCCAGGCTTCTCAAAAAGAAAAGGGAGATGACCCAAATAGATAAAATCATGAATGAAAATGGAATTATTACAACCAATCCCTCAGAAATGCAAGCAATTATCAGAGAATCCTATGAAAAATTATATTACAACAAACTGGACAACCTGGAAGAAATGGACAATTCCTAAGTACCCACCCACTTCCAAAACTCAAATGGGAAGAAATAGAAAACTTGAACAGACCCATAACCAGCAAAGAAATTGTTCAGTTATCAAAAATCTCCCAACCAATAAGAGGCCGGGACAAAAAGGCTTCCCAGGGGTATTCTACCACACATTTAAAACATATATAATACCTATCCTCTTCAAGCTGTTCCAAAAATAGATACAGAAGGAAAACTTCCAGACTAATTCTATGAAGCCAGCATTACTCTGATTCCTAAACCAGACAGAGACCCAGAAAATAAAAAGAGAACTATAGGCCAATATTCCTGATGAATATGGATGCAAAATACTCAACAAGATACTAGCAAATCGAATTCAACAGCATATAAAAAGAATGATTCACCATGATCAAGTGGGATTCATTCCTGGGCTTCAGGGCTGGTTCAACGTTCACAAATCAATCAATGTGATATATCACGTTAATAAAAGTAAAGATAAGAACCATATGATCCTGTCAATGGATACAGAAAAAGCATTTGACAAAATTCAGCATCCTTTCTTAATAAAAACCCTCGAGAAAGTCGGGATAGAAGGAACATATTAAACATCATCAAAGCCATGTATGAAAATCCCACAGCTAATATCATTCTCAATGGGGAAAAACTAAGAGCTTTCCCCCTGAGACCAGGACACGACAGGGATGCCCACTCTCACCGCTGTTGTTTAACATAGTGTTGGAAGTGCTAGCATCAGCAATCAGACAACAAAAGGAAATCAAAGGTATCCAAATTGGCAAAGATGAAGTCAAGGTTTCACTTTTTGCAGATGACATGATATTATACATGGAAAATCCGATAGACTCCACCAGAAGTCTGCTAGAACTGATACATGAATTTAGCAAAGTTGCAGAATACAAAAATCAATGTACAGAAATCAGTTGCATTCTTATACACTAACAATGAAGCAACAGAAAGACAAATAAAGAAACTGATCCCATTCACAATTGCACCAAGAAGCATAAAATACCTAGGAATAGACCTAACCAAAGATGTAAAAGATCTGTATGCTGAAAAGTGTAGAAAGCTTATGAAGGAAATTGAAAAAGATATAAAAAAATGAGAAAACATTCCGTGCTTATGGATTGGAAGAATACATATTGTTAAAATGTCAATACTACCCGAAGCTATCTACATATTCAATGCAATCCCAATCAAAATTGCACCAGCATTCTTCTCGAAGCTAGAACAAGCAATCCTAAAATTCATATGGAACCACAAAAGGCCCGAATAGCCAAAGTAATTTTGAAGAAGAAGAAGACCAAAGCAGGAGGCATCACAATCCCAGACTTGAGCCTCTACTACAAAGCTGTCATCATCAAGACAGCATGGTATTGGCACAAAAACAGACACATAGGCCAATGGAATAGAATAGAAACCCCACAATTAGACCCACAGACGTATGGCCAACTTATCTTTGACAAAGCAGCAAAGAACATCCAATGGAAAAAAGACAGTCTCTTTAATAAATGGTGCTGGGAGAACTGGACAGCAACATGCAGAAGATTGAAACTAGACCACTTTCTCACACCATTCACAAAAATAAACTCAAAATGGATAAAGGACCTGAGTGTGAGACAGGAAACCATCAAACCCTAGAGGAGAAAGCAGAAAAAAACCTCTCTGACCTCAGCCGCAGCAATTTCTTACTTGACACATCCCCAAAGGCAAGGGAATTAAAAAGCAAAAATGAACTATTGGAACCTCATGAAGATAAAAAGCTTATGCACTGCAAAGGAAACAATCAACAAACTAAAAGACAACCAACAGCATGGGAAAAGATATTTGCAAATGACATATCGGACAAAGGGCTAGTATCCAAAATCTATAAAGAGCTCACCAAACTCCACACCTGAAAAACAAATAACCCAGTGAAGAAATGGGCAGAAGACATGAATAGACACTTCTCTAAAGAAGACATCCAGATGGCCAACAGGCACATGAAAAGATGCTCAACGTCACTCCTCATCAGGGAAATACAAATCAAAACCACACTGAGATACCACCTCACACCTGTCAGATTGGCTAAAGTGAACAAATCAGGAGACTATAGATGCTGGCGAGGATGTGAGAAACGGGAACCCTCTTGTACTGTTGGTGGGAATGCAAACTGGTGCAGTTGCTCTGGAAAACAGTGTGGAGGTTCCTCAAAAAATTAAAAATAGATCTACCCTACGAGCCAGCAATAGCACTGCTAGGAATTTATCCGAGGGATACAGGAGTGCTGATGCATAGGGGCACTTATATCCCAATGTTTATAGCAGCACTCTCAACAATAGCCAAATTATGGAAAGAGCCTAAATGTCTATCAACTGGTGAATGGATAAAGAAACTTGTTTATATACACAATGAAATACTACTTGGCAATGAGAAAGAATGAAATATGGCCTTTTGTAGCAACGTGGATGGAACTGGAGAGTGTTATGCTAAATGAAATAAGTCATACAGAGAAAGACACATACCATATGTTTTCACTCTTATGTGGATCCTGAGAAAGTTAACAGAAGACCATGGGGAGGGGAAGGGGAAAAAAAAAAGGTTAGAGAGGGAGGGAGGGAGGCAAAACCTAAGAGACTCTTAAAAACTGAGAACAAACTGAGGGTTGATGGGGGGTGGGCGGGAGAGGACGGTGGGTGATGGGTATTGAGGAGGGCACCTGTTGGGATGAGCACTGGGTGTTGTATGGAAACCAATTTGACATTAAATTTCATATTAAAAAAACCTGCACATAAATATTTATAGCAGCTGTATTCATAGTTGTCAAAATTTGGAAGCAAAAAAGATGGTTTTTATTAGGTGCATCAATGAATAAACTGTGGTACATCCATGCGATGCAATATTATTAAAAAGAAATGAGCTATCAAGACATGAAAAGACACGGAGGAATCTCAAATATATATTACTAAGTGAAAGAAGCCCATATTAAAAGGCCACATTCTGTGTAATTCCAACCCTATGACATTCTGGAAAAGGCGAAACTATGGACCCAGTGAAAGGATCAGTGGTTGCTAGGGGGTTGAAGAGGAGCAAGGGATGAATAGGCAAAGCACAAAGGTTAAGAGTCTCTTGTGGGTTTTTATCTGTCCCATACAAATTTTATGAGTGTTTTTTCTAGTTCTGTGAAGAACGATGTTGCTATTTTGATTGGGATTGCAGTGAATGTGTAGATTGTTTTGGGTAGTATCGACCTTTTAACAATATTTGTTCTTCCAATCCATGAGCATGAAATGTTTTTCCATTTCTTTGTGTCTTCAATTTCTTTCATAAGCTTTCTATAGTTCTCAGAGTACAGATCTTTTACCTCTTTGGTTAGGTTTATCCTACTATTCTTACAGAATTGTCTTTTGGGCACAGGATCACCACCTAAGTCACTAGGACGACTTTCAGTCTTAAGATTCCCCTGTGATATTTCCTCCTCATCGGTCTAATGTGATCCCCTCCACATCTCTGGTCTGGCCACTCTGGCCCTGAGACCTCTACTTGGAGCTGGAAAAACCAGTGACTGATTAAACTAAAACCCAACCAGGGACCATTTTCTTGGGAAGCTGGCTGTAAAGACTACTTGTGTTGAAATATTGCTTAGACCATGATGGATTTCTATCTTTATTATTTTTCATCAGTTTCCTCTATTAAGTTACAAAATTGGATAATTTCCCCTTGAAAAACTTTTCTGGTATTTTCCACGGGTTACAAATGGGAGTTTCCTCACAGCATGGCACGACGTTCACAGGCACAGCCCAGCATGGCTCTTCCCATGCCCTTCAGCCCACAGTCAATTTTTGTTTCCTAATTTTTGTAACTTTTATTGAGTAGATGTTTCTTCACTTGCTTTTTGCTTTTAGGAATATTTCCAGATGTCTAAACATTTTTAAAAATAATCTTTACTAGTTTCGCTGGAGAGCAACTAATGCTGTCATGCTAGAAGTCAATTTTTCAGAGTTCTGCCTTTAAACCTCTTTTATCTATCTATCTATCTATCTATCTATCTATCTATCTATCTATCTATCATCTCCACTCCCTTGATTTCATCCAGTCTTATGGCTTTAAATATCAACTAAACACTGATGATTCTCAAATTTACATCTCCTGCAAGGGACTTTCCCTCTAAATTTGTGCCATATATCCAACTTCCTAGTTAACATCTCCAGTTAGATATCTAATAGTCACCTCAGGCTTCACATTTTCAACATTGAACTATTGATCTATGCTTCATCCTAAATCCTGCTTTATTCAGTCTTCACTATCTCAGTAAATACAAATTCTAATCTCCCTATTGCTCTGGTCAGAAATCTTGGAGTCATTCTTGACTCTTTTCCTTCTCTCTCACTCCATATACAATCTCCTGGCAAAAATCATAGGCTTTATCCTTAACATATTTCAAGATTTGCCCACTTACCACCCTTTTCCACCAGATCCAAGATACTATTATCTCTTCCCTGGATTGTGTCAGTACCTTCCTAACTGGACTTCTTGCATCTAGACTCCTCATGGTTCTTTCTCCTAACATGCCAGAGTGATCCTGTTAAAACTTAAATCATCATATCATTTCTCTGCTTAAAATCATCTAATGTATTCTCATCTCAGAGAAGAATTTTATGCTCTTACAATGGCCAAAAAGGCTCCATAAGATCTGCACACCCATTCTCAGTTTACTCTGACCTCATCTGATATTGCTGCTACTCCTCACTCTGCTCTGTTCTTACTTTGCTCCTTAACACACCAACCTCACTTGACTTTGCTCCTTAACACACCAACCTCACTTGTACCTTGTAATCTTTGCACTTGTTATTGCCTCTGCCAGCAACACTTTTCTTAGGTATCTTCACAGATTCCTTCCTTTCCTTATTCAGGTCTTTCTCTTTAAGTCTTAATCTCATAAGGGCTTTTTCACCACCCCATTTAAAATTACTGTCTTCTTTCGTCATTACTTCTTATTTCCCTTACCTGCTTGCAATCATCTAACATAATGTATATTTCAATTATTTATTTTATATATTGTCTGTTTCCCTGCCAATAGACTATAAACTTCATGAGAACAGGGGTATTAGTCTGTTTTGTTCACCACCCAACAGCTAAGAATAGTGTCTGGCACAAAATTGATTCTTAATAAATACTTGTTGAAAGAATGAATACATTTTAACGGAGGGAGAGAGCATAAGGGCACTTTCTGGGATGGGAAAATGAGACATAAAAAGTGGTCTTGTGACCTTTTTATTTGCCTCACAAATTGATCACAAACAAACTTTGCTCTGGATTGAATGTTTGGGTCTCCTCAAATTTCATATGTTAAAGTCCTAATCCCCAATGTGATGGTACTTGGAGGTAGGGACCTTGGGAAGTAATTGAGTCATGAGTGTGGGGCCCTCATAAACGGGATTAGTACTCTTACATGAAGAAACATGAGAGAGATGATATCTCCTGTTCCTACCATGTGAGGACACAGCAAATAGGCAGACATCTGCAAACCAGGAAGAGGGCTCTCACCAGAACCCAACCACTCAAACACTCTGATCTTGGACATCCAGCCTCCAGAACCGCGGGAAATAAGATTCTGCTTTTTAAGCCACCCGGTCTATGGTATCTTGTTATAGCAGTCACTGACTAAGGAAGGCATGTATGTGAGCTCATATGTGCCTCAGTGTCAGTGCTGCTTCCCTCTCACCCATAATCCAGTCAAGTTATTAGGTATTTAATCTGTAAATCATGATTTGGGCCATGGCATTTTTTGGCCATGGACACAGTATCCTCTCACCAGATCTAGACAAACTGGCGGATTTACAATCCTCTCCAAATTCTGCCAACTATTGTAGTCACATGCCTTTGATTACATATATATATATATATATATATATATATATATATATATATGGATAAGAGTGGTGGGGGTGGTATTTGAAATACAACTTGTGGGCCTGGAGTAATATCCATACTTCAGCCACACTCATTACTTTGCTCAGAACTTCAGTATCCTACTCAAGGATCTTCCACAGCCATTGTGTAAATATCTTATTAATAAGATTTGCAAGGGGCCCCAAAGCCCTATTTCCATATTTACTGAATAAAGATCCTGGGTCCCAGAGAGGGGAAGAAACTCGCCCAACGTCCTATAAATAAAAAATAAGAGAAATTGAAATCCTTTCTTCTTGACTCCTTGTCTGATGTTCTTTTAAGCAGTAGACGTTGAATTGCCTCTTGTGGGATGTTCCAATTGCAGAGAAATTCTACAGTCAACAGAAATATTGTAACAGAAGCTGGATGCAATACAATACATGGTGCCAGAGTATTTCATCTCAGTAATAGTTAAGGGATGTGTTGGAATTTTTTGCAAACAAGTGCATATTAGTTTATAGTCTTCAGAATTCTTTTTAACTAATCAAAGGCGGAACACATTTAATTAATCTTGTCAATCCATTTCACTGATAACTAGGCCTGATACTGCAATTTACAAAGTAGGGGTTTAATCAGCTGTAGCATTGCTTCTTTATATATTTTTAACAGTTTGAAGTATGAGTTCACACAGACATTTTGAGAGTGGGGTTATTTGGAATTCTATTTCTCTCTGTAATAGGTTAGGTGCCTTTGGAAATAAGTTCCAAGGTAGTGATTTGTGTATAAGAAGTTTAATAGGGAGTGCACTTTGAGAACAACGCTTGAGAAGGATTAAAAGAAGTAGGATTGTAGAGGAAGAAGTTGCAACAGGAGACTCAGCCAACTTTAGAGGAGCTCTGGGGTTGAATGGCCTTCCAGAGATATTTCATATTGAAGCAAGGATGCTTGCTTAGTCTTTATTTTGTTCTTATGTTTTATTATTATTTATTTTTCTTTTTTTAAAAAATATTTATATATTTTTGAGAGAGAGACAGAAAGACAGAGCATGAGCAGGGGAGGGGCAGAGAGAGAGGGAGACACAGAAATTGAAGCAAGCTCAGGCTCCAGACTGTTAGTGTGGAGGCCTAAATGGGGCTCAAAGCCACGAACTGTGATTATTACCTGAGCCAAAGTCAGATGCTTAACCGACTAAGCCACCCAGGCGTCCCTATTTTTATTTATTTTTCTTCCAAGATGTTATTTAAATTCAAGTTAACATATAGTGCAGCATTGGTTTCAGGTGCAGAATTTAGTGATTCATCACTTACGTATGGCACCCCGTGCTCATCACAACAAGTGCCGTCCTTAATGCCCATCACCCATTTAGCCCATCCCACCAACCATTTCCCCTCCAGCCACCCTAAGTATTTTGTCTATGGTTAAGAGTCTCTTGTGGTTTGCTTCCCTCTCTGTTTTTATTTTTCCTTCCCCTACCCTATGTTCTTCTGTTTTGTTTCTTAAGTTCCACATATGAGTGAAATCATATGGTATTTGTCTTTCTCTGATGGACTTATTTCACTTAGCATGTTAATACACTCTAGCTCCATCAACATTGTTGCAAATGGCAAGATTTCATTATTTTTGATAGCTAATATTCCTTTATATATATCACATCTTTATCAATTCATCAGTTGATGGACATTTGGGCTCTTTCCATAATTTTGCTATTGTTGATAGTGCTGCTATAAACATTGGGGTGTATGTGGCCCTTTGAGTCAGCATTTTTGTATCTTTTGGATAAATACCTAGTAGAGCAGTTCCTGGGTCATAGAGTAGTTCCACTTTTAACTTTTTGAGGAACCTCCATACTGTTTTCCAGAGTGGCTGCACCAGTTGGTTTTCCCATCATCACTGTAAGAGTGTTCCCCTTTCTCTACATCCTTGCCAACATCTGTTGTTTCCTGAGCTTTAATTTTAGCCATTCTGACAGGTGTGAGGTGGTATCTCATGGTGATTTTGATTTGTATTGCCATGATGGTGAGTGATGTGGAGCATCTTTTCATGTGTCTGTCACCCATTTGGATGTCTTCTTTGGCAAAGTGTCTATTCATGTCCATGGCCTATTTCTTCACTGGATTATTTGTTTTATGGGCATTAAGTTTTATAAGTTCATTATAGATTTTGGATACTAACCCTTTATCCAATATATCACTTGCAAATATCTTCTCTCATTCTGTACGTTGACTTAGTTTTGTTGATTGTTTCCTTCGCAGAAGGACCAGTATGTGATTTATTCTGGAGAATCTTCCATGTCCACTAGAAAATAATGTGTATTCTGTTGCTTTACTATGAAATGTTCTGAATGTATCTGTTGAGTCCATTGGGAAACTGGACTACTTTCTTACACCAAACATACAAAAAAATTCAAAATGGAAAAACACCTAAATGTGAGACAGGAAACCATAAAAAATCCCATAGGAGAAATCCCATAGGAGAAAACAGGCAGCAAGCAACCTCTTTGATCTTGGCCACAGCATTTCTTACTTGACATGCCTGTGAAGGCAAGGGAAATAAAAGCAAAAATGAACTATTGGGACCTCATCAAGATAAAAAGGTTCTGTACAGCGAAGGAAACAACAAAACTAAAAGGCAACTGATATTTGCAAATGACATATTGGGTAAAGGGTTAGTATCCAAAATCTATAAAGAACTTATCAAACTCAACCCCCAAAAAACTAATAATCCAGTTGAGAAATGGATAGAAGATATGAATAGACACTTTCCGAAGAAGACATCCAGATGGCTAACAGACACATGAAAAGATGCTCAAAATCACTCGTCATTAGGGAAATACAAATCAAAATCACAATGAGATACCACCTCATGCCTGTCAGAATGGCTGAAATTAACAACTCAGTCAACAACAACAGATGTTGGCGAGGGTGCAGAGAAAGGCAAACAGTTTAGCACTGCTGGTGAGAATGCCAACTGGTGCAGCCACTCTGGAAAACAGTATGGAGGTTCCTCAAAAAATTAAAAAGAGAACTCCCCTAAGACCCAGCAATTGCACTACTAGGTATTTACCCAAAGGATACAAACATGATGATTTGAGGGACACATGCACCACAATGTTTATAGCAGCACTATCAATAATAGCCAAATTATGGAAAGAGCCCAAACATCCATCAATCGATGAATGGATAAAGAAGAAGAATGGAATATTACTTGGAGTTCAAAAAGAATGAAAGCTTGCCATCTGCAAAAACATGCATGAAACCAGAGTGTATTGTGTTAAGTGAAATAAGTCAGTTAGAGAAAGTCAAATATCATATGATTTCACTCATATGTGGAATTTAAGAAATAAAATAGATGCACATAGGAGAAGGGAAGGAAAAGTAAAATAAGATAAAAACAGAGAGGGAAGCAAACCACAAGAGACTCTTAAACATAGACAAGAAAACAAGGGTTGCTGGAGGGGAGGTGGTTTGTGGGATGGGCTAAATGAGTGATGGGAATTAAGGAGGGCATTTGTGATGAGCACTGGTGCTATATGTAAGTGATGAATCACTTAATTCTATTCCTGAAACCAATACTACACTATATGTTAACTAACTTGAATTTAAATGTTAAAATAGTGGCCCAGTTTTCCTAGCACCATTTGCTAAAGAGACTTTTCCATTGGATAATTTTTCCTACTTTGTCAAAGATTAGTTGACCATATAGTTATGGGCCTATTTCTGGGTTCTTTTCTATTCCTTTGATCTATGTCTGCTTTTGTGCCAGTACCGTACTGTCTTGATGATTACAACTTTGTAATACAGCTTGAAGTTCAGAATTGTGGTGCTTCCTGCTTTGGTTTTCTTTTTCAATGTTACTTTGGCTAGTTGGGGTCTCTTCTGGTTCCATACAGTTTTAGAATTGTTTGTTCCAGCTCTTTGAAAAATGTTGGTGTTATTTTGATAGGGATTGCATTGAATGTGTAGATTGCTTTGGGTAGAATAGACATTTTAATAGTATTTGTTTTTCCAATCTATAAGCATGGAATATATTTCCATTTCTTTGTGTCATCTTCAATTTCTTAAATTAGTATTCTATAGTTTTCAGAGTACAGATCTTTTACCTCTTTAGTTAGGTTTATTCCTAGGTGTCTTATGGTTTCAGTGCAATTGTAAATGGGATCAATTCCTTGATTTCTCTTTTTGCTCTTTCAATATTGGTGTATAGAAATGCAACAGATTTCTGTACATTGATTTTGTATACTGCGACTTTACTGAATTTGTGTACCAGTTCTAGCAATTGTTTGGTGGAGTCTTTTGGGTTTTTTATATACAGTAAAAAGTCACCTGCAGATAGTAAGATTTTGACTTCTTCCTTGAAGATTTGTATGCCTTTTAGTTATTTTTGCTGTCTGATTGCTGAGGTTAGGACTTCTAGTAGTATATTGAACAACAGTCACGTGAGTGGACATCTCTATTGCGTTTCTGACCTTTGTGGGAAAGCTCTCAGTTTTTCCCCATTAAGGATGATATTACCTGTGGGCCTTTCATATATGGCCTCTATGATGTTGAGATATGTTTTGTCAAGAGGGCTGAGTCTTTGTATCCTCACCTAGCGTTATCAATAGATGCAGGCTGTTCTGGAGACGAGAAGGGGGTGTGCGTAACATTGAGTGGGGAAGATCCTTCATAACAGGACAGTTACTGGCAAGGGAATAAGTTATGAGGCTGGACCCAGACCCACAATATTCTAGGCAGCTGTGGGAGAGTATTTGGGTTTTCATGGGGGATGAGGGTGGCACAGCATAGTATTATTTACTACATTTTCCATCCTTTAGATTTTGGTCCTCTCCCACTCCCCCACCAGTCATCCTCAAATGGTTTTTTTCACTAATTCCTTGTCTTACTCTTTGCACAATTAAGCTTATAGCAAGGTCCAGCAGATTGGACTCAATTTCTCTCATCTGTAAAACGGGAATCATAATACTGAGCCTAACTACTCCACGATGTTGAATGAGATAGCCTATATGTAAGTACTTTCCAAAGGCACTATGTAAATGCATGTGAAGGAGTTCTATTGATACAAGCAATTGGTTTCTTGCTTCCCATAATTTCAGGGATTATATCAAACTTAGAGCTCAAAACCTAAAATAAAGTTTATAATCATCTCAATTTCTACAGGAAAATTTTCCAGCTTTTGCTTTATCAGGCTTTGTAACTCCATAAAAATGTAAGCAAGAGAGCTAAATTCAAATTTGTCAATTCTGCTGCTAGTATCTTTGGTGTAGGTCTCCATCCTGCTTAATATTGTCCTTTGGTTTCCATGACCTCTCTGACCATGGAGAATATCAAGATCTTCACACATTTTTCTTTGTATCTGTTTTAGCACCTAGCAACGTGCCTGGCATATAGTAATGGCTCAACTAGTATTCGTTAATTGAATGAATGATTTCATAGTTCTGCAGGTGTGTGTAAAGAAGGCTGGATTTGAAGTCAAAAGACTGGGGTTTCTGTATTGGCTCTGCTTCTTTTTGGATATGTGATCCTGGACAAGTCACTTTAGGAAAAAAGAATCACACAGATATTATCTATAAATGGGGACTGGTAATCCTTAAGTTTTTTTTTTTTAAATTAAAATGAGAGAATGTATAGAAGCTCTTTGTAAACTACGACCCACCAAATTTTAGGTGTTATGATTAATCATTAGTGAATTGTGCTTTTAGTAGCATCTTAAATAACTAGATACATAAATTTGCTAATGATTATTGGTTAATATAAGTAAGCATATATGTGGGTATTTCCTATAAGAGTGAAACACAAGACACACTGGCAATTGTACTGTTCTAATTCCTATTCTGTGGCATTGTCAACAACGCCATTTGCCTGATGAGACACTAGACAAATATGACTACAGTGCAGTTTTGGTCTTGGAAGACCATTTTAAACACCATTTTAAATTCATTACTGCATTTCAATTACTGATAATGAAACAATAATGTACTGCAGTGTTTTCCTTTAGAGCACCCATTGGTAAAGTAGCCAGATTTGGCTTTGAAGTCCAGAGATGCTTTGAACTGCATTCTGTGCTAGGTGCAAAGATGCACAAGCTTTCAAAAGTGACTGGGATTATAATCCTAGGCTGCAATTCTTATCATCAAATCAAATTTAAACTCGATAATTACAGCTAATAGTGTACTGACCTATAGGGTCAGGAACAAAGGAGAGAAAACAGGAGTGAAAAAGAGGGAGAAAAATACCTTTAATACCAATACTGAAACAACAAACAAAAAATTGAAAATAGAGAGCCAGATCAAGGCTCAAGTCCCACCAAAGGCCTGCATATTCCTGTTGTCTGTTACTCATGTTACTCTGCATCTCTCATATGTTGCTTATGTTCCTCTGTGGAACAGGGAATTTTAAGAGTTGGTTTTTTGGAAGGCAAAATGGAATTATAGAATGTCAAGATTGTAAGAACATCCAGGGGTCAAATAGCTAATGCTTCTCACTTATAGATGGGGAAAGGCAAGTCCAGAGAGGGAAGGGGACTTGTTAAAGGCTGCTCAATAATTTTTTAGCAGAACTAGCAGGTTTCTGACTTTCGTGTTAGAGCCCTTTAAAAAGGGAGCCGGTAAATCACTCTTTCTCACAGAGCGTCATTTAAAAAAAGGTCCTAATTGCCAGGTTACTTGTTAAAAACAAAGATTCTTTGATCCCATCTCAGATCTACTCAATCAGAATCTCAAAGGCCATGAGAACTTGCATTTTAACAAGTATTACAATTGTTCCAATACACACTGGTGTTGAAAAGTACTGCCCTAGATATTCTTTCTCAAAAGAATTTAAAAAAAATGTCTTTGCAAGTACTTAAAAGAAGCTAAGTGGTTTTGGATCTGAAATGCTGTCAGGATCCCCATGGTAACTGAACAGTGTAGGTCCCAAGGAATAAAGACAAGGAACACTGTTGGTCAAGCACACTTAGGAAGCTGCAGTTTGTAGAACAGTCTAGTAGAGGGCAGGCTCTTCAGCAGCTTGCTAGGCATTTTTTTTACTTCCCCTTTTGGTTACAGGGACAAACTAACTGAAGATGCACTTACTGAAGTATAATCTCTCTGCCAAGACACACAGTCTAAAATCATGGGCCTTATATATGTAATCACTTTGTCACTCCACCCCTACTTTTTTCTGGCTCTCCCGCTCACCCAGTTTTGCATGCAGAATTCCCTAAGGGCTCCCGAAGACCCTGCAAGCAAACATCCCCAGCTTCATCCCATCTGCCTGGCTGAGGTCTGGGAACCCAGGCCGACTGCCGACTCAAAGGGTACGCTGGAGAGTGACAGGGAGAAAAGCCAATAGTGTTTCATCAGGCCGTACGTCCTGTGTGGGCGGAGCAGGGACGTAGCCCGCCTAAGGGAACCTACGGAGGCCTAGGGGTGAGAAGGCTGACCCGTGTTAGGAGTTTGAAAGTGTTACGGGGAATAGTGGAGCAAGTGAGCATCGGCCCCTTCTCCCTGCTCTCCTTTATCCTTAGGGGTCGGTAGCTGTCGGCCCAGGGCCTGGTGTATGGCCATGGACTTACGGGGTTCGGACTCCGTGCCCGGTCAAAACCATGAAGTAAATTCTGTCTTTACCCCAAGCTCCGAGCCGCTGCGACCTGGCGGCCGGATCTCAGATCAAGCCGGGGGAAACAGCGCTTCTGAGGCCAAGCCGACTCTCCCTACAGGGCAAGCTCATTCTAGTGAACCCGCTGAACGGGACCCTCAGGCGTGCAGCACAGCCAGCCTCAACTCAGAGAGCAAAGGTGGCATTGGCAACTGTGACGCACCAGCCGGCGAATCCCTCCTAGGGAACTACGAACTCTCCCAGCAGATCGGGACGCAGCTTAAACTGCTGCCGATGAATGATCAGATCCGGGAGCTGCAGACCATCATCCGGGACAAGTGAGCCGAGATCAGAGGGGAAAGGGAAGTGGAAGGTCTCTCGAGGCGAGGGAGGAGGGGACAGGGATTGGAAGTAAAAGGGCTAAGGGTTAATGTTTTTGGCCCTCGGAAACTAGTGTGTGATTAGTACCGGGCGGGGTGTCACGTGATTCAGGCCTCCTACTGCCTTCCCTAGTCCCAGGGTTTAACTGCGCTTTGAATAGGGAGGAATCCTTTTAAGTAGCCCCTGATTCCCTCTTTGTCTCTTCTGAGCGAGTACTAATCCTTAACCATTCCTGGCTGGTAAACGCGCCAATGCTATCAGTCCAGTACTCGTCTATAACCCAGAAATGGTTGTGACCCACAACCTCAGGCTACCACAAATCACCTCAGGCTCACAAATATAAATAAAGCAATTCAAAGGAAATTCCGTTGTGCTCAACAAGTTCTCTGACCGTTTACTGTTTTCTATCGCAAATAATGTCATTTTGTCTAAGGTCTTTTAGTCTTGGATTTTAGGTTTTGTTGGTCCCGTGGAAGCTTATTCAACTCTTATCAGGATTGATTTTTGTAAAGTTACAGAACCTCAAATGTTTCCTGTATAGTTAATGGAGCAAAGGGAACCTAAAGGAATCTTTGGCGCCCCCTTCTAATCCCACAAACCAAGATAGCCAAGAAATTAATGTTAAAATGCTATCTTAAGGAGATCTCAAAACTCATGTTGTAAAAGGGGGTTTTCAAGGGAAGTATGTACCATGATTAACTACAGCTGGTTTCTATATTGGCCGTACTTTAAATGAGTAGCTACAGCATGTCAAAGCACTCATTTTTCAGTGGGTGCCTTGATCTTTAAAAATGGCTACTGAGTCAAGATACCATTCTCCAAATCAGACTATAGTAACTTTTTCTTCATACTGTTGTTAATAGGCTCCCAATTTGTTTCCCTGCCTTCACTTTTTCTGCCTTCCATATACTTCCACACATTGCTGAACAATCTTAATATACAGCTTTGATTAGGTAACTGCCCTACTCAGCAGACTTCCTTGGCTTTTTAGAGCCTATCAAATAAAGTCCAGGATCCTGACCTTGACATTAAGTCCCCTGTTTATGGTTCCTAATAGTTCCTATAATAGTTCCTAGGAACTATTCTGAAACATCCCTGATTCTTCTCTCCTCTGAAATTCTCTTTACTCTTCTGCATTTTCAGATCCTACGTACTCTTCAAAGTCCAGCATTAAAGTCCACCTCTGCCAAGAAACTTTCCTTTAATCATTCTTCCCTGCTGATCATCCCTGGCTTTTAAATGCAAGATTCACCTTCTCTTTTATATATTGTTATCTGTGTATCAATCTTGTCTTACCTATTAGATTTTAAGTTCCTTGAGGGCAGAAATTGTGTCTTTTACATTTTTACATCTTTTGCATTACTTTCTGACCATGCCTTGCAAATAATAGATGCTCAATCACTAAAAGTTCTTTCTAGCTCTTAAAATTATATTTATGAAACTATACTATTTGACTGTTTTTAATGAATCAATATTGAACACTAGTGTCATGTGATCTAATAGATGGAAGTAGTGATCTTAAAAAGTCGGAGGCATAGGTTTGATAGTTGTGGTAGGGGAAGCTGAAATAAAACTCAACAGTAGAACAAAGAAAATAGGGTGGTGATTCTTGTTTCTGTAGATAAGGAGTTAATGACCTCGAGTCTTGGACACCACTGCACTTGTAGATGGGCTTCAGGGTCTTGGTGAACCGTTTGAAATTATCTGGGAAATACTGTTCATTATGTGCATTTTTATTGGTTGTTTTTTAAATAATATCTTTATTGAGATATAATTTGCATACCATATAATACACCACTTAAATTGTACAACTGAGTGGTTTTTAAGTATGCTCATAGTTATGCAATCATCACCACAATCAATTGTAGAACATTTTCATTACTTCAATAAGGAAGCCTGTACATGTGAGCAGTCACTCCTCATTTCCCCTCAAGCCACCCAACAGCTAATCTAGATAGCCACTAGTACACATTTTGTCTCTGTTAAGTTGCCTATTCTGAACATTTCATATAAATGGAGTCATACAACATATGGTCTTTTGTGTGACTGGTTTCTTTCATTTAGCATAATGTTTTCAAGTTTCATCCACATTATATCAGTACACCATTCCTTTTTTGGCTGAATGTTATTCCACTGTATTGATATACTACATTTTATTTATCTGTTCATCAGATGATGGATGTTTGGGTGGTTTCTACTCTTTGGCTATTATAAATAAAGCTACTACTAACATTTGCATATGTGCCTTTTTTTATGGGCTGAGAATTCCTTAACTTTCATTAGATTTCGCAAAGGGGTCTTCATGACAATGTAAAGGGGAACCATTGCCATAGGAGTTGGAAAAGGCATGAAGGTCAGAATTCATGTAGGACAGTATCAATACTTGATTTTACTGCATTGCTCAGAATATCGTGGCTTGTATAGTAAACCTGAGTGTAAGTGAAATCTTTTTTCTTTTGTGAGTTTGGAAAGAGACAGCTGGATCCAAAGTGATTTTAGGCAAGATGTTTAGCATCTCTGTGCTTCAACTTTACCATCTGTAAAATGAGGATGTTGGAGCTCTCATGGAGCTCCTGGGATGCCTACAACCAGATACTATCTGAACACTTGTTATAAACTGTGAAGGGCTGTGAGCATTAAAGGCATTTCATGCCTTCGTGTTTCGATTTGTGCATAGTTCTAATTGCATTCATAAGAGCTGGTTTCTTGAGCTTTCAGAAGACAGTAAAAGGAATTTTAACTCCGCATAGAACTCACATTCTTATTTTCAAAAGTAACACTGAGAGATCTTAGATCCTAGATAATTTGTATAGTATGTAGAAAGACTCACTAAAATTCTTGATAACTAATTTAGGCTGGAGACAGTGTTTTAGTTTTGTTTTTGTTAATCAAATCTGTTAACAAAAATTGGCATCCCCTCACACAAATAAGACCTGTTTCATCCCCTCTAGGGGGCCAGTTTAGTGTGCCTGTGGTAAGAGAAGCTATATTTACTTAGGTTAATTTATGGAAGTTGCCATCAGTTATCAGATCCTGTTTTCCTCAGAGTTTATGCTCTTCTCTGTTTTGATGTGACATCATGTATGTGCACTATGGAGCTGTCTGATAATAAAGGCGATTGGAGTACTTGATATTCCTTTATTGGTCCTTGTCCTTAGTATCTATCTATTGAAGGGATTGCTTTCTGAATTTGACATGGAGAAGTGGAGGTTGAGCCACCAGGACTGCATATTGTAAATATATAAAGCAGGCAAGGTTGAGAACATTAGACTGATCTAAAGTGTCTTTACTTTTTTTTTAATGTGCAGTATTTGCAATATAATATGTTGGTTGTATTATTGAATTTCAAGTAAATGGTTTTTCTCTCTGTGAGAGTGCAGTAATCTAAACATCGAAAGAGTAGATTAGTTACTCAGTCACATATGGGACGCTGGTGAACTTGAGAAGAGAAATTAGTTCTTCATTTTTAGTTTTTGTTGTTGTTGTTGCAGTGGATTAAACCACACATCCCTCTTTCTGCCTCCTTTATATACTAAACCCAGCAAAATCTCAGTGTAATGTACTTTTCCCTTGAACATTGTTCATGACCTCATTGTTAAAGCAATGCAGTGTATAAAGGATCATTTCCCCTCCCAGTTTTGTTCTTTTGTCTCCCAAAACGTTAAAGTAAAGCTGTTTCATGAGGTGTTGAATGTTTCCTTATACTTGTTGTTGGAAGGGCTTTGCCATGGCCTCAGCAGACAACTTGGATGAAAAGTGAGCTTTCTCAGAGAATTTTATTTTAGTCTGTGAAATATCACTAAAGAAGGAGCCAAATCAGCCTTGTGACTTTATTTTTTTAGTCACCTGGAGTGGAGACAACTTCAGGATGCATGAACATCCTGTTCAGCCCTATTGTGAATGCACCCTAGTGTGATTTAGTCCTCTGACTAGGTGATGTAATGTTCTTAACTAAGTCTGTGTGTCTGAATTGCCTGGGGAATCTTTTTTTGCCCCCCAAAAAAGTTTTTGGTGTCTACCCTTAGGGTGGTCTTCAATGGAACTTGAGCACCTGTAGCTTTACAAACACCACAGGTGTTGTGCCCAGTCTGGGCCACTGCCCCTGGGAGAATAGCCATTCTCCCTTGCATGGTGATTTGCCTGGCTTCTGATATGGGGTATTTATGCTAGGGATTCCACACACCAAACAGAGCCAACTTTAGAGAGCCTGGCCTGGTGTCACCCAGAGACTGGAGGAATCTCAGGTATTTTCCCTTTAACTTATACAAAACCAAAATGCTAACCACAGAAAAAGCTATGACCTGCAAGTTGTTTAAAACATGGACATGGTTTTGGTTTTACATGTGAATTTTCTAACTGGCCTTTAGGCCAGGAGGGGAGAAGTCATCTCTTTAAACTATGCATACCCCTGTTACAATATTTATTTGGCATATCCTAGTAATGGCTCACCAACTAGTTGGTAGGTACTCCAGGGATGCAGAAAGAAGATCTGGCTTGGCACAGTATCTGACACAGAAGGGATTGATATCTTGCCTGGCACAGTACCTGACACAGAAGGGAATTGATATTCAATCATTATAAAAAATAAACTCCTGAATGACTGAGGCCTGGGTTCTAAGGGAAAATGAAAACTTATCTTCGTTTCTACCTGATTTTGAATGTTTACGTTAAACTCTGCTTTGAGGTGCAAGTATATATTGACACTATTTTTTTACACTATTTTTTTTATGAAGTTTATTGTCAAATTGGTTTCCATACAACACCCAGTGCTCATCCCAAAAGGTGCCCTCCTCAATACCCATCACCCACCCTCCCCTCCCTTCCACCCTCCATCAACCCTCAGTTTGTTCTCAGTTTTTAAGAGTCTCTTATGCTTTGGCTCTCTCCCACTGTAACCTCTTTTTTTTTTCCTTCCCCTCCCCCATGGGTTTCTGTTAAGTTTCTCATGATCCACATAAGAGTGAAACGATATGGTATCTGTCTTTCTCTGTATGGCTTATTTCATTAAGCATCACACTCTCCAGTTCCATCCATGTTGCTACAGAGTGTCATATTTCATTCTTTCTCATTGCCACGTAGTACTCCATTGTGTATATAAACCACAATTTTTTTATCCATTCAACAGTTGATGGACATTTAGGCTCTTTCCATAATTTGGCTATTGTTGAGAGTGCTGCTATAAACATTGGGGTACAAGTGCCCCAATGCATCAGTACTCCTGTATCCCTTGGGTAAATTCCTAGCAGTGCTACTGCTGGGTCATAGGGTAGGTCTATTTTTAATTTTCTGAGGAAACTCCACACTGTTTTCCAGAGTGGCCGCACCAATTTGCATTCCCACCAACAGTGCAAGAGGGATCCCGTTTCTCCACATCCTCTCCAGCATCTATAGTCTCCTGATTAGTTCATTTTGGCCACTCTGACTGGCGTGAGGTGATATCTGAGCGTGGTTTTGATTTGTATTTTCCTGATAAGGAGCGATGTTGAGCATCTTTTCATGTGCCTGTTGGCCATCCGGATGTCTTCTTTAGAGAAGTGTCTATTCATGTTTTCTGCCCATTTCCTCACTGGGTTATTTGTTTTTCGGGTGTGGAGTTTGGTGAGCTCTTTATAGATTTTGGATACTAGCCCTTTGTCCGATATGTCATTTGCAAATATCTTTTCCCATTCCGTTGGTTGCCTTTTAGTTTTGTTGGTTGTGTCCTTTGCTGTGCAGAAGCTTTTTATCTTCATAAGGTCCCAGTTGTTCATTTTTGCTTTTAATTCCCTTGCCTTTGGGGATGTGTCGAGTAAGAGATTGCTATGGCTGAGGTCAGAGAGGTCTTTTCCCGCTTTCTCCTCTAGCGTTTTGATGGTTTCCTGTCTCACCTTCAGGTCCTTTATCCATTTTGAGTTTATTTTTGTGAATGGTGTGAGAAAGTGGTCTAGTTTCAATCTTCTGCATGTTGCTGTCCAGTTCTCCCAGCACCATTTGTTAAAGAGACTGTCTTTTTTCCATTGGATATTCTTTCCTGCTTTGTCAAAGATGAGTTGGCCATACGTTTGTGGGTCTAGTGCTGGGGTTTCTATTCTATTCCATTGGTCTATGTGTCTGTTTTTGTGCCAATACCATCCTGTCTTGATGATGACAGCTTTGTAGTAGAGGGTAAAGTCTGGGATTGTGATGCCTCCTGCTTTTGTCGTCTTCTTCAAAATTACTTTGGCTATTCGGGGCCTTTTGTGGTTCCATATGAATTTTAGGATTGCTTGTTCTAGCTTCGAGAAGAATGCTGGTGCAATTTTGATTGGGATTGCACTGAATGTGTAGATAGCTTTGGGTAGTATTGACATTTTGACAATATTTATTCTTCCAACCCATGCGCACGGAATGTTTTTCCATTTCTTTATATCTTCTTCAGTTTCCTTGATAAGCTTTCTATAGTTTTCAGCATACAGATCTTATACATCTTTGGTTAGATTTATTCCTAGGTATTTTATGCTTCTTGGTGCAATTGTGAATGGGATCAGTTTCTTTATTTGTCTTTCTGTTGCTTCATTGTTAGTGTATAAGAATGCAACTGATTTCTGTACATTGATTTTGTATGCTGCAACTTTGGTGAATTCATGTATCAGTTCTAGCAGACTTTTGGTGGAGTCTATCGGATTTTCCATGTATAATATCATGTCATCTGCAAAAAGTGAAAGCTTAACTTCTTCTTTGCCAATTTTGATGCCTTTGATTTCCTTTTGTTGTCTGATTGCTGATGCTAGCACTTCCAACACTATGTTAAACAACAGCGGTGAGAGTGGGCATCCCTGTCGTGTTCCTGATCTCAGGGAAAAAGCTCTCAGTTTTTCCCCATTGAGGATGATGTTAGCTGTGGGCTTTTCATAAATGGCTTTTATGATCTTTAAGTATGTTCCTTCTATCCCGACTTTCTCGAGGGTATTTATTAAGAAACGTTGCTGAATATTGTCAAAGGCCTTTTCTGCATTGATTGACAGGATCATATGGTTCTTATCTTTTCTTTTATTAATGTGATGTATCACATTGATTGATTTGCAAATGTTGAACCAGCCCTGCATCCCAGGAATGAATCCCACTTGATCATGGTGAATAATTCTTTTTATATGCTGTTGAATTCGATTTGCTAGTATCTTATTGAGAATTTTTACATCCATATTCATCAGGGATATTGGCCTGTAGTTCTCTTTTTTTATTAGGAATCAAAGGAATACTGGCTTCATAGAATGAGTCTGCAAGTTTTCCTTCCCTTTCTATTTCTTGGAATAGCTTGAGAAGGATGGGTATTATCTCTGCTTTAAACGTCTGGTAGAACTCCCCTGGGAAGCCATCTGGTCCTGGACTCTTATTGGTTGGGAGATTTTTTATGACTGATTCAATTTCTTCGCTGGTATGGGTCTGTTCAAGCTTTCTATTTCCTCCTGATTGAGTTTTGGAAGCGTGTGGGTGTTTAGGAATTTGTCCATTTCTTCCAGGTTGTCCAGTTTGTTGGCATATAATTTTTCATAGTATTCCCTGATAATTGTTTGTATCTCTGAGGGATTGGTTGTAATAATTCCATTTTCATTCCTGATTTTATCTATTTGGGTCATCTCCCTTTTCTTTTTGAGAAGCCTGGCTAGAGGTTTGTCAATTTTGTTTATTTTTTCAAAAAACCAACTCTTGGTTTCGTTGATCTGCTCTACAGTTTTTTTAGATTCTATATTGTTTATTTCTGCTCTGATCTTTATTATTTCTCTTCTTCTGCTGGGTTTAGGCTGTCTTTGCTGTTCTGCTTCTATTTCCTTTAGGTGTTCTGTTAGATTTTGTATTTGGGATTTTTCTTGTTTCTTGAGATAGGCCTGGATGGCAATGTATTTTCCTCTCAGGACTGCCTTCGCTGCATCCCAAAGCATTTGGATTGTTGTATTTTCATTTTCGTTTGTTTCCATATATTTTTTAATTTCTTCTCTAATTGCCTGGTTGACCCATTCATTCTTTAGTAGGGTGTTCTTTAACCTCCATCTTTTGAAGGTTTTCCAGACTTTTTCCTGTGGTTGATTTCAAGCTTCATAGCATTGTGGTCTGAAAGTATGCATGGTATGATTTCAATTCTTGTATACTTATGAAGAGCTGTTTTGTGACCCGGTGTATGATCTATCTTGGAGAATGTTCCATGTGCACTCAAGAAGAAAGTATATTCTGTTGCTTTGGGATGCAGAGTTCTAAATATATCTGTCAAGTCCATCTGATCCAATGTATCATTCAGGGCCCTTGTTTCTTTATTGACTGTGTGTCTAGATGATCTATCCATTTCTGTAAGTGGAGTGTTAAAGTCCCCTGAAATTACCACATTCTTATCAATAAGGTTGTTTATGTTTGTGAGTAATTGTTTTATATATTTGGGGGCTCCTGTATTCAGCACATAGATATTTATAATTGTTAGCTCTTCCTGATGGATAGACACTGTGATTATTATATAATGCCCTTCTTCATCTCTTGTTACAGCCTTTAATTTAAAGTCTAGTTTGTCTGATATAAGTATGGCTACTCCAGCTTTCTTTTTACTCCCAGTGGCATGATAAATAGTTCTCCATCCCCTCACTGTCAATCTGAAGGTGTCCTCAGGTCTAAAATGAGTCTCTTGTAGACAGCAAATAGATGGGTCTTGTTTTTTTATCCACTCTGATACCGTAAGTCTTTTGGTTGGCGCGTTTAGTCCATTTACATACAGTGTTATTATAGAAAGATATGGGTTTAGAGTCATTGTGATGTCTGTAGGTTTCATGCTTGTAGCAATGTCTTGGTACTTTGTCTCACAGGATCCCCCTTCGGATCTCTTGTAGGGCTGGTTTAGTGGTGACGAATTCCTTCAGTTTTTGTTTGTTTGGGAAGACCTTTATCTCTCCCTCTATTCTAAGTGACAGACTTGCTGGATAAAGGATTCTTGGCTGCATATTTTTTTCTGTTCAATACATTGAAGATCTCTTGCCATGCCTTTCTGCCCTGCCAAGTTTCAGTAGAGAGATTGGTCATGAGTCTTAGAGGTCTCCCTTTATATGTTAGAGCACGTTTATCTCTAGCTGCTTTCAGCATTTTCTCTTTATCCTTGTGTTTTGCCAGTTTCACTATGATATGTCGTGCAGAAGATCGATTCAAGTTACGTCTGAAGGGAGTTCTCTGTGCCTCTTTGATTTCAGTGCCTTTTTCCTTCCCCAGATCTGGGACATTCTCAGCTATTATTTCTTCAAGTACACCTTGAGCACCTTTCCTTCTCTCTTCCTCCTCTGGAATACCAATTATGCGTAGATTATTTCTCTTTAGTGCATCCTTAGTTCTCTAATTTTACCCTCATACTCCTGGATTTTTTTACCTTTTTCTTAGCTTCTTTTTACGTAATTTTATCTTCTAGTTTACCTATTCTCTCCTCTTCCTCTTCAATACGAGCCGTAGTTGTCTCCATTTTATTTTGCATTTCATTGATAGCATTTTTTAGCTCCTCCTGGCTGTTCCTTAGTCCCTTGATCTCTGTAGCAAGAGATTCTCTGCTGTCCTTTATACTGTTTTCAAGCTCAGCGATTAATTTTATGACTATTATTCTAAATTCACTTTCTGTTATGTTGTTTAAATCATTTTTGATCAGTTCATTAGCTGTCGTTATTTCCTGGACGTTTTTCTGAGGGGAGTTCTTCCATTTGGTCATTTTGGATAGTCCCTGGAGTGGTGTGGGACTTCAGGGCACTTCCCCTGTGCTGTCTTGAATAACTTGCGTTGGTGGGCGGGGCTGCAGTCAGACCTGATGTCTGCCCGCAGCCCACTGCTGGGGCCACAGTGAGACTGGTGTGTGCCTTCTCATCCCCTCTCCTAGGGGCGGGATTCACTGTGGGGTGGCGTGGCCTGTCTGGGCTACTTGCACACTGCCAGGCTTGTGGTACTGGGGATCTGGCGTATTAGCTGGGGTGGGTAGGCAAGGTGCACAGGGGTGGGAGGGGCAGGCTCAGCTTGCTTTTCCTTCGGAGATCTGCTTCGGGAGGTGCCCTGCGGCACTGGGAGGGAGTCAGACCCGCCGGAGGGATGGATCCGCAGAAGCACAGTGTTGGGCTTGAGCGGTGCAATCAAGTTCCTTGGCAGGAACTGGTTCTCTTTGGGATTTTGGCTGGGGGAAGGGCGAGGCAGATGGCACTGGCGAGCACCTTTGTTCTCCGCCAAGCTGAGCTCTGTCATCCGGGGCTCAGCAACTCTCCCTCCCGTTGTCCTTCAGCCCTCCCGTTCTCCGAGCAGAGCTGTTAGCTTATAACCTTCCAGATGTCAAGTCCCTCTTGCTGTCGGAATACACTCGGTCCGGCCCCTCCGCTTTTGCAAGCCAGACTCAGGGGCTCTGCTTGGCCAGCAGGCTGCTCCTCCGCCCCGGCTCCCTCCTGCCAGTCTGTGGAGCGTGCACCACCTCTCTGCCCTTCCTACTCTCTTCCGTGGGCTTCTCGTCTGTGCTTGGCTCCGGAGACTCCGTTCTGCTAGTCTTCTGGTGGTTTTCTGGGTTATTTAGGCAGGTGTAGGTGGAATCTGAGTGATCAGCAGGACGCGCGGTGAGCCCAGCCTCCTCCTACGCTGCCATCTTCCCAGGATCCCCCGACACTATTTTAATAGTTTTTAAAGAAGGTGTTATAGAGGGTCACCTGGGTGTCTCAGTTGGTTAAGCGTCAGACTTTGGCTTCAGTCATGATCTCACAGTTTGTGAGTTCAAGCCCCAGGTCAGGCTCTTTGCTGACAGCTCAGAGCCTGGAGCCCGCTTCACATTCTGTGTCTCTCCTTCTCTCTCTGCTACTCCCCTGCTCCTGCTCTGTCTCTCTCTTTCTCTGAAAAATAAATAAGCATTAAAAAAAATTAAAGGTGCTATAGAGCTGTGGCCTTGCTGACTTGTACCTGGCAGGTAGTAAAAGCAATATATATATATTTTGACTTTTCACATCAGATTAGTTTTGCTTCAAGTATTTCACTCGTTTTTTTTTTTTTTATGAGGGTGAAGGAATGAGGAAGAAAACATTTACAAAACATCTGCATACCATGACAAACTTTGGAATTATTCTTTATTTTAGTGATCACATAATAACAAAATAGCTATGGAAGTAGAGTTTATGTTTTCAGAGCTTTCACTAAACCTTAACTCTAAGTAAAACATTCCTTTGGATTAAACCTGCCAGAAAAGCTATTATCTTCCACCTAACCTTTAACCTGTTGCCTAAAAATCAGTATCAAAAACAATAACATAATAGAGCTGAATTTGAGTCTATTTAGTTCTTCATAACTTAGGTTACAAGGTAAAATACAGGACCCCCAGTTAAATTTGAATTCAGATAAACAATGAACTTTTTTCGTATATCCTAAACATCTCATGGGATATATTTCTGAAATAAAGATTTATCCTGTATTTTTATTTGCTAAATCTGTCAACCCTATGCTAATCCTAAATTCTCCCACCCCAAATGCTGAAAATAGTCCTTGTTTTTTAAATGACACCTAAATCAGTTCTACTGGGATTTGATTTAAATTGCACTGTTTTAAGTTATGGTTCTGAAGTTTTGATTTAATAAGTTTTGAAAAGGGTGTATTGTTGTATGCAATTAACCTTTTTACAAGCCACTTTATAATAGTGGCTTCTCCCTCTTCAGGACTATTTTAATGATGTTTTATTTGCCTACCAGACTCTATTTCATTGTTTGCATTGTATGTCCATACTAGTCTGATTTGCAGGGAGAGAAATATCATTAAAATACAGCTAAAACCTGACCTTTACAAAACATTCCCTTATTAGAGCAAAATATAAATAATGACTTTACTCAGGGACTTGGAATTGGGGAGATTCAGGCTGGGAAGTATCTTGAAGTATTTCATTTCTATAAGCCTCACTATTTCATCAGTAAAGTGGAAGTAATAAAATTTACCTCTTAAAGGTTATGTGAGGAGTAGATTAGATAGTGAGCCAAAAGTGTTTAATACTTGGCACCAAGGAAGCTCTTAATAAATTGTGACCTGTGGGAAAGAAGGGAGTAATATATGTATAATATTAGGTACCTGCTGTAACTTTCAGACCTTTTTAGAAAAGCTTTATAAGTAAATCTTTGTACACTTTGTGTGAGTGTGTGTGTGGTTGTTAAAATGGTTTTTGTTAAAAAAAATGTGGGGGCTGCCAAGTTTATTCTGAGCAGAGAGAAGTGGCAGAGAATGATCAAATGGCAATTTCTGCTGTAGAAATTGAAGTTGTAATTGTCCCAGGGGAGGACATCTTCCAACATACTAGAGGATCCCTGTAGTAATAGTAGTAGTAGTAGTAGTAGTAGTAGTAGTAAGTCCTAGAAGGAATAGGGGAGATGATCTCTTGGGGTTCTTGAGCAAATGGCTAAGAAGGAATTCTTGAGACATCTTTGGTGCAAAAAGGTTATTTTAGTAAAACACGGGGGAAGGACTCGTGGGCAGAAAGAGCTGCACTGGGGTTGTGAGGAGTGCCTGATTGTATATTTTTAAGTTTGTGGAGGGAGGGAAATAGAGGTAAATAAAGTAAGTTTCTAGGAAATTTGGAAGCAAGGCTTTCAGGACCTTGAGGGGCTAGTTATTGTTAAGATAAGGTTAGTTTTAGTCTTTAATAAAACAAAAACATTAAGGAAGTAAAGCAGCCATAAGTTGCTTGAGGAAGGTCACACTCTGCATGTTCCAGGTGTTTATCAGGGCTGCAAGCTATAAGGAGATTTAAGCTACATTTCTCTTGCCTTTGTTTTCCTCATCAATCTCTACTTGAAGTCTTAATTTTTTAATATTATAAAAACTTTACTCTCTTATAGTTCTGTCTTGTGGATGATAAGTAAATAAAGTTCAGTGAAATTCAAAAAGTTTTATCTTGGTTTGTGTTTGCTATGAGACATACATGTTTTTAAATATACATAATTGCTGAAGCCTCTGTGTAAATTTTAAAGTGCTTTCCAAGTTCTTAAGTACGGAAGAGTCAGGTTTACCAAGTACACATTAAAATGAGGATTTGACAGGCACCTGGGTGGCTCAGTCGATTAAATGACCTGACTCTTGATTTTGGCTCAGGTTGTGATCTTGCGGTCATGAGATGAAGCCCTGCATTGGGCTCCACACAGAGCATGGCACCTGCTTGGGATTCTCCCTCTCTCTCTCTTTGCCCCTCCCCCATTCATATTCTCTCTCTCTCTCTCTCTCTCTCAAAAATAAACAAACATTTAAAAATATAAAATGAAGATTTGACTTCCTGTATGATTCTCATTCTTTTGTTGTTTCATTGCGAAGGTAATTTTTTAAATGGCTGCCTTTGGCTTTTATGTTGTTGATACAGATGTATGTGTGACACATGTGTTGGGGGGGGTGTCAAAAATGTATTTTCGGATCTGATTAGGTCTGCATTGTTAATCATGTATGGGGTTTGTAAAATTTAAAAAATGCTCAGCTTGACACTAATTAGATATCCATGTTCTGAAGCAATCCTAAAATTTGTATGCAATCACAAAAGACCCTGAAAAGCCAAAGTAATTTTGAAGAAGAAGACCAAAGCAGGAGGCATCACAATCCCAGACTTTAGCCTCTACTACAAAGCTGTCATCATCAAGACAGCATGGTATTGGCACAAAAACAGACACATAGACCAATGGAATAGAATAGAAACCCCAGCACTAGACCCACAAAAGTATGGCCAACTAATCTTTGACAAAACAGGAAAGAATATCCAATGGAAAAAAGACAGTCTCTTTAACAAATGGTGCTGGGAGAACTGGATAGCAACATGGAGAAGAATGAAACTAGACCACTTTCTTATACCGTTCACGAAAACAAACTCAAAATGGATAAAGAACCTGAATGTGAGACAGGAAACCATCAAAACCCTAGAGGAGAAAGCAGGAAAAAACCTCTCTGACCTCAGCCGCAGCAATTTCTTACTTGACACATCCTTTAAGGCAAGGGAATTAAGAGCAAAAATGAACTATTGGGTACTCATGAAGATAAAAAGCTTCTGCACTGGTGCAGCCTCTCTGGAAAACAGTGTGGAGGTTCCTCAAAAAATTAAAAATAGATCTACCCTATGACCCAGCAATAGCACTGCTAGGAATTTACCCAAGGGATACAGGAGTGCTGATGCATAGCGGCACTTGTACCCCAATGTTTATAGCAGCACTTTCAACAATAGCCAAATTATGGAAAGAGCCTAAATATCCATCAACTGATGAATGGATAAAGAAATTGTGGTTTATATACACAATGGAATACTACGTGGCAATGAGAAAGAATGAAATATGGCCTTTTGTAGCAACGTGGATGGAACTGGAGAGTGTGATGCTAAGTGAAATAAGCCATACAGAGAAAGACAGATATCATATGGTTTCACTCTTATGTGGATCCTGAGAAACGTAACAGAAGACCATGGGGGAGGGGAAGGGGAAAAAAAAGAAGTTAGAGAGGGAGAGAGCCAAAACATAAGAGACGCTTAAAAACTGAGAACAAACTGAGGGTTGATGAGGGGTGGGAGGGAGAGGTGGGTGGGTGATGGGTATTGAGGAGGGCACCTGTTGGGATGATCACTGGGTGTTGTATGGAAACCAATTTGACAAATTTCATATTTAAAAAAATTTCCATATTCTGAATTAAGAGTATCTGGATATCACTATTTAAATATTTGATATTTGATCATTTGGCTGTATTTTAGAATATTCCAGGAATGTGTGTCAGTGTTTATTGCTGTGTGTTAATTTTGCATTAGATTTTATTTGGGACTGTTGTTAGATGGAACATGATTAGATAGAAGATAGAGCTTGGTTGGCTCAGTCGGTTAAACATCTGACTTTGACTTAGGTCATGATCTCATAGTTTCTGAGTTTGAACCCCACATTGGGCTCTCTGCTGTCAGCACAGAGCCTGCTTCAGATCCTCTATCTCCCTCTCTCTTTGCCCCTCCCCTGCTCATTTCCTTTCTCTTTCAAAAATAAACATTAAAAAAAGAAGGCGATTAAAATGTCTTTCAAAAATTGTTTCTAGCAAGAGAGACTTTTTTTAAAGAATGATTTTGAGGGGTGTCTGGGTGGGTCAGTCAGTTAAGTGTCCGACTCTTGGTTTTGCTCAGGTCATGATCTTGCGGTTTTGGGAATTCAAGCCTGGCATTGGGCTCTGTGCTGGCAGCATGGAGCCTGCTTGGGATTCTCTGTCTCCCTCTCTCTCTGCCCCTCTTCCACTCACACTGTCTCTGTCTCTCTCAAAATAAGTAAATAAACTTAAAAAATTAAAAAAATGATTTTGATACAAGTGAATAGAATTATAATTTGAAACAAAGTGTATAGAGTGAAGAAGACCTGGGTTTACATTAAAACTCCTTTATTAACAAACACTTTAGGGGCGCCTGGGTGGCGCAGTCGGTTAAGCGTCCGACTTCAGCCAGGTCACGATCTCGCGGTCCGTGAGTTCGAGCCCCGCGTCGGGCTCTGGGCTGATGGCTCAGAGCCTGGAGCCTGTTTCCGATTCTGTGTCTCCCTCTCTCTCTGCCCCTCCCCCGTTCATGCTCTGTCTCTCTCTGTCCCAAAAATAAATAAACGTTGAAAAAAAAATTAAAAAAAAAAAAACCACTTTAGTGCAGCATTGGACATAAAGTAGGGGCTCAGAGATTATGTATAACTTGCTGGTACAACAAGTATATATCTGTTTTATGAAACTCTAATGTTAACAGTGTTAGGGACTTAGATGTGAATATTGAAGACTACTGTGGTTTTTAAAAAATGCAATCAACTTACTGTATTCTAGCCGAAGTTTAATTTCTAAATTGATTTAAAGTACACAGTATGGGTCTTGAACAGTATGGGTCTAAAACAGCAGGAAATATGTTAGTAATTACTGTTTGTAGTGAGATGACTTACGGCAGTGAATGCTTTAATTGGGAGTCAAATAACTATCAAGAGATGACATTTCTCCTAGCGTGTACTTTTTGGAATGTAGAGAAGGTGATTATTACAGAAAATATATCAGTTGAGGCTGATATTTGGGGGGAGAGTATGAAAGATGTTAAAATGTCTGATTTTAGAGTAAAATACGTAAAACCTTGGATGGTGAGTAACTTGTTCTGTGAGTGTTCCACAAGATGAGCAAACATTTCTCATAAATTTTAACTTGATAAATAAGTGATGTCTTGCAACACAAGTAGTATGTGATGCCAAATGTCACATGATCACAACTGAGCCAATGGTTCTTGAAACTCAGTTTGATATACAAGTGCTTTGGATTACAAGAATGTTTCTGGAATGAATTATGCTTGCAAACCAAGGTTTTACTCTAATGGATTTTGGTGACTCTGATCACTTAACCAAATATAACTTTTCTATGTAATAAATTTCTGTGTAACTGTTCAGAAATTAAAAACAAATATTTCAGATGTGTTCCCAAGATATATTACTTAATACTTCTTTTAAGGCAAACCAGATTTTTCTTCCCTATTGAAACACTGTGTTCTGGCTGCCTAGATTGTATGTTTGTATATGTCTAGTAAACAGAAAGTAGTCTTCAGTTATTTTTTTGTAGTTCACTAACTTTTACTTCCTTGATGAGCATATTGTGAAGATTGATTCCAGAAATCAAAGATGCTACCGTAATAGTGTGGTTTTATTTGAAAACCACAGTACATGAAATAGTCTGTTTTATTTATTTATTTAATTTATTTTTTAAATTTGAGTATTGTTGACACACAATGTTACATTAATTTCAGGTGTACAACATAGTGATTCCACAAGTTTATATGTTATGCCATGTTCACCACAAGTGTAGCTACCATCTGTCACCATACAGTGCCATTACAGTATCATGGACTATATTTCTTATGCTTTGCCTTCTATTTGCAGGACTTATTCATTCCATAACAGAAAGCTTGTATCTCCCACTTGCCTTCACACATTTTGCCCATATCCCTATCCCCCTCCCCTCTGGCAACTATCAGTTTGTTCTTTAAATACAGCCTGTTTTAAATGGGCTCTGTGTGTGTGTGTGTGTGTGTGTGTGTGTGTGTGTGTGTGTGTGTGTAGGTGTGTGTGGATAGTTTTCTGAGTTTAGGGAATATTTATATGTAAAGAATACAGACCTGTATTCTTGCCATTGCTCAGTTTTGGTTCATATTTTAGAGAGTTATTATATGATAATATAATATGATAGAACTGTAATATGATAGAACTGTGGTTACTCTAAGAAACCAAATGCCATTTGTGTCAGGGATATTTCATTTCTTTTTCCTGTCAGAGAAAGTAATCGCAGCTTGGGAAAAAAGAGGTAGTGGTTAATGTTATACCGAGATAATATATGCTTGCATATGCCATTTTGATGCTGTGTTGGGGGAATATTTTAGGTATGCTGTGGATAGGCAGATGGGGATTTTTAAGTACATAAAGTGTAAATCAGTCTGTTCAGTCAGATCATTTAACTTATATTGGGTAGAACAATACTAGATTTTTACATACAGAAAAAAAAAGTCAGCCTTTTAATATTCCCCTTTTGGTTGGTCAGGTGGTCAGGTGCAACCCTAGATTATTATTAATTGGGCACCTCAGGATATAAAAGTGTTGACCAGAAGGGAATGTACAGGAAAATGGTAGAAAGATCTAGGGAATAAAGTATTTGATTGAGAAAACAGGTAAAAGGAACAAATTATCAAAATTTTAGAAAGAGGTCTTAGAAATTAGGTTATGCATTCTTGAAAACAATGGTAACATTAGAAGATTTGTTTGTGTCAATTAGCATTCCAAAATGGAATTAGAGAAAAAGTAGATGGGTTACTTATCTTGGTTACCTGGGTTTAAAAATTTTTTAATGTTTATTCATTTTTTGATAGAGACAGAGTGCGAGTGGGGAAGGGGGAGGGGTAGAGAGAGAAGGAGGACACAGAATCTGAGGCAGGCTCCGGGCTCTGAGCTGTCAGCACAGAGCCTGATGTGGGGCTCGAACCCACGAACCGTGAGATCATGACCTGAGCTGAAGTCGGCCTCTAAACCAACTGATCTACTTAGGCCCCCCAATTACCTGGGTTTTAGTTCAAGGTGAATGGAGGGGGAGAATGGGAAGAATCTGTTTTTCATACTGTGAAGTTTTTCTCTTAACTTGAGCTGTGGGCTTGCTGCCATCTTGCAGGGGAGCTTCATTCATCTCCTGGTTGAATAATATATACTTGGGCAGCTCAGTGGGAGAATGCATGATGTTTTCAATTCCTGTCTCTAATGTTGATATCAAGTAAGCATTTTCAACAGTATTTACTGAGTCATTCCATTTAGGTTCCTGTATGCAAGTGAAAAATATCTTGCCTCAGCAATAGTTTGTACATGTAAGCTTTTAGGCTTTTAGTATGTAATAGGTTTTAATATCAGTGTTACTATATGTGTTAAGTAATATTTTACTTTAAAGCTCTAATCTGGACTAAAACTTTTACTACTTTCTTTCTAGGACAGCCAGTAGAGGGGACTTCATGTTTTCTGCAGATCGTTTGGTAGGTAGAGGCTCTCCATTTTTGTTTCATTGTTCCTAGTGATATAATCATAGTAGGGCTAAGGGACTTTTTTGTTCTACAGCATTCTGAGGGGTGAGAGAGTTTGTGCCAAGTAAACATCATCCTGGTAAACTTCTGAAGTATTTTGTCTCTACTCTTTCATTAAAGCTGTACCTCAATCCATTTCACCTCAGAGTATTGCCCATGAACTTGTTCTCTGTAATTCTGAGGTACTTCTACCTCTCAAAGGGGATCTTGGTAACCTGATCTTGAGTAAACCCTAAATGTCTCATCTTAGAACAGTGAAGTGAAGTACATGAAAAGAAAACCAAAGATGTAGGGAGACCTAGTAGTTACTTTTGTGGTATTCATTTAATACAGAAAAACTAATACCTCTCTTGTAGTTTACATGGGGAGTTATTTATTTTGTCCTTTCTGTACTATCTTTACATGTGAAATACTGAGTTGGACTGTGTATGCTTTCCTCAGAGACTTCCTGTTAAGGATTGGCCATGCCCAATTCAGTTTAGCTAGTGTGCTCTGAAAGGATCTCAGGCCAAGTTGGGTTGTCTTCAGATGAAGCATTGCATTTTCTTCTTGTATTTACATCTAAGTGTGCTTAGTGCTTGGAATAAGCACACATTTTCTGCTGTGGTTATTAGTATTCATACTCATGAAATACATACTGAACTCAAGTCAGGCACTGGGCTAGGCTGTGTTGCAGGGGGAGAAGATACAGCAGTAAAGAATACAGACATTGTCCCCGATCTAATGGAGTTTACATTCTAAATACTGTTGTCAGTATTTAGTTTGGGAAAGAAAGAAAAGTGGCTTATTAACCTCACAGGTATAATCAGGGAACAAAAGACAGATTATTAAAGGGAATGCGAGAAGGGAAGAAAGGCACGAAACTTTTCATTTAGATTTTCCCTGGGAAAATCTTAATTCCAAAACAGTGTAGGCTTTTGGCTTTAAGTATTCTTGGTTCTTAATTAATTGACACTCCTGTAGTGATAATTAGGTCATTCTGTTGTTATGCTTTTTTTAAATTAAAAAAAAAATTAAATGTTTATTTTTGAGAGAGAGAGGGGCAGAGCACGAGCAGGAGAGGGGCAGAGAGAGAGAGGGAAAACACAGAATCTGAAGCAGGCTTCAGGCTCTGAGCTGTCAGCACAGAGCCTGACATGGGGCTCAAACCCACGAGCCATGAGATCATGACCTGAGCCAAAGTTGGACGCTTAGCTGACTGAACCACCCAGGTGCCCCTGTCTTTATGCTTTTATCAAACCAAAGGAGCAGTTTCAAGGAGGAAGGAACATGTGCCATTGGCTGCTGTGGAGAAAACAGAAATGTTGGTGTTCATTAATAGAAAGTGGTTCCTCTTTCTTTTGCTTTCTTTGCCCTTTTTCTATAGAAGGCAGGAATTAAGTTCATGGTTATTATAAAATGCTTGCCTGAAAGGGCAGGCCTTATATCTTAAATAAAAAATAAGGATCCACGACATAATTCACATGAGGGGATGGTAATTGGAACCTCTCTGTTCTCTGCATTTGGCTTTGAAGGTTCTGATGATATTGGGGGTTGTGTGTGGAGGGCCTTCTGTCATTGTGGTAGAGACTGGAGCTATTTAGGTTTCTGGTATTGAGGATTTCTAGTACATTTGTCTATTCTAGCACAAGGATACCATTACAGTTGACATTAATTGCATCATGGATTTTTCAGGATTGGCTTCCCGGGCACTTGAATCTTGAGTTCTTTATATGTAGTTACCCTTCTTCTGGTTTTATGTTCTATAAGGCTTGGACACATCCAGTTTCTGTCCCAGGGTTGCAGGAGATGGGCAGGAGGTAAGACTTTTTAGAGGAGTGTTACTGGGAGATCTAGGCTCTCCAAAGAAAAGGATTCTTTTCTTCCCTTGCTCTTAAGAAACATTAACCTCCACAGAAGGGGTGGCTAGAGATGAATGTGCATACATACACAGTATTCATGAGGTTCCTGGACCCTCTGATGCTATAGGCTGACAAAGTGCTGGCCCATTTAGCACTGATCATTTTAATGGCAGCAGGGTGTTGTGTTGTGATAACAGAACATGGAGCCTGGTGTTTCTCCCTGTTGTTCCCAATTCTTAATAATGTAATATTGATGAGAGAAAATGCATTGAAAACTGAGTACCACCTTTATTGTAGTAGGCTCTGGAAGCTCTGGGTGCTCAGAGGAATATCATATCTGGGTTTTGGAGGCTGTTCCTAGTAGTTCTGATGGATTCTTTCCTCTATACTGCACATTAAGATCATTAGGAGACTTTTTTTTTGAAAGCTGAGAATGTGAGTCTTGACCTCAGGGTCATGAGTTTGAGCCCCACACTGGGTCTAGAGATTACTGGATCCTACTTCAAACTCAGGAAATTGGTTCAGCCCCATCCATTCATTTATTTCCTCCTAAGAAGTTGCAGGCTTTATTTGCATTATGGTGAGCCTTTGATAAAAAGAAACCAACTTAATTTCAAAGTACTGAACAAGGCAGAGGAATTCCCAGTGGGCACTATTTTCAGAGTAACCAGAAGTATATTACTTCCAAGGGTGCCTGCCATGACTCTTGTCACTTGCTGTAGTTTTGCATCTCTCATAATACAGGCTGGACTAACTGAATGAGAATCAGAAGGCATACTTGAGCCTTTTGGTGGCGATCATGTGCCTAACCAAGGTTGGATACCTAGCAGCAAGCAGCCGAGCATGGGGATCTCTTTCTGCATCTAAAACTTGATAGGGGCCCCCTTCCTACCTCCATGAGCTCCACCCTTGCCTATTGCATTACTGACTTTTTGCCTAGTGTTCAGCTCCTTAAGCTAACAGCCAACACTAGATTCCTAGCAGTTTTTCAACTTATTCTTCTTTTGACTCTTAGATCAGACTTGTTGTGGAAGAGGGGTTGAATCAACTGCCATATAAAGAATGCATGGTGACCACCCCAACAGGTAACCAGGGCTGTTCCTCTCATATTCTCCTCATAAAAATTCCGAGAATCATGGGAAAATGGAAAAATAAGCAGTCTGAGTAAATCAGTAAATGAGGAGTATGACTAAATCAGTAAATGAGGAGTATGTAAAATGAGGAGTCTAGGTGAAGCCTAGACTGAGGTGGAGCCTAAGTTGTTCTTTTAAACAACTTAATAAACTCAGACACATTTAGTAAAGAAATTTATGTGGATGACTTTTTGTTAATGGCTTGCTTGTCAATTCAAGTTAAAGGTTAATAAATATGCTTTAGCATGCAAGTGTTGCCTTTGATAACAGCCCATTAGGATAAACTGGCAGCTTATCTTCACATCTGTAGGGAAGCTGCTGGTGTTAATAAATGGGTGGGCTGGTTTGGCACTGAAACTCCAGGTGAAAGAATGAGAAGTAAAAAAGACAAAGAAAATGAAAAATGTTGAGAACTGGAGAGGGTACTTTGTTTTACTCTAATAGAACACAGCTGAACATCCCTATTTCAGGAATTTGAAATTCTGATTTTTTCTTTAGTAAATAATGAAAGCTGTTCTATTCAGAGGTTGACTTTATGAAAATTGGGGGCTGAGATTGTTGCATCATAATTGATACAAAATCAGTATGACACTAAGGGTTGAACATGTCTAGGTAATAACTTCAGCCTTTGTCTTCTGCTTTTTAAGGCAGAATTGAAGTTCAGAAAAAAGGATGGAATGAGTAGCCTCTCTGCTGTGGCTCACAGTGTGGTCTCAGTTTGAATTGATGGGGTTTATAGCACTCAGAGTGCAATGATTCCACTCTGAATTCAATTTGAGGAATGTGTATGTGAATGTCATGCTATCATAAATCTTGTTCCTCCTCAGTAAAGTCTACCTCTCCCAATTATCCCCACAGGTTTCTTAGGAAGAATTAAGAAATAACTGAAAAATCATGACTCTTCTCATTACTTTCACAAGGAGTCTAAGAGGTTATACAGAATGTCTAGACAAGGATTGCTCTGTACCCAACTGCTTTAAACTATAGGTAGGCACTTTATAAAATAAGTGGATTGCTCCAGTGATGGAAGATAAATTCTTTGGTTTTGTTCCCCAACAGGGTACAAGTATGAAGGAGTGAAATTTGAGAAGGGAAATTGTGGGGTCAGCATAATGAGAAGCGGTAGGTTTGCATATGTGTGATTTTTGTCTCTTTGCATGCATAGAAACAGTTTTTTTTTTTTTCCAGAAGAGAAGTGAGCTTGTCTGTCATAATTGAAGCCTGCCTTAACTTAAATCTCACCAATTGTGTTGTCTGTCCTCATGGTGCCTTGGATGATGGCCTCTGTATTACTGAATTTGATTTTAACTGCAGGGCATCTACTCCAGTGCCCATGAGGGCAGGCCAGCTTTCAGAGAGATTCAGGGTAGGATGGGAGGATAGGATGATGAGATGATGCTGTCCTGGGGAGAACAGGGCAGTTTGAAGACTGACGGAATATGGCACAAATTCAGGCCTGCAGAGCTTTGAATACCTGACTGGAGAAATGTTTGTTCTGTTTTTGTTTGTTTGTTTTTATAGGGAACAGTCCTACCCTATCAGGAACTGGACTGAATGACTTATTCAATATTTTTAGTTTTATATTTGATGTGTATGTGACTATATGGCAAAAGCACTTAAATGTTATTAACTCTCTATGTATTTCCAAATTCTGGTCTTATAAATGCTGCATTTGTATTTGAGTCCAGCTGATTACTCTTCTAAACCAGACTTTATGCAACAAAATCACATGCCTGTAATTAGAGCGTCTACCTGTTATATGGGGAGGATTATTTTTATTCAGCAACTTAACAAATAAATTAATTTTTGCACAAAGTCCCATTGTTCCGTAGAAGCCTCACTTGCACTAGACAAATGAATTTTTTCTACATACAAGCATTGCCTTTTCTGTGGCTGTCAAGTTCTGTTTGTAAACAATTGAATACCTCAAGTAAAATAGAAGCATTTAGCTCCCTTTTTTATATAAGGTAGCTTTTAAGCAATGATCGGATTTTCAGAACAATGGTATTTAACCTTTTAAAACTGGTGAAGACAATGGAGATGGGCTTTAATGGCATTTTTTTCTTCTATTTTAGTCCAGTTCCTACCCTAACGTCAGTGGCATCTTCACACCCCTAGTACATAGCAGATGACCTTGGGGTAATGCATAGACAGGGTTATTTTTTAACCTTATTAGCTGTTGGTTGATTTTCTTATATATTAGAAACTGTTTTTATGTTTACAGTAGTGATAGAAAGTTTCCCCTTAAATGTAAATGAAAATAGTTAAAGAAAAATATTAAGTAAATAACAGTACAGGTAGAATTCTGATGTGGCCTCAAATCTTGAAGATGGTACGAGAATGATTGACTTTTGGCAAATACTTTCTAATGGAATTCAGACTCAAAATGACTCAGTGTTCAGAAACCAAGTGGGTAGTAGTAGCGTTGGTTATGGTTCTTGGGGAAGGGGAAGAAGGGAACAGTATAGTTTTTCACTGTTTGCCAGCAAACTTCTGCCATTGAAGTCATTGCTGGGGCATAGTGATATCTCCTGATGGAGATATCTCCATCTCCTCCATCCAAGGAGGAGATATCTCCTCCTTGGTCTGTAGCCCTCATTTCTTCCATAAATCTTTTATATATCTTTTCAGATGAAAATACCAGGTTTAGGTGGTTTAAAAGTCTTCCTTAAAATAATAAGAGTAAAATGGTCCTGATACTGGAAAAGCTCAGGGAGCAGCCTAACAAAACACTATTTGTTGAATTTCATGGAAGCGTGTGACATCCCTCAAACTTGAAAGCCAGCAATAAAGATAAGCTTATCCTACTTTCGTTGGCCAGCCCTTAATCTGGCTTAATTGACCTGCACTAAGTATAAAATATGAGCATATTAGAAATGAAAGCTCTTAAGAAGAATTGCTCCCATTTTGGCAATGTCCTTTTTGTATTAATTATAGTCACATGCTCTGCTTTGGCCTATTTTTGGACCTTATTTTTATCTCCCCCTACCCTTTTTTTATTTTGAAAATTTTCCTTTTTTCAAGGTGAGGCAATGGAACAAGGTTTACGAGACTGCTGTCGATCTATACGAATTGGAAAGATCCTGATTCAGAGTGATGAGGAAACACAAAGAGCCAAAGTATATTATGCCAAATTCCCTCCAGACATTTACCGGAGAAAAGTTCTTCTGATGTATCCAATTCTCAGTGAGTGGCTGGAGTTTAATTTGTATACTTTGCTTAGGGTTTAAAGCAATTCCACTTAGTGACTGCCTTTTAGGTACCCTTACATAAAGGCAAACCCCTTTCTAAATATGTTTTTCTGTTGGATTTGGAGTTGCCCTGGGCAGTTTCACTGGGGAATTTTTATTGTATAATAAGAGAATATATGTTATCTAAATTTCTTTTAGCTCCAAAGAGCTTTTGTTTTAACAGGAGTATTCACACTGAAGCAAAGGACCTAATGAGGCAGAATATATAGAACACAGAAGGTCTATTGAAATATGTCCCTTCTCTAGCTCAGTGAGCATAACAGTGATTTTCTCAAGGATTTATCCTCTCTGGAAGTAATATTTTTTCTCCTATTGTATTGTTTCCTAAGCTTACTCAGATCACACACAACATTGTCTCCTAGGGTTGGTGGTGGAGGGTGGGTGTCAAATTTGATATCTCTAATACTGAATGAATTTAGGGTTTGTTGTGCATTTGAAAATTGAAAAGTGTGTGTGTCATGTCCATTATTGAAAATAATGTCATTGGTAAAGAAAAGGTACCTGCAAATGAAGCTTTGCCTAGTGTCTTATGGTAGATTACTAAACTGCCTTTAACTTCAAAGAAACTTCAAAGACGTTTTGAGATAAATGTTAAAGTTGCTAATGCATTTGGTTGTCATTTGATTTCAGGCACTGGAAATACTGTAATTGAAGCTGTAAAGGTTCTTATAGAACATGGAGTTCAACCCAGTGTTATTATCCTACTCAGCCTGTTCTCCACTCCTCATGGTGAGTTCAGCATGAGGCAGTAACTGGGCCTTCAGATGGTCAAGGGTTGGGTAAGTGTGTATCTGCCCAGACTCTCATGGGGAGAAAAAGTTCATTTGCTTCCACATTAAATCTAAATCTAATTTTGGTAGTTTATAACTTGTGTTAATAAGCTTTAAGCTGGGTGATAGGATATTTTACACCATTCTAATGTTCAAATTGATATGGAAGGTGATGAACTAATCCCTTTGAAGGGGATTGAGATTGTTTTTGTGGTAACATTGTTTGGGTAGAGCCTGCGAATAGCTGAAATGTCTCTGTTTCTCCTGACTTCTCAGCCGAGCCTGAGAACTGCTTCCACACCACAATCAACTTGAAGATCTGGTTAGATCCTGTGGTCTTGCTGCAGTAAACTTTGCAGCATGAAGCAAAGATCAGAAGTTTTTTTTAAGTTCTATTTCTGCTCAAAGGGCATAATGGTAGAACTGTGTGTTTGTTCTCCATTTCCTCAGGAAAATAAACCTAATGTAAGGCCTTAGTTTTTTTTAACATACAATCTAGGACAATTGTGAAAGTGTCCTAAGAAAATAATCATGCATGCATGTAGAACTTAGCTTTCAGGATATTCATTGCAGAGTTATGTCTACTGTAATAAAAAATTCGATAGTATATAAATGCCTTACAATAAAGAAGTGGTTAAGTAAATATATATTCAAAGGATGTAATATTATATAACTAAATCATGTTTTTGAAAAATATTTAATAACATCAAAACATCTACATGGTAAATGTTAAAAAGTAACTGCATTAGAATAATGTAAAATGTTATCACCAAGTTTAGAGACAATTAAGACAAATTACGACTATTATCACCACCACAATCAGACTTGGATTTAACATCGACCCTAAATAAGTGTTTCCTTAGCATGAGAGGCTAGACAGATGCCCAGTACTATTTCAAATTTAATTTCAAAATACACACTATATTAATAGTGGTTATCTTAGGATGGTGGGATTCTAAGTGCTTCATTTTATTAAGTTTTGTTTTTGGTATTTTTCAGATGTTTGACAATGAATTTGTATTTGTTTCATAATTGAAAGGAAAAAGAAATATGTGGCTTCTAGTTAGAGTGCTTCCTCATGTCCAAAGGTTCCAAGTCTCAGCCAACCCTGAAGAGGCTACAGCATATCTTGTTGGGAGGGCTGCTTTCAGTAGGCCATTGATTATTTTGCTGTTTCATAATAAAAACTTACTGGTAGTTCAAATGTTGATGGTGACAAAGGGCAATTTGCTTGGTCATCCATTTATATATAGCAGAGACGGCACTGTAAACATTGAGATAACCAAATAATTATTGGGCTTTCTGCCTTTGGAAGTAGAAAAGTAACTGTATTAGTTCTAAGAGTATACATTAGAATAGTATACTATTCTTTGACATTGTAGATGAAAAAATCTTATTTCGTGACAGCATCATTATGGCTTTTTAGTTTGGCTAGGGTCCTAGCTAGACTCTTTCCATGCAACCCCCAAAGTTAGAGTCCTAACTTCTAAAAGCTAGCTCGCTCTGACATACCAAATAAGTTTTCACACTTGTTTCAGTGTTCCAGTTGAGAAACCATCCATCATCTTATATATGATGCTGTTTCTGGAAAGGAGTATATATTCTTTCTATTCTAGCTGCCTTTAAAATGAAACAAAACAGGGGAACCTGGATGGCTCAGTTGGTTATGAATCCTACACTTGGTTTTGGCTCAGGTCATGATCTCACGGTTCATGGGTTTGAGCCCCATGTCAGGCTCCACGTGACATTGCAGAGACTGGTTGGGATTCTCTCTCTCTCTCTCTCTGCTTTCTCCTCTCTCTCTCAAAAATAAACATTTTTTTTAAAGAAAGAATAATTTAAAATGAAAACAAAACAAAGACTTCAGGGAGAAAGTTGCTATAACTGAATGTATTTGTAATATCTTGGATATAAAACAATTTGATTCTAAGAATTCATTAGTTACTGGGTGAGGGCATAGTGTGATGATTGTCAAAGCTTTTCAGGTATCAGACATACAAACTAAGAGATTAGCAAAGTCTGACTAGGAGGTCCTTACTTTCTGTCTTATCTCATTTTTTTAATGTTTATTTTTTTTGAGAGAGAGACAAACCGACAGGGGTGAGTGGGGGAGGGACTGAGAGAGATGGAGATACAGAATCTGAAGCAGGCTCTGGGCTCTGAGCTGTCAGCACAGAGCCTGACGCGGGGCTTGAACTCACAAGCCACAAGATCATGAGCTGAGTCAAAGTCAGACGCTTAACTGACTGAGCCACCCAGGCGCCCCTTCTGTCTTTATTATACTTAGTGGCTATGAAATTCCTGAATTCCAGCTAATGTTACCAAAAAGTCCTGCCATAACAGCAATTTTCCTATTATTTTTTGAAGGTGCCAAATCAATCATTCAGGAGTTTCCAGAGATCACAATTTTAACTACTGAAGTTCATCCTGTTGCACCTACACATTTTGGACAGAAATATTTTGGGACAGACTGAGTTACCAAAGACAAATTAATTATCTTGTGTAATATTACAGTTAATGTTTTGAGTTTCTACCTGTTTTACGAATTCACTTGAAGAATGGCAAAGAAAATTATGCTTTATAATTTTTGGAAGTGGGTATAGTAAAAATTATTTACTGTACTTTAATGTATTTGGTTATTTCTTGACTGTTGGCACCAAATTCAACAATGCAGCACATACAACTCTTAGAAAATATTTTAATAATATTCTAATGCAAGTTGATGATCCCTCAGTGCATGGACACTGTTTCTTAATTTTTGAACCTCTCAGTTTGGTTGTTGTTTGCAGCCACAAATAAAACCCAATGGGATTCTGTCCTTTGGCCCACTCTACTTTACATTTTATTTAGTTTGCTTTTTAGTTCTAGGGAGATTTCATGTTTATGGCTGTTGTCACCTTCTTCTCCTCTTTACTTCCAAGTACTATACATGCTGGTAACTTGGGCAGGGTGAAAAAAGAATGCCTCCTGGAATTTTACATTTCGTTAATATCCTCACTCAATTAGCAGACCAAGAATATGTAGTTAGCTCTTCAGTCAAGCCATTAATGTTCTTCGTGGCTCAGTTCCCATCGTGTGCATTGTTGGTAGGTGCCTTGCCAAGCATAATGCAGTGAAGAGATGATGGAGCATTTCCAGCAACTGGAAATATAACATTAATTTACATAGATAGATTGAGTCAGGGATATCTGGATGCTGACAAGGGAGGGATAATTACTGTTAATGTCATCAATGCCCTAGAAAGGAATTGGTGATTTTTCTGAGGTATGGGGAAGAACAGTTTCTTGCTGAGTTTTATGGCCAGTAAGTACATTAAAATGCTACATTTTCAATTTGGATATTTCATATGATTTGGAAATGAGTTATTTTGCATGCCTGTCAACTGAAGATGTATTAAAATTAAAAACACCATATTTTAAAAATTCTCCAGTTATATATGTGTTCATATTTAGGCCTTGAAAAGGAAGATAAACTGTTATAGAAAACAATATTTGTGTTTGGAAACTTGCTTGTAAAATCCTGCTCTCATTTTACATTGATAATAAACATTTTAACAGTGGTTCTGGCTGGTTACTTGAATAATTATATTCTCATTGCCCCATAGGCAGTTGTTGTGAGCCTCTGTTCTAAAATATCCAGAAAAGAGCAAAAGGAAACAAAGCTGATGAAAGTCAGCAAAGATTAGGGGGCAGGAGCAAAAGCTGGTGGACAATGGATTACATTTTCCCTATAGAGCCTAGGAATGCTAAAAGGACTTCACTATATTTTTCCCTTTGTTTTTATTTTTTTTAGTTTTTATTTAAATTCCAGTTAGTTAACAGAGTGTAATAATTAGTTTCAAGAATTTAGTGATTCATTGCTTACATCTAACACCCATGGCTCATCACAAGAAGTGCCCTCTGAATCCCCATCACCTATTTAACACATCCCCCACCCCACCTCCCCTCTACTAACCATCAGTTTGTTCTTTATACTTAAGAGTCTGTTTCCTTATTTGCCTATATTTTTCCCCCACTATGAACACTTGTTTCTTAAATTTCACATATAAGTGAAATAATATGGCATTTGTCTTCTCTTACTTTGCTTAGCTAATACTCTCCAGCTTTATCCGTATCATTGCAAATGGCAAGATTTCATTCTATTCTATATATTCTCTATATATATATGTGTATACACACACACACACACACACACACACACACATATATACGTACCACAATTTGTTTATCCATTCATGAATCAATGGACATTGGGAATCTTTCCAGAATTTGGCTATTGTTGATAATGCTGCTATAAACATTGGGATGCATGTACCACTTTGAACCTGTATTTTTGTATCCTTTGAGAAAATACTTAGTAGTGTAGTTGCTGGGTCACAGGGTAGTCCTAATTTTAATTTTTTGAGGAACCCCCATACTGTTTTCCAGAGTGGCTGCACCAGTTTGCATTCCTACCAACAGTGCTAAAGGGTTCCCCTTTCTCCACATCTTCACCAACATCTGTTGTTTCCTGAGTTGTTAATTTTAGCCATTCTGACAGGTGTGAGGTAGTATCTCATTGTGGTTTTTATTTGTATTTCCCTGGTGATGAGTGATGTTGAGCATCTCTTTGTGTGTCTGTTAGCTATCTGGATGTCTTCTTTGGAAAATGTCTACTCATGTCTTCTGCCCATTGCTTAACTGTTGTTTTTCAGATGTTGAGTTTCATAAATTCTTTATAGATTTTGGATGCTAACCCTTTATCCCATATGTCATTTGCAAATGTCTTCTCCCATTTTGTCAGTTGCCTTTTAGTTTCCTTGATTGTTTTCTTTGCTGTGCAGAAGCTTTTTTACCTTAATGAGGTCCCAAAACTTCATTTTTGCCTTTATTTCCCTTGCTTCCAGAGACATATATAGTAAGAAGCTAGTGCGGCTGGGGTCAAAGAGGTTGCTGCCTGTGTTCTGTAGGATTTTGGTGGTTTCCTGTCTCACATTTAGGTCTTTCATCCATTTTGAGTTTATTTTTATTTATTTGTTTATTTGTTTATTTTATTTTATTTATTATTTTTTAAAAATTTACATCCAAACTAGTTAGCATATAGTGCAACAATGATTTCAGGAGTAGATTCCTTAGTGCCCCTTAGCTATTTAGCCTATCCCCCCTCCCACAACCCTTCAGTAACCCTCACTTTGGTCTCCATATATTTATGAGTCTTTTCTGTTTTGTCCCCCTCCCTGTTTTTATATTATTTTTGTTTCCCTCCCCTTATATTCATCTGTTTTGTCTCTTAAAGTCCTCATGTGAGTGAAGTCATATGATATTTGTCTTTCTCTGAGTGACTAATTTCACTTAGCATAATATTCTGCAGTTCCATGCACGTAGATGCAAATGGCAAGATTTCATTCTTTTTGATTGCCGAGTAATACTTCATTGTATATATATATACCACATCTTTATCCATTCATCCATTGATGGACATTTGGGCTCTTTCCATACTTTGGCTATTGTTGACAGTGCTGCTATAAACATTGGAGTGCATGTGTCCTTTCAAAACAGCACACCTGTATCCCTTGGATAAATGCCTAGTAGTGCAATTGCTGGGTCGTAGGATAGTTCTATTTTTAGTTTTTTGAGGAACCTCCATACTGTTCTCCAGAGTGGCTGCACCAGCTTGCATTCCCACTAACAATGCAAAAGAGATCGTCTTTTTCCGCATCCTTGCCAACATCTGTTGTTGCCTGAGTTGTTAATGTTAGCCATTCTGATAGGTGTAAGGTGGTATCTCTTTGTGGTTTTGATTTGTATTTCCCTGATGATGGGTGAAGTTGAGCATTTTTTCATGTGTCAGTTGGCCATCTGAATGTCTTCCTTGGAGAAGTGTCTATTCATGTCTTTTGCCCATTTCTTCACTGGATTATTTGTTTTTTGGGTGTTGAGTTTGATAAGTTCTTTATAGATTTTGGATACTAACCCTTTATCTGATATGTCATTTGCAAATATCTTCTCCAATTCTCTAGGTTGCCTTTTAGTTTTCTTGATTGTTTCCTTTGCTGTGAAGAAGGTTTTTATTTAATGAGGTCCCAATAGTGCATGTTTGCTTTTGTTTCCCTTGCCTCCGTAGACCTGTTGAGTAACAAGTTGCTGCAGCCAAGATCAAAGAGGTTTTTGCCTGCTTTCTCCTCAAAGATTTTGATGGCTTCCTGTCTTACATTGAGGTCTTTCATCCATTTTGAGTTTATTTTTGTGTATGGTGTAAGAAAATGGTCCAGGTTCATTCTTCTGCATGTGGCTGTCCAGTTTTCCCAGCACCACTTGCTGAAGAGACTGTCTTTATTCCATTGGATGTTCTTTCCTGCTTTGTCAAAGATTAGTTGCCCATACGTTTGTGGGTCCATTTCTGGGTTCTCTATTCTGTTCCATTGATCTGAGTGTCTGTTCTTGTGCCAGTACCATACTATCTGGATGATTACAGCTTTGTAGTATAGCTTGAAGTCTGGGATTGTGGTGCCTCCTGCTTTGGTTTTCTTTTTCAAGATTGCTTTGGCTATTCAGGGTCTTTTCTGGTTCCATACAAATTTTAGGACTGTTTGTTCTAGCTCTGTGAAGAATGCTGGTGTTACTTTTATAGGGATTACATTGAATGTGTAGATTGCTTTGGGTAGTATCGACATTTTCACAATATTTGTTCTTCCTATCCAGGAACATGAAATCTTTTTTCCATTTTTTGGTGTCTTCTTCAATTTCTTTCATAAGCTTTCTATAGTTGTCAGTGTATAGACAACTCTTTGGTTAGATTTATTCCTAGGTATTTTACGGTTTTTTGTGCAACTGTAAATGGGATCAATTCCTTGATTTCTCTTTCTGTCGCTTCATTGTTGGTGTATAGGAATGGAACCAATTTCTGTGCATTGATTTTATATCCTACAACTTTGCTGAATTCGTGAATCAATTCTAGCATTTTTTTGGTGGAATCTTTTGGGTTTTTCATGTCATCTGCGAAGAGTGAAAGTTTGACCTCCTCCTGGCTGATTTGGATGCCTTTTATTTTTTTGTGTTGTCTGATTGCAGAGGCTAAGACTTCCAATATTATATTGAATAACAGTGGCAAGAGTGGACATCCCTGTTTGTTTCCTCACCTTAGGGGCAAAGCTCTCAGTTTTTCCCATTAAGGATAATATTAGCGTTGGGTCATTCATATATGGCTTTTATATCTCGAGATATGCTCCTTCTATCCCTACTTTCTTGAGGGTTTTTATCAAGAAAGGAGGCTGTATTTTGTCAAATTCTTTTTCTGCATCTATTGAGAGGATCATATGGTTCTTGTCCTTTCTTTTATTGATATGATGAATCATGTTAATTGTTTTGCAGATATTGAACCAGCCCTGCATCCCAGGTATAAATCCCACTTGGTCGTGGTGAATAATTTTTTTTAATGTATTGTTGGAGCCAGTTGGCTAATATCTTGTTGAGGATTTTGGCATCCATGTTCATCAGGGAAATTGTTCTATAGTTCTCCTTTTTAGTGGGGTCTTTGTCTGGTTTTGGAATCAAGGTAATGCTGGCTTCATAGAGAGTTTGGAGGTTTTCCTTCCATTTCTATTTTTTGGAACAGCTTCTAGAGAATAGGTGTTAACTCTTCCTTAAATGTTTGGTAGAATTCCCCTGGAAAGCCATCTGGCACTGGACTCTTGTGTTTTGGGAGATTTTTGATTACTAATTCGATTTCCTTACTGGTTATGGGTCTGTTCAAATTTTCTATTTCTTCCTGTTTCAGTTTTTGTAGGGTATATGTTTCTAGGAATTTGTCCATTTCTTCCAGATTGCTCATTTTGTTGGCATATAATTGCTCATAATATTCTCGTATTATTGTTTTAATTTCTGCTGTGTTGGTTGTGATCTCTCCTCTTTCATTGTTGATTTTATTTATTTGGGTCCTTTCCTGTTTCTTCTTGATCAAACTGGCTAGTGGTTTATCAATTTTGTTAATTCTTTCAAAGAACCAGCTTCTGGTTTCATTGATCTATTCTACTGTTTTTTTGGTTTTGATAGCATTAATTTCTGCTCCAATCTTTATTATTTCCTGTCTTCTGCTGGTTTTGGGTTTTATTTGCTGTTCTTTTTGCAGCTCCTTAAGGCGTAAGGTTAGGTTGTGTATCTGAGATCTTTCTTCCTTCTTTAGGAAGGCCTGGATTGCTATATGCTTTCCTCTTATGACCGCCTTTGCTGTGTCCCAGAGGTTTTGGGTTGTGGTGTTATCATTTTCATTGACTTCCATATACTTTTTAAATTTTCTCTTTAACTGCTTGGTTAACCCATTCATTCTTTAGTAGGATGTTCTTCAGTCTCTAAGTATTTGTTACCTTTCCATATTTTTTCTTGTGGTTGATTTGGAGTTTTGTAGTGTTGTGGTCTGAAAATATGCACAGTATGATCTCGATCTTTTTGTACTTAGGGCTGATTTGTGTCACAGTATATGGTCTATTCTGGAGAATGTTCCATGTGCACTGGAGAAGAATGTATATTCTGTTGCTTTAGGATGAAATGTTCTGAATATATCTGTTAAGTCCATTTGGTCCAGTGTGTCATTCAAAGCCATTGTTTCCTTGTTGATATTTTGATTCGATGATCTGTCCATTGCTCTGAGTGGGGTGTTGAAGTCTCCTACTATTATGGCATTACTATTGATAAGTTTCTTTATGCTTGTGATTAATTGATTTATATATTTGTGTGCTGTCACATTTGGTGCATAAATGTTTACAATTGTTAGGTCTTCTTGGTGGATAGACCCCTTGATCATGATATAATGTCCTTCTGCCTCTCTTGATACAGTCTTTATTTTAAATTCTAGATTGTCTGATATAAGTATGACTACTCTGGCTTTGTTTTGTTGGCCATTAGCATGATAAATGGTTCTCCATCCCTATTTTCAATCTGAAGGTGTCTTTAGGTCTAAAGTGGGTCTCCTGTAAACAGCATATAGATAGATCTTGTTTTCTTATCCATTCTGTTACCCTGTGTCTTTTGATTGGAGCATTGATTCCATTGACGTTTAGAGTGAGTACTGAAAGATATGAATTTATTGCCATTGTGATGCTTGTAGAGTTGGAGTTTCTGGTGATGTTCTCTGGTCCTTTCTAATCTTTGTTGCTTTTGGAATTTATTTTATTTGTTTGTTTGTTTATATTTTCACCTTTTCTCTCCTCAGAGAGTCCCCCTTAAAATTTCTTGCAAGGCTGGTTTAGTGGTCACCAAACTCCTTAGTTTTTACTTGTCTGGGAAACTTTTTATCTCTCCTTCTATTTTGAATGACAGCCTTGCTGGATAAGGAATTCTTGGCTGCATATTTTTTCTGATTCAGCACATTGAATATATCCTGTCACTCCTTTCTGGCCTACCACATTTCTGTGCTTAGGTCTGTTGCAAACCTGATCTGTCTTCCCTTGTAGGTTAGGGACATCTTTTCCCTTGCTGCTTTCATGATTCTCTCCTTGCCTGAGTATTTTGTGAATTTGACTATGATATGCGTTGTTGATGATCTGTTTTTGTTGAATCTAATGGCAGTCCTCTGTGCTTCCTGCATTTTGATGCCTGTCTTTCCCCAGCTTAAGAAAATTCTCTGCTATGATTTGCTCACATAACCCTTCTACCCCTATTTCTCTCTCTTCCTCTTCTGGGACCTCTATGATTCTGATGTTGTTCCTTTTTAGTGAGTCACTGATTTCTCTAATTCTTAAATCATGCTCTTTTGCCTTAATCTCCCTCTTTTTTCTGCTTCATTATTCTAAGTTTGTCCTCTATATCTCTGATTCTCTGTTCTGCCTCATCCATCCTTGCTGCTGCAGCATCCATCCGTGATTGCAGCTCAGTTACAGCATTTTTTATATTATTCTGAGTAGTTTTTACTTCTTTTATCTCAGCAGAAAGGGATTCTAATCTATTTTGGACTCCAGCTAGTGTTCTTATTATCATGATTCTAAATTCTGGTTCAGACATCTTGTTTGTATTTGTGCTGGTTAAATCCCTGGCTGTTGTTTCTTTGTGGTCTTTCTTTTGGGGTGAATTCCTTCATTTTGTCATTTTGAAGGAAGAAATGGAATTGATGAGCTATCATAATTAAAATTAAAAATATTAAGATTAAAAAATTAAAATTAAAAAATTAAACACACACACACAAATTGAATAAATGATGGTAATCCTAGGTGTGTTTTGGTCTGGGCATTGAAAGTGGTTTGACAGATTAGGGAAAAAAGGGGGAAAAAGGAAATCATTTGAGAATTTGAAAAAATGAATACAATGAAGTAGACTAAAATGAGATAATGGGAGTAAAATAGAATTTGAACAAATTTACACAAATGTAAAGAATATAGTAGAAAAAAATTAAAGAAAAATATTTTTAATATAAATTAAAAATTAAAATCAATTTTTCTCTTTCCATATTCAAGAAAAAAGAGATGAAAAGGAGAAAAAAAGGAAATCATTTGAAAATTTGAAAAAGTGAGTATAGTGTAGTAGAGCCAAATAAAATGATGGAAGTAAAATAGAATATGAACAAATATACATAAAAGTAAAAAATATAGTAAAAAATTAAGGAAAAATATTTTTAATAGAAATTGAAATTAAAAAAAGTTTTCTCTTTCTGCATTCAAGAAAAGGAAAAGATACGAAAAGGAGAAAAAAGAAAAGGAAAAAAGAAATTGTTTGAAAATTTGAAATAGTAAATTGAAGTAGGCTGAAATAAAACAATGGAAGTAAAATAGAATTTGAAAAAATTTACACAAAAGTAAAATATATAGTGAAAAAATTAAAAATATTTTTAATAAAAATTGAAAATAAAAATGAATTTTTTTCATTCTGTATTCAAGAAAAAGAAGTGAAAAAGAGAAAAAAAAAAGAAAATTGAATAGATGGACCTAATAGATTGAAATAGGACTGAAATTACTTCGTTTTCCCCTAGAAGTCAGACTATGAAGCACTTTATAGTTGATAAACTAAGCAGGCAGTGAGACTTGTGTTCTTGAAGAGCAAGGTTGACCCAATTGAAGGGGCTCAGTGTAATGGCTCCATTGTCCACTAGATGGCGCTGCTAGCCTACTGGGGTGGGGTGTTGTGGTGCTCTAGGTGTATATGCACATGCACGGGAGCGGTGAAAATGGTGTCACCCACCTACCCAGTCTCTAGTATTGGAACTCTCTTCTCCCCAGTCAGCATTCACACATCTGTCCTCTGTCTTCAGCTTTTGTCCACTCCCCGCTTTTTCACTGTTCGTTTCCAAGCCTCAGGCTGTACCTCTCTCCCGAGTTTTGTCTCAGATGTGGCTGTTTTCCCCAGTCCCTTACTTTTGAAGGAATATGGCTTTGACCTGTTCTACCCCTCTGCGGAAGGTTCTCACTGAGCAATGGCCCGATGTCGGCTCCACCCAGGTATGCTTTCTGGACCCTGCTGCTGCCAGTGCCCCGAACCTGCAGCCAGGTGCCAGCCTGCCCCAGAAAAAGTTCTTGAGATAGTGTAGCAGCAACTTTACAGAGATTATTGAAAATCACAACACACAACTGGCACCAGGCTTCACCCTTAATGACCTTGTTCCAGCACCAGCGAATGTGGCCCTTCTCCGGGGTCTGCTGGGACCAGGTGGCCTCAATAGTCTCTACCAAGTGTCCTTCTAGCAGTGGAACCGCTTTTCCTTGTGTGGCCCAAGAACCTCCTGGACCCCACTCTGCTCCTGGGGATTCGCCCTTCCCACCAGAGAACCACCAGGTATTGAGCTGCGGAGTTGCAGACTTCGTGCTCCCCTTGTTTTCAGTCTTTTAAAAAAATTTTTTTACATTTATTTATTTATTTATTTTTGAATGACAGAGAGTACAAACCAGGGATGGGCAGAGAGAGAAGGAAACACAGAATCCGAAGCAGGCTGCAGGCTCCGAGCTGCCAGCGCAGAGCCCAACACAGGACTCAAACTCACAAACTGTGAGATCATGACCTGAGCTGAAGTTGGATGCTCAACTGACTGAGCCACCCTGGCGACCCAGCCTTGTTTACAGTCTTAATGGAATTTAAACCTTCTCCTTTCTCCCTTTTTAATTTAGTCCCTGTGGCTGTTTCCAATTTTCCACTTTCTCTCCAGCTGCTTTTGGGGAGGGGTGCTTTTCCCATATTCTCCCCCCATCTCTCTACTCTCTCCACCCAGAAAAGCACCTCCCTGCCCACCATGGCTTCTTCCTCCCCAAGTTCACCTCTCTGCGCCACATACCTGCTGAGTTCTGTGGTTCAGGTTGTGCAGATTGTTGTGTTAATCCTCCAACCAGTTTTCTAGGTGTGCAGAATGGTTTAGTGTTTGGCTGTATCTCATGGACGCAAGACACACAAAAAACTTCCATGCTGTTCTGTCATCTTGGCTCCTCCCTTGAGTTTATTTTTGTTTATGGTGTAAGAAAGTGGCCCAGGTTCATTCTTCTGCATGTTGCTGTCCAATTTTCCCAGCACCATTTGGTGAAGAGACTGTCTTTTTTTCATTGGATACCCTTTCCTGCTTTGTCGAAGGTTAGTTGGTTGTATACTTTGTAGGACCATTTCTGGGTTCTCTATTCTGTTCCATTGATATATGTGTCTATTTTGGGGTAGTATACAGATTTTAACAATATTTGTTCCTCTGATCCATGAGCATGGAATGTTTTTCCATTGTTTTTGTGTCTACTTTAATTTTTTTCCATCAGATTTTTATTGTTTTAGAGTACAGATCACTTATCCCTTTGGTTAGGTTTATTCCTAGGTATCTTACGGATTTTAGTGCAGTTGTAAATGGGATTGATTCCTTGATTTCTCTTTCTGCTGCTACATTATTGGTATATAGAAATGCAACAGATTTCTATATGCTGATTTCGTATCCTATGACTTCAATGAATTCATGTACATTTCTAGCAATTTTTTGGTGGAGTATTTTGAATTTTCTCCATAGAATATCCTGTCATCTGCAAATAGTGAAAATTTGACTTCTTCCGTGCTGATTTGGATGCGTTTTATTTCTTTTTGTTTTCTGTTGAGGCTAGACAGTCCATTACTTTGTTGAGTAACAGTGGTGAGAGTGGACATCCCTGTCTTGTTCTTTACCATAGAGGAAACGCTCTCATTTTTTTCCTATTGAGGATGATATTAGCTGTGGGGTTTTCATATATGGCCTTTATCATGTTGAGGTATGTTCCCTCTATGCCTACTTTGTTGAGGGTTTTTATCAAGCATCGGTGCTGTACTTTGTGAAATGATTTTTCTCCATCTATTCAAATGATCATATGTTTATTTTCTTTTACTAATGTGGTGTATCACGTTGATAGATTTGGGAATATTGAGGGGCATCTGGGTTAAGTTGGTTAAGCATCTGACTCTTGATTTTGGCTCAGGTGGTGATCTCATGGTTCATGAAAGCAAGCCCTGTGTTGGGGCTGACAGCATGGAGCCTGCTTGAGAGTCTCTCTCCCTCTGTCTCTGCCTCTCAAAAATAAATAAACTTAAAAAAAAGGATTTGGAAATATTGAACCACCTTCGCAATGCAGGAATAAATTCCGCTTGATCATGGTGAATAATTCTCTTAATGTATGATTGGATTCAATTTCCTAGTATTTTATTGAGAATTTTTGCAACCATGTAAATCAGGGATATTGGCCTGTAGTTGTCTTTTTTAGTGGAGTCTTTGTCTGGTTTTGATATCAGGATGATGCTGCCCTCATAGAATGAATTTGGAAGTTTTCCTTCCGATTCTATTTTTTCAAAATACTTCAAGACAAATAGGTACGAACTCTTCTTTAAATGTTTGTAAAATTCCCCTGTGAAGCCATCTGGACCTGGACTTCTGTTTGTTGGGAGGGTTTTGATTACCGATTCAATTTCTTTGTTGTTTATGGGTCTGTTCAAATTTTCTATTTCCTCCTACTTCACTTTTGGTAGTTTTTGTGTTTCTAGGGATTTATCCTTTTCTTCAGGTTGTACAGTTTGTTGGCAAATAATTTTTCATAATCTCTTATAATTGTATTTCTGTGGTGTTGGATGTTATTTCTCCTCTCTCATTTGTGATTTTATTTGTTTCCTTTTACTTTTCTATTTGATAAGTCTGGCTAGGGGATTTCAATAATTTTTTCAAAGAACAAGCTCATGTTTTCATTGATGTGTTGTATTGTTTTTTTAGTTTCTATATCATCTATTTCTGTGCTAATCTTTATTATTTCCCTCCTTCTGCTGGCATTCGGCTTCTTTTGTTACTCTTTTTATAGTTCCTTTAGGTATAAGGTATAAGATTAGGTTGTTTGACATTTTTCTTGATTCTTGAGCTAGTCCTATATTGCTATCAACTACCCTCTCAGGGCTGCTTTTTTGCATCCCAAAGGTTTTGGACTGTTGCATTTTTATTTTCATTGGTTTCCATGTATTTTTTAAAATTTCTTCTTTGATTTCCTCGTTGACCCATCGTCGTTTGGTAGCATGTTATTTTACCTCCATGTATTTGTGGTCTTCATTTTTTTTTTTATCGTGATTGACTTCAAGTTTCATGGTATTGTGGTCAGAAAATATGCATGGTATGACCTCAGTTGTTTTTGTACTTGTTAAGGCCTGATTTGTGACCTAGTATGTGATCTGTTCTGGAGAATGTCCCATGTGTACATGAAAAGAATGTGTATTCTGCTACTTTAAGATGAAATATTCTGAATATATATGTTAAGTCCATCAGGTCCAGTGTGTCATTCAAAGCCATTATTTCTTTGTTGATTTTCTGTTTAGATGATCTGTCTGTTGTTGTAAGTGGGGTATTAAAGTTCCCTACTAGTATTGTATTATTATCAGTGAGTTACTTTATGTTTGTTGTTAAGTGTTTTATATATTTGGGTGCTTTCATGTTGGGTGCATAAATATTTACAATTGTTTGATCTTCTTGTTGGATAGTCACCTTTATTATGATATAATACCCTTCTTTGGTTTTAAAGTCTGATTTGTCTGATATAGTTTGTATTGCTATTCTGGCTTTCTTTTGATATGCATTTGCATGATAAATATTTCTCCATCCCCTCACTCTCAATTTGCAGGTGACTTTAGGTCTAAAATGAGTCTCTTATAGGCAGAATATAGTTAGGTCTTGTTTTTTTATCCATTCTGACACCCTGTGTCCTTTGATTGGAGCATTTATTCCATTTACAATCAGAATAATCATTGACGTATATGTATTTAGTGCCATTTTATCACTTATTTTGTTATTTCTGGAGATTTTCTCTGCTCCTTTCTTGTCTTTGTCACTTTTGATCTTTCCTTTCCACTCAAATAGTCCCCTTTCAAATATTTCTTACAGGGCTGGGTTAGTGGCCATGAACTCTTTTAGTTTTTGTTTGTCTAGGATTTATCTTTCCTTCTATTCTGAATGATAGCCTTTCTGGATAGAGTATTTCTGTCTGCAGATTTTTCTCATTCAGCATTTTGAATATAGCATGCCACTCTTGGCTTGCCATGTTTCTGTTGAGAAATTTCTGGCTAGCTTTATGGCTTTTCCCTTGTAAGCTAAGGACTTCTTTTGTCTTGGTGCTTTTAAGATTTTTTTCTTTATTGCTATATTTTGCAAATTTAATTACAATATGTCTTGGTGTTGGCCTGCTTTTGTTGATTTTGATGGGAGTTCTCTGTGTGTCCTGCATCTTGATGTCTATTTCCTTCCACAGATTAGGGAAGTTTTCAGCTATTATTTCCTCAAATAAATCTTCTGACCCCTTTTCTCTGTCTTCTTCTTGTGGTGCTATAATATGAATGTTTTTACACTGGATGGATTCCCTGAGTTCCCTAAGTCTATTCTTGTGTTCCATAATTATTTCTCTTTTTTGTTCAGCTTGTTTTCCCATGATTTTGGCATCTATCACTTATTTGTTCCTCTGCTTCTTCTAGCCTTGGTTCATTCCATCAAGCCTGTTTCAATTTCATTTTATTTTTTGTTTCTGATTGCTTTTTATCTCCTTTTTCTCTGCAGTACGGGCCTCCCTGAAGTCTTCCATTCTTTTCTCAAGCCCAGTGAATATACTTATGATTGTTCCTTGAAATTCTCCATCAGGCATGTGACTTATATCTGTTTTACTGAGGTATCTGGCCTTGATGTTAGTTTGTTCTTTCATTTGGGATGAATTCCTCCTTCTTGGCATTTTGTCTGTGTCTGCAACTTCTCTGTGTTAGAATAGCCTGTTATGTCTCCTGCTCCTGAGATTAATGGCTTTATGAATAAGAGGTCAGATAGTGTGGCCCTTCAGGGAGTATCTCAGGTGTGTGTTGCATGTATCTGCTGTTGTGTTTTGGCTGCTCTGTCCTTTAGGCCAGTCATCTGCAGAAGCTCTCCTAAACTGCAGTGGGCAGTGTTTGTCCATGGCCATAATGTGGTGAGTTTTAACTATGTTTACTCTGGTCTGCTTGTTAAATGAGACCTGATACTACTTTCACTAGAAATGAAGCCCTGATGAATTTTCTGGTGGGGAGACATGGTGTTGGCCGAAGTTTTTCCTGCTCTTCTGAGGAAGGGGCCCGCTGCACTGGGACTGAGGAAAACTTGACTGAGAAGGGCAGTGCTGCTAGAGCGGAGGGTGTAAATAGGTTAGGCAACCAGTGTTGCTTTCCACAGGTGGCCCTGTATTAATGCTGAGGAGCTGGGGAGGGAAATGACTCTGCCCAACTCCTTTGTCCTCAGAGAGGCATCTCTCTGAACCATCTCTCAGAGACTTACTCCAAGAAAAGGAAATAATACCCCCACCCATGTGTGTTCTAAGAGTTCTTTAGATCTCTTATTTCCATCTCCCCCCAGGTTGTTATCCTATTTTCTCTCCAGGAGTAGGTAGTGCCCTCCGGGCTCTATCCCAGCCCTGCCTGCTGACCCTTAAAACTCCAGTCTTTAAGCCTTCCTGATTGCAAGAACCCACAAAAATTAGCCCCTCTCATTTTCCTTGGAAATGGCTTTGGGGAAATGTTCCCCTTGTGTGTTCCCCTGTGTGCTCCTCTCTCTGTTGCCTTTTTCTATGACCACAACTCCCTCCCCTCTGCAACACGCTCGATCTGTTTCTCCCCTAAACCATGTCTCTGCATTTCCTACCTTCTTCAATGTGGTTTCTTCTCTCCCTTTAGCTGCATTTCCTACCTTCTTCAATGTGGTTTCTTCTCTCCCTTTAGTTGTGGAGTTTGTTCTGTCAGTGGTCAGGCTTATTTCTGGGGCATTAGAATCATTTGTGAGCCAGTTGTGTTGAGGGATGACAGGAGCCTAGGGTTCTCCTACTATGCTGTCATGTTAGCTCTATCCTATGTCCTTTTATTTTTGAAAACTGTCATAATAATGAAGACTGAGATTAATTGATAGATAACCCATATTACAATTCTAATATGGCAAATGTTGCTTTCATGTTCTTATTGAAATTATCATTTACACTCGTCAGTTAATATTGTGATAGGATTTTCAATTTGTTTATTTTTGAGTAGCCGAAGCTGTAACTGAAGCCCATGAAAGTCAAAATCTTTAACTCACTGTTCTAGGAAAAATATAAGCAGAAAATTTAGGTAGAGATTGGATTTGGCTTATATTGATGTATTGAATTAGTTGGAAAGGTGATGTCTACCACTATAGTAGTCCATGCTTCTGAGTTAGTGCTTATGTTAGGGTTTCAACATTTTGAAGTAACTGTCTGGAACATCAGACAAGTTCATATTCAAGTGCAGATAATAAAACCATATTGGAAATTATTTTTATATTATCAACCATTTAGATTTAATTTGTCTTGTTTCTTTTAATCATTGAACATGATTGGGATTTGACTACACATGCTTCCCACATGGTGGGAGTTCCTACTGTAAGCAGTAAGAATTATTCAGTGGGATGATATTCCCCAGTGATGTTTGTCGTCTACTCGCCTGCAGATTTTGTGAAAAATTGTAACTCTGTCTTCTGAAATTTGGACCTTTTTAGCAAGTGAGGCATTATTTGTAGGGTTAATCACTTGCATGACTCTGGGCCTAGGAAAATTTCTAAATGGTACAAAATTAACACACTACTCAAAACAAGATTGTTTTTAATGACATGAACTTCAGAGCAGTTTAAACTGTGTAGATTCCAGAAAAAAAGCCTGACACAATAAAAATGACACTCAAATAGTATAGCAGTGTTTTTCAAATGTTGAATGTGCATCAGAATTACCTTGGTCTTACCACTAGAATTTCTGATTTGGTCGGTCTGGAGTAAGGCCTGAGGACTTGAGTTTCTAAGTTCTTGGATAATGGTGATGTTGCTGGTCTGCTGGTCACACTTTTATTTAGATACTTTTACAATACAAGCATCTCATGATATAAATTTCCTTATAAATACTAAATTAGGACTTCTTGAGGAGGACGATGACGGCATAGGAGGGCGCTGGGCGCACCTCGTCCTGCTGATCACTTAGATGTCACCCACACCTGCCTGAATAACACAGAAAACTGCCAGAAGACTAGAAAAATGGACTCTCCAGAGCCTAGTGTAGACAAGAGGCCCACAGAAGAGGGTAGGAAGGGCTGAGAGGTGGTGTGCGCTACACGGACTGGCAGGAGGGAGCCAGGACGGTGGAGGGGCAGCCCGCCTGGCAAGGCAGAGCCCCCAAGTCTGGCTTGCAAAAGCAGAGGGGCCAGACTGCATGAATTCTAACAGCCAGCAGGACTTAACATCTGGAATGCTATAAGTCAACAGCTCTGCTCGGAGAGTGGGAGGGCGAGAGGACACCAGGAGTGAGAGGTGTTGAGCCCTGGAAGACAGAGCTCAGCTTGGCGGGGAATAAAGTCGCTGACCAGCGCCATCTCCCTCTCCCATCACCCAGGTGAAATCCCAAAGGGAACCAGTTTCCGTCACCGAACTTACTTGCACCGCACAAACACCCAATGCTGTGCTTCTGTGGATCCATCCCTCTGACGGGTCGGCCTCCCTCTCGGTGCTGCAGGACCCCTCCCGCAGCAGATCAATGATAGCAAAGCAAGCTGAGCCTGCTCCTCCTGACCCTGTGCACCTTGCAGATCCACCCCGGCTAATACGCCAGATCCCATCAAAGGAGCACCACAAGCCTGGCAGTGTGCAAGTAGCCCAGACAGGGGCCACACCAGTCCACAGTGAGTCCTTCCCCTGGGAGAGGGGAAGATAAGGTACACACCAGTCTGACTGTGGCCCCAGCGGTGGACCGGGGGCAGACATCGGGTCTGACTACGGCCCCCCAACCAACACAAGTTACTCCAGACAGCACAGGGGAAGTGCCCTGCAGTTTGGTGCCGCCCTAGGGACTACCCAAAATGATGAAACAAAAGAAATCTCCTCAAAAGAAACTCCGGGAAGTAGCGACAGCTAACGAATTGATCAAAACTATTTAAGCAATATAACGGAACAAGAATTTAGAACAATAGTCATAAAATTAATCGCTGGGGTTGAAAAAAGTATAGAGGACTGCAGAGAATCTAGTGCTACAGAGATCAAGGACTAAGAAATAGTCATGAGGAGCTAAAAAATGTTATAAATGAGGTGCAAAATAAAATGGAGGCGTCCACACCTCAGATTGAAAGCCAGAGGAGAGAATAGGTGAATTAGAAGATAAAATTATCGAAAAAGAGGAAGCTGAGAAAAAGAGAGATAAAAAAATATCCAGGAGGATGAAGGGAGAATTAGAGAACTTAAGTGATGCAATGAAACGGAACAATATCCATATAATAGGAAATCTGGAAGAGGAAGAGAGAGAGAAAGGGGATGAAGGTGTGCTTGAACAAATCATAGCTGAGAATTTCCCTTATCAGAGGAAGGAAAAAGGCATTGAAATCCAAGAGGAACAGAGAACTCCCTTCAGACGTAACTTGAATCGATCTTCTGCATGACATATCATAGTGAAACTGGCAACATACAAGGATAAAGAGAAAAGTCTGAAAGCAGCTAGGGATAAACACGCTCTAACATGCAAAGGGAGACCGATGAGACTAGTGGCAGACCTGTCTACTGAAACTTGGCAGGCCAGAAAGGAGTGGCAGGAAATCTTCAATGTGAGGAACAGAAAAAATATGCAGCCAAAAATCCTTTACCCAGGAAGTCTGTCATTCAGAATAGGAGAGATAAAGGTCTTCCCAAAAAAGCAAAAACTGAAGGAATTCATCACCACTAAACCAGCCCTACAAGAGATCCTAATGGGGATTCTGTGAATGAAATGTTGCAAGGACCACAAAGTACCAGAGACATAACTACAAGAATGAAACCTACAGACATCACAAGGACTCTAAACCCATATCTTTCTATAATAACACTGAACGTAAATGGACTAAATACACCAACCAAAATACATAGGGTATTAGAATGGATAAAAAAAAAGACTCATCTATTTGTTGTCTACAAGAGACTCATTTTAGACCTGAGGACACCTTTAGATTGAGAGTGAGGGGATGGAGAACTATTTATAATGCCACTGGAAGTCAAAAGAAAGCTGGAGTAGCCATACTTATATCAGACAAACTAGACGTTAAATTAAAGTCTGAAACAAGAGTTGAAGAAGGACATTATATAATAATTACAGGGTCTATCCATCAGGAAGAGCTAACAATTATAAATGTCTATGCGCCGAATACTGGAGCCCCCAATATATATAAAACAATTACTCACAAACATAAGCAACCTTATTGATAAGAATGTGGTAATTGCAGGGGACTTTAACACCCCACTTACACAAATGCATAGATCATCTAGACACAGGATCAATAAAGAAACAAGGGCCCTGAATGATACATTGGATCAGATGGACTTGACAGATCTATTTAGAACTCTGCATCCCAAAGGAACAGAATATACTTTCTTCTGGAGTGCACATGGAACATTCTTCAAGATAGATCACATACTGTGTCACAAAACAGCCCTTCATAAGTATACAAGAATTGAGATCATACCATGCATACTTTCAGACCACAATGCTATGAAGCTTGAAATCAACCACAGGAAAAAGTGTGGAAAACCTCCAAAAGCATGGAGGTCAAAAAACACCCTATGAAAGAATGAGTGGATCAACCAGGCAAATAGAGAAAAAATTTAAAAATATATGGAAACAAATGAGGATGAAAATAAAGCAATCCAAACACTTTGGGATCGGCGAAGGGAGTCCTGAGAGGAAAATACATTGCAATTCTGGCCTATCTCAAGGAACAAGAAAAATCCCAAATACAAAATTTAACAGAACACCTAAAGGAAATAGAAGCAGAACAGCAAAGACACCCAAAACTCAGCAGAAGAGAAATAATAAATATCAGAGCAGAAATAAACAATATAGAATCTAAAAAAACTGTAGAGCATATCAACAAAACCAAGAGTTGTTTTTTTTTTTTTTTTGTCTTTGAGAAAATAAACAAAATTGATAAACCTTTAGCCAGGCTTCTCAAAAAGAAAAGGAAGATGGCCAAAATAGATAAAATCATGAATGAAAATGGAATTATTACAACCAATTTCTCAGAAATACATGCAATTATCAGGGAGTACTATGAAAAATTATATGCCAACACACTGGACAACCTGGAAGAAATGGACACATTTCTAAGCACACACACACTTCCAAAACTCAAACAGGAAGAAATAGAAAACTTGAATAGATCCATAACCAGTGAAGAAATTGAATCGGTTATCAAAAATCTCCCAACAAATAAGAGTCCAGGACCAGATGGCTTCCCTGGGGAATTCTACCAGACATTTAAAGCAGAGATAATACCTATCCTTCTCAAGCTGTTCCAACAAATAGAAAGGGAAGGAAAACTTGCAGACTCATTCTATGAAGCCAGCATTACTTTGACTCCTAAAGCAGACAGAGACCCAGTAAAAAAAGAGAACTACAGGCCAATATCCCTGATGAATATGGATGCAAAAATTCTCAACAAGATACTAGCAAATCGAATTGAACAGCATATAAAAAGAATTATTCACCATGATCAAGTAGGATTCATTCCTGGACTGCAGTGCTGGTTCAACATTTGCAAGTCAATCAATGTGATACATCACATTAATAAAAGAAAAGTTAAGAACCACATGATCCTGTCAATGGATGCAGAAAAAAGCATTTGACAAAATTCAGCATCCTTTGTTAATAAAAACCTTCGAGAAATTCGGGAGAGGAGGCACAAACTTAAACATCATCAAAGCTATTTATGAAAAGCCCACAGCTAATATCATTCTCAATGGGGAAAAACTGAGAGCTTTCCCCCCGATATCAGGAACATGACAGGGATGCCCACTCTCACCGCTGTTGTTTCACATAGTGTTGGAAGTGCTAGCATCAGCAATCAGACAACAAAAGGAAATCAAAGGCATCAAAATTGGCAAAGATGAAGTCAAGCTTTCACTTTTTGCAGATCACATATTATATATGGAAAATCTGATAGACTCCACCAAAAGTCTGCTAGAACTGAGACATGAATTCAGCAAAGTTGCAGGATGCAAAATCAATGTACAACAATCAGTTGCTTTCTTATAAACTAATAATGAAGCAACAGAGACAAATAAAAAGCTGATCCCATTCACAAAGCTTTTGAAGGAAATTGAAGAAGATATAAAGAAATGGAAAAACATTCCATGCTCACGTATTGGAAGAATAAATAGTGTCAAAATGTCAATACTACCCAAAGCTATCTACACATACAATGCAATCCCAATCAAAATTGCACCAGCATTCTTCTCAAAGCTAGAACAAGCAATCCTAAACTTTGTATGGAACAACCAAAGGCCCTGAATAGCCAAAGTAATTTTGAAGAAGACCAAAGCAGGAGGAATCACAATCCCAGACCTTAGCCTCTACTACAAATCTGTAATCATGAGGACAGCATGGTATTGGCACAAAAACAGACACATAGACCAATGGAATGGAATAGAAACCCCAGAATTAGACCCACAAAATATGGCCAACTAATCTTTGACAAAGCAGGAAAGAATATCCAATGGAAAAAAGACAGTCTGTTTAACAAATGGTGCTGGGAGAACTGGCCAGCAACATGCAGAAGGACGAAACTACACCCCTTTCTTACATCATTCACAAAAATAAAGTCAAAATGGATAAAGGACCTGAATGTATGACAGGAAACCATCAATACCCAAGAGGAGAAAGCAGGAGAAAACCTCTCTGACCTCAGCTGCAACAATTTCTTACTTGACACATCCACAAAGGCAAGGGAATTAAAAGCAAAAACGAATTATTGGAACCTCATGAAGATAAAAAGCTTATGCACTGCAAAGGAAACTATTAACAAAACTAAAAGGCAACCGATGGAATGGGAAAAGATATTTGCAAATGACATATCGGACCAAGAGCTAGTATCCAAAATCTGTAAAGAACTCACCCAACCTCACACCCGAAAAACACATAATCCAGTGAAGAAATGGGCAGAAAACATGAATAGACACTATTCTAAAGAAGACATCCAGATGGCCAACAGCTCCATGGAAAGTTGCTCAACGTCGCTCCTTATCAGGGAAATGCAAATCAAAACCACACTCAGATACCACCTCACGCCAGTCAGAGTGGCTCAAATGAACAAATCAGGAGACTATAGATGCTGGCGAGGATGTGGAGAAACGGGAACCCTCTTGTACTGTTGGTGGGAATGCAAACTGGTGCAGCCGCTCTGGAAAATAGTGTGGAGGTTCCTCAAAAAATTAAAAATAGATCTACCCTATGACCCAGTAATAGCACTGCTAGGAATTTACCCAAGGGATACAGGAGTACTGATGCATAGGGGCACTTGTACCCCAATGTTTACAGCAGCACTTTCAACAATAGCCAAATTATGGAAAGAGTGTAAATGTCCATCAACTGATGAATGGAGAAAGAACTTGTGGTTTATATATACAATGGAATACTACGTGGCAATGAGAAAGAATGAAATATGGCCTTTTGTAGCAATGTGGATGGAACTGGAAAGTGTGATGCTAAGTGAAATAAGTCATACAGAGAAAGACAGATATCATATGTTTTCACTGTTATGTGGATCCTGAGAAACTTAAAAGAAGACCATGGGGGAGGGGAAGGAAAAAAGCACAAAAGAGGTTAGAGAGGGAGGGAGCCAAAACATGAGACTCTGAAAAATGGGAACAAATTTAGGGTTGATGGGGGGTGGGAGAAAGGGAAGTATGGCTGATGGGCATTGAGGAAGACACCTGTTGGGTTGAGTACTGGGTATTGTATGGAAACCAATTTGATAATAAATTTTAAATTTAAAAATAAATTAAATACTATATTAGCTGTACCCCATAAATTATATATTTTCAATTTCATTTTGAATGAAACTCTTTTTAATTTCTGTTTTGATTTTTCCTTATATAGGGTTATTTTAGAAGTGTATTTAGTTTCCAAATTTTATAACATTTTCTAGATGCTTTTTTATTATTGATTCCTAATTTAATTCAGGGAATATACATTATATGTTTTGAAATCTTTAAATTTATTAAGACTTGTATTATGGCCCAGAATATAGTCTCTTTTGGTAAGTCTTCCCTGTGTGCTTGAGAAGTATGTGTATTCCTGGCAGAGGGTCTAAAATATCACTATAAGTAGGGAAACAAAATGACCAAAGTCACAACAACAGAGAGCAAGTAACACTCTCCAAAAAACACCTCCTGAAAGGCCAGGCCCTGGACAGTGCATGACCCTGTTTTAATATAGCAGTGCTCAGAAGTGCAGAGTACATAACAAGATTTTAAAACTTGTAAGGGACAGAAAACTTGCCAAAATGATGAAATGGAAGAATTCCCCTCAAAATAAATTCCAGGAAGAAGTGACAGCTAAAGAATTGATCAAAACAGATATAAGCAATATAACTGAACAAGAATTTAGAATAAAAGTTATAAAATTAATCACTGGGCTTGAAAAAAGCGTAGAAGACAGCAGAGAGTCTATTCCTGCAGAGATCAAGGAACTAAAAAATAGTCATGATGAATTAAAAATGCTATAAATGAGGGGCAAAATAAAATGCAGGCAGCCACAGCACGGATTGAAGAGGAAGAGGGGAGAAAGGTGAATTAGAAGATAAAATTATGGAAAAAGAGGAAGCTGAGAAAAAGAGATAAAAAAAATCCACCATCATTAGGGGGAGAATTAGAGAACTAAGTGATTCAATCAAATGGAACAATATCTGTATCATAGGAATTCCAGAAGAGGAAGAGAGAGAGAAAGGGGCTGAAGGTGTACTTCAACAAATTATAGCTGAGAACTTCCTCAATCAGGGAAGGAAACAGACATCGAAATCCAAGAGGCACAGAGAACTCCCTTCAGATGTAACTTGAATCAATCTTCTGCACAACATACCATAGTGAAAGTGGCAAAATACAAGGATAAAGAGAAAATTCTGAGAGCAGCCAGGGATAAATGGGCCTTAACATACAAAGGTAGACACATAAGGGTAGTAGCAGTCCAGTAACTGAAATTTGGCAGGCCAGATAGGAATGGCAGGAAATCCTCAATGTGATGAACAGGAAAAATATGCAGCCTAGAATCCTTTATCAAGCAAGCCTGTCATTCAGAATAGGAGAGATAACGGTCTTCCCAAACATACAAAAACTGAAGAAATTCATCACCACTAAACCAGCCCTACAAGAAATCCTAAGAGGGACGCTGTGAGTGAAATGTTGCAAGGACCACAAAGTACCAGAGACATCACTAGTAGCATGAAACCTGCAGATAACACAATGACTCTAAACCCATATCTCTCAATAATAACACTGAATGTAAATGGACTAAATGCTCTCATCAAAAGAAAAGGTTTAATAATGGATATAAAAAAAAGACCCATCTATGTCCTGTCAACAAGAGACTCATTTTAGATCTTCAGATTGAAAGTGAGGGAATGGAGAACTATCTATCATGCTACTGGAAGTCAAAAGAAAGCTGGAGTAGCCATACTTATATCAGACAAACTAGACTTTAAATTAAAGGCTGAAACGAGATGAAGAAAGGCATTATATAATAATTACAGGGTCTATCCGTCAGGAAGTGCTAACGATTATAAATGCTTATGCACCAAATTCTAGGGCACGCAAGTATATAAAACAATTAATCACAAACATAAGCAACCTTATTGATAAGACTGTGGTAACTGCAGGGGACTTTAATACTCCACTTACAACAATGGACAGATCATCTAGACAGAAAATCAGTAAAGAAACAATGGGCCTGAATGATACACTAGACCAGATGGACTTGACAGATATATTTAGAACTCTGCATCTTGAAGCAGTAGAATATAATTTTTCCTCAAGTGCACATGGGACATTCTCCAAAATAGCTCACATACTGGGTCACAATATAGCCGTCAATAAATATGAAAGAATTGAGTTCGTATCATGCACACTTTCAGATCACAATGTTATGAAACTTGAAATCAACCAAAGGAAAAAGCCTGGAAAACCTCCAAAAGCATGGAGGTTAAAGAACACCCTAGTAAAGAATGAATGGGTCAACCAGGCAATTAGAGAAGAAATTAAAAAATATATGGAAACCAATGAAAAGGAAAACACAGCAATCCAAACGCTTTACAACCATTCCCTGAAAAATACAAACAATTATCAGAGAATACTATGAAAAATTATATGGCAACAAACTGGACAACCTGGAAGAAGTTACATCACATTAATAAAAGAAAGAATAAGAACCATGTGATCCTGTGAATAGATGCAGAAAAAGCATTCGACAAAATATAGCATCCTTTCTTAATAAAAAGCCTCAAGAATGTCGGTACAGAAGGAACATATTTAAGTATCATCAAAGTTATTTATGAAAAGCCCACAGCTAATATCATCCTCAGTGGGGAAAAACAGAGCTTTCCACCTCAGTTCAGCAACACGACAGGGATGTCCACTCCCACCATTGTTGTTTAACATAGTGTTTGAATTCACTGATAGCATCAGCAATCAGACAACAAAATGAAATCGAAGGCATCAAAATTGGTGATGACGAAGTCAAACTTTCACTTTTCACAGACGACGTGATACTCTACATGGAAAACCCGACAGCCTCCATCAAAAGTCTGCTAGAACTGATACATGAATTCAGCAATGTCACAATATACAAAATCAATGTACAGAAATCAGTTGCATTTTTATACACCAATAATGAAGCAACAGAAAGAAAAATAAAGAAACTAATCCCATTTACAACCACAGCAAGAACCATAAAATACCTAGGAATAAACCTAACCAAAGATGTAAAAGATCCGTATGCTGAAAAATATAGAAAGCTTATGAAGGAAATTGAAGAAGCCACAAATAAATGAAAAAACATTCCATGCTCATGGATTTGGAAGAATAAATATTGTTAAATTGTCGGGGCACCTGAGTGGCTCAGTTGGTTGAGTATCCAACTTTGGCTCACGTCATGACCTGGCTGTTCATGAGTTTGAGCCCTGCGTTGGGCTCTGTGCTGACCGTTTGGAGCCTGGAGCCTGCTGCCAATTCTCTCTCTCTCTCTCTCTCTCTCTCTCTCTCTCTCTCTGTCTCTGCTCCTCCTCCTCTCCCACTCACACTCTGTCTCTTAAAAATGAATAAACGTTAAAAAAATTAAAATGTCAATACTACCCTGAGCAAGCCACACATTCAATGCAATCCCAATCAAAATCGCACTAGCATTATTCTCAAAGCTAGAACAAGCAATCCTAAAATTTGTATGCAATCACAAAAGACTCCAAATAGCCAAAGTAATATTAAAGAAGAAAACCAAAATGGGAAGCATCACAATCCCAGACTTTAGCCTCTACTACAAAGCTGCAATCACCAAGACAGCATGGTATTGGCACAAAAACAGACACATAGACCAATGGAATAGAATAGAGACCCCAGAATTGGACCCACAAATGTATGGCCAACTAATTTTTGACAAAGCAGGAAAGAGTATCCAATGGAAAAAAGAGAGTCTCTTCAACACATGGTGCTGGGGGAACTGGACAGCAACATGCAGAAGAATGAAACCTGACCACTTTCTTACACCATTCACAAAAATAAAGTCAAAATGGATAAAGGACCTGAATGTGAGACAGGAAACCATCAAAACCCTAGAGGAGAAAGCAGGAAACAACCTCTTTGACCTCAGCTGCAGCAATTTGTTACACAACACATCTCCAAAGACAAGGGAATTAAAAGCAAAAATTAACTATTGGTACTTCATCAAGATAAAAAGCTTCTGCACTGCAAAGGAAACAATCGACAAAACTAAAAGGCAACCAAAGGAATGGGAAAAGATATTTGCAAATAACATATCGGATAAAGGGCTAGTATCTAAAATCTATAAAGAACTCACCAAAGTCCACACCTGAAAGACACAAAATCCAGTGAAGAAATGGGAAGAAGTCATGAATAGACATTTCTCTAAAGAAGACATCCAGATGGCCAACAGGCACATGAAAAGATGCTCAACATCACTCCTCATCAGGGAAATACAAATCAAAACCACATTGAGATACCACCTCACACCAGTCAGAGTGGCTCAAATGAACAAATCAGGAGACTATAGATGCTGGTGAGGATGTGGAGAAACGGGAACCCTCTTGCACTGTTGGTGGGAATGCAAACTGGTGTAGCCACTCTGGAAAACAGTGTGGAGGTTCCTCAAAAATTTAAAAATAGAACTACTCTATGACCCAGCAATAGCACTGCTAGGAATTTACCCAAGTGATACAGGAGTGCTGATGCATAGGGGCACGTGTACCCCAATGTTCATAGCAGCACTCTCAATAGCCAAATTATGGAAAGAGCTTAAATGTCCATCAACTGACGAATGGATAAAGAAGTTGTGGTTTATATATACAATGGAATACTACTTGGCAATGAGAAAGAGTGAAATTTGGTCATTTGCAGCAACGTGGATGGAACTGGAGGGTATGATGCTAAGTGAAATAAGTCAGTCAGAGAAGGACTGATACCATAATGTTTTCAGTCACATGTGAATCTGGAGAAACTTAACAGAAGAAAGTGGGGAAGGGGAAGGGAGAAAAAATTTATAGAGACGGAGGGAGTCAAACCACAAGAGACTTAAATAGAATAAACTGAGGGTTAATGAGAAGTGGGGGAGAGGGAAAAGTGGGTGATGGGCATTGAGGAGGCCACTTGGGATGAGCACTGGGTGTTGTACGGAAACCAATTTGGCAATGTTATATTTTAAAAAATAATAAAAACAGAAAAGTATGTGTATCCTATTATTGTTGAATGTTGTATAAAATGTCAATTAGGTTAAGTTAGTTGATAGTTTTGTTCAAGTCCTTGTTTTACAGATATTTGTTAATTTGTTCTATCAGTTATTGAGAGAAGGGTGTTGAAATCTCTGACTAAATTTTTTGATTTGTGTGTTTCTCATTTCGGTTCCATCAATTTTTGCCTCATGTATTTTGAAGCTCTCATGTTAGGTGCATAAATTTTAGGATTGGTATATCCTCTTTATAGATTGGAACTTTATCATTATGGAATGTCTTCTTTTACTCCTGGTAATATTCTTTCTTCTGAAATCTACTTTGGCTGGCATTTTATATACATTCCAGCTTTCTTTTGATTGTGTTAGTATATTATACCTTTTTCTATCCTTCTTCTTTTAACCTATTTGTGTTTTTATATTAAATTGGGTTTCTTGCCCATGGGGGAGGGGAAGAAAAAAAATGAGGTTAGAGTGGGAGAGAGCCAAAGCATAAGAGACTTAAAAACTGAGAACAAACTGAGGGTTGATGGGGGGGGGTGGGAGGGGAGGGTGGGTGATGGGTATTGAGGAGGGCACCTTTTGGGATGAGCACTGGATGTTGTATGGAAACCATTTTGACAATAAATTTCATATATTGAAAAAAAAAGTATCTGGCATAAGATGTAAAATAAATAAATACATACATACATACATACATACATACATAAATAAATAGGGTTTCTTGTAGGTAGGCTAGAGTTGGGTCTTGCTTTTTTATCCAATTCAATAGTTTCTGCTTTTTAATTGGGGTATCTAGACCATTTTCTCTTAATGTGATTATTGGTTTTAAATCTACCATCTTGATATTTGCTTTCTCTTAGTCCCATTTGTTCTTTATTTGCTTTTTCTTCTTTTTCTAACTTCTTTTGGATTGAGTATTATTTATGATTCCATTTTATTTCTTTTACTGTCTTGTTAGATATAATGCTTTGGTTTTTTAATGGTTCCTTTAGAGCTTATAATATGTACCTTTAACTTATCACAGTCCATTTCACCTATAAGAACTTAAATAATATACATCCATTCCCCCCTTCCTAGCCTTTGTGCTATCATTATCATACATTTTACTTCTACACATGTGAAACCCCATAATGTATAATTATTTTTCTTTCAAGCTATTTTATTTATTTATTTATTTATTTATTTATTTATTCCTTCATTCATTCATTCATTCATTTAGAGAGTGCATGAGCAAGGGAGGGGCAGAGAGAAATGGAGAGAGAATCCCAAGTAGGCTTTGCACTGTCAGCACAGAGTCTGATGTGGGGCTCAAACTCATGAACCATGAGATCATGACCTGAGCTGAAATCAATAGCCAGACACTTAACTGAGCCAGTCAGGTGCCCCTCAAGTTATCTTTTTAAAATTTTTTTTTTTCAACGTTTATTTATTTTTGGGACAGAGAGAGACAGAGCATGAACGGGGGAGGGGCAGAGAGAGAGGGAGACACAGAATCGGAAACAGGCTCCAGGCTCTGAGCCAACAGCCCAGAGCCCGACGCGGGGCTCGAACTCACGGACCGCGAGATCGTGACCTGGCTGAAGTTGGACGCTTAACCGACTGCGCCACCCAGGCGCCCCTCAAGTTATCTTTTAAAGAGATATACAACAAAATAAGAAAAAAAGAAGTCTTTTCATTCATTTTGGGTGCTTTCCATTTCTTTGTGTAGATCCAGATTTCCATCCGGTATTATTTTCCTTCTACTCAAAGGACTTAGTTTAATATTTAGTATAGTGCAGGTCCCCTAGTAATGGATTCTTTCAGTGTTTGAGTGTCTGAAAAAGTATTTTACTGATAGAGAATTCTATATTGGAAGCTTTTGTTTCTTTCAATACTATAAAGATGATTCACTATCTTTCTTGCATGTTTATAAGTCTTCTGTTTACGTTTAATGTAATTACTGATCAAGTTGGATTTATGTCTGCCATTTTGCTATTTGTTTCCTAGATGTCTTATATATATGTTTTGTTTTCTATTCCCCCATTCCTGCTTTTTTTATGTTAGATATTTTCTAGTGTGCCTGTATCAAGGCTCCCCAAGAGCACCCCCAGGCCTCAATAGGACTCAGATTTATATTCATGGTTATGATTTTTTAAATTAAGTTTTAAAATTAATTCCAGTTAACATACAGTGTTATATTATTTTCAGGTGTGTGATATAGTGATTCAACAATTGCCTAAATTACCTGCTGCTCATCACAAGTGCATTTCTTAATCCCAATCACCTATTTAACCCATCACCCCCCACTCCACCTTTGCCTCTGGTAACTATCAGTTTGTTCTCTATAGTTAAGAGCCTGTTTCTTGGTTACTTTCTCTCTCTCTTTCTCTTTGCTCATTTTGTTTCTTAAATTCCACACATAAGTGAAATCATATGGTATTTGTATTTCTCTAACTGACTTATTTCAGTTAGCATTATACTCTCTAACTCCATCCATGTTGTTGCAAATGGCAAGATTTCATTATTTTTCATGGCTGAATAATATTCCTGCATGTGTGCACACATGTGTGTATGTGTGTGTGTGTGTGTATCTCACATCTTTTTTCTCCATTCATCAATCGATGGACTTATGGGCTGCTTCCATATGTTGGCTATTGTAAATAATGCTGCTATAAACATAAGGGTCCACGCACCCCTTTGAATTAGTATTTTTGTATTCTTTGGGTAAATACCTAGTAGCGAAATTGCTGGAGCATAGGGTAGTTCTATTTTTAACTTTTTGAGGAAACTCCATACTGTTTTCCAGAGTGGCTGTATCAGTTTTCATTCCCACCAACAGTGCAAGAAGTTTCCTTTTTCTCCGCATCCTTGCCAACACCTGTTGTTTCTTGTGTTATTGATTTTAGCCATTCTGACAGGTGTAAGGTGATATCTTATTGTAGTTTTCATGGTTATGATTTCTTATAGAAAAAGAATACAAAGAAAAATCAGCAAAGGGAGTAGGTACATGGAACAAAATCTGGAGGAAACCTGGAACAAAATCTGTAAGAAACCGGGCACAAGCTTCCAAGAGTTCTCTTCCAGTGGAAATGCACTGGATGCTCTTTATTTGTTTATCTACAAATTGTAGCAACATGTGTGAAGTGTGGTCCACTAGGGACATTTGCTTAAGCCTAAAATTCCAGAATTTTTATTGCAGTTTGGTCACCTTGACACACTGTGTATATGTGATTGATCACAGTTACCAAAACAGATGATTTAGGAAAGCAAGTGTGAAATCTGAAGTGGAAGCAAATAAATCACATTATTTACACAGATTAACTAGACATATTAGTACAGTGTGGTTAACAGCTCTAAGTATGCAAAAACACTTTTATGAGCTAAAACATTCCAAGAATTTAACTCCCAGTTGTTGGAATAGGGCAATTCATGAAACCAGATTCCTGGGAATGTGTAAGGTTTAAGCAACTTAGACCTGATAAGTCAACTTCCTGCACTTTTCAACCTCCAGCCCTTTGGCCTAGGCTCTCTTACAGGAAAATGGTCATATTTCTCTGAGAACCTACATTTAGTATAGCATTTATATAATAGAGATAGTAATAATATCAACAGGAGTATGCCCAGCATTTGGAAGAGCCAGTGTGGGATAGGGAGAGAAATAAAGAAGCAACTAATCCATCCTATAATGCCATTATACCACATATTTTTGTATTAATTTTCTCTTAGTCTACAGTTATTTGTACTTTGTGATAAATTTGTATAGAACTATTTAGCATATTAATTAACTGATGTTAACTAGATCTAGCTCCTCCTAAAGACAAGTATTTTCCATTGATATAACATTAGTTCCTCCTAAAGCCAACTATTTTCCATTGATATCACATCCTGAGGAGGCTTAATTTCCTAATACATACAATTATCAATATCTATATGACTTATTTATATAAGGTAATTGAATCTTACCAGTAATGCTGATATTACACCATATCACACTATGGTTTTAGTCCAGTTGTTTCATTGCACAACTCAGTAAGAATTAGAGAGATATTTATTTATTACACCTACCCTCTTTCCCGGTGTAATAGGCCTTTGCCCCATACCAGATGTTATGGATAGGATTATCATATTTGACCAGGAATTGGTTATTTTCTGTTTCCAACTCACATGGTTATATTAGTTTGCTAGGGCTGTCATAAAAAAGTACCACAGACTAAGTGACTTCAATGATAGAAATTTATTTTCTCACAGTTCTGGAGACTAGAAGTCTAAGATCCATGTGTTGGCAGGTTTATTTTTTTTCTGAGGACTCTTTCCTTAACTTATAGATGGCTACCTTCTTGCTGTGTTCTCACATGGTCTTTTCTCAGTGTACACACATCTCTGGAGTCCCTTTGTGTGTCCAAATTTCATTTTTTATAAGGATACCAATCAGTTTAGATTTGATTAAAAAGATTAGGGTGATTAACTAAATCACTTCTTTAAAGTCTCTATCTCCATTTTAGTCACATTCCGAGGTGCTGGGAGTTAGGGCTGCAATGTGAATTTTGGGGATACACAATTCAGTCCATAACATGGGGACAAACCTAGTCATCTTATCTCAGTTCATATGATTTTATGGAGATTTTTTCCATTATGTGCTGTTATGTATCATGGCTCATTCCTCCTAGGACAAATATAAGACCATAATTCAGAATGGTTCTTATTTCTGCTAACTCTGCTACAGGGTATATCTTATTTTGATTCATTCTTGGAATGAGTGCAGGCAGAGTGCATCAGTGTAAATTGCCCTTGCCCTCAGAGAGTGTCCGTAAATTTGGAGACCCATAAGATTTTCAGAAGTGTGCCCTGGAATGAAGAGTTATTGTTTCTTTGCTACTTCAGGCTCAATCTGTTTTAAAATAGTCAAGAGGTCCTGTTGGATCTTGGTTTAAACACTTTCCCAACATTGAGTCCTAGCATTGTCCAGCATTATTTATTAAATCTGCCTGATCCAGTTCACTAAAGCCTCATCTCTCCAGGCTGATTCTTGACCTTTTTCTTTCTCCTAGAAGAGTATTCATTCTAATGTTTTATTCTAACACTTCTTTTTCTTTTGAATGCCATTTATTGAAAGTGAATTCCATTTGTCCTTTGATGCTTAAACTTGTACCTGTCTCTCTTATAGCTTTCTTGTATCTCATGGACCAATGTTTAATCCACCAGATACGTTCTTGCCATTGTCTACTAATTGCCTGAATGCAATTAGAATAAATGTTTCGTACCCTAAAATGTTGGGCCCCATGTGCTAAGGTTATATAGGTAGAAGTCATGCCTACATGTAATTTACTTTCAGTATGCCTTGAAGGCTTACCCTAGCCTTCCTTATCTCAAGATGGAGCCATTTTCCATGGGGATTTGAGCCAATCATATAATGCCTACAAACTTATTCCTATCAGAAACCCATTCTACTTTACTTACTAGCTTTATAACCACAAAAGAAGTGTGTTAAGTGTTTATACATAGCACACTTTGGCATCATAGGTATGCAGATGCTGTATATTGTGACCATAATAGCCCAGAACCTTTCTAAGTATTTGGGGATCAAAGTTTATAGTTTTACATAGTGATCAGTCTGCCAGGAGTTGTGTCGTTTGATGGCTCAACAGAGCAATTCCTGGAATTTTCTTCCTAAATAATATCTTTTGTAGTTGATATAACCTGAAATTTAAGAAGCAAAATGTAGTGGCATATATCATTAAAATTTTATTCAGTCATCAACAGTGGATCCAGTTCATTATAGCATATTACCAGAATCTCTCCCAGAGTAATAATAATACCACGCAGCTTTGCAAGCTTCCATTCAACCTTGTCAAAATCCAAAATTAGGGGTGGTCTGGGCAAACATACAGTTTCACCCTCTTGATATCTGGTATAATTATGATGAGACAGTATTTTTCTCTTCGTTTGAGCCTCTTAAGGAAATATGTAATGTGGGATGTCCTTTGTTACATAACCCATGTATTATTTCTTTTACCTACAACTACTATCTTTATTCTTTGTATTTGTCATTGGTTTTAACCCAAACCTTTCCATCTTTAGAAGGAGTTCCAGATTCAATGACAGTGCTGGTTCAGATTGCTGGCAACAACAGTAAGAGTCTAGCAAGTGCTTTCCTTCCAGTCCATTCCCATTTGTATAGAATAGGGTTACACAGATAGATAACTAGTAGACTATCTGGACCACTGGGCAATACAACTGCAGTCATTGTCAATTCCAATTTTGCAAGATGGGGTCAAAGTATAATCCATACCAAAAGGAACTTAGAAATTCTGCCATAAAGATTTAAAGGTATAACTGGTTTCTTATGGATCATCCCTTGTTCTGACAGGCACTGTTGTAGTCCTGGTCCTAAAACCACTTTATCAAGTAGGAAAAAAATTTGAAGTGGTGTGTGAAAGGACTGAATAGCTATGTAGTATCTCCCCTATCCTTACATCCCTAGGTCCCCTACAGAAGTAGAGACTCTACAATTGGGACCATTCTTTGCTTGCCCTCATGTTGGATGTGAGCACACATTCATAAAGGTATGTAAAGCTTTCATGCTTTTTTCTCTCATCACTTTTTTTATTGTGACATTCACATACCATAAAAATAACACTTTAAAATGTTTAATTGCTTTCCAAAACCAGAGACCCCACTAAAAAGAACTATAGACCAATTTCCCTGATGAACATGGATGCAAAAATCCTCAACAAGATATTAGCCAACCGGATCCAACAATACATTAAAAAAAATTATTCACCACAACCAAGTGGGATTTATACCTGGGATGCAGGGCTGGTTCAATATCCACAAAACAATTAACATGATTCATCACATCAATAAAAGAAAAGACAAGAACCATATGATCCTCTCAATAGATGCAGAGAAAGCATTTGACAAAATACAGCCTCCTTTCTTGATAAAAACCTTCAAGAAAGTAGGGATAGAAGGAGCATACCTTGAGATCATAAAGGCCATATATGAACGACCCAATGCTAATATCATCCTTAATGGGGAAAAACTGAGAGCTTTCCCCCTAAGGTCAGGAACAAGAAAGGGATGTCCACTCTCACCACTGTTATTCAACATAGTATTGGAAGTCTTAGCCTCTGCAATCAGACAACACAAAGAATTAAAAGGCATCCAAATTGGCCAGGAGGAGGTCAAACTTTCACTCTTCGCAGATGACATGATACTCTATATGGAAAACCCAAAAAATTCCACCAAAAACTGCTAGAATTAATTCATGAATTCAGCAAAGTTGCAGGATATAAAATCAATGCACAGAAATTGATTCCATTCCTATACACCAACTATGAAGCTACAGAAAGAGAAATCAAGGAATCGATCCCATTTACAGTTGCACAAAAAACCGTAAAATACCTAGGAATAAATCTAACCAAATAGGTGAAAAATCTATACACTGAAAACTATAGAGAGCTTATGAAAGAGATTGAAGAAGACACCAAAAAATGGAAAAAGATTCCATGTTCCTGGATAGGAAGAACAAATATTGTTAAAATGTTTATACCACCAAAAGCCATCTACATATTCAATGCAATCCCTATCAAAGTAACACCAGCATTCTTCACAGAGCTAGAACAAACAGTCCTAAAATTTGTATGGAACCAGAAATGACCCCGAATAGCCAAAGCAATCTTGAAAAAGCAAACCAAAGCAGGAGGCACCACAATCCCAGACTTCAAGCTATACTACAAAGCCATAATCATCAAGACAGTATGGTACTGGCACAAGAACAGACACTCAGATCAATGGAACAGAATAGAGAACCCAGAAATGGACCCACAAACGTATGGGCAACTAATCTTTGACAAAGCAGGAAATAATAGCCAATGGAATAAAGACAGTCTCTTCAGCAAGTGGTGCTGGGAAAACTGGACAGCGACATGCAGAAGAATGAACCTGGACCACTTTCTTACACCATACACAAAAATAAACTCAAAATGGATGGAAGACTTCAATGTAAGACAGAAAGCCATCAAAATCTTTGAGGAGAAAGCAGGCAAAAACCTCTTTGATCTTGGCCGCAGCAACTTCTTACTCAACACGTCTGTGGAGGCAAGGGAAACAAAAGCAAACATGAACTATTGGGACCTCATTAAAATAAAAACCTTCACAGCAAAGGAAACAATCAAGAAAACTAAAAGGCAACCTAGAGAATTGGAGAAGATATTTGCAAATGACATATCAGATAAAGGGTTAGTATCCAAAATCTATCAAGAACATAGCAAACTCAACACTCAAAAAACTAATAATCCAGTGAAGAAATGGGCAAAAGACATGAATAGACACTTCTCCAAAGAAGACATCCAGATGGCCAACTGACACATGAAAAACTGCTCAGCTTCACTCATCATCAGGAAAATACAAACCAAAACCACAATGAGATACCACCTCACACCTGTCAGAATGGCTAACATTAACAACTCAGGCAAAAACAGATGTTGGCGAGGATGTGGAGAAAGGATCTCTTTTACACTGCTGGTGGGAATGCAAACTGGTGCAGCCACTCTGGAAAACAGTATGGAGATTCCTCAAAAGATTAAAAATAGAACTACCCTACGACCCAGCAATTGCACTACTAGGTATTTATCCAAGTGATACAGGTATGCTGTTTTGAAGGGGCACATGCACCCCAGTGTTTTAGCAGCACTATCAACAATAGCCAAAGTATGGAAAGAACCCAATTGTCTATCGATGGATGAATGGATAAAGAAGATATGGTATATATATATATATATATATATACACAATGGAGTATTACTTGACAATCAAATAGAATCAAATCTTGCCATTTGCAACTACATGGATGGAACTGGAGGGTATTATGCTAAGCAAAATTAATCAGTCAGACAAAGACAAAAATCATATGACTTCACTCATTTGAGGACTTTAAGATACAGAATAGATGAACACAAGGGAAGGGAAGCAAAAATAATATAAAAATAGTGAACATAACATAAGAAACTCTTTTAAAAGGGAGAACAAACAGTTCTCCCAGTTGTGGGAGGCGGGATGGGCTAAATGGGTAATGGGCATTACGGAATCTACTCCTGAAATCATTGTTGCACTGTATGCTAACTAACTTGGTTGTAAATTTAAAAAAATTAAATTAAATTAATAAAATACAATAAAATAAAATATTTAATCTTTTTAAATATATTCACAACTTTGAGCAACCAGCACAATCTAATTCAAGAATATATTTATTATCACAGTAAGAAAATCTGTATTCATTAGTAGTCACTTTCCATTCTGCCTCCCTCAGTCTCTGGCAATCACTAGTTTACCTTCTCTTTCAATGGATTTTCTTATTCTGAACATTTGATATAAATGTAATTGTACAATATGTAATGCATTTTCAGTTTATTTTTATGTATGGTGTAAGGAAAGTGTTCAACGTTATTCCTTTGCAGTTGTCTCAGTGCCATTTACAAAAAAGACTATTCATTCCCCATTGAATTGTCTTGAATCAATTGACTATAAATGTAAGAGTATATTTGTGGACTCGCAATTCTGTTTTATTGTTGTATATGTTTATCCTTATGCTAGTTTTGATTACTGTAGCTTTATAGTAAGTTTTGATATCAGGAAGTATGCATTCTACTTTGTGCTTTATCAGGATTGTTTTGGCTACTTGCTGTCCCTTGAAATTCCTTATGAATTTTAGTTTCTGAAAAATGGGCCACTGGGATTTTTTAAATAGGAATTGCACTGAATCTGAAGGTCACTTTGAGTAATATTGACATCTTAACAATATTGTCTTTCAACTCAGAAACATGAGATGTCTTTCCGTTTACTTCTGTTTTCTTTAATTTCCTTCAGCAATGCTTCGTAGTTTTCAGTATACAAGTCTTCTACATCCTTAATTAAATTTATCCCTAAGTATTTTTTTCATTTTGATGCGATTCTAAATGAAATTCTTTCATTAATTTTCTTTTAGATTGTTCATTGCGACTGTGTAGCTATAATAGATTTTCTGTATTGATCTTATATCCTGCAACTTTGCAGAATTTATTAGCTCTAAAGCTTTTTGTGTGTGTTTTCTTTAGGATTTTATACATAAAATACCATGTTATATGCATATAGAGATAGTTTTAGTTATTCCCGTCCAATTTGAATGAATTTTCTTCCTTTTTTGCCTAATTGCTGTGACTAGAAATTGCATTATAATATTGAAAGGCATGCGGACACCTGGCATCTTTGTTTTGGTCATGATTTTATTGGCAAGAATATTAGAATTTTATCTTTGAGTATCATTATAAAATGTACACCTGTTCATCTCTCTTAAAATGTTTTGTTTAGAGTTTATTTTGATTGGAATTTTGATTGGAATATTCCACTTCCAGGGAATATGGCAGGGTAGGAAGGCCCTAAACTAATATTATCCCATGGATACAACTAGATGACATTGCATCAGAGCAAACAACCCAGAAAAGGACCCAAAGACTGGCTGAACAAACGCCACAACAAAATGTAGATAAGAGGCCATATTAAAGAAGGTAGGAAGGGTGAGGACTTGGTGGGAACCTAAAGCCCATGGGGCTGACCACCAGAAGGAGGGAGCTGTGGGTTCATAGAATGGTGAGAAACAGATTAGTACACTGGGGAGCCTACAAAGGGAAGGGAAATCCCCACAGCATTTGACTTTGAAAATCAGAGGGGCTGAATTTCATGAATGCTTACAACTAGTGGGACTTAAAGCCTGGAATTTTAAAAATCAGTGGGCTTTCCTGTGAGAGAGCCCAGAGGACTATAGGAGCTGAGCCCTTGGTGCTAAAGAGAAAAACACAGCAAACAGCCTGTGGAGATACAGCTTGGAAGCAGCAGTTTGAAAGTTGCCCAGGGCTTATGGGAGGGAGAGTTAGTTACTAATCTCAGAGTTTGCTCAGGGACTTTACCAGGTACACAGGATCTGACAGGTGCTGATTCTCTCCCCTACCTGTCACTATAAACACACAGACACCTGCAGGAACCAACGCTGCACCAGCACTTACTACCTCACTTGCTTACACTGTGCTCTGCCCCCTTCAGCCAGACTTGCCTCAGTCCTGGTACTTTGGATACCCTCTCCCAGAAGACCCACACAAACTTTGAAAACACTGCTCCTCCTGACCTCCCATGGAGGACAAGCACACCTTGTTAAAAGTGCACACCTTGCCCACACATGCTTTGTAGAGCAGCCCAGCCAGGTCAACATAGTGGCTGGCACATCCCTTATGGAAGAATACTGAAGCCCACAGCTTGTGGCATTGTGGAGTTATTTTTAGAGAGTGTATTTTAAGCCCTGGGAAAGTGAATGGGGCAATTCCTGAAATGTCAGAGGTGTTCTGGTCTCAAGGCCGTCGAACTCGATAGCACTATGAGATCCAGAGCCCCATGATTCCCCAGGGGCCTGTTAGGGAACAGACACATTATAATTGCCTAGCAGTCCTTGAAACTATACATCTTCCCTGCATGTTTTCATGTAAACACAAGATGTGTGTTTGGTCTATGTCTGGGGTTCTTTGTGGTTTCCTCCCATGCTTCGACATTCTTTGATGTTTATATCTGGCAAACAAGAAATAAAGACTATATGCAGTTTGCTGCTGCTGCTGCTGTTTCACTGGCATAGGCAGCCCTGCACATCCTCTCAGTCTAAGTGTCTGGGAACCTTTTCTTCAGTATGTGGCTACATGGCATTGTGCCCCTGCCCAACTTTGCACACTTTGAGAAGTGCCCTGCTGGCTCTGCAAGCTTTGTGGAGCTCCTCCTCCTGCTGGAAGAGGACCAGGGCTACATAGTTAAAAGGGTACATCTGGACCACTACTTTCAAGAGCAAGAAACATAGTTGACTTTACTAACACAAATATAAAGAGGTAGGCAAAATGAGGATACAGAAGAATATGTCACAAAAAAGGACAGGACAAAACGACAGCAAGAGACCTAAGTGAAAAAAACATAAGTAAAGTGTCTGATAGAGAATTTAAAGTAATGTTATAATGATATTTATTGGATTTGAGAAGAGTAGAGAACATAAGTGAGACCTTAAGAAAGAGAGAGAAAACATTAAAAAAAGAACGAGAGGAGGCGCAGGAAGATGGCGGCGTAGGAGGACGCTGGGCTCACCGCTCCTCCTGCTGATCACTTAGATTCCACCTACACCTGCCTAAATAACCCAGAAAACCACCAGAGGATTAGCAGAACGGAGTCACCGGACCCAAGTGCAGACGAGAGGCCCACGGAAGAGGGTAGGAAGGGCGGCGAGGCGGTGCGCGCTCCACGGACTGGCGGGAGGGAGCCGGGGCGGAGGGGCGGCTCGCCAGCCAAGCAGAACCCCCGAGTCCGGCTTGCAAAAGCGGAGGGGCCTGACGGACTGTGTTCCGACAGCAAGCGCGACTTAGCGTCTGGGAGGTCATAAGTTAACAGCTCTGCTCGGAAAGCGGGAAGGCTGGAGGACAAAGGGAGGGTGAGCTGCAGAGCCCCCGGACGACAGAGCTCAGTTTGGCAGGGAACAAAGGCGCTCACCAGCGCCATATCCCCCGCCCATCCCCCAGCCAAAATCCCAAAGGGAACCGGTTCCGGCCAGGGAAATTGCTCGCTCCGCGCAAACACCCAACTCTGTGCTTCTGCGGAGCCAAACCTCCGGCAGCGGATCTGACTACCTCCGGCTGCCACAGGGCCCCTCCTGAAGTGGATCACCTAAGGAGAAGCGAGCTAAGCCTGCCCCCCCTCCCGCCGTGCACCTTGCCTTCCCACCCCAGCTAATACGCCAGATCCCCAGCATCACAAGCCTGGCAGTGTGCAAGTAGCCCAGACGGGCCACGCCACCCCACAGTGAATCCCGCCCCTAGGAGAGGGGAAGAGAAGGCACACACCAGTCTGACTGTGGCCCCAGCGGTGGGCTGGGGGCAGACATCAGGTCTGACTGCGGCCCCGCCCACCAACTCCAGTTATACACCACAGCACAGGGGAAGTGCCCTGCAGGTCCTCACCACACCAGGGACTATCCAAAATGACCAAGCGGAAGAATTCCCCTCAGAAGAATCTCCAGGAAATAACAACAGCTAATGAGCTGATCAAAAAGGATTTAAATAATATAACAGAAAGTGAATTTAGAATAATAGTCATAAAATTAATCGCTGGGCTGGAAAACAGTATACAGGACAGCAGAGAATCTCTTGCTACAGAGATCAAGGGACTAAGGAACAGTCACGAGGAGCTGAAAAACGCTTTAAATGAAATGCAAAACAAAATGCAAACCACCACGGCTCGGATGGAAGAGGCAGAGGAGAGAATAGGTGAACTAGAAGATAAAGTTATGGAAAAAGAGGAAGCTGAGAAAAAGAGAGATAAAAAAATCCAGGAGTATGAGGGGAAAATTAGAGAACTAAGTGATACACTAAAAAGAAATAATATACGCATAATTGGTATCCCAGAGGAGGAAGAGAGAGGGAAAGGTGCTGAAGGGGTACTTGAAGAAATTATAGCTGAGAACTTCCCTGAACTGGGGAAGGAAAAAGGCATTGAAATCCAAGAGGCACAGAGAACTCCCTTCAGACGTAACTTGAATCGATCTTCTGCACGACATATCATAGTGAAACTGGCAAAATACAAGGATAAAGAGAAAATTCTGAAAGCAGCAAGGGGTAAACGTGCCCTCACATATAAAGGGAGACCTATAAGACTCGTGACTGATCTCTCTTTTGAAACTTGGCAGGCCAGAAAGAATTGGCACGAGATTTTCAGGGTGCTAGACAGCAAAAATATGCAGCCGAGAATCCTTTATCCAGCAAGTCTGTCATTTAGAATAGAAGGAGAGATAAAGGTCTTCCCAAACAAACAAAAACTGAAGGAATTTGTCACCACTAAACCAGCCCTACAAGAGATCCTAAGGGGGACCCTGTGAGACAAAGTACCAGAGACATCACTACAAGCATAAAACATACAGACATCACAATGACTCTAAACCCGTATCTTTCTATAATAACACTGAATGTAAACGGATTAAATGCGCCAACCAAAAGACATAGGGTATCAGAATGGATAAAAAAACAAGACCCATCTATTTGCTGTCTACAAGAGACTCATTTTAGACCTGAGGACACCTTTAGATTCAGAGTGAGGGGATGGAGAACTATTTATCATGCTACTGGAAGCCAAAAGAAAGCTGGAGTAGCCATACTTATATCAGACAAACTAGACTTTAAATTAAAGGCTGTAACAAGAGATGAAGAAGGACATTATATAATAGTTACAGGGTCTATCCATCAGGAAGAGCTAACAATTATAAATGTCTATGCGCCGAATACCGGAGCCCCCAAGTATATAAAACAATTACTCATAAACAGAAGCAACCTTATTGATAAGAATGTGGTAATTGCAGGGGACTTTAACACCCCACTTACAGAAATGGATAGATCATCTAGACACACAGTCAATAAAGAAACAAGGGCCCTGAATGAGACATTGGATCAGATGGACTTGACAGATATATTTAGAACTCTGCATCCCAAAGCAACAGAATATACTTTCTTCTCGAGTGCACATGGAACATTCTCCAAGATAGATCATATACTGGGTCACAAAACAGCCCTTCATAAGTTTACAAGAATTGAAATTATACCATGAATACTTTCAGACCACAATGCTATGAAGCTTGAAATCAACCACAGGAAAAAGTCTGGAAAAACTCCAAAAGCGTGGAGGTTAAAGAACACCCTACTAACGAATGAGTGGGTCAACCAGGCAATTAGAGAAGAAATCAAAAAATATATGGAAACAAACGAAAATGAAAACACAACAATCCAAACGCTTTGGGACGCAGCGAAGGCAGTCCTGAGAGGAAAATACATTGCAATCCAGGCCTATCTCAAGAAACAAGAAAAATCCCAAATACAAAATCTAACAGCACACCTAAAGGAAATCGAAGCAGAACAGCAAAGGCAGCCTAAACCCAGCAGAAGAAGAGAAATAATAAAGATCAGAGCAGAAATAAACAATATAGAATCTAAAAAAACTGTAGAGCAGATCAACGAAACCAAGAGTTGGTTTTTTGAAAAAATAAACAAAATTGACAAACCTCTAGCCAGGCTTCTCAAAAAGAAAAGGGAGATGACCCAAATAGATAAAATCATGAATGAAAATGGAATTATTACAACCAATCCCTCAGAGATACAAACAATTATCAGGGAATACTATGAAAAATTATATGCCAACAAATTGGACAACCTGGAAGAAATGGACACATTCCTGAACACCCACACTCTTCCAAAACTCAATCAGGAGGAAATAGAAAGCTTGAACAGACCCATAACCAGCGAAGAAATGGAATCGGTTATCAAAAATCTCCCAACAAATAAGAGTCCAGGACCAGATGGCTTCCCAGGGGAGTTCTACCAGACATTTAAAGCAGAGATAATACCTATCCTTCTCAAGCTATTCTAAGAAATAGAAAGGGAAGGAAAACTTCCAGACTCATTCTATGAAGCCAGTATTACTTTGATTCCTAAACCAGACAGAGACCCAGTAAAAAAAGAGAACTACAGGCCAATATCCCTGATGAATATGGATGCAAAAATTCTCAATAAGATACTAGCAAATCGAATTCAACAGCATATAAAAAGAATTATTCACCATGATCAAGTGGGATTCATTCCTGGGATGCAGGGCTGGTTCAACATTCGCAAATCAATCAACGTGATACATCACATTAACAAAAAAAAAAGAGAAGAACCATATGATCCTGTCAATCGATGCAGAAAAGGCCTTTGACAAAATCCAGCACCCTTTCTTAATAAAAACCCTTGAGAAAGTCGGGATAGAAGGAACATACTTAAAGATCATAAAAGCCATGTATGAAAAGCCCACAGCTAACATCATCCTCAACGGGGAAAAACTGAGAGCTTTTTCCCTGAGATCAGGAACACGACAGGGATGCCCACTCTCACCGCTGTTGTTTAACATAGTGCTGGAAGTCTAGCATCAGCAATCAGACAACAAAAGGAAATCAAAGGCATCAAAATTGGCAAAGATGAAGTCAAGCTTTCGCTTTTTGCAGATGACATGATATTATACATGGAAAATCCGATAGACTCCACCAAAAGTCTGCTAGAACTGATACATGAATTCAGCAAAGTTGCAGGATACAAAATCAATGTCCAGAAATCAGTTGCATTCTTATACACTAACAATGAAGCAACAGAAAGACAAATAAAGAAAATGATCCCATTCACAATTGCACCAAGAAGCATAAAATACCTAGGAATAAATCTAACCAAAGATGTAAAGGATCTGTATGCTGAAAACTATAGAAAGCTTATGAAGGTAATTGAAGAAGACTTAAAGAAATGGAAAGACATTCCCTGCTCATGGATTGGAAAAATAAATATTGTCAAAATGTCAATACTACCCAAAGCTATCTACACATTCAATGCAATCCCAATCAAAATTGCACCAGCATTCTTCTCGAAATTAGAACAAGCAATCCTAAAATTCATATGGAACCACAAAAGGCCCCGAATAGCCAAAGGAATTTTGAAGAAGAAGACCAAAGCAGGAGGCATCACAATCCCAGACTTTAGCCTCTACTACAAAGCTGTAATCATCAAGACAGCATGGTATTGGCACAAAAACAGACACACAGACCAATGGAATAGAATAGAAACCCCAGAACTAGACCCACAAACGTATGGCCAACTCATCTTTGACAAAGCAGGAAAGAACATCCAATGGAAAAAAGACAGCCTCTTTAACATATGGTGCTGGGAGAACTGGACAGCAACATGCAGAAGGTTGAAACTAGACCACTTTCTCACACCATTTACAAAAATAAACTCAAAATGGATAAAGGACCTAAATGTGAGACAGGAAACCATCAAAACCTTAGAGGAGAAAGCAGGAAAAGACCTCTCTGACCTCAGCCGTAGCAATCTCTTACTCGACACATCCCCAAAGGCAAGCGAATTAAAAGCAAAAGTGAATTACTGGGACCTTATGAAGATCAAAAGCTTCTGCACAGCAAAGGAAACAACCAACAAAACTAAAAGGCAACCAACGGAATGGGAAAAGATATTTGCAAATGACATATCGGACAAAGGGCTAGTATCTAAAATCTATAAAGAGCTCACCAAACTCCACACCCGAAAAACAAATAACCCAGTGAAGAAATGGGCAGAAAACATGAATAGACACTTCTCTAAAGAAGACATCCAGATGGCCAACAGGCACATGAAAAGATGTTCAGCGTCGCTCCTTATCAGGGAAATACAAATCAAAACTACACTCAGGTATCACCTCACGCCAGTCAGAGTGGCCAAAATGAACAAATCAGGAGACTATAGATGCTGGAGAGGATGTGGAGAAACGGGAACCCTCTTGCACTGTTGGTGGGAATGCAAATTGGTGCAGCCGCTCTGGAAAGCAGTGTGGAGGTTCCTCAGAAAATTAAAAATAGACCTACCCTATGACCCAGCAATAGCACTGCTAGGAATTTATCCAAGGGATACAGGAGTACTGATGCATAGGGGCACTTGTACCCCAATGTTCATAGCAGCACTCTCAACAATAGCCAAATTATGGAAAGAGCCTAAATGTCCATCAACTGATGAATGGATAAAGAAATTGTGGTTTATATACACAATGGAATACTATGTGGCAATGAGAAAAAATGAAATATGGCCCTTTGTAGCAACATGGATGGAACTGGAGAGTGTAATGCTAAGTGAAATAAGCCATACAGAGAAAGACAGATACCATATGGTTTCACTCTTATGTGGATCCTGAGAAACTTAACAGGAACCCATGGGGGAGGGGAAGGAAAAAAAAAAAAAGAGGTTAGAGTTGGAGAGAGCCAAAGCATAAGAGACTGTTAAAAACTGAGAACAAACTGAGGGTTGATGGGGGGTGGGAGGGAGGGGAGGGTGGGTGATGGGTATTGAGGAGGGCACCTTTTGGGATGAGCACTGGGTGTTGTATGGAAACCAATTTGTCAATAAATTTCATAAAAAAAAAAAAAAGAACCAGAGAGGAAGAACACAATAAATGAAATTAAAAATACACTTAATGGAGTAAATAGTAGGCAGGAAGAAACAGAAGAATGAATTAATGAACTAGAACACAGAGTAATGTGAAGTAATAAAGCTGAACAAATGACAGAAAAAATAATTATGCAGAATGAGAATAGACTTAGGGAACGTGGTGACTGAAGCAAGCATAATAACATTTTCATTATGGGGATCCCAGAAGAAGAGAGAAAAAAAAGGGGAGGAAAATTTACTTGAAGAAATAATAGCTGAAAACACCCCTAATCTAGCAAAAGAAATAGATATCCAGGTGCAGGAAGCACAGAGATCCCCCAACAAAAATCAACCAAAGGAGGTCCACACCAAGACACATAGTAATAAAAATGGAAAAAGTAGTGATAACAAAATTTAAAGCATCAAGAGAAAAGAAAACAGTTAGATACAAGGGAAACCCCATGAGGTTATAAACAGATTTTTCAGCAGAAACTTGGCAAGCCAGAAAGGAGTGACATGATATATTCAAGGTTCTGAAAGGGAAAATCTGCAGCCACCAAAGCTATCATTCAGAACAAAATAAGATACAGTTTCTCAAACAAAAGCAAAAGGAGTTCATGACCAGCTTTCCATGAAATATTAAAGGGGACTCTTTGAGTGGAAAGGAAACACCAAAGTGACTATGTAAAATAGGAAACACAAAAGCAGTAAAAACAAGTATTTCTATAAAAAGTCATTCAATGTATTCACAAAATAAAAGGGTGGGAAATATGACACCAAACACCTAAAATGTGTGTGAGGAGGGAGAAGTAAAGCGTGGGTTCAAACTTAAACAATGGTCAACTTAATATAGACTACTATATGCAGAAGTTATATACAAAACTAATGGTAACCACAAATAAAAAACACTATTTGCTGGAGAGACATTATTTTTAGCATTGTATATTCTTTCCTGCTTCATCAAAAATTAATTGATTGTGGTTTCATTTCTGCATTTCCATTCGGTTCTATTGATTTATGTGTCTATTTTTGTGCCAGTATCATATTGTTTTGATCACTATAGCTTTGTAATATAATTTGAAGTCTGGAATTGTGATGCCTCTAGCTCTGTTTTTCTTTTTCAAGATTGCTTCAACTATTTGGGATCTTTTGATATTCTATACAAATTTTAGGATTGTTTGTTTAGCTCTGTGAAAAAATGCTGGTGATATTTTGATAGGGATTGCATTAAATGTGTAGATTTCTTTGTGTAGTGTACACATTTTAACAATATTTGTTCTTCCAATCCATAAGCATGGAATGTTTTTCCATTTCTTAGGTATCTTATGGTTTTTGGTGTAATTGTCAATGGGATTGATTCCTTGATTTCTCTTTCTGCTGTTTCATTATTGGTGTATGAAAATGCAAAACAGATTTCTGTATGTTCATTTTGTATGCTGTGACTTTACTGAATTTGTGTATCAGTTCTAGCACTTTTTGGTGGAGTCTTTTCGGTTTTCTATACAGGGTATCATGTTGTCTGAAAATAGTGACAGTTTGATTTCTTCCTTGCCAGTTTGGATGCCTTTTATTCATTTTTCTTGTTGATTGCTCTGGCTAGGACTTCCAGTACTATGTTAAATAGTAATGGCGATAGTGGACATCCTTGTCTTATTCCTGACCTTAGGGGGAAAGCTTTCAGTTGTTCACCCTTGAGTATGATGTTAGCTATGGGTGTTTATTTATTTATTTATGGTCTTTATTATGTTGATGTATGTGCCATCGAAACCTACTTGGTTGTGGGATTTTATCATGAATGGATGTTATACTTTTGTCAAATGCTTTTTCTGTGTCTATTGAAATGGTCGTATTTTTTATCCTTTCTTTTATTGATGTGACATATCACACTGATTAATATGCAAATACTGAACCACACTTGTAACCTGGGAATAAATCCTACTTGATTGTGGTGAATTATTTTTTTAATGTCTTGTTGGATCCAGTTTGCTAACATTTTGTTGAGGATTTTTGCATGTAAATTCATCAGAGATATTGGCCTATAGTATTCTTTTTTGTAGTGTATTTATCTGGTTTTGGTATCAGCATAATGCAGGCCTCTCATAGAATGAATTTGCAAGTTATACTTCCTCTTGTATTTTTTGGACTATTTTGAGAATAGATATTAACCCTCATTTCAATGTTTGGTAGAATTCACCTGTGAAGCAATTTGATCCTGTAGTTTTGTTTCTTGGGAGTTTTTTGATTAGTGATTCAAGCCCATTGCTGGTAACTGTTCAAATTTTCTATTTCTTACTGATTCAAGTTTTGGAGGTTATATGTTTCTAGGAATTTATCCATTTTTTCTAGGTTGTCCAATTTGTTGGCATATAGTTTTTCATATATTCTCTTATAATTGTATTTCTATGGTGTCAGTTTTCATTTCTCCCCTTATTTGTTTATTTGCATCTTCTTCCTCTCACTTTTTTTTTGATGAGTCTGGCTAAATGTGTATTGATTTCGTTCACCTTTTCAAAGAAGTAGCTCCTGGTGTAATTGATTTGTTTTATTGTTTTTTTTAAGTCTCTATTTTTCTTATTTCTGCTTTAATCTTTATTATTTCCTTTATTCTACTGGTTTTAAGTTTTGTTGGTTCCTCTTTTCTAGCTCCTTCATGTGTAAGTTTTGGTTGTTTGAGATTTTTCTTGTTTTTTGAGGTAGGCCTGTTATGCAAAAATTCCATCATAGAATAGCTTTTGCTGCATCCCAATGATTTTGGACCAGTGTTTCTTTCTTTTTCATTTGTCTACATGTATTTTTATTTTTTTTAATTTTTATTTTAGAGGGAGAGAGAGAGCACGAGTGGGGAAGAGTAGCAAAGAGAGAGTGAGAGAGAATCTCAAGCAGGTTTCTCACTCACTGTGGAGCCGGATGCGGGCTCGATTCCACAACTCTAGGATCATGACTGGAGCTGAAATGAAGAGTTGGACGCTCAACTGACTGAATCACCCAGGTGCCCCTGTCTCCATGTATTTTTTAAATTTCCTCTTTGATTTCTTGGTTGTCCCATTTATTGTTTAGTAGCATGTTATTTAACATTCATATATTTGCACTCTTTCCAGATTTTTTCTTATGGGGTTGGTTTCTAGCTTCATAGCATTGTGGTCAGGAAGGATGCATGAATTAATTTGATCTTTCTAAATTTGTTGAGACTTGTTTTGTGTCCTATTATGCAATCTATTCTGGAGAATGTTCCACGAGCACTTGTCAAGAATGTGTATGCTGCTGTTTTAGGATGGAATGTTCTGGAATTATCTGTTGAATCTATCTGGTCCAACGTGTCATTAAAAATTACTGTTTCTTTGTTTATTGTGTGCTTGGATGATCAATCCATTGATGTAAGTGGGGTGTTAAAGTCCCCTGCTATTATTGTATTACTATTGATGATTTCCTTTATGTTTGTTATTGATGGCTTTAAGAATTTGGGTGTTCCAATGTTGGGTGCATAAATATTTACAATTGTTATGTCTTCTTGTTGGATTGTCTACTTTAGGATTCTATAGTGTCTTTCTTTGTCTTTTGTTATAGTCTTTGTTATAAGAACTATTTTGTCTGATATAAGTATTGTTACCCTGGCTTTTTTTTCACATCCATTTGCATGGTAAATGTTTCTCCATCTCCTCACTTTCAATCTATATGTATCTTTACATTCCAAATGAGTCACTTGTAGGCAGCAAATAGGGGTCCTGTTTTTTATTCATGCAATCACACTATGTGTTTTTTTCTTTGTAGTTTCAAGTCTTTACTTGAATTACAGTTTGGAAAAATATGATGTAATATTAATTTCAGAAGTAAAATTTAATGATTTATCATATACATATAACACCCAGGATGCATCACAACAAGGCCTGCCTTAATACCCATCACTCATTTACCCCATCCCCTGCCTACCCCCCCTCCAGAAACCCTCAGTTTATTGTCTATAGTTAAGAGTCTCTTTTATGGTTTTCCACTCTTTTTTTTTAGCCCTATGTTCACCTGTTTTGTTTCTTAAATTCCACAAATGAATGAAAGCATATGGTATTTGTCTTTCTCTGACTGACTTATTTTGCTTAGCATAATGCAGTCTAGCTCCACCCATGTCATTGAAAATGGCAAGATTTCATTATTTTTGATGGCTGATAATATTCCAGTGTGTGTGTGTGTGTGTGTGTGTGTGTGTGTGTGTACAAACATAGCACACCACATCCATTCTTCAGTTGATGGATATTTGGGCTCTTTCCATAATTTGCCTACTGTTGAAAATGCTGCTATAAACATCACGGTGCATGTTTCCCTTTGAGTCAGTATTTTTGTATCCTTTGGGTAAATACCTAGTAGTGCATTTGCTGAACCTTAGGATAGTTTTATTTTAAAATTTTTTGGAATATTGTTTTCCTGACTGGCTGCACCAGTTTGCATTCCCAACGACAGTGAAATAGGGCTCCCCTTTCTCTGCATCCTCGCCAACATCTGTTTGTTCATTATTAATTTGAGCCATATTGACAGGTGTGAGTTGATATGTCATTGAAGTATGATTTGTATTTTCCTGATGATGAGTGATGTTGAGCATATTTCCATGTGTCTGTTAGTGATCTGAATGTCTTTGGAAAAATATCTATTCATGACTTATGCCCATTTTTAAACTGGATTATTTGAGTATTGAGTTTTATAAGTTCTTCATATATTTTGGATATCAACCCTTTATCAGATATATCAGTTGTAAATATCTTCTCCCATTCTAAAGATTGCCTTTTAGTCTTGTTAATTGTTTTCTTCACCATGCAGAGGTTTTTTATCTTGATTGGGTCCCAATAGTTCATTATTGCTTTTGTTTCCCTTTCCTCAAGAGATGAGTGTAGTACACATTTGCTATGGCTGATATCAAAGCAGTTACTGCCTGTGTTCTCCTCTAAGATTTTAATGGTTTCCTGTTTCACATTTAGGTCTTTCATCCATTTTGAACATATTTTTGTGTATGGTGTAAGAAAATGTTCCAGTTTCATTCTTTTACATGTTGCTGTCCAGTTGTCCCAACACCATTTGCTGAAGAGTCTGTCTCTTTTCCATTGTACATTCTTTCCTGCTTTGTTGAAGACTGGTTGACCATATAGTTGTGAGTCCATTTCTGCATTTTCTATTCTGTTCCATTGATCTTTGTCTGTGTTAGTGCCAGTACCATACACTCTTGATCACTACGACTTTGTGCTATAACTTGAAGTATAGAATTGTGATGCCTCCACCTTGCTTTTCTTTTTGAAGATTGATGTGGCAATTTGGAGTCTTTTTTGGTTCCATACACATGTTAGGATTGCTTATTCTAGGTCTGTGTAAAATGTTGCTGGTATTTTGATAGGGATTGCATAAAATGTGTAGATTACTTTGGGTAGTATAGACATTTTAATAATGTTCTTCAAATTCATGAGTTTTAAATGTCTTTCCATTTGTTTGTTTCATCTTCAATATCTTTCATCAGTTTTTATAGTTTTCAGAATACAGATCTTTTCCCTCTTTGGTTAGGCTTATTCCTAAGTATCTTATGGTTACTGGTACAATTGTAAATGGGATTGATTCTTTGGTTTCTGTTTCTGATGCTTCATTAGTGGTGTATAAAACACAAAGGGCTTTTTAGAAGATGGCGGCATAAGAGGATTCTGGGCTCACCGCGCGTCCTGCTGATCACTTAGATTCCACCTACACCTGCCTAAATAACCCAGAAAACCGCCAGAGGATTAGCAGAATGGAGTCTCTGGAGCCAAGCGCAGACAAGAGGCCCACGGAAGAGGGTAGGAAGGGCGGCGAGGCGGTGCGCGCTCCATGGACTGGCAGGAGGGAGCTGGGGCGGAGGGGCAGCCACGGGCCAAGCAGAGCCCCCGAGTCTGGCTTGCAAAAGTGGAGGGGCCGGACGGAGTGTGTCCAACAGCAAGTGGGACTTAGCATCTGGGAGGTCATAAGTTAACAGCTCTGCTCGGAAAGCGGGAAGGCTGGAGGACAAAGGGAGGGAGAGTTGCTGAGCCCCCGGACAACGGAGCTCAGTTTGGTGGGGAACAAAGGGGCTCGCCAGGGCCATCTCCCTTGCCCATTACCCAGCCAAAATCCCAAAGGGAGCCAGTTCCTGCCAGGGAACTTGCTTGCTCCACGCAAACACCCAACACTGTGCTTCTGTGGAGGACCCCTCTGGCAGCGGGTCTAACTCCCTCCCGCTGCCACAGGGCCCCTCCTGAAGTGGATCATCTAAGGAGAAGCGAGCTAAGCCTGCCTCTCCTGCCCCCGTGCACCTTGCCTACCCACCCCAGCTAATACACCAGATCTCCAGCACCACAAGCCTGGCAGTGTGCAAGTAGCCCAGACGGGCCATGCCACCCCACAATCCCGCCCCTAGGAGAGGGGAAGAGAAAGCACACACCAGTCTGACTGTAGCCCCAACGGTGGGCTGGGGGCAGACATCAGGTCTGACTGCGGCCCCGCCCACCAACTCCAGTTATACACCACAGCACAGGGGAAGTGCCCTGCAGGTCCGCACCACTCCAGGACCTATCCAAAATGACCAAACGGAAATATTCCCCTCAGAAGAATCTCCAGGAAATAACAACAGCTATGAACTGATCAACAAGGATTTAAATAATATAACAGAAAGTGAATTTAGAATAACAGTCATAAAATTAATCGCTGGGCTTGAAAACAGTATAGAGGACAGCAGAGAATCTCTTGCTACAGAGATCAAGTGACTGAGGAACAGTCCGGAGGAGCTGAAAAACGCTTTAAACAAGATGCAAAATAAAATGGAAACGACCATGGCTCGGATTGAAGAGGCAGAGGAGAGAATAGGTGAGATAGAAGATAAAATTATGGAAAAAGAGGAAGCTGAGAAAAAGAGAGATAAAAAATTCCAGAGTGTGAGGGGAAAATTAGAGAACTAAGTGATACACTAAAAAGAAATAATATATGCATAATTGGTATCCCAGAGGAGGAAGAGAGAGGGAAAGGTGCTGAAGGTATACTTGAAGAAATAATAGCTGAGAACTTCCCTGAATTGGGGAAGGAAAAAGGCATTGAAATCCAAGAGGTACAGAGAACTCCCTTCAGACATAACTTGAATCAATCTTCTGCATGACATATCATAGTGAAACTGGCAAAATACAAGGATAAAGAGAAAATTCTGAAAGCAGCAAGGGATAAACGTGCCCTAACATATAAAGGGAGACCTATGAGACTCGAGACTGATCTCTTTTTAGAAACTTGGCAGGCCAGAAAGGCATGGCAGGAGATCTTCAATGTGATAAACAGAAAAAATATGCAGCTGAGAATCCTTTATCCAGCAAGTCTGTCATTTAGAATAGAAAGAGAGATAAAGTCTTCCCAAACAAACAAAAACTGAAGGAATTCGTCACCACTAAACCAGTCCTACAAGAGATCCTAAGGGTAATCCTGTGAGACAAAGTACCAAGACATCGCTACAAGCATAAAACATACAGACATCACAATGACTCTAAACCCATATCTTTCTATAATAACACTGAATGTAAATGGACTAAAAGTGCCAACCAAAAGACATAGGGTATCAGAGTGGATAAAAAAAACAAGACCCATCTATTTGCTGTCTACAAGAGACTCATTTTAGACCTGAGGACAACTTTAGATGAGAGTTAGGGGATGGAGAACTATTTATCGTGCCACTGGAAGCCAAAAGAAAGCTGGAGTAGCCATACTTATACCAGACAAACTGGACTTTAAATTAAAGGCTGTAACAAGAGATGAAGAAGGGCATTATATAATAATCACAGGGTCTATCCATCAGGAAGAACTAACAGTTATAAATGTCTATGTGCCGAATATCGGAGCCCCCAATATATAAAACAATTACTCACAAACATAAGCAACCTTATTGATAAGAATGTGGTAATTTCAGGGGACTTTAACACTCCACTTACAGAAATGGATAGATCATTTAGACACATGGTCAATAAAGAAACAAGGTCCCTGAATGATACATTGGATGGGATGGACTTGACAGATATATTTAGAAATCTGCATCCCAAAGCAACAGAATATACTTTCTTCTGAAGTGCACGTGGAACATTCTCCAAGATAGATCATATACTGGGTCACAAAACAGCCCTTCATAAGTATACAAGAATTGGAATTATACCATGCATACTTTCAGACCACAATGCCATGAAAGTTGAAATCAACCACAGGAAAAAGTCTGGAAAAACTCCAAAGCATGGAAGTTACAGAACACCCTACTAAAGAATGAGTGGGTCAACCAGGCAATTAGAGAATAAATTAAAAAATATATGGAAACAAACGATAATGAAAATACAACAATCCAAACGCTTTGGGACGCAGCGAAGGCAGTCCTGAGAGGAAAATACATTGCAATCCAGGCCTATCTCAAGAAACAAGAAAAATCCCAAATACAAAATCAAACAGCACACCTAAAGGAAATAGAAGCAGAACAGCAAAGGCAGCCTAAACCCAGCAGAAGAAGAGAAATAATAAAGATCAGAGCAGAAATAAACAATATAGAATCTAAAAAAACTGTAGAGCAGATCAACGAAACCAAGAGTTGGTTTCTCGAAAAAATAAACAAAATTGATAAACCTCTAGCCAGGCTTCTCAAAAAGAAAAGGGACATGACCCAAATAGATAAAATCATGAATGAAAATGGAATTATTACAACCAATCCCTCAGAGATACAAACAATTATTATGGAATACTATGAAAAATTATACGCCAACAAAATGGACAACCTGGGAGAATTGGACAAATTCCTAAAGACCCACACTCTTCCAAAACTCAATCAGGAGGAAATAGAGAGCTTGAACAGACCCATAACCAGTGAAGAAATTAAATTGGATATCAAAAATCTCCCAACAAATAAGAGTCCAGGACCAGATGGCTTCCCAGGGGAGTTCTACCAGACATTTAAAGCAGAGATAATACCTATCCTTCTCACGCTATTCCAAGAAATAGAAAGGGAAGGAAAACTTGCAGACTCATTCTGTGAAGCCAGTATTCCTTTGATTACTAAACCAGACACCCAGTAAAAAAAGAGAACTACAGTCCAATATCCCTGATGAATATGGATGCAAAAATTCTCAATAAGATACTAGCAAATCGAATTCAACAGCATATAAAAAGAATGATTCACCATGATCAAGTGGGATTCATTCCTGGGGTGCAGGGCTGGTTCAATATTCAGAAGTCAATCAACGTGATACATCACATTAATAAAAGAAAAGATAAGAACCATATGATCCTGTCAATCGATGCAGAAAATGCCTTTGACAAAATCCAGCACCCTTCTGAATAAAAACCCTTGAGAAAGTCGGGATAGAAGGAACATACTTAAACATCATCAAAGCCATTTATGAAAAGCCCACAGCTAACATCATCCTCAATGGGGAAAAACTGAGAGCTTTCCCCCTGAGATCAGGAACAGGACAGGGTTGTCCACTCTCACCGCTGTTGTTGAACATAGTGTTGGAAGTGCTAGCATCAGCAATCAGACAACAAAAAGAAATCAAAGACATCAAAATTGGCAAAGATGAAGTCAAGCTTTCACTTTTTGCAGATCACATATTATATATGGAAAATCTGATAGACTCCACCAAAAGTCTGCTAGAACTGGTACATGAATTTAGAAAATTTGCAGGATACAAAATAAATGTACAGAAATCAGTTGCATTCTTATACACTAACAATGAAGCAACAGAAAGACAAATAAAGAAACTGATCCCATTCACAATTGCACCAAGAAGCATAAAATACCTAGGGATAAATCTAACCAAAGATGTAAAAGATCTGTATGCTGAAAACTATAGAAAGCTTATGAAGGAAATTGAAGAAGATATAAAGAAATGGAAAGACATTCCCTGCTCATGGATTGGAAGAATAAATATTGTCAAAATGTCAATACTACCCAAAGCTATCTACACATTCAATGCAATCCCAATCAAAATTGCACCAGCATTCTTCTCGAAACTAGAACAAGCAATCCTAAAATTCATATGGAACCACAAAAGGCCCTGAATAGCCAAAATAATTTTGAAGAGACCAAAGCAGGAGGCATCACAATCCCAGACTTCAGCCTCTACTACAAAGCTGTCATCATCAAGACAGCATGGTATTGGCACAAAAACAGACACATAGACCAATGGAATAGAATAGAAACCCCAGAACTAGACCCACAAACGTATGGCCAACTCATCTTTGACAAAGCAGGAAAGAACATCCAATGGAAAAAAGACAGCCTCTTTAACAAATGGTGCTGGGAGAACTGGACAGCAACATGCAGAAGGTTGAAACTAGACCAGTTTTAAATTAGGAGTTAGTTGCGTTTTTTGACATTAAGATGTTTTGATTGTTGAGCTTGAACGCTTTCTTAATTGACGGCTGCTTTTAGGCCAACTATGGTTTGTATTTATGCTTACTCTCTAATAAAGGCTGTATCCTAATTCTAAAAAGCTATACCTTTTTATACTATATTTTAAACTTACATTAGAATTTTAGAGGTTTTTGAGGTAAGTTTAAAGTTGAACTAAGATTCTGTTCTGGGCAACCAGCTATCACCAGGCTCGTTAGGCTTTTCACCTCTACCCATAAATCTTCTCACTATTTTGCAACATAGACGAGTTCATCCTATAATAGATTGTTCATGGGTAGCTCGTCTGGTTTTGGGGGACCTAGCTGAAGTTCTCTTTGTTAGGTTGTTCCAGCTAATTCATTATGCAAAAGGTACAAGGGGTAATCTTTGCTGTGTGGTGCTTTTAATTTTTTCTTTCATCTTTCCCTTGTGGTACTTTCTCTATAGCGCCAAGTTAAATTTCTATCTCCTATACTTTTTAGGGTAACTGAATGTTTTGTTTTACTTTCTAGTGTTAGTTGGGTTTATGGATGTTTGGGCTAGCTTTGGCTCAAGATGGTCAGTTTAATATGAAATCTTCTGGGTGTAAGCCAGATGCTTTGTTTAAGCTACATCTTGTTATCCAAGCACACTTTCCAGTATGCTTACCTTGTTACGACTTGTCTCCTCTTGTGAGTAGAGTGGTTTGAATAGGTTTCTTTAGGGATTTATCACTTAAGGAGGGTGACGGGTGGTGTGTGCGTGCTTCGTGGCCAGATTCAATTGAGCTCTCTATTCTCAAATTTACTACTAATCCTCCTTTAATACTTAGTTTCATAAGGATTTTCGTGGGTGTTCTAGTCATAGAAAATGTAGCCCATTGCTTCCCATCTCATGGGCTACACCTTGACCTAACTTTTTTGTGTAAGATACTTGTGCTTACTTTTCTTCCTTTTTAGGGTTTGCTGAAGATGGCGGTATATAGGCTAAATTAGCAAGAGATGGTGAGGTGTGTCGGGGTTTATCGATTATAGAACAGGCTCCTCTAGAGGGATGTAAAGCACCGCCAAGTTCTTTGAGTTTTAAGCTGTTGCTAGTAGTTCTCTGGTGGATAGTTTTGTTTGAACTATCTAAGTTTAGGGCTAAGTATAGTGGGGTATCTAATCCCAGTTTGGGTCTTAGCTATCGTGTGGTCGGAGATATTAAAGTTACTTTCGTACTGTATTTTTATGTTAACTGTAGCTTTTTACAGCCTAGTTAAGGTTTAACTTTAGTATGTTTTTTTTTCTCTGTAACATGCTTTACGCCGTGGATCTATTAGTTTGGGTTAATCATATGACCCCGGTGGCTGGCAGGAAATTTACCAACCCTTGTTTAATATAGCTTAGTTGAACTTTCATTCATAGCTTAATTTTCATCACTGCTGCATCCCGTGGGGGTGTGGCTGAGCAAGGTGTTATGAGCTACAATGATTGTGTGCTTGATACCAGCTCCTTTAGGTCACTGGGTGACTTAGAGGGCATTTTCACCGGGATGCGGAGGCTTGTATGTGTAATCTTATTAATAACTAATGGAAAGGCCAGGACCAAACCTTTGTGTTTATGGAGTCTGGCGACTCATCTAGGCATTTTCAGTGCCTTGCTTTATACACGCGTGTACGTGTACGTGTGTACACGTATACTTGGGTGCATGCATGCCGTGTCCTATGAAACATTAGGAATTTAAGTATATGTCCTGTGACCATTGACTGAATTGCACCTTGTTTGTTGTATGTGTGGAGACCCCGCATAGAGAATAAGCCCAGCTACAATATATTTGACTGAGTCAGGACCTTTAGGTCATAGCTGAGTCATAGCAAGTTCGCTCCCCTAAAATTAAAAAATACCAAATGCATGACACCACAGTTATGTGTGATCATGGGCTGATTAGTCATTAGTCCATCGAGATGTCCCATTTGAGAGAGTTGAAGGATTGGATTTGAGGATTTTATGGCCCTGAAGTAAGAACCAGATGCCAGGTATAGTTCTGTTATAGAAACCTCCACGTTGAAATGGGCCTGGAACAAGAAGAGGTACACGTTCGAGCAAGGGTTCAAGCTGAGGGTTTTTGTAGGTGGCCTTTATGTTGAGGTATGTTCCCTGTATTCCTACTTTGTTGAGGGTTTCCATCAAGAATGGATGTTGTGCTTTGTGAAATGCTTTTTCTGCATGTATTAAGAGGATATCTTTGTTCCTATCCTTTTTAAATTAATGTGGTGTATCATGTTTATTGATTTGCAATTATTGAACCACGCTTGCAACTCAGGGACAAATCTCACTTGATCATGGTGAATGAATCACTTGATGTATACTTGGATTTGATTTACTAGTATTTTGTTGAGAATTTTTGCATTGTTGCTCATCAGGGTATTGGACTGTAGTTCTTTTTTTTAGTGGAGTCTTTGAATGGGATCAGATTTAGGATAATGCTGGAATCATAGATGAATTTGGAAGTTGTCCTTCCATTTCTATTTTTTGGAATAGGTTAGGAAGAACAGGTATTAACTCTCCTTTAAATGTGTAGTAGAATTTCCTTGTAAAACCATCTGTCCCTGGATTTTTGTTTATTTGAATATTTTTGATTCTTGATTCAATTTCTTTGCTGGTTATCAGTCTGTTAAAGTTTTTTATTTCTTCCTGTTTCAGTTTTGGTAGTTCATATGTTTCTAGAAATTTGTCCTTTTCTTCCAGGTTGTCCAATTTGTTGGCACATAATTTTTCATAATATTTTCTTATACTTGTTTTTATTTTTATTTTATTAAAAAAATTTTTGTAAACATTTATTTATTTTTGAGAGACAGAGAGAGACAGAGTGTGAGCAGGGAAGGGGTGGAGAGACAGGAAGACACAGAATCCCAAGCGGGCTCCAGGATCTGAGCTGTCAGCACACAGCCTGATGTGGGGCTCAAACTCACAAACCATGAGATCTTGACCTGAGCCAAAATAGGATGCTTAATCAACTCAGCCACCCAGGCGCCCCTTATACTTATTTTTATTTCTGCCCTGTTGGTTTGATTTCTCCTGTCTTATTTGTGAGTTTATTTATTTAGGTCCTTTCATTTTTCTTTTTGATATTTCTGGCAAAGGGTTAATCAATTTTATTTTATTTTTTTTCAAAGAACCAGCTCCTGGTTTCACTGATATGTTCTACTGGATTATTTTTGTTTCTATGTCATTTATTTCTTCTCTAATATTATTTCCCTTATTCTGCTGGATTTAGGCTTCATTTCTTCCTTTTGTAGTTCCTTTAGGTGTAAGGTTAGGTCACATATTTGAGGTTTTTCTTTCTTCTTGAGGTAGGCCTGTATTGCTATATACTTCACTCTTATAACTGCTTTTGTTGCATCCCAAAGGTTTTGGAACATCATGTTTTCATTTTCCTTTGTTTCCACGTACTTTTTCCATTTCTTCTTTGATTTCCTGGTTGACCCATTCATTCTTTAGTAGGGTGTTCTTTAACCTTCATGTATTTGTGGTAGTTCAAAGTTTTTCTTGTGGTTGACCTCAAGTTTCATAGCTTTGTGGTTGGAAAGATGCATGGTACAATCTCAATCTTTTTGTACTTGTTGAGGCTTTATGTGTAAACTAGTATTTGATCTATTCTGGAGAATTTTCCATGTGTACTTGAAAAGAATTTTTCTGCTGCTTTAGGATGAAATGTTCTGGATATATCTGTTAAGTCCATCCAGTCTAGTATGTCATTCAAAGCCCTTGTTTACTTGTTGATTTTCCGCTTAGATGGTCTATCCGTTGATATCAGTGGGGAGTTAAAGTTTCCTATTATTATTGTATTATTATCAATGAGTTTCTTTATGTTTATTACTAAATGTTTTATATATTTGGGTTCTTTCATATTGGGGGCATAAATATTCACAAATGTTAGATTTTCTTGTTGGATAGACCCCTTTATTATTATATAGTGCCCTTCTTCATTGCTTGTTACAGTCTTTGGCTTAAAATCTAGCTTGTCTGATATAAGTGTTGCTACTCAAGCTTCCTTTGGACTTCCATTTGCATGGTGAATATTTCTCCATCCCCTCACGTTCAATCTACAGGTATGTTTAGGTATAAGATGGGTCTCTTATAGGCAGCATATTGATGGGTCTTGATTTTTTTATCCATTCTGACACCTTTGGGTCTTGATTTTTTTTTTATCCATTCTGACACCTGTGTCTTTGTATTGGAGCATTTAGTCCATTTACATTCAGAGTAATTATTGATAGATATGACTTTAGTGCAATTTTATTACTTGTTTTTCTATTGTTTCTGGAGATTTTGTTTCTTTCTAGTGTTGTCACTTCTGGTTTATCTTTCCCACTCAAAGAGTCCCCTTTTATAGTTCTTGCAGGGCTAGTTTATTCATCAAAACTCCTTCAGTGTTTTTCTTTTTGTTTTTGTCTGGGAAACTCTTTCTCCAGACTTTTATTCTGAATGATAGCTTTGCTTGATAGAATATACATGGCTGCATATTGTTCCCATTCAGCATGTTGAATATATCATGTCCTCCCTTCTGACCTGTGATGTTTTTGTGAACAGATCTGCTGCTACACTTATTTGTCTTTCTTTGTAAATTGAGGACTTCTTTTGTCTTGCTGCTTTAGGATTTTTTATCTCTATATTTTGCAAATTAACAACCATATGTGTTGCTGGTGGCTTTCTTTTGTTGATTTTGATGGGATTTCTCTGAGCTTCCTGTATTTGGTTATCTATTTCCTACCCCAGATTAGGGAAATTTTCGACTAAATCTCCTTGAAAAATCTTCTGCCCCCATTCCCTCTTTTCTTCTTTGGGATTCTTTTTTTTTAATATATGAAATTTATTGCCAATTTGGTTTCCATACAACACCCAGTGCTCATCCAAAAAGATGCCCTCCTCAATACCCATCACCCACCCTCCCCTCCCTCCCACCCCCAGCAGCCCTCAGTTTATTCTCAGTTTTTAAGAGTCTCCTATGCTTTGGCTCTCTCCCACACTAACCTCTCACTCTTTTTTTTTTCCTTCCCCTGCCCCATGGGTTCCTGTTAAGTTTCTCAGAATCCACATAAGAATGAAAACATATGGTATCTCTTTTTCTCTCTATGGCTTATTTCACTTAGCATCACACTCTCCAGTTCCATCCACGTTGCTACAAAGGGCCATATTTCATTCTTTCTCATTACCACGTAGTACTCCATTGTGTATATAAACTGCAAGTTCTTTATTCATCAGTTGATGGACATTTAGGCTCTTTCCATAATTTGGCTATTGTTGAAAGTGCTGCTTAAACATTGGGGTACAAGTGCCCCTATACATCAGTACTCCTGTATCCCTTGGGTAAATTCCTAGCAGTGCTACTGCTGGGTCATGGGGTAGGTCTATTTTTAATTTTCTGAGGAACCTCCACACTGTTTTCCAGAGCGACTGCACCAGTTTGCATTCCCACCAACAGTGCAAGAGGGTTCTCGTTTCTCCACATCCTCTCCAGCATCTATAGTCTCCTGATTGGTTCATTTTGGCCACTCTGACTGGCCTGAGGTGATATCTCAGTGTGGTTTTGATTTGTATTTCCCTGATGAGGAGCGACATTGAGCATCTTTTCATGGGGCTGTTGGCCATCTGGATGTCTTCTTTACAGAAGGGTTTATTCATGTTTTCTGCCCATTTCTTCACTGGATTATTTGTTTCTCGGTATGGAGTTTAGTGAGCTCTTTATAGATTTTGGATACTAGCCCTTTGTCTGATATGTCATTTGCAAATATTTTTTCCCATTCTGTTGATTGCCTTTTAGTTTTGTTGGTTGTTTCCTTCGCTGTGCAGAAGCTTTTTATCCTCATGAGGTCCCAATAGTTCATTTTTGCTTTTAATTCCCTTGCCTTTGGGGATGTGTCAAGTAAGAAATTCCTGCGGCTGAGGTCAGAGAGGTCTTTTCCTGTTTTCTCCTCAAGGGTTTTGAAGGTTTTCTGTCTCACATTCAGGTCCTTTATCCATTTTGAGTTTATTTTTGTGAATGGTGTGAGAAAGTGGTCTAGTTTCAACCTTCTGCATGTTGCTGTCCAGTTCTCCCAGCACCATTTGTTAAAGAGACTGTCTTTTTTCCATTGGATATTCTTTCCTGCTTTGTCAAAGATTAGTTGGCCATACTTTTGTGGGACTAGTTCTGGGGTTCCTATTCTATTCCATTGGTCTATGTGTCTCTTTTTGTGCCAATACCATGCTGTCTTGATGATTACAGCTTTGTAGTAGAGGCTAAAGTCTGGGATTGTGATGCCTCCTGCTTTGGTCTTCTTCTTCAAAATTACTTTGGCTATTCGGGGCCTTTTGTGGTTCCATATGAATTTTAGGATTGCTTGTTCTAATTTTGAGAAGAATGCTGGTGCAATTTTGATTGGGATTGCATTGAATGTGTAGATAGCTTTGGGTAGTATTGACATTTTGACAATATTTATTCTTCCAGCCATGAGCATGGAATGTTTTTCCATTTCTTTATATCTTATTCAATTTCCTTCATAGGATAGTTTTCAGCATACAGATCTTTCACATCTTTGGTTAGATTTATTGCTAGGTATTTTATGCTTCTTGGTGCAATTGTGAATGGGATCAGTTTCTTTATTTGTCTTTCTGTTGCTTCATTATTAGTGTATAGGAATGCAACTCATTTCTGTACATTGATTTTGTATCCTGCAACTTTGCTGAATACATGTATCAGTTCTAGCAGACTTTTGGTGGAGTCTATCGGATTTTCCATGTATAATATCATGTCATCTGCAAAAAGTGAAAGCTTGACTTCATCTTTGCCAATTTTGATGCCTTTGATTTCCTTTTGTTGTCTGATTGCTGATGCTAGCACTTCCAACACAATGTTAAACAATAGCGGTGAGAGTGGACATCCCTGAGGTGTTCCTGATCTCAGGGAGAAAGCTCTCAGTTTTTCCCCATTGAGGATGATGTTAGCTGTGGACTTTTCATAAATGGCTTTGATGATGTTTAAATATGTTCCTTCTATCCCGACTTTCTCGAGGGTTTTTTATGAAGAAGGATGCTGAATTTTGTCAAAGGCCTTTTCTGCATCGATTGACAGGATCATATGGTTCTTATCTTTTCTTTTATTAATGTGATATATCACGTTGATTTGCGAATGTTGAACCAGCCCTGCATCCCAGGAATGAATCCCACTTGATCATGGTGAATAATTCCTTTTATATGCTGTTGAATTCGATTTGCTAGTATCTTATTGAGAATTTTTGCATCCATATTCATCAGGGATATTGGCCTGTAGTTCTCTTTTTTTTACTGTGTCTCTGTCTGCTTTATTAATCAAAGAAATAAAGGCTTCATAGAATGAGTCTGGAAGTTCTCCTTCCCTTTCTATTTTTTGGAATAGTTTGAGAAGGATAGGTATTATCTCTGCTTTAAATGTCTGGTAGAACTCCCCTGGGAAGCCATCTGGTCCTGGACTCTTATTTGTTGGGAAATTTTTGATAACCGATTCAATTTCTTCACTGGTTATGGGTCTGTTCAAGCTTTCTATTTCCTCCTGATTGAGTTTTGGAAGTGTGTGGGTGTTTAGAAATGTGTCCATTTCTTCCAGGTTGTCCAGTTTGTTGGTATATAATTTTTCATAGTATTCGCTGATAATTGCTTGTATCTCTGAGGGATTGGTTGTAATAATTCCATTTTCCTTCCTGATTTTATCTCTTTGGGTCATCTCCCTTTTCTTTTTGTGAAGCCTCGCTAGCAGTTTGTCAATTTTGTATATTTTCTCAAAAAAACAACTCTTGGTTTCACTGATCTGCTCTACAGTTTTTTTTAGATTATATATTGTTTATTTCTGCTCTAATATTTATTATTTCTCTTCTTCTGCTGGGTTTAGGGTGTCTTTGCTGTTCTGCTTCTATTTCCTTTAGGTGTTCTGTTAGATTTTGTATTTAGGATTTTTCTTATTTCTTGTGATAGGCCTGAACTGTAGTATATTTTCCTCTCAGGACTGTTTGCTGCATCTCAAAGTGTTTGGATTGCTGTATTTTTACCTTCCTTTGTTTCCATATATTTTTTAATTTCTTCTCTAATTGCCTAGTTGATCCATTCATTCTTTAGTAGGGTGTTCTGTAACTTCCATGCTTTGGAGTTTTTCCAGACTTTTTCCTGTGGTTGATTTCAAGCTTCATAGCATTGTGGTCTGAAAGTATGCATGGTATGATTTCAATTCTTGTATACTTATGAAGGGCTGTTTTGTGACCCAGAATGTGATCTCTCTTGGAGAATGTTCCATGTGCACTCAAGAAGAAAGTATATTCTGTTGCTTTGGGATGCAGAGTTCTAAATACATCTGTCAAGTCCCTCTGATCCAATGTATCATTCAGGGCTTTTGTTTCTTTATTGACCGTGTGTCTAGATGATCTATCCATTGTTGTAAGTGGGGTGTTAAAGTCCCCTGCAATTACCACATTCTTATTAAGAAGGTTGCTTATGTGTGTAATTGTTTCATATATTTGGGGGTTCCCGTATTTGGCTATAGACATTTATAATTGTTAGCTCTTCCTGATGGATAGACCCTGTGATTATTATATAATGCCCTTCTTCATCTCTTGTTACAGCCTTTAATTTAAAGTCTAGTTTGTCTGGGGGCGCCTGGGTGGCGCAGTCGGTTAAGCGTCCGACTTCAGCCAGGTCACGATCTCATGGTCCGTGAGTTCGAGCCCCACGTCAGGCTCTGGGCTGATGGCTCAGAGCCTGGAGCCTGTTTCCGATTCTGTGTCTCCCTCTCTCTCTGCCCCTCCCCCGTTCATGCTCTGTCTCTCTCTGTCCCAAAAATAAATAAACGGTGAAAAAAAAATTTTTTAAAAAATAAAGTCTAGTTTGTCTGATATAAGTATGGCTACTCCAGCTTTCTTTTGACTTCCAGTAGCAGGATAGATAGTTTTCCTTCCCCTCACTTTCCATCTGAAGGTGTGCTCGGGTCTCTTGTAGACAGCAAATAGATGGGTCTTGTTTTTTTATCCACTCTGATACCCTATGTCTTTTGGTTGGCGCATTTAGTCCATTTACATTCAGTGTTATTATAGAAAGATATGGGTTTAGAGTCATTGTGATGTCTGTAGGTTTCATACTTGTAGCGATGTCTCTAGTACTTTGTCTCACAGGATCCCCCTTAGGATCTCTTGTAGGGCTGGTTTAGTGGTGATGAATTCCTTCAGTTTTTGATTGTTTGGGAAGACCTTTACCTCTCCTTCTATTCTAAATGACAGACTTGCTGGATGAAGGATTTTCAGCTGCATATTTTTTTCTGTTCATCACATTGAAGATCTCCTGCCATGCCTTTCTGGCCTGCCAAGTTTCAGAAGAGAGATCGGTCATGAGTCTTATAGGTCTCCCTTTATGTGTTATAGCATGTTCATCCCTCGCTGCTTTCAGAATTTTCTCTTTATCCTTGTATTTTGCCAGTTCCACTATGATATGTCGTGCAGATCGATTCAAGTTACGTCTGAAGGGAGTTCTCTGTGCCTCTTGGATTTCAATGCCTTTTTCCTTCCCCAGTTCAGGGAAGTTCTCAGCTATAATTTCTTCAAGTACCCCTTCAGCACCTTTCCCTCTCTCTGCCTCCTCAGGAATACCAATTATGCGTAGATTATTCCTCTTTAGTGCATCATTTAGTTCTCTAATTTTCCCCTCACACTCCTGGAATTTTTTATCTCTCTTTTTCTTAGCTTCCTCTTTTTCCATAATCTTATCTTCTATCTCATATATTCTCTCCTCTGCTTCTTCAATCCGAGGTGTGGTTGTCTCCATTTTATTTTGCAGCTCATTTATAGCATTTTTTAGGTCCTCCTGGCTGTTCCTTAGTCCCTTGATCTGTAGCAATAGATTCTCTGCTGTCCTCTATCCTGCTGTCAAGCCCAGTGATTAATTTTATGACTATTATTCTAAATTCACTTTGTGTTATATTGTTTAAATCATTTTTGATCAGTTCGTTAGCTGTCGTTATTTCTTGGAGATTCTTTTGAGGGGAATTCTTCTGTTTTGTCATTTGGGATAGTCCCTGGAGTGATGCGGAACTGCAGAGCACTTCCCCTGTGCTGTCTTGAGTAACTTGCGTTGGTTGGCGGGGCCGCAGTCAGACCTGATGTGTGCCCCCAGCCCACCGCTGGGGACACAGTCAGCCTGGTGTGTACCTTCTCTTCCCCTCTCCTAGGGGTGGGATTCACTGTGGGGTGGCATGGCCCGTCTGGGCTACTTGGACACTGCCAGGCTTATGGTGCTGGGGATCTGGTGTATTAGCTGGGGTGGATCGGCAAGGTGCACAGGGGTGGGAGGGGCAGGCTCAGCTGGCTTTTCCTTCGTGATCCACTTTGGGAGGGGCCCTGCAGCACCAGGAGGGAGTCAGACCCTCCTGATCCGCGGGATGGGATGGATCCGCGGGAGCACCGCGTTGGGTGTTTGGGCAGTGCAAGCAAGTTCCCTGACAGGAACTGGTTCCCTTTGGGATTTTGACTGGGGGTGGGCGAGGGAGATGGCGCTGGCGAGCGCCTTTGTTCCCCGCCAAGCTGAGCTTGTCATCCGGGGCTCAACAACTCTCCCTCCCATTTTCCTCCAGCCTTCCTTCTTTCCAAGCAGAGCTGTTAGCTTATAACCTTCCAGCTGTTAAGTCCTGTTTGCTGTCTGAACACACTTCGTCTGGCCCCTCTGCTTTTGCAAACCAGACTCAGGGGCTCTGCTTTGCCGGCGGGCTGCCCCTATGCCCCAGCTCCCTCCCGCCAGTCCGTGTGGCGCGCACTGCCTCTCTCCCCTTCCTACCCTCTTCTGTGGGCCTCTCGTCTATGCTTGGCTCCAGAGAATCCGTTCTGCTCTCTTCTTTGGGATTCCTATGATCCAAATGTTGTTACTCTTTTTGGAGTCATTGAGTTCTTTAAGTCTATATTCGTGATCCAATTTTTTTCTTTCCCTTTCTTCATCTTCATTATTTTCCAGAATTTTATCTTCTGTATCACTTATTCTTTTCTCTGTTTCTATCATCTTTGTCATCATTACCACCAGTTGGTTTTGCATCTCGCTTATGGCTCTTTTTATTTTGTCCTGACCTTTTTTGGTCTTTTATCTCTGCAGTAAGGGTGTCTTCTATGAGTTTATCATGCCCAGCTAGTATCTTTGTGATTTTTGCTTTAAATTCTGGTCAAGGATATTACTTTTATCTTTTTCTAAATAGATCCCTGGCCATGACCTTTTCTTGCTCTTTCTTTTGGGGTGAATTCCTCAATAATAGCCTATTGTCTAGGTCTCTGTGTTCTTTTGTGTGTTAGGAAAGCCTGTCATGTTTACTGGTCCTGAGAGTAATGGCTTTATAAGTTAGAGGTTATATACTGTTCAGGGCCTGGCCCTTCGGGAAGTATCAATGGTGTATGCTGTGTGTACTCTGCTGCTGTGTTTTGTATACATTTTCCTTCAAGTTAGTCCTGCACAAAGTTTCTTGTTGCCTTCAGTGGGGAGTGTTTGGACCCTGTCCAGAGTGTGGTGAGTTTTAACCAGGTTTGTTCTGGTCTGCTTCTTAAGAGACCTGATGCTCTTTCTACTAGAGCTGATGTTTTGCAGAACACTGGTCAACGGACATGGTGTCTGTGGTGGTTTTGTGATGGTCTTCCAGGGGAGCGGCCCATGGCTTTGGTTCTCAGGCACACTTGCCTGACAAAAGCAGCACCTGCAGAGCACAGGGATGTGGGTTTGGTGAAAGTGGTTTGGACCGCCACTGTTGGTGCTGTGCTGCTTACTGAAGTTAGTTTATACTGAGGGGCAGAGGAGAGAAATGGTGCCAGCCTCCTCCCATGTCCTGGAGAAAACTGTTCATACCGACAGTTTTCTGGGTAGCCCTCCCAGGAGAGGAAACAATATCCCTTCATGTGTCCCAAGCGCCCCTCTGATCCCTGCCTTCACCCTGTCTGTATCTGGGCTGTCTGCCCACCTGGCAGTGTAGTGCACATACATTGTATTCCAGACAGGCTGGCTGAGTTTTAAAACAACAAACGTTAGGATTCTGGCATGGTGGGGATCTGCACTGGTCCTCTGGAGGAGGGTCTCACTGCACTGTGAGTGATGCAGGGTTATTCCATAAGGACAGTCACACCAAAGTGTAGGGGCATGGATTTTGCTGTGAAGTACAGCAAAGAGCTGTGTCCATGTTAGCCACCCTCAGCAAGTGTTTCTGAACCTATGTTGAAGGACAGGACATGGTAATGTTGCCTGCAGGCCTTTTTGTCCCTGAAGATTCAATGCCATCTCTCCTAGATGCAGTACAAGAAGGGGGAAAATTCTCCCAGTGAATCCCAGAGGATGCTCTGATCATGCCATCTGGTACAGACTATATGCCATCCTTATCCATAGGAACACTGCAGCACCTGCTGAGCTCCCCACCAGTCACAACACGGACTGCTAAAAGTGAGCCCTGCTGGTTGTAAAACCTCATGAAAATAATTTCCTCTGGTTTTGCAAGTCAATGGCTTTGGGTAAGTGTTTTCCTTGTGTGAACCCCTGTTTATTGTGTGCTCTCCTCTCTCCCCTCTCCTCTCTCCTCCCTCCTCCCTCCTCTCTCCTCTCTCCTCCCTCCTCTCTCCTCTCTCCTCCCTCCTCTCTCCTCTCTCCATGACCAGGATTCCTTCCACTCTGAAGTGCTCATGATCCTTTTCTCCCCCACATCTTGTCTCTGCATCTCCTACCTTCCATGATGTGGTCTCCTCTCTCCCTCTAGTTGTGCACTTTGTTCTGTCAGTCCTCAGATTTCTTAGGTATTCAGAAGGAATTGATATTTATCTAGCTGTTTTCAAGGGACAAGGCAAGCTTAGGTCCTTCTAACCTTGCCATTTTAGCTCCTCAGTGCTGTTTTTTGGTGGAGTCTTCCTAGGTTTTTATATAGAGTATCATGTTATCTGAAAATAATGAAATTTTACTTCTTTCTTGCTTATTTGGGTAACTTTGTTTCTTTTTGTTGTCTGATGGCTGAGGCTAGGAGTTCCAGTACTATGTTAAATAACAGTGGTGAGAGTGGACATCCCTGTCTTGTTCCTGAGCAAAGAGGAAAAACTGTCAGTTTTCCCCTATTGAGTATGATATTAGTTGTGGATTTTAAATAGATGGCCTTTATGATGTTGAGGTATGTTCCTCTAAACCTTCTTTGTTGAATGTTTCATCAACAAGGATATGACAAGGATGTGATATTTTGTCAAATGCATTTTCTGCATCTATTCTAATGGTCATATGGTTCTTATCCTTTCTTTTACTAATGTGGTGTATTACATTGTTTGATTTGCAAATACCGCACCACCCTTGCAACTCATGAATAAATCCCACTTGGTCATGGTGAATGATTCCTTTAATGTATTGTTAGATTCAGTTTGCTAGTATTTTATTGGGAAATTTTGCATCCATGTTCGTCATGGATATTGGCCTGTAGTTCTCTTTCTGTGGAGTCTTTATCTGGTTTTAATATCAGGGTAATGCTGGCATCATAGAATGAATTTGGAAGTTGTCTTTCCTTTTTTGTTTTGGAATAGGTTAAGAAGAATAGGAATTAACTATTCTTTAAATGATAGAATTCCCCTGTGACTCCATATGGCCTTGGAATTTTGTTTACACGGAGATTTTTGATTACTGATTCATTTTTTTGGTGGGTTATCAGTCTGTTCCAGTTTTCTATTTCTTCCTGTTTCAGTTTTGGTAGTTTATATATTTTTTGGAATTTATCCATTTCTTCCAAGTTCTCCCATTTGTTGGCATATAGTTTTTCATAATATTCTGTTATTACTCTTTGTGTTTCTGTGGTGTTAGTTGTTACTTCTCCTCGCTGATTTGTGATTTTATTTTTTTGTTGTTCCTTTCTTTCGTCTTTTTGATACATCTGGCTAAAAGTTTATCAATTTTATTAGTTTTTACAAAGAATCACCTCCTGGTTCTATTGATCTGTTCTGTATTTTTTTAGTTTCTATATCACTTATTTCTAGTGTAATATTATTTCCTTCCTTGTGCTGGCTTTAGGCTTTGTATGTTGTTCTTTTTGTAGTTCCCTTAAGTGTAAGGTTGGGTTTTTTATTTGATATTTTTTTCTTGCTTCTTTTTAGAAAATTTTTTTTAATGTTTACTTATTTTTGAGAGAGACAGAGACAGAATGCGAGTGGGTTAGGGGCAGAGAGAGAGGGAGACACACGGAGAGAAACAAATTTCTGAGCCGTCAACACAGAGCCGGACTTGGGGCGCGAACTCACATGCTGTGAGATCATGACCTGAACTGAAGTCGGCCGCCCAACTGGCTGAGCCACCCAGGAGCCCCATATTCTTAAGTTAGACCTATATTGCTATATACATCCCTCTTGGGATATATATATATACATATATATATATATATATGTATTTTTTTTTCGACTTGCTGATTGACTCATTCATTGTTTAGTGGCATGTTGTTTAATCTATTTGTATTTGTGGTCTTTCCAAAATTTTCCTGAGATGATTCCAACTTTCATAATATTGTAGTCAGAACAGTTGCATGATATGATCTGAATCTTTTTGTAGTATTTTAGACCTGATTTTTGACCTAGTATTTGATCTATTCTGTAGAATGTCTGATGTACACTTGAAATGATGTGTATTCTGCTTTCTTGGGATGGGATGTTCTGAATATATATGTTAAGTTCATCTGGTCCAATGTGTCATTCAAAGCTATTGTTTCTTTATTTTCTGTTTAGCTGATTGGTACATTGATGTAAGTGTTGTGTTAAAGTCCTCTACTATTATTGTGTTATTACCCAATAGTTCCTTTATGTTTGTAACTAAATGTTTTACATATTTGGGTGCTCTTATTTTTGGTGCACAAATGTTTACAATTTTTAGGTCTTATTGTTGTATAGGCCCCTTTATTATGATATAGTGCCCTTCCTCATTTCTTGTTACAGTCTTTGGTTTAAAGTCTACTTTGTCCAATATACGTGTTGTTACTCTGGCTTTCTTTTGACATCTTTTTGTGTGGCAAATGTTTCTGCATCCCCTCACTTTCAATCTGCAAGTGTCTTTAGGTCTAAAAGGAGTCTCTTGTAGGCAGCATGTAGATGGATATTGTTTTTTTTAATCCATTCTGACACCCTATGTCTTTTGATTGGAGCATTTAGTTCATTTACATTCAGAGTAATTATTGATAGATACATATTTAGTGCCATTACTTGTTTTGTCATTGTTCCTGGAGATTTTTTCTGATAATATATTTTCTTGTCTTTGTCACTTTTCATCTTTCTTATCCACTCAAAGAGTCCCCTTTACTTTAGTATTTCTTGCAGGTTGGGTTTATTGGTCACAAATTCCTTTAGTTTTTGTTTGGGAAACTATCTCTCCTTCTATTCTGAATGATAGCCTTACTGGATAGAGTATTCTTGTGTGCAGATTTTTCCCATTCAGCACTCTGAATATATCCTGCCATTCCTTTCTGGCTTGCCACCTTTCTGTTGAAAAATATCCAGCTAGCCTTATGGGCCTTCCCTTGTAAATAAATGACTTGTTTTGCTGCTTTTAAGGTTTTTCTTTATCAGTGTATTTTGCAAATTTAATTACAATGTATATCGGTGTTGGCCTGTTATTGTTGATTTTGATGAGAGTCCTCTGTGCCTCCTGAATCTGGATGTCTGTTTCCTTCCCCAGATTAGTGAAGTTTTCACCTATTATTTCCTCAAATAAATTTTCTATCCATTTTCTCTCACTTCTTGTTCTGGGTCTCCTATAATATGAATGTTATTCTGTTTGATGTAGTCACTGATATCCCTAAGTCTATTGTGTTCCATAAGTCTCTCTCACTTTCATTCAGCTTCATTATTTTTCGTTATTTTGTATTCTATATCACTAATTCATTCCTCTGCTTCTTCAGCCTGCTTTCATCCATCAAGCCTGTTTCCAATCTTATTGAATTCTTTATTTCTGATTCTTTTTTAATTCTTTTATCTCTGCAGTAAGGGTCTCCCTGATGTCTTGTATTCTTTTCTCAACCTCTGTGAGTATCCTTATGATTGTTGCTTGAAATTCTCCTTCAGGCATATTACTTAATCTGTTTTGCTTTGATCTCTGGCCAGGGCCTTATCTTGTTCTCTCATTTTGGATGAATTCTTCCATCTTGGCATTTTGTGTAAGGCTCTGCCTTTTTCTCTGTGTTAGAAAATCCAGTTATGTCTCCTGCTCCTGAAACTAATGCACCCATTTCAACTTTGGCTGTCATGCCAGGGTGCCTCTAGGACAGCCTGGCTGGCATCCACTTTAGCCTTAGTTGGCCTGACAGGGTGGCCCACTGCACAGTGTCCCCTGATACACTTGATTGTACCTACTTCAGCTTCATCTGTCCTGCTAGGGTGCTCTCAGCACTTAGAACCCAAGGACCCCTGACCTGCACCAGCATTGGTTTTAGCTATCCAGCCAAGATGCCACTTTGTGGAGGTCTCTGGACTTCTAGCCCATGACAACCATAGCTGCAGCCAGCCAGGAAAATTCATCAAGCACAATCTACATGGGGGACAGTTATACAAAAAAACATTTATTCAAGTTAGGTGATGTGCCTATCTTACCTAATTCGTAGAAACAAAGTCAAGTGTAATGGGGGGGGGGATCAGAAGAATATGCTCCAAAAGAAAGAAAAAGACAAAACTTCAGAAATAGAACTAATTGAAATGGAGATAAGTAATGTGCTTGGTAAAGAATTTAAAGTAATGCTTTTAATGATGCACACCTAGTTGTAAAGAAGAGTGGAAGAACTCTGAGACCTACAATAAAAATATACAAAATATGAAAAAGAACCAATTAGACTCGAATACAATAACTGAAATAATGGAATACACTAGAGGGAATCAACAGTAGATGATTGGATGCAGAAGAATGTATAAGTGATCTACAAGACAGAATAGTGGAAAGCACTCAAGTTAAACAAAAAGATAAAGGAATTTAAAAAATAAGGACAGGTTAAGGGATATCTTGGACAACATTAAGGAAAAACATTTGAATTATAGAAGTCCTAGGAAGAGAATAAAGGGCCAGGAAACTTTGAAGAAATAATAGGTGAAAATATCTCTAATCCAGGAAAGGAAATATATATCCTAGTTCAAGAATCACAGAGAGCTCTAAACAAAATGAACCAAGGATGTCCACACCGTGACACATGATAAGTAAAATGTCAAATGTTAAAGATTGAGAGAGAATTTTAAAAGAAACAAGAGAGAAACAAAAGCCACATAAACTTTGCCACATAAACAAAAGCCACATAAATTTTTTACCATAAACTTTGTGGGTCAGAAGGAAGTGGCACGATTTATTCAAAGTGCTGAATAAAAAAAAAAACCCTACAACAAAGAATACCCAGCAAGGTTAGGATTCAGAATTGAAATTGAGATAAAGAGTTGCCCAGACAAAAAGGTTAAAGGAGTTTATCACCAGCATTAAAGACTTTAGCCTTATAAGAAATGTTAAAGGGACTTCTTTAAGTGGAAAAGAAATGGCTATAATTAGACATAACAAAATTATTAAAAAGATGTAAAAGATGGCAGTATATATATAAAATGTGGAGAAGGAAGTAAGATAAAAGATTTTCCGAGAATGTGTTTGAACTTAAATGACCATCAATTTAACATATAGGCTGCTACATACTTAAGATGTTATATATGAGCCACATGATAACCACAAAACCAAACCCTATAACTGATGCACAAAAAACAAAGGGAAAGAAAGCCAAACATCACACTGTTTGAACTCATAAAGCACAAAGAAAGTACAAGAGAAGAAGAAACAGATAAGAACTATAAAAAACACCATTAAATTTTAACAACATGGCAATAAGTACATACATATCAATAGTTATTTTCAATGTAAATGATCTAAATGCTCCAATCAAAAGATATAATTTGGTGGAATAGATAAAAATAAGACCTATCCATATGCTGCCTGGAAGAAATACTTCAGACCTAAAGACACTTAAAGACTGAAAGGGAAAGATGAAAAAACATTTAAATGGAAATGTAAGAGAAACAATTTAGGGTAGCAATAACTATATCAGAGAAAATAGAGTTTAAAACAAAAACTGTAACAAGAGACAAAAAAAGGTATTGCATAGTGATAAAGGGATCAATCCAACAATAGGATATAACAATTGTAAATATGCACCCAACATAGAACACCTACATACATAAAACAAACATTAATGGACATAAAAGAGAGAAATTGATGGTAATACAATAATAATAGGGGACATTAACAGTTCACTTACATCAATAGATACATCATCCAGGCCAAAAAGAAAAATCAACAAGAAAACAGAGATCACATGTTTGATCACAAAACAAACTCAAAAAAATTAAGATTAAAATCACAACATGAATCCTTTCTGACCATAATGCTATCAAACTAGAAATAAATCACAAGAAAAAAAAAAACTAGAGAAAATACAAATACACGGAGGCTAAAGAACATGCTACTAAACAACAAATGGATCAGTGAAGAAATTCATGAAACAAGAAAAAGCTGAAATAATCTAACTTTATACCTAAAGCAACTAGAAAAAGAACAAAGCCCAATATGAGTCAAAATAAGGAAATAATAAAGGTTGGAAGAGAAATAAATGTCATAGAGACTAAAAGAGCAATAGAAAAATATCACTGAAACCAAGATCTTGTTCTTTGTAAAGATAAACAAAATAAACCCTTATTCAGAATCACCAAGAAAAAAAGAGAAAGGAGCCAAATAAAATAAATAAAAGGAGCAGTAACAACTGACATCACAGAATTACAAAGGATTATCAGAGAATACTATGAAAAATTATATGGCAACAAATTGGACAACCTAGAAAAAATGAATAAATTACTGTGAACATACAGTCTTCCAAAAGCGAATCAGAAATAAATAGAAAATAGAAAATCTAACAGACCAATTACTAGTAACAAAATTGAATCAGCCAAAAACTACCAAAATATAAAAGTCTAGGACCAGATGGATTCACAAATAAATTCTACCAAACACTTAAAGAAGAGTTAGTAATTATTCTTCTCAAACTATTTCAAGAAACAGGAAAGAAAGAAAAGCTTCCAACTATATTTTACAAGGCCGGCATTACCCTGATACCTAAACCAAAGACAACACATAAAAAAGACTATGGGCCAGTGTCCCTCATAAACAGATGCAAAAAACCTGAACAAAGTATCAAATTGCATTCAATGATACATTAAAGATCATTAACCAAAATCAAGTGGTATTCCAATATTAATTATCCTTCAACAAAATGAAGGATAAAATCATATGATCATCTCAATAGATGCCCCATAAGCCTTTGATAAATCAACATCTGTTCATAATAAAAGCTCTCAACAAAGTAGGTTTAGAAGAAGTATACCTCTACAAAATAAAGGCCATATATGAAAAACCCACAGATAACATCATACTCAATAATGAAAAAATGAGAGCTTTTTCTCTAAGATCAGGAAGACAAGGCTCTCCACTCTTGCTGCTTTTATTCAATATAGTACTGGAAGTCCTAGCCATAAAAATCAGACAAGAAAAAGTAATAAGAGGCATCCATATTGGTAAGGAAGAATTTAAGCTATCACTATTTGCAGATGACCTGATTCTATACCTAGAAATCCCTTAAATACTTCACCAAAAAAACCATTAGAAGTAACTAATAAATTCAGTAAAATTGCAGGATACAATATCAACACCCAGAAATCAGTAGTGTTTCTATGCATTAACAATAAAGTAGCAAAGAAACAAAGAAAATGATTGCATTAACAATTGCGCCAAAAAGATTAAAATATTTAGAAATAAACTTAACCAAGGAGGTAAAAGACCTGTACTATGAAAACTATAAAACATGGAAGAAAAAAATTGAAGATGGCATAAACCAATGGAAAGATATTCCATGCTCATGTATTAGAAGGAAAATATTGTTAAAACATCCATATTACCCAAATAAATCGATAAATTCACTGCAATTCTTACCAAAATACCAACAGGATTTTTCACAGAACTAGAACAAATAATCCCAAAATTTGTATTAAACCACAAAAGACTCTGAATGGTCAAAGCAATCTTGAGAAAAAAGAAAGCTGAAGGTATCACAATCCCAAATTTCAACATATACTATAAATCTGTAGTAATCAAAATAATATGGTACTGGCACAAAAATAAACACATAGATCAAAGGGCTAGAACAGAGAAATAAACCCACAATTATATGGTCAATTACTCTATGACAAGGGAGGCTAGAATATACAATGGGAAAAAAATAGTCTCTTTAATAAATGGTGTTGGGAAGACTAGACAGCTGCAGGCAAGAATGAAACTGGGCTATTTTCTAACATTATACACAAAATAAACTCCAAGTGGATTAAAGACCTCAATGTGAGAACTGATACCATAAAACGCATAAAAGAGAACACAGGCAGTAATTTCTCTGACATGGCCTGTAGCATCATTTTTCTAGACATGTTTCCTAAGATAAGGTATATAAAACCAAATCTAAACTTTTAAAACTACATCAAAATAAAAAGTTTTTGAACAGGAGTGCCTGGGTGGCTTGGTTGGTTAAGTGTCCAACTATTTATTTCAGCTCAGGTCATGATCTCATGATTTATGAGGTCAAGCCCCATGTCAGGCTCTGTGTTGACAGTGCAGAGCCTGCTTGGAATTCTCTCTCTCTCTCTCTCTCTCTCTCCCTCACTCACTATGCTCTCTATCCAAATAAACATTTTTAATTTAAAAAATTATGTTTATTTTTGAGAGCAAGAGAGAGTGTGAGTGGGGGAGGGGAAGAGAGAGAGGGAGATACAGAATCTGAAGCAGGTTCCAGGCTCTGATCTGTCAGCGCAGAGCCTGACATGGGGCTGGGGTGCACGGACCGGGAGATCATGACCTGAGCTGAAGTTGGACACTTAACCAACTGAACCAACCAGGTGCCCTAATAAACATTTTAAAAAAGGTTTTGTTAAGGAAACCATCAACAAAACAAAAAGGCAACTTACTGAATGGGAGAAGACATCTATAAATCTGATAAGAGATGAATGTCATATATATATATATATATATATATATATATATATATACAACTCAACAAACAATCCAATTGAAAAATGGGATGAGGATCTGAATAGACATTCTTCCAAAGCAGACATACAAATGCCACAGACACATGAAAAGATTCTCATCATTACTAATCATTAGGGAAATGTAAATCAAAACCACAATGAGATATCACCTCACACCTATCAGAATGGCTAAAATCAAAAACACAAGAAGTAATGAATGTTGGCAATAATGTGGAGGATAAGGAACCTTCATGCACTATTAGTGGAAATATAAATTGCTGCAGCTACTGTTGAAAATAGTATGGAGGTTCCTCAAAAAAATAAAAATAGAAATATGTTGATCAAATAACTTCCAGGTTGGTTTTTACCCAAAGAAAATTAAAACACTAACTTGGAAATATATGTCCATTCTTGTTTATTGCAGGAGCATTTGCAATACCCAGGATATGAAAGCAACCTAAATTTCCATTGATAGATGAATGGATAAGGGAGATGTGATATATATAATGGAATATTAACCATAAAAAAAGGATTTTTGTCCTTTGTGACAACATGGATGGACATAGATGTTATTTTGCTAAACGAAATAATTCAGACTGAAAAAGAAAAATACCACAAGATTTCACTCATATGTGGAATCTAAAAAAACCAAATGAGAAACAGACAAAAAGCAAAATCAGACCTACAGAGAACAAACTGATGGTTGCCAGAGTTAAGTGAGATGGGGGTACATGAAATTGGTGAAGGGGAGAGGGAGATACAGTCTTCTAGTTATGGAATGAATAAGTCATGGGCATAAAAGGCACAACATAGAAAATATAGTCAGTGATATTGTAATAGGGTTGTATGGTAACAGATTGTAGCTACACTTGTGAACATAGCATAATGTATAGAGAAGTCAAATCACTATGTTGAACACCTCAAATTAATGTAACATTGTGCGTCAACTATACTCAAAAATAATTTACAAGACAAAGATGTTATCTCATGGCAGTGAGAATTATCATGAAGAGGCAGTTTTAAAAGGTAGATTGGGTAAAATAGACTTCATAAAAATATATTGTTTTATTTTTCAACTAGGATTGTATCATCCACATTCTTTGAAAACAAGTCATATGGAGGCAAAGTTGATTTTGATGAATTTGGCTGTTTTGAGATTGTCCAAAACTTTCAGGTGAATAAAAAGTAGGAGACTCGATAAGTTCCTGACATATGAATACATTTAAAAATAGTGTTTAGAAGTAGATGTTCCAGGTGGTTCTGTTAAGATAATCATACAGAGGCAGTGATATAAATGCAAATCTGAAGTTGTCTCTGGGACAGTCAGCTAATATGATAAACATATAAGAGGTAAATTAATTTTACACTCAACTAAATTACAATTTTAATAAATTGAAAATGTGTAGGTAGAAAATAGAAGGCTTCAGAGTTTGGGGGCAGTGATAATCAAGTGGAAAAGGGTTAAATATCGTTTCCTATCTCATCTTCACCTATTTTTCCTACTATTCCCCTTTTAGTTTTTACACCTCACAGAACCTCAACTCTCAGCATCCAGTAGCTTTGCCACTCTTAATCACTCTTGATTAAGAGGCAACTTAGGATTTGTATTTGTGTTGCATTTCTCTGAACCACATTACTTCAATAAGTGCTTTCTAATTGTCCGGGGTAATTTATGTATGGCATGACAGTGAATTGGTAAGATAATGACAATTTTTGACTGTTAACCTACATTCTTAAAAGTTCCAATGGCAAAACTTTTGCTTCCCCTGTACAGTGAATTGCATTTTATTTTTATTGAAATTCTTCTATGCCACAGTCAGATTTATTTTAGAATATGCCAATATTATCAGGATCTGGGTCTGATACTATCCTAATTTGCAAAATTGATTTAAATATTTCAGTTAAAGTTTCTTTCCAAGCCATAAACATACTTAAAAAACTGCTTAAATTGTGATTTTTACTATCATAAATTCTCCACCCCATAAAGTTGGAAGTCTAAACATTGAAACACTCAAAGTGAAATTGACTAGTTTTTACTGTTCCTGTATATGGTGAGAAAATTTGAAAATTTTGTTTATCAGATGAACATATGGGAAGGGTTAAAAAAAAAGAGAGAATGGGAAACAAACTATAACAGATTCTTAATGAGAGAGAACTGGGGGTTAATGGATGGAGGCGGGTGGGGGATGAGCTAGATGGCTTATGGGTATTAAGAAGGGCACTTGTTATGATGAGCACTGGGTGTTGTATATAAGTGATCAATCACTGAATTCTACTCCTGAAATCAATATTGCACTGTATGTTAACTAACCAGAATTTAATTAAAAATTAAAAAAGAAAACTTCTAACATTAAGAAAGTGTGTATAAATATATTTACACATTACTGTATAAACTATTATTGCATATCTTTATACCTATAAAATTTCCTTTTGAAAATATATGCCTTTAATTTTCTTAGTAACCTTTATTCAAATAAGATACTTGTATAAAGGTCTCCTCTTTTATGCCTTTTTTTTAACCTAGAAAGAAATTAATTGTATTTTTTTGTAGTATTTGAGTTTTTTTACACTGTGATGCAAATTCAAGCTGTTTGTAGCTGGTATATTGGAATAAATGAAATGGGATTTTTCAGGTGAGATGTTTGAGGTTTTTACCTAAGATAAATTATGTACTTTTATAAGCTTAACTGTAATAAAAGACTTTTTTCTGGTTTTATGTTAAGCCTGACCTCTATGGGCTGGGCTTCTCCCAATTCAAGTTCTCCATTATTATTTAGTTGAGGTCAGCAATGACTGTTCTAAACTTCAACTTTAAACACTTTGCATTTCCAATGATTTATACCTTCTTTTAGGCTGAGAGGCTTTTCTTCATTCTGTCTGAAAAGGTCTTTTTGTGTAAATGGTGCACCTATTGAGGGAAACTATTTGGGGCTTACTTAATGAGGGTATCTTGAAATATTTCTCTGAGGGTAATGTATAATTTAGGAGCAAGTGTGCCACTGTGTTCTTTTCTCAGGATCATTGTATTCTTTTTTTCAGGTGACATGCATCTGGAGAATAATAAACATAATTTTCAGTGTAAGAAAAAATAAACCAGAATTCATATCATCCTTAGTCACATAAGAAAAGTTCTTTTTCTTTTTACTTATGACAACAGAGGGAAAGACAAAAGATGTGAGGCTGAGCAGAGACCAAACATGATGAAGTGCCATTAGACTAGTCAGCTTTCTACCTAAAAACCATTGCTGGTAATTTCCCAACTCACATCCATGTAGGTGCATAAGAAATACTGAGCACAGGGTTGGGGGCTCTTCAGTAGATATGTTACAGAAGAGTCTACATAACACACATACCAATAAACCTGGGAGTGAATAAACTCTACTACAGCCCCATGAAATCAGATGTATAGAAATTTCCATCAAAGTTGTCTGGAATTTTAAGCTTTGCCAACGTTGTTTAACAAAACTGTAATATACAAAAGAAACAACAATTTTATGCATATGCTTTTAATAAAGGACATAGGAAGATAAAACTTAGTATTTGTGGATATTTCTGTAGCAAGACACGTGATTTAGAGAATACTGTATACAATAACTTTGAGCAGATTAGTGGAAAAAAAGGATTTGTAGCAAATTGGCAAGTTGAGCTTAACTGCTAGAGCCCCAGTGCTTTTCTTTTTCTGGCTCTCCAATATATTTCATATATTACCAAGACTAAGTACCAGCTTTCATGCTGTGTCTCTTTGCTGATTTATCCAGCAGGGTGACAGCAATTATTCCTTGAATACATCTTACCTTGTTTTTTTTTTTGTTTTTTGTTTTTGTTTTTGCCTTTACTGTCATTCCCTACAAAAAATCTGTTTCCTGATATATTGCACTCATTGTCCATCTTAACTCATTCTGCTGATGGCCACATACCACTCTGCTACAAAGAACAAATGTAATAGTTTTAAACACTGCAGGACACAGTCCTAGCCCTTTTGGGGAAGCAAATAGTTGTTGGTTGCATGCTCTTAGGAGTCACCCATTCATTATTATATTACATAACACCTGCATGCAAAAGACTACAACTTAATATGGTACATTACAGCAAAGGTTAAAGAAATGCAGATGTACCATGCCTCATAAACCATTTCCTACTGATTACATGGAACTCATAAATTTTCTAAGAACGTAGGACTTGTGAAAGGGTTTAACAATCTTGTCTTTTGCACCAACTGAATATCATAGCTACTCTGGAAGTAGAAGTTTTAGAATGTATAAATGGGGTGTTCTTCACTTGAAGTGGCTGTTGGACTTTTTTCTAAAAGGAGAGGACAAAGAATCATTCCTTTAAAGTATTTGCACCTGATGACCAAGCAGCCTACTTTGAGGGAAGCATGTAGTGTGCGTATATGTGTGCACACATGTATGTAGTAGATATATATGTGTGATGAGAGGTAAAAGGGATAAGCTTTGCATGACTGTTACATTCCTATGAATTTAGGCCATGTTACATTTCAGGTGCATGTCACAATAATGTACATTCAATATTCTTAAAACATACCTGCTTGGGATTGTGCTTAAATCTCCATTAACCTCAATGTCTACACTTTGTGCAATTTGGCATAAACATGGGGAAGCACATTCTTTTCTCTGGCAAAGACAGCCCTGAGATTGGGCTCTATGGGTGCCAGAGGAGATAATGGCACTGGCTGATGTCACATAGTGTGAAATATGTGAGTTACATGGGACCAATGTGGGAAAGAGACATATATAACATTTATATCACATAGAAAATAAGAGTTAATTGCATACTTTTAGATGTTGGACAAAGTGGAAATTTTCTGAAATGTGATCCTGCCCTAATTTATCTCAGTGTTCTAAGCTGTTCCATGGTAATTCCAGTACTGGGAAGCCAAGTCAGTCTAACATTCACTGGACATGATAACTGAGTTCTGTCCCAGACAGCTATGTGCTTTTGGAGGCCACTTCATTTTTTTTTGGCCTTAATTTTCCTAGATGTGCCATGGGTACAATTTCTATTCCAAGGACATTGTTAGAATGAATTGAAGAACTTTAATAAAGTATTCTAAACTCTGCAAGAACAAGTCAGCAATGAGAGCATGGAAGAAAGAATGGAGCACACTGGTTAGGTTAGTTATGGTTCAAGTTTTCATCCCAGTCCTTCAATGAAAGACTTATATAAGAGCACTAGGGAGTTACATAGCACCTTTAGCAGTTTTAGGATCCTAATAATGAGTATCTTAATTTTGCAAATGTGGAATATGGGTACCAAAAAATTGGGGAATGAGATCCCACAGAGGTTATTTGACAGGGCCTCAAGGAAAACAAGCAACAGAGCCAGATCAAGATATACTAATTATTAGGTTAATCTCTCTGTCAATCAATAGTCAATCAATGAGGGGGAGTGCCTATGTATGGTAGGCAATACTCAATGATCTATGGATAGGGGTATTATTAGAGTCTATAAACTAGTGGAATAAAGGTGCTGAGATAGGAATAGGATTTATTTCTCCAAGCCCCCCTACTTAAAACTCTCATTTATTTGGCCCTTTGAAGATGGTTTAAGTCAGCTTTGCATTATAGCTCTCCTGAGCTTTACTCTTCCAGTACTTCCCTATAATTTCTTGATACTATCTTTTATGACCTGATTTCTATCAGTGCCAAACTCTGATACACTCTATGCATCAAAGAAATGGTCGATTCTTTCCTGACTTTGAATCATAGTGAGAAGCTACCCTGCCTAAACCTTGGCAGAAGATGATGGGAAAGAGAGAGACCTCTTCGAAGCCCACTGACTGTGGAGTAAATAATGGCCTATCTTTAGAGAAAGGTGCATTACTATATCAATAAAAGGCAAGGTTTGTCCATCATAAGACCATGTGAATGGCCAAATAAACTTTCAAGAAAAACCTTAACAAGAGAGTGTTTTGGAGGAAGAAAGAAAGGGGGAAAAAGCTTCCCATACATGAGGTCATTGTGAAACCTAGTGTGTATAGTCTTGTAGGTTGATTCTTAGCATCTGAGTTTGAGAAACATTCCCTGGCCCTAATAGATTTTGTCACGTATAGTATTCTTTCAAATGAAATGCTGGCCACAATCCATTTAATTTATGCTAAAAGTCTTACCTCGACCAAAATTACCTAGAGGATCTAAATGAACAAATTTTTTCTTTCTTTAAGTAGCTAAATTGCTCACCTTCTCACCTCCACTGGAGTTTGAACATCAAATAGTTTGTAGTGGGCAAATTTTCTTTTACTCAAAAAGGTTTTAGGGGGCATAATTTAGTAAACCTAATGTCCTTATAGGAGCTTAACTCCTTGTTATCTGTAAGATGCCTTTAATTCCCACTAATCTCTGCAAGAGTTGGGACTTCTGTTGTCAGCAGCTGGGCACAAGAACACTGGCTGAGAAATGAAAACCATCAATGTTCTTAGGTATTATTATAAAGAAGCAGCATTAGTGTTCATACTCATTGATTTGGGCACTAGGACTAAAAGAAAGTTTGATTATAAATAAATGGGAAAATGAATGTAAACTATCTTAATGGCTGAGCTACCACTGAAGCTACAACAAGGAAAAAAAGGAAAAAAAAAGGAAAAGAAAGTATTGGCATATTACTATGGGTTATCATTGTACACTAACCCCTGCTGTGAAAACAAAGATCTTTAGTGCTAATACTTAGGCTAATTTCAACTTTGAAGCCTTACCTTATGAACAGTTTTGTAATTAAACCTGAAAATTATCTTTATGCCCCTAACAAAACCTATGGTCCATAACTTAGGGTTATGGTTTTTCTTTCATCATAAGAACAATTAATATAGGCAAAAAAAGCTAGGTATCAGAGAAAATAATAAAAGTAACTGGAGAATTTTACCAAAGCCTGACATTAAAAGTCCTTAAAACACTTATGTTTATTTAATAAAGTGGAGATCTGATCTTCTCTATTAGTTGTGGTGCTTTCAGGAACATTACACATTTATGACAGAGAACAGGCTTTGCATTGTTCAATTCCCAATTGAGGACCTTGATTATGGGGTGTTGAATCTGCCTCTTGAATTTTACATGCCTGATATAGGGATGGTTTTCACAGCCCAGCAAATATTTAAATTGCTATTTAGGGAAAAACGCAGAGTTGAATAAAAACCTTGGATTTTTTAACCTTGATTTTCATAACACAGCAGAATTTTGTGTAAATATGCTGCACATATGCATGCTTATAAATGCACAGGCACACAAGCAGCAAACATATCTGATTCCCCTCAATACCACAAAGACCCTATAAAGATAATTAACAGTCTTTCCAGGGGAGTGAAAGACTCCATGGAAGTCTTTTGAATTCCTCTTTACCCAACAAGAGAAATAACAAGAGTCTCTGGGAAGGTATATATGTTACATTCAGGTTTTTACAGATTGGGGAGGGGAAATGAAGAAAGAGAGGAAGACTGTCTTGAATTAATTGCTACCAGATCAATGGGTTCAGTTAGTAAATTAAATAGCTTGTAAAGTCTTGAAACATCTATCTGCACAGCAAATATTTGATGGAATGCTTTTAAATTGTGAAGCTTTCAATCCACAATGGTGACTTATTTTGAAGATTAAAATGGTTCCCAACATTGAATTCTGTAAGCCTCATGGGAGATGGAGGGTCCTGGGAATGAAAAAAAGAAATTCACAGGTGAGCTGAACAACTGTAAATATCTACATGGTAACATCCATTGAGAATATGCAATCATTAAAATTATGTTTATGAAGCATATGGGTCAGCACTGAAAAATGTTAAGTGAAAAGAGCAGGATGAAAAATCATATAATAATGTAATAATTATTTTTAACCCAAAAGTTGTACCTGGAAAATAAGACTGAGAAAATATACTAGATTGTTCAAAGTGGTGGGTTCATGGGTAATTTATTTTTATTTTCATTACTTTCTACTTGTATTTTCCACATTTTCTCAAGTAAATATATAACTGATAACACAAAAATGTTTTTTTTTTGAAATTCACATGAAAATAAGCTTTGAAAGTGGACAATTCTGAATCTGAATTCTAGCTTTGAAACTCGTTATCTCTGTGACTCTGGACAAATAACATAAATGGACCTTAGTTTTTTCATCTGTAAAATCAACACAATAAAATCTACCTAACAAAGTCTGGCATATAGTAGGCACTGAAGTAACTATTGTTAGTATAAGGTTCCTGAAGTAGCTATTATTAGTATAAGATTTCTGGAAAACAAACCATATATTTTATGAGTTTTAAAATTAAGTTCATACCAGTAGTTTTGCTTCTAAGATTCTATTCTAAGAAAATGATTATAAATGAGAAAAAAGATTAACATTCAATGAAATATTGATGGCCTTATTCATAATAGTGAAAAATCAGATAAAATCTTAATGTTGGAAAGCATAAAATTGATTAAATAAATAATAACTTGATATAATGGGAAGTTACTTTTGACATTAATGAAAAACGAAGAATTCAAAACTGACAGTATGATCTCAATGTTTAAAAAATTCATTCGTAGAAAATATTGCAAGGGATACAACAAAATGTTTACATGACTTATCTTTAGGTGGTGGAATTATAGGTGATTTTAATTTTCTTCATAGTTTTTTCTCTTTTTGTTGTAAATATGCTTAATAAACTTTTTTTAATGTTTATTTTTGAAAGACAGAGTGTTTTCGGGGGAGGAGCAGAGAGAGAAGGGAACACAGAACCTGAAGCAGGCTCCAGGCTCCAAGCTGTCAGCATAGAGCCCCAGGCGGGGCTGGAACTCACGAACCGAACCGTGAGATCCCGACCTAAGCCGAAGTTGGAAGCTTAACTGACTAAGCTACCCAGGCACCCATAAAATTAATTGTAATGAGTTTTTAATATAAAAGAAATTCATATTCATCATAGAATAATTGGAAAATATAGAAAATAAAGAAAAAGAAGGACCTATAATCTCAGAGCCTGTTTTTCATTCTCCCTCCTTGTCATTCATTCTACAGATATTTATTGAATACTTAATATGTGCCAGGCACTGTTTTAGGGACTGGCACTAAAATGTGAACAAGACATAGTCCTTGCCCTCAAGGAGCTTACAATCTAGTGTGGAAGACAGACAAGTAAGTAGATTATTACAACACAGAATAAAAGTGTTCTCATAATGTTATTATGGTAGCATCCAGAAGGGACATAGAACTTAGCTATGTAGGTCAGTGACATACCCTGAGTAAATGGTGTGGAAGCTGAAACCTGAAAAAATAAATATTATATAGCCAGATGAGGAGACTGGAGTGGGGGAGGGGGGAGGCTGCTGAGAAAGCATTCCAATAATGGAAAACAGCAGGTGTGTGTTTGAGGGATTGAAAGTAGTAGAGTGTGGTTCAAGCATAGGGTGTGGGGATAAAACTAGTGGAAAGGAAGCTTTGGAGTTGAAAATTATGGAAGGAACCTTGAGAGATGAACAGTGGCCAGATCATGGAAGGGTTTGTAAACTGTGTTAAGGAGTTTACACTGTGCTGAGGCCAATGAAAGAGTCATTACACAAAGTTTTTACATCATTCCAGTTGCAATATGGAGAATGGATTGGATGAGGGGCAAGACTGGAGGCGGGGAAACAAATTAAGAGGCTACTGCAGCAACACAGGTGGACACATGATCTGGGGTCATGGTAATCAGGATAGAGGAAAATGCACAGCTTCCAGAAATATTTAGGAAACACAGTCAACATACCTTGGTGATTAATTGGATGTGGGTAGGATATGGAGTGGGAACAAAACAGGAAATAGGTTTTTGGGTGGGTAAAGTTGAAAAGCACTTGGTTATTCAGGTCTGGAGTTCAGGAAAGAATCCTGGGTGAGAAACAGAGTAATTATGTGTTTGTGAGTGTGTACATACAGTGTGTATATATGCATATATCTTTATATATCTATAGATATATAGATATTTTTTAACCTTGATTTTCACAACACTATGTGCCAGGCACTGTCTTAAGGACTGGCACTAAAATGTGAACAATACATAGTCCTTGCCCTCAAGCAGCTTACAATCTTGTGTGGGAGATGCTATCTATCTATCTGTCATCTATCTATCTATCTATCTATAGATATATATAATATACACACACTCTTTAGCCAGAGAATGGATACATTTCCTAAGGAATGAGTATATTAATGTGATGGTCAGGAAAAAAAATAGCAAAGTTTGGAAGATATTATTTTAAGAAGCAGACCTTTGGTGGTAGTGGGAAAGGAAAGAAGGTACAGGAAGTTTGAGAGAAGCATAACAGAAGTTTGTTTTTTTTTGCTTTATTTTTTTAATTTTTAAATTTAAATAAAGTAAAATGAACTTTGGTTTGGTGTACTGTGAGCTTTTATACATGTGTAGAATCTTGTAACCACCATCTCAGATAGAATACAGCTGTATATTCATATACAAATTTTGAGTGAACACAGGTTTCATTATTCTAGAGGAAATATTCAAGAGTGGGATTACTGGGTCATATGGTAAAAGTATATTTAAATTTATAAGAAACTTTATAACAAACTGGCAAACTGTTTTCCAGAGTGCCTGAGCTATTGTGCATTCCCACCAGAAATATATGAGAATTCCAATTGTTCTGCATTCTTGTCAATACTTAGAATTATCACCATTAAAAAAAAAAATTGTTTTACCCATTCCAGAATGAGTGTAAAGGAATCTCCTCATAAGTTTAATTTGCATTTTCCTCATGGCTAGTAATATTGAGCATCTTTTCTTGTACTCATTTCCACTTTTTTGGTGAAGCATCCATTCAAACCTTTTGCCCATTTTTATTACTTTTTTTTTTTTAATCTTTGAGCTGTTAGAGCACTTTAGATATTCTGGATATAAGTCCTTTATCAGATGCATGTTTTGCAAATACCTTCTCCCAGCCAGTGGCTTATCTTTTTATTCTCTTAACAGTGTTCTTTTGAGAAAACATTTAAGATTTTGTTCAAGTATAATTTGTACATTTTTATTTTATGTGTTTTACTTTTGATGTCATATATAAGAACTTTGCCTAACTCAAAGTGACAAAGATTTTGTCCTATGTTCTAAGAGTTTTATAGTCTTACATCTGACATTAGGTATAGGATCTATTTTTGAGTTAATTTTTTATATGTTGTGAAGCATACAAGTCGTAGTGATGTCCAGATGTTCTAGCACCATTTATTGAAAAACTGTATTTTCTCCAGTGAATTATGGTTACATCTTTGTGTAAAAACCAATAGATCACCTTTATGTGGGTCTATCTCAGAATTTTACTTTTTATTTTGTTCCATTGGTTTATGGGTCTATCCTTTTGCCAATACCACATCATCTTGACTACTGTAGAATTATAGTATATCTTAAAATTGGACAGATTTTGTCTTCTGACTTTGATTTTCTTTTTCAGAAAATTTTTGGCTATAGTAGTTCCCTTACTTTTCCATGTAAATTTTAGAATCAGCTTGTCTATACTTACAAAAATTCTTCTACATTTTTAATTGGGATTGCATTAAACCTGTCTACAAATTTGGGGACCACTGAAATCTTAACTATACTGAGTATTCTGACCCATGATCATAGTATGTCTCTTCATTTATTTAGGACTTCTTTGGTTTTTTTCATCAGTATTTTGTAGGTTTCAGCATACAGATCTTGTATATTATTTGTTAGATTTACATCTAGCTCTTTAAGTTTTGGAGTTATTGTAAGTGGTATTGTGTTTTTAATTTTGGTTTCCCAATTGTGCATTGCTAGTATATAGAAACACAACAGGTGTTTGTGTTGATCTTGTGTGTTGTAAACTTGCTAAACTCACTTATTTAGTTCTCAGAGTTTTTGTAGATTCTTTGAATTATCTATGTAGACAATCATGTCAATCTGCAAATCAGGATAGTTTTATTTTTCTTTTCCAGAGTGGCCTTATATCTTTTTCTAGCCTTATTGCATGTGTTAGGACTTTCATTATGATACGGGATAGCAGTGATATGAGAGACTGAATGAAGTTGTGGTTAATAAAGGAAAGAACTACTGGTAAGTAGGTAAGTAGTGATGATTTTTCAAGCAAGCTTAGGCTGGAGACCACAAATAATTTCAGTTGTGTTATTTGTAATAAGTTGCAATCAATATTTATAATCAGTTTTGTTATTTTTGTAGTAGTTCTCAGCAGCCTGACTATAGGAATTGAGAAGGCAGACAGATTGAATCTGGATTTTTTTTTTCCGGCTGAGGCAATGCAGATAGGGAGATAAGAATATTGGCAAGAAATACCATTTGCAACAACTTGGTTGGGCCTAGAGGGTATGATGCTAAGTGAAATAAGTCAGACAGGAAAGACAAATACCATATGATTTCACCATATGTGGAATTTAAGAAACAACAAAATGAACAAAGAAGATGAACAAAAAAACCCAGACTCTTAAAGACAAAGAACAAATAAGTGGTTGCCAGAGGGAAGGTTGTCTTAATGAGCACAACTTATCTGAATGAGCACTGAGTAATATATACAATTGTATCATACACCTGAAATAGTATAATACTGTACTTTAAATATACTTCAAAAAATATATTGGCAACAGAAAAGTTGAAGCTCTATCCAGTCAAAGCTAGATAGAGAAGGGAGTAACAATCTAAAATTTTAATTTTTACTTATGTTATATTTTCTTTCAGTGTTTTTCTACATACATAGATACACTTTAATACTGAAAAGTTTTAAATTAAAATTTAAAATGTAATTTTATAATGTTTTCAAGGTTCATCCATGTTATAGCATCTATTCTTTTGGTTGCCAAATAGTATTCCATTGCATGGATATACCACATTTTATTACCTATCTATCAGCAGATAGACACTTGGGTAGTTTTCACTTCTTGGCCATTATGAATAGCTGCTGTGAACATTCATGTAGAAGTTTTTGTGTGGACTATGCTTTCATTTCTCTTTGTTTTTATACAAGGACTAGAATTTCTGGGCCATATGGTATTTTTATGTTTAAGATTTTGAAGAATTGTCAAACTGTTTTCCGAAGTGATTGACCTGTTTTATGTTCCAACCAGCAGTGTATGAGGGTTGTGATTTTTCCACATAAATGTCAACACTATTATCTGTCTTTTGGATCCTAGTGGATATTAAGTGCTGTATTGTGGTTTTGATTTGCATTCCTCTAATGGCTAGTGATGTTAAGCATCTTTTCATGTGCTTATTTCATATGATTATTTACTTATGGAGAAATGTCTACTCAGGTCCTTTATCATTTTTTTAAAAAATTTATTTTTATTTATATTATAGAATTGTAAATGTTCTTTATAGATCCTGCATACAAGTCTCTTATCAGATATTTGATTTGTAAATATTTTTTCACCAAAGGCCACATATATAATTCCATGAAATCATGAAATCTATAGAGACTGAAAGGTAGATTAATGGTTACTTAGAAGGAGTGAAGGGATGGGGAGTGACTGCTACAGGGTATGGGGTTTCTATATATTCTAAATTAATTGAGGTGATGGTCATGCAACTCTATGAATATCCTAAAAACCACTGAATTATACATTTAAAGTGGTCAAATTATATGGTATTGTGAATTATATCTCAACAAAGATGATAAAAAATGTACTTTTGGTATTCGACAGAGGAAGATGGTGGCGTAGGAGGACACTGGCTCACCCCGTCCTGCTGACCACTGAGATTCCACCCACATCTGCCTACATACCCCAGAAAACTGCCAGAGACTAGCAAAATGGACTCTCTGGAGCAAGCATAGACAAGAGGCCCACGGAAGAGGGTAGGAAGGGTGGAGAGGCAGTGCACAGTACACGGACTGGCAGGAGGGAGCTGGAGTGGTGGAGGGGCAGCCAGCCCACCCGGCAAGGCAGAGCCCCCGAGTCTGGCTTCCAAAAGTGGAGGCGCCAGATGGAGTGTGTTCTGACAGCCAGCGGGACTTAACATCTGGAATGTTATAAGTCAACAGCTCTGCTCCAAGAGCGGGAGGGCTAGAGGACAATGGGAGGGAGAGTTGTTGAGCCCTGGAGGACAGAGCTCAGCTTGGCGGGAAACAAAGGTGCTCTCCAGCACCATCTCCCTCGCCCATCCCCCAGCCAAAATCCCAAAGGGAACCAGTTCCCATCAGGGAACTTGCTTGCACTGCCAAACACCCAATGCTGTGATTCTGTGGATCCATTCCTCCGATGGGTCTGCCTCCCTCTCCATGGCGCAGGGACCCTCCCGAAGTGGACCACTGAAGGTAAAGCGAGCTAAGTCTGCTCCTCCTGCCCCTGTGCACCTTGTGGATCCACCCCAGCTAATACGCCAGATCCCAGTGAAGCAGCACCACAAGCCTGGCAGTGTGCAAGTAGGCCAGACAGGGGCCACACCACTCCACAGTGAGTCCTGACCCTGGGAGAGGGGAAAATAAGGTACACACCAGTCTGACTGTGGCCCCAGCGGTGGGCTGGGGGCAGATATCAGGTCTGACTGTGGCCCGCCCACCAACGCAAGTTACTCCAGACAGCACAGAGGAAGAGCCCTGCAGTTCCACACCACTCCAGGGACTATCCAAAATGACAAAACGGAAGAATTCTCCTCAAAAAAAACTTCAGGAAGTAGCGACAGCTAATGAACTGATCAAAAATGATTTAAGCAATATAAAAGAAAATGAATTTAAAATAATAGTTATAAAATTAATTGCTGGGCTTGAAAAAAGTATAGAGGACAGCAGAAAATCTATTAGTACAGAGATCAAGGGACTATGAAACAATCAGGAGGAGGTAAAAAATGCTATAAATGAGCTATAAAATAAATGGGGGCGACCACAGCTTGGATTGAAGAGGCAGAGGAGAGAATAGGTGAACTAGAAGATAAAATTATGGAAAAAGAGGAAGCTGAGAAAAAGAGAAACAAAAATACAGGAGAATGAGGGGAGAATTAGAGAACTAAGTGACACAATTAAACGTAATAATATACACATAATTGGGATTCCACAAGAGGAAGACAAAGGGAAAGGTGCTGAAGGTATACTTGAAGAAATAATAGCTAAGAAGTTCCCTGATCTGGGGAAGGAAAAAGGCATTGAAATCCAAGAGGCACAGAGAACTCCCTTCAGACGTAACTTGAATCAATCTTCTGCATGACATATCATAGTCAAACTGGCAAAATACAAGGATAAAGAGAAAATTCTGAAAGCAGCTAGAGATAAATGTGCTCTAACATATAAAGGGAGACCTGTAAGACTCGTGACCGATCTTTCTACTGAAACTTGGCAGGCCAGAAAGGAATGGCAGGAGATCTTCAATGTGATGAACAGAAAAAATATGCAACCAAGAATCCTTTATCCAGCAAGTCTGTCATTCAGAATAGAAGGAGAGATAAATTTCTTCACAAACAAACAAAAACTGAAGGAATTCATCACCACTAAACCAGCCCTACAAGAGATCCTAAGAGGGATCCTGTGAGACAAAGTACCAGAGACATCGCTAGAAGCATGAAACCTACGGACATCACAATGACTCTAAACCCATATCTTTCTATAATAACACTGAATGTAAGTGGACTAAATGCACCAACCAAGAGACACAGGGTATCACAATGGATAAAAAAACAAGACCCATCTATTTGCTGTCTACAAGAGATTCATTTTCAACCTGAGGACACCTTCAGATTGAGAGTGAGGGGATGGAGAACTATTTATCATGCTACTGGAACTCAAAAGAAAGCTGTAGTAGTCATACTTAGACAAATTAGACTTTAAATTAAAGGCTGTAAGAAGAGATAAAGAAGGGCATTATATAATAATCACAGGGTCTATCCATCAGGAAGAGCTAACAATTATAAATGTCTATGCGCCGAGTACAGGAGCCCCCAAATACATAAAACAATTACTCACAAACATAAGCAACCTTATTGATAAGAATGTGGTAATTGCAGGGGACTTTAATACTCCACTTACAACAATGGATACATCATCTAGACACAGGATCAATAAAGAAACAAGGGCCCTGAATGATACATTGGATCACATGGACTTGACACATATATTTACAACTCTGCATCCCAAAGCAAAAGAATATACTTTCTTCTGGAGTGCACATGGAACATTCTCCAAGATAGATCACATACTGGGTCACAAAACATCCCTTCATAAGTATACAAGAATTGAGATCATACCATGCATACTTTCAGACCACAATGCTATGAAGCTTGAAATCAACCACAGGAAAAAGTCTGGAAAACCTCCAAAAGCATGGAGGTTAAAGAACATCCTACTAAAGAATGATGGGTCAACCAGGCAATTAGAGAAGAAATCAAAAAATATATGGAAACAAACGAAAATGAAAATACAACAATCCAAACGCTTTGGGATGCAGCGAAGACAGTCCTGAGAGGAAAATACATTGCAATGCAGGCCTACCTCAAGAAACAAGAAAAATCCCAAATATAAGATCTAACAGCACACATAAAGGAAATAGAAGCAGAACAGCAAAGACAGCCTAAACCCAGCAGAAGAAGAGAAATAATAAAGATCAGAGCAGAAATAAACAATATAGAATCTAAAAAACTGTACAGTAGATCAATGAAACCAAGAGATGGTTTTTTGAAAAAAATAAACACAATTGATAAACCTCTTGCCAGGCTTCTCAAAAAGAAAAGGAAGATGGCCCAAATAGGAAAAATCATGGATGAAAATGGAATTATTACAACCAATCCCTCAGAGATACAAGCAATTCTCAGGGAATACTATGAAAAATTATATGCCAACAAACTGGACAACCTGGAAGAAATGGACACCTATTTCTTAATCCCTAACACCCACACACTTCCAAAACTCCCACAGGAAGAAATAGAAAGCTTGAACAGACCCATAACCAGCGAAGAAATTGAATCAGTTATCAAAAATCTCCCAACAAATAAGATCCAGGACCAGATGGCTTCCCACGGGAATTCTACCAGATATTTAAAGCAGAGATAATAACTATACTTCTCAAGCTGTTCCAAAAAATAGAAAGGGAAGGAAAACTTGCAGACTCATTCTATGAAGCTATCATTACTTTGATTCCTAAAGCAGACAGAGACCCAGTAAAAAAAGAGAACTACAGGCCAATATCCCTGATGAATATGGAGGCAAAAATTCTCAATAAGATATTAGCAAATTGAATTGAACAGCATATAAAAAGAATTATTCACCATGATCAAGTGGGATTCATTCCTGGGATGCAGGGCTGGTTCAACATTCGCAAATCAATCAACGTGATACATCACATTAACAAAAAAAGAGAGAAGAACCATATGATCCTGTCAATCAATGCAGAAAAAGCATTTGACAAAATTCAGCATCCTTTCTTAATAAAAACCCTTGAGAAAGTCGGGGTGGAAGGAACATACTTAAAGATCATAAAAGCCATGTATGAAAAGCCCACAGCTAACATCATCCTCAATGGGGAAAAACTGAGAGCTTTCTCCCTGAGATCAGGAAAATGACAGGGATGCCCACTCTCATCTCTGTTGTTTAACATAGTGTTGGAAATGCTAGCATCAGCAATCACACAACAAAAGGAAATCAAAGGCATCAAAATTGGCAAAGAGGAAGTTAAGCTTTCACTTTTTGCAGATGATATGATATTATACATGGAAAATTCGATAGACTCCACCAAAAGTCTGCTAGAACTGATACATGAATTCAGCAAAGTCACATGATACAAAATCAATGTACAGAAATCAGTTGCATTCTTATACACTAATAATGAAGCAACAGAAAGACAAATAAAGATACTGATCCCATTCACAATTGCACCAAGAAGCATAAAATACCTAGGAATAAACTTAACTAAAGACGTAAAAGATCTGTATGCTGAAAACTATAGAAAGCTTATGAAGGAAATTGAAGAATATATAAATAAATGGAAAAACATTCCATACTCATGGATTGGAAAAATAAATATTGTCAAAATGTCAATACTACCCAAAGCTATCTACACATTCAATGCAATCCCAATCAAAATTGCACCAGCATTCTTCTCGAAGCTAGAACAAGCAATCCTAAAATTCATATGGAACCACAAAAGTCCCTGAATAGCCAAAGGAATTTTGAAGAAGAAGACCAAAGCAGGAGGCATCACAATCCCAGATTTTAGCCTCTACTACAAAGCTGTCATCATCAAGACAGCATGGTATTGGCACAAAAACAGACACATAGACAAATGGAATGGAATAGGAATCCCAGAATTAGACCCACAAAAGTATGGCCAACTCATCTTTGACAAAGCAGGAAAGAATATCAAATGGAAAAAAAGACAGTCTCTTTAACAAATGGTGCTGGGAGAACTGGACAGCAACATGCAGAAGGTTGAAACTAGACCACTTTCTCACACCATTCACAAAAATGAACTCAAAATGGATAAAGGACCTGAATGTGAGACAGGAAACCATCAAAATCCAGAGGAGAAAGTAGGGAGAAATCTCTCTGACCTCAGCCACAGCAATTTCTTACTTGACACATCTCCAATGGCAAGGGGATTAAAAGCAAAAATGAACTATTAGGACCTCATGAAGATAAAAAGCTTCTGCACAGCAAAGGAAACAATCAATAAAACTAAAAGGCAACCGACAGAAAGGGAAAAGACATTTGCAAATGACATATCAGACAAAGGGCCAGTATCCAAAATCTATAAAGAACTCACCAAACTCCACACCTGAAAAACAAATAACCCAGTGAAGAAATGGGCAGAAAACATGAATAGACACTTCTCTAAAGAAGACATATCCGGATGGCCAACAGGCACATGAAAAGATGCTCAACATCGCTCCTCATCAGGGAAATACAAATCAAAACGAACTCAGATATCATCTCATGCCAGTCAGAGTAGCTAAAATGAACAAATCAGGAGACTATAGATGCTGGAGAGGATGTGCAGAAACGGGAACCCTCTTGCACTGTTGGTGGGAATGCAAACTGGTGCAGCCGCTCTGGAAAACAGTGTGGAAGTTCCTCAAAAAATATAAAATAGATCTACCCTATGACCCAGCAATAGCACTGCTAGGAATTTACCCAAGGGATACAGGAGTACTGATGCATAGGGGCAATTGTACCGCAATGTTTATAGCAGCACTCTCAACAATAGCCAAATTATGGAAAGAGCCTAAATGTCCATCAAGTGTCGAATGGATAAAAAAATTGTGGTTTACATACACAATGGAATACTACGTGGCAATGAGAAAGAATGAAATATGGCCTTTTGTAGCAACGTGGATGGAACTGGAGAGTGTTATGCCAAGTGAAATAAGTCATACAGAGAAAGACAGATACCATATGTTTTCACTCTTATGTGGATCCTGAGAAACTTAACAGAAGTCCAGGGGTGAGCAGAAGGAAAAAAAAAGAGGTTAGAGAGGGAGAGAGCCAAAGCATAAGAGACTCTTAAAAACTGAGAACTGAGGGTAGATGGGGGGTGGGTGGGAGGGGAGGGTGGGTGATGGGTATTGAGGAGGGCACCTTTTGGGATGAGAATTGGGTGTTGTATGGAAACTAATTTGACAATAAATTTGATATTCAAAAAATAAAAACAAAACAAAACAAATGTACTTTTAAAATTAAACTGCACTCATACAAATTTTTAACATAACTCTATTATTCTTCAAAATTACTTTTAATGGTACAAACTATTTCATCATAATAATGTAGCAATTTATTTCACTAGTCCTCTATTGGTAGATATTTCATTTTGTTTCCAATTTTCTGATATTATGATATCATAATGAATAGTTGTGCAGATCACTGATAATTTCATTAAAATACATTCATAAAATTTTATTATCAGATATAATTGTATGAAAATTTTATGGTTTTTATGTATGTTGTTAAATTGCCATAAAAATGATATATGACTTTATACTTACATCAGCAGCACATAAAAGTACTTGTTTCAACATGTCTTTACGAATACTGGGTACTATAATAATAAAAAGTGGCTGCTTTAGTAGACAAAAATTGATATTTTGTGGTATTTAATTTATATTTCTAGTAAAGCTGGACAAGTTTTATGTTTATTCTTCATTTTAACTTTTATTTGATGATTGCATTGTTTATCCATTTTCTAATGGTTGTATTTTCTTCTTTTCTTATTTGCAAGATTTTTGTAAATTCAGGTTGTTAAATTTTGTGTGTTATATGTTTTGCAAATATTTTTACAAGTTTGTGTTTTCATTTTGAAAGAAATATTTAGAATCAGTGCTTTTTCTGTAAAAATGTTGCAACAACTTTTTTAATCTACAAAAACTTGAGCCCAAATTAAAAAATATGCTAGCATTTGTTAATTTTAAGTTGTAAATAAATGGGTATTTACTTTAATTTAAAAAAATTTGTGGAGATAGAGTGCTATGCACATGAATTCTATGTAATGTCTACAGAAAGGGAGACACTTTATAAGGGTTATTAGTCGAGCTTTATAAATTATATATAGAACTTCTACTTAATGTGAATAATACAAGAGTGAAGCATTTAACATCTTGTTCACCAGAGCAAGAACTTATTTCTTTTCTAGTACTGCTTGCAAGACTGCCTCTTAGCAGTCCAAGTAACACTCTATGTGCCTCCTTCAGAGTACTGACCTGAGAGAAGCAGGAAATGTGTAAACTGCTATGTTTCTGTTTCCACAGCAAGAGATGATGAAACTTCTGGATAATCTGTAAGATTGAAAAGTGAAGGTGATCAAATGACCCTTTCTCTTGTATGGGTGAGTATTCATTCACCAGTATATTTCCTTTTTGTTTAATCCCCGGAGACAGCAGACATCTACCGATCTTTAAGGACTGGTGTGTTATACCACAGCATTTGTAACCAGTTGAGATATTCACATTCTAAAAGTAGTCAGGCTGATGTACAATAAAATAAGATTATTTTATTTATAAGCATTATCTGATCTATAATACTGGCAGGTATTTGACTTAGATAGCTGTGATGGCAACTCAACATCATCCAGCTTTAATGGGATGCTTTGAGTCTTGCTACTCACAAAATTACCCTATCTTGTGTTTTTACACTGTACATAATTGAAATAACTATTAAAGTACTTTCAGTGTTGCTGTGTTTCTAAAAAGTAATGGGGTATCTAGAAAATAAGAGGCTTTGGAATTAACAAGCAATGCCATTTATGGTACAAATATTTGGGTTTTTTTTCCTAACCCGAGCATTTTGGGGGAGTAGAGTACACTCTGAATCAGCTTGCTTAATGTACAGATAATCACTTTCTTTATTCTTCTTGCATAATAATGTACCTGGCAGTTTGAGATTTAAAAGTGTTGAAAGGCAATAGCTAAATTATGGAAAGAGCCTAAATGTCCATCAACTGATGAATGGATAAAGAAATTGTGGTTTATATACACAATGGAATACTACGTGGCAATGAGAAAAAATGAAATATGGCCTTTTGTAGCAACGTGGATGGAACTGGAGAGTGTGATGCTAAGTGAAATAAGCCATACAGAGAAAGACAGATACCATATGGTTTCACTCTTATGTGGATCCTGAGAAACTTAACAGGAACCCATGGGGGAGGGGAAGGAACAAAAAAAAAGAGGTTAGAGTGGGAGAGAGCCAAAGCATAAGAGACTGTTAAAAACTGAGAACAAACTGAGGGTTGATGGGGGGTGGGAGGTAGGGGAGGGTGGGTGATGGGTATTGAAGAGGGCACCTTTTGGGATGAGCACTGGGTGCTGTATGGAAACCAATTTGACAATAAATTTCATATATAAAATAAAAAAAAATAATAATAAAAAATAAAAGTGTTGAAAGGGAGAAAGGAAAATGGCAGCAGAATAGGAGGACCCTAGGCATATCTTGTCCCGTGAACACAACTAGATAGCTAGCAAATCATCCTAAATACACCAGAAATAGAATTGAAGACTGACAGAACAACTACACAACTAAAGGGAGAGAAGGGGACACGTGGAAGAAGGTAGAAAATGGGAAGACATGGTTCAGGGGAGAAACAGATCATAGTTGCTGCAGAGAAGGAACCATGGTTGCGGAGAAGGGTGAGAGGGAGAAAAGCACACAGGGATATGCACAAAGAGAATGTTTCCCCAAAACCATTGACTTGGAAAAGGAGAGGGGCTGAATTTCACGAGTTCTTGCAAACAGCAGAGCTTAAACCTTCGTGGTTTAAAGATCAGCAGCTTGGCCTAGGCAAAGCCCGGAGGGTACTGTGTTGCTTTTGGAGAGAAGGCAGGCAAACAACCCAGGGGTAGATACTATGGAAACAATGATCTGAAGAATGGGGCATACAGGGGTAATATTATTCAATCTTCTAAGAGCACATCTCTGAGAGGCAGCATTCACAGAGATGCCTGTCCAGGAACAAAGGAGCTGGCTGGCACCATTTATCTCCCCCACCCCTCAGCATAAGTACAGAGCCACCTGCAGGAAACAGAGCAGTGCTGACATTGGCTGCCAACTTGCTTACACCAAGCCCCATACCCCTGCACACTGGTGGGACTGCACTTCTCAGTCACGTTTGCCTCAATCCCAGCACAGCTGGCCCCTCCCCCAGAACACCACCACAAACCCCAACCCAGAATATATCTCCAGACCAGAGTTCTGCAGGGCCTCAGTTTTAGTGGAAGTGGTGTCAGTTCTCATTTCACAAGCAGACCAGAGCACATGTAGTTAAAACTCACCTCATTTAGGACAGGGACCAAATATTGCCCACTGCAGGCAAGGAGAGCCTCCACAGACGACTGGCCTGAAGGATAGAGCAGCCAAAACACAACAGTAGAGTGCATGAAGCACACACCAGAGACACTTCCTGAGCATCAGGCTCTGGGCACTACATGACCTCCTCATCATAAAGCCATTATATTCAGGACAAGGAGAAATAACTGGCTTTTCTACACACACATATATGCAGAGACTGAGACAAAATAGAAGGACAGGGGAATCTATCATAAATGAAAGAAGAAGATAAGGCCACAGCCAGAGATCTAAGTGAAACAGATATAGGTAACATGCCTGCTGGAGAATTTAAAGCAATGATCATAAGAATACTCACTGGGCTTGAGAAAAGGATGAAGACATTAGGGAATCCATTACCACAGAGATAAAAGAATTAAAAAACAATCAGAAATGAAGAATGCAATAAATAAGATCGGAAACAGGCTTAATGCAATGGAGAGCGGCCTACAAGAAGCAGAGGGTTACTCAGTGACCTAGAAGACAAAATAATGGAAAATAATGAAGCTACACAAAAGGAAAAAGACTTATGCACCACAAGAATAGACTTAGAGAAAAGACAAATAAAGAAACTGATCCCATTCACAATTGCACCAAGAAGCATAAAATACCTAGGAATAAATGAACCAAAGATGTAAAGGATCTGTATGCTGAAAACTATAGAAAGCTTATGAAGGTAACTGAAGAAGATTTAAAGAAATGGAAAGACATTCCCTGCTCATGGATTGGAAAAATAAATATTGTCAAAATGTCAATACTACCCAAAGCTATCTACACATTCAATGCAATCCCAATCAAAATTGCACCAGCATTCTTCTCGAAACTAGAACAAGCAATCCTAAAATTCATATGGAACCACAAAAGGCCCCGAATAGCCAAAGGAATTTTGAAGAAGAAGACCAAAGCAGGAGGCATCACAATCCCAGACTTTAGCCTCTACTACAAAGCTGTAATCATCAAGACAGCATGGTATTGGCACAAAAACAGACACACAGACCAATGGAATAGAATAGAAACCTCAGAACTAGACCCACAAACGTATGGCCAACTCATCTTTGACAAAGCAGGAAAGAACATCCAATGGAAAAAAGACAGTCTCTTTAACAAATGGTGCTGGGAGAACTGGACAGCAACATGCAGAAGGTTGAAACTAGACCACTTTCTCACACCATTCACAAAAATAAACTCAAAATGGATAAAGGACCTAAATGTGAGACAGGAAACCATCAAAACCGTAGAGGAGAAAGCAGGAAAAGACCTCTCTGACCTCAGCCATAGCAATCTCTTACTCGACACATCCCCAAAGGCAAGGGAATTAAAAGCAAAAGTGAATTACTGGGACCTTATGAAGATCAAAAGCTTCTGCACAGCAAAGGAAACAACCAACAAAACTAAAAGGCAACCAACGGAATGGGAAAGATATTTGCAAATGACATATCGGACAAAGGGCTAGTATCTAAAATCTATAAAGAGCTCACCAAACTCCACACCCGAAAAACAAATAACCCAGTGAAGAAATGGGCAGAAAACATGAATAGACACTTCTCTAAAGAAGACATCCAGATGGCCAACAGGCACATGAAAAGATGTTCAGCGTCGCTCCTTATCAGGGAAATACAAATCAAAACCACACTCAGGTATCACCTCACGCCAGTCAGAGTGGCCAAAATGAACCAATCAGGAGACTATAGATGCTGGAGAGGATGTGGAGAAACGGGAACCCTCTTGCACTGTTGGTGGGAATGCAAATTGGTGCAGCCGCTCTGGAAAGCAGTGTGGAGGTTCCTCAGAAAATTAAAAATAGACCTACCCTATGACCCAGCAATAGCACTGCTAGGAATTTATCCAAGGGATACAGGAGTACTGATGCATAGGGGCACTTGTACCCCAATGTTCATAGCAGCACTCTCAACAATAGCCAAATTGTGGAAAGAGCCTAAATGTCCATCAACTGATGAATGGATAAAGAAATTGTGGTTTGTATACACAATGGAATACTACGTGGCAATGAGAAAAAATGAAATATGGCCTTTTGTAGCAACGTGGATGGAACTGGAGAGTGTAATGCTAAGTGAAATAAGCCATACAGAGAAAGACAGATACCATATGGTTTCACTCTTATGTGGATCCTGAGAAACTTAACAGGAACCCATGGGGGAGGGGAAGGAAAAAAAAAAAGAGGTTAGAGTGGGAGAGAGCCAAAGCATGAGACTGTTAAAAACTGAGAACAAACTGAGGGTTGATGGGGGGTGGGAGGGAGGGGAGGGTGGGTGATGGGTATTGAGGAGGGCACCTTTTGGGATGAGCACTGGGTGTTGTATGGAAACCAATTTGTCAATAAATTTCATATATATATATATAAAAAAAACCATTTCTCACAAAAAAAAAAGAATAGACTTAGAGAACTCAGTGACTCCATCAAATGTGAAAACACTGATATTATAGGAGTCGGAGAAGAAGGAGAGAAAAGAAGGCAGAAAATTTATTTTTAATAATAGCTGAAAATTTCCCCCATTGGGGGAAGGAAACAGACATTGAGATATAGGAGGCACAGAGAACACCCATACAAATCAACAACAAGTCAACACCATGACATATCATAATAAATTTTGCAAAATACAGTGATAAAAAAAAATCTTAAAAGCAACAAAGTCCTTAACTTACCAGAAACCCATAAGGCTAACTGGAGATTTCTCAACAGAAACTTTGCAAGTCAAAAGGGACTGTCATAATACATTCCGAATGATGAATGGGAGAAGTCTGCTGCCAAGAATACTCTATTCAGCAAGGCTATCATTCAGAATAGAAGGAGAAAAAAAGAGTGTCCCAGAAAAACAAACACTAACGGAGTTCATGACCACTAAACCATATCTGCAAGAAATATTAAAGGGGTTCTATGAGTGGAAAAGAAAGACCAAAAGTGACAAAGACAAGAAAGGATCAGAGATACTCTCTAGACACAATGATAAAACAAGTAATAAACTGCACTAAATACATATATATCAAAAATTACTAGGAATGTAAATGGACTAAACACTCCAATCAAAGGACATAGGTTGTCAGAATGGATAAAATACAAGACCTATCTATATGCTGCCTACAAGATACTCATTTTAGACCTAAAGACACCTGCAGATGGAAAGTGAGAAGATGGAGAAAAATTTATCACACAAATTGCTGTCAAAAGAAAGCTGGAGGGGTGCCTGGGTGGCTCAGTTGGTTGAGTGTCCAACTTTGGCTCTGGTCATGATCTTGTGACTTGTGCGTTCAAGCCCCACATTGGGCTCTGGGTTGACAGCTCAGAGCCTGGAGTCTGCTTCACTTTCTGTGTCTCCCTCTCTATGCCCCTCCCCTGCTTGTGCTCTATCTCTCTCTCTCAAAAATAAACATTAAAAAAAAGAAAGCTGGAGAAGAAATACTTATATGAGACAAACTAGACATTAAAACAAAGACTGTAACAAGAAATGAAGAAGGGCACTATATAATCATAAACAGGACAATCCAACAAGATGATCCCAAAATTGTAAGTATTTATGCACCCAACATGAAAACACCCAAATATATAAAACGGTTAATAAAAAACATAAAGGAACTAATTCATAATAATACAATAAGAGTAGAGGACTTTAACACCCCACTTACATTAATGGACAGAACATCTGTACAGAAAATAAACCAGGAAACAATGGCTTTGAATGACACACTGGACCTGATGGACTTAACAGATATATTCAGAACGTTCCATCCTGAAACAACAGCATACACATTCTTTTCTTTTTTTTTCAATATATGAAATTTATTGTCAAAATAGTTTCCATACAACACCCAGTGCTCATCCCAAAAGGTGCCCTCCCCAATACCCATCACCCATACACATTCTTTTCAAGCACACATAGGAAATTCTCCAGACTAGATCACATACTAGGTCATAAAGCAGGCCTCAACAAATACAAAAATATTGAAGTCATACCATGCAACTTCATGTAACTTTATTGACCACAATGCTATGAAAGTAGAAGTCAACCATAAGAAAGGATCAGGAAAGACCACAAATACATGTAGGTTAAACAGCATGCTACTTAGCAATTAATGGGTAAACCAGGAAATCAAAGAAGAAATTAAAAAATTCATGGAAACAAAGGAAAATAAAACACCATGGCCCAAAACCTTTGTGACTGCAAATGCAGGTATAAGAGGGAAGTATGCCTACCTCAAGAAGCAAGAAAAATCTCACATCAAAACCTAACCATACACCTAAAGGAGCTAGAAAAAGAACAACAAAAGAAGGCTAAAGGCAGCAAGAGGAAGGAAATAATAAAGATTAGAGCAGAAATAAATCATATAGCAACTAAGAAAACAATAGAATAGGTCGATAATACCAGGAGCTGGTTCTTTGAAAAAGTCAATAAAATTGATAAACACCTAGCCAGACTTATCAAAAAGAAAAAAAAAAAGACCCAAATAAATAAAATCACAAATGAGAGAGGATGAAGACAACTAATATTACAGAAATCCAAATAATTACAACAGGACATTATGAAAAAATTTAGGTCAACAATTTGCACTACCTGGAAGAAATAGATAAATTTATAGAAACATACAAACTACCAAAATGTAAATAGGAAGAAATAGAAAACTTGAACAGACCAATAAACAGCAAAGAACTTGAATCAGTAACAAAAAACAAACAAAAACAAACAAAAAAAACCCACAAAAAACACACACAAAAAAAACTGGAAACAAACCAAAGTGGAGGACCAGATGGCTTCATATGCAAATTTTACGAAACATTTAAAGAAGAGTTAATACCTATTCTTCTCAAACTGTTTTAAAAAATAGAATAGGAAGGAAAACTTCCAAATTCATTCTATAAGGCCCACATTATCCTGATATCAAAACCAGATTGAGACACCACTAAAAAAAAAAAGAACTACATGCCAGTATCCCTGATGAATACAGACGCAAAAATTCTCAATTAAATACTAGCAAACCAAATCCAACAATATTTTAAAAAATTATTCACCATCGTCAAGTGGGATTTGTTCCTGGGATGCAAGGGTGGTTCAATATTCTCAAATCAATCAACGTGATACACCACATTAACAAAATAAAGGATAAGAACCATATGATCATTGAATAGATGCAGAAAATGCATTTGACAAAATACAACATCCATTCATGATAAAAACCCTCCACAAAATAGATTTAGAGGGAACATACCTCAATATGATTAAGGCCATATACAAATACCCCACATCCAACATCATACTCAATGGGAAAAAAACTGAGAACTTTATGTATATGGTTAGGAACAAGACAGGGATGTCCACTCTCACCATTAGTTTTTAATATAGTACTGTAAGTCATCACCACAGCAATCAGACAACGAAAAGGAATACTATTCATCTAAATAGGGAAGGAAGAAGTAAAATTTTCATTATTTGCAGATGACATGATACTATATATAGAAAACCTGAAAGACTCCTCAAAAAAAAAAAAAAACTGCTCGGGTTGATACGCGAATTTAGCAAAGTCACAGGATGCAAAATCAACATACAGAAATATGTTGCTTTTCTATACACCAATAATAAAAGAGAAATCAAGGAATCAATCCCATTTACAGTTGAGCCCCAAACTATATGATACCTAGGAATAAACGTAACCAAAGAGGTGAAAGATGTGTACTCTGAAGACTATAAAACACTGATGAAAGAAATTGAAGATGACACAAAAAAAATGGAAAAAAATTCCATGCTCATGGATTGGAAGAAAAATATTGTCAAAATGTTGATACTACCCAAAGTAAACTACACATTTAATAAAATTCCTATCAAAATTCCACCAACAAATTTCACACCAAACAATACTAAAATTTTTATGGAACTGCAAAGATCCCAAATAGCCAAAGCAACCTCGAAAACAAAAAGCAAACCTGGAGGCATAATAATTCCAGGCTTGAAGTTATATTGCAAAGGTGACCCAAAAACAAAACAAAACAAAACAAAAACAAAAACAAAACAAAACACTCCCACAAAACTGTAGTGATCCAAACAGTATGGTACTGTCACAAAAATAGGCATATATACCAATGGAACAGAATAGAAATCCCAGAAATGAACCCCCAACTGTATGGTTAATTAATCTTTGAGAAAGCAGGAAAGAATATTTAATGGGAAAAGAGTGTCTTCAACAAAGGGTGTTGGGAAAACTGGACTGCAACATGGAAAAGAATGAAACTGGATCACTTTCTTACACCAAACACAAAAATAAATTCAAAATGGATGAAGGACCTAAATTTGAGACCCGAAACCATAAAAATTCTATAAGAGAACACAGGTAGTAATGCCTTTGATATTGGCTGTAGCAACTTCTTTCTGGATATGTCTCTTGAGGCAAGGGAAACAAAAGTAAAAATAAACTATTAGGACTTCATCAAAAAAAAAAAAAAAAACACTTCTGCACAGTGAAGGAAACAGTCAACAAAACTAAAAGGCAACCTATGGAATGAGAAGATATTTGCAAATGACATATCTGATAAAGGGTTAGTACCCAAAATATATAAATAACTTATAAAACTCAACATCCAAAAAACAAATAATCCAATTAAAAAGTGGGCAGAAGACATGAATAGATATTTTTCCGAGGAAGACATCCACATGGCCAACGGGTACATGAAAAGACGGTCAATATCACTGATCATCAGAGAAATGCAAATCAAAACTACAATGAAATACCACCTCACACCTGTCAGAATGGCTAAAATCAACAATACAAGGAAGGGAGTGTTGGTGAAGATGTGGAGAAAGGGGAACCCTCTTGCACTATTGGTGGGAATGCAAACTGGTGCAGCCACTCTGGAAAGCAGTATGGAGGTTCCTCAAAAATTTAAAAATAGAACGACTCTGTGATCCAGAAGTGCACTCCTAGGTATTTACCCAGTGAATATAAAAACAGGAATTCAAAGGGATACATGAACTCCGAAGTTTATAGTATCATTATATACAATAGCTAAATTATGGAAATAGCCCAAGTATCCATCAATAGATGGATGGAGGAAGATGATGTGGGGTGTGTATATCTATCTCTTTATATAGGTATCTCTCTATCCATATATACACATGTTCTTATATGTATGTATGTGTGTGTGTGTGTGTATGTATGTATGTATGTATGTATCTACAAATATTAGGCATAAAAAAGAATGAAATCTTGCCATTTGCAATGACATGGATTGAGCTAAAGAGTATGATGGTAAGCAAAATAAGTTTGTCAGAGAAAGAAAAATACCGTATGATTTCACTCATATGAGGAACTTAAGAAACCAAAGAAATGAGCAAAGGAAGAGAGAGAGAGAGAGAGAGAGAGAGAGAGAGAGAGAGAGAGAGGCAAACCAAGAAAGAAACGCTTAAGTATAGAGAAGAAACTGATGGTTACCAAAATGGAGGTTGGTGGGGGAATGGGTTAAATAAGTGGGGGTGGGATGGGTTAAATATTGTTAACAGCACAGGGTGTTGTATGGAACTGTTGAATCACTATATTGTACACCTGAAACTAACATTACCCTGTATGTTAACTGGAATTTAATTAAAAACTTAAAATACATACATACATACATACATACATACAAAGTTGGTAGTGGTTGTCCCTTATAGTTTTGATTAGTGTATTCTCCTTTATGAAATCAATGTGCCATTCAGAGTACTTGCATAAATGTGAGGTATGGATCACAGAGTATAGATGCCCACCAAGATGGGCTACCCTTGACACAGCAGGTTGGAAAACTCTCATGTTCCTATGCTAACCAGACAGATTCCAGAGCCAAGATTGTTTCGTTCCATGAAAAGTAGAAAAGTAAAAGTGGCTTTGAGAATGTCTGTCTTTGGAATCACGGCTCCATAGTGGGCACAACATTCTGTCTTATCTGGAATCTCAGGCTTAGGGTGTTCTTGCCCTTAAGTCTGAACAGAAAGAACCTGTATTGACCTAAATCTTCAGTGAAGGATATATAGAAAATAATTCATGTTTATCAGATAGCTGTAAGAGAAAAAGAGGCAGTAAGGGCTTAAACATACATCTCGTCTCACCTATACATTTCTACTAAGAAGGTGACTGATAAAGTGTGAAATGCAATTCTGGGGATACAATGCACTATTTGCCTTGCTGCTCCTTGCTGATGGTTGGGTGTCTCAGAATTTTGTAGGCATGGTTTGGTGGTGCACACTTTTAAGAAATTGGCTTTTAGTATTCTGCTAAATGGGTTTGCTTTTGCTTTTTTACCACTATAATACACACAATTATTTGGCACCAACAGTTCCTCCCAGCAATTATTTGATCAGGTTTGCAGACATTGAAGCCCGAGCTGAAAAACTGGATTATCAACTTCATGTTATTACTCCTGGAGGAGATCAAGTTAAGGTGGCAAAGGTAGAGTCATCATGAGGACTAAATTGAAAAATATGCATATACTTCAAAAAATCATGCTATACATAATAGAAAAGAAATGAAGAATTTAGGAAGTCGATTTTTCTTCTACCAACTGCGCCTATACTGCTTTCCCCACTCCCTTCTGCTCTTGCCACCTGTGTTGTAGTGATTTCATCATTTATTCAATAGATGTTTGCTTAAACAAAGAATGATGTAATTTTAGTCTTAGTGCTCAGCATTCATTCTCTCCCTTTCTTATTCTAGATCTCCTCTTTTCCTTTAAAATCCTACATTCCCACATAAACCCTGCATACCATGGGAAGTGACCATAACAGTATGTGTACACTTCTTTCTAGTCATTAGTTCCCAGAGTTTGCGAAGTGTAGGGAAATGGACACAATGTGGAATCTGGAAGAACTTTGAGTTGCAACCTCTTCATGGCCTTACATAAGTCACTTTACCTCCTCAGCCTCAGCTTTTTCATCTGTAAAATAGGGCAATATTTTTCATTCACTGTATTTTTGTGATACTCCTACCCAAATTATGAGTATCCTCCAAGGCTCTGTCCTTTAAATTATCATTTTCTTTCTCCATTCATTTCCTTGTCCTCATCATATATGCATCTCAACATTACTTAGGTGATTCCAGATTTCACATTTATTTCCTTTCCCTAGCTTTACTTTCTTTCCCCCTTGATGATTTCCTACACCTCTCATAGGTTTAGCTTCCATCTCTATATGAATGATGCCCAGATCTCTCCAGTCACTGGGACTATTTCCAGTTATTAAAATGTCTCTTGCCTTTGCTCTTCATTTCTAATGTTAGCGTCACTCATGAAACCATTGTGACACATGCCCAACTATCACTCTTTCTGCTTTTTGTCTCTCCAAATTTCAATTCATCCTGCATACTAGTAACTAATTAATGTTTATAAAATTTGTCTTTAATTATATCAATATCACTTAAGACCATAAAATTAATAGTGATTTCTTTTTTTTTAAATTTTTCCTGTAGGGTAGGGGAGAGGGGAAAGTGGGTGATGGGCATTGAGGAGGGCACCTGTTGGGATGAGCACTGGGGGTTGTATGGAAACCAATTTGGTAATAAATTATATTTAATATAAAAAGAAATACATTTTTGATGTTTTTATTTATTTTTGAGAGAGACAGAGACAGAGTGCAAGCAGGGGAGGGGGAGAGAAAGGGAGACACAGAATCCGAAACAGGCTCCAGGTTCTGAGCTGTCAGCACAGAGTCTGACGCAGGGCTTGAACTCACAAACTGTGAGATCATGACCTGAGCTGAAGTCAGACACTTAACCAACTGAGCCACCCAGGCACCCCATAGTGATTTCTTACTGTATCAAGTCTACTGTATCAAGTCTATGGCCCTTTATCATCTGGCCATATGTTACCTCTCTAAGATTACCTCCCACAACCCACAATGTCCACCTTATACTTAGGATTGTATGGCTTTCTCCATGTTTTTACCACATTCATGTTACACTTCTTACCTGGAATGCTGTTTCCTTTTTTCTAGCATCTATCTAGATGTTACACATCCAAATAACATCTAGCTTAAGTTCTGCCTCTTCCTCAAAACCTTTACCACTATAGCCCATTTGCTTTCCCCTTTATGGATATTCTCAGTGTTTAAGCATCACCAACAATCATACACTTGCCATGTGTATCACACAGTACTTAGCAAGGGGATAAGCCTACATTAGGTATACAATTGCTATCATCACTTTTATGGCAATGTGCACACTATAAGTATTGTGTTAGACTTGTGTCCTTTTCCTGTCCTTCCTTACAAGTGCAAATTCCTTGGGGGCAGAGGTCACTTTTATATATCTTTGTATCCTTCCACAGTACCTTGTTTGAGGTGTACCTTCAAGAAATGCTTTCTGAATTGAACTGATTGATTGGAGACCTTCAATATTTCAGGGAAATATACCAATTTAGAGTTCAGGGTTGGACTTTGCAAGTAAATTAGTAAGATGAACATCCATGATATTACTGCATGAGTTAAATTTTCAGGACCTGTGGGTATGGTCACTCCCTTCTTATCTAGAAGGGTGAGGAACAAATCGTTGGGAAATGCTTGCCTATCTATAGGGTAGCCCATCCCTAACCTAGTGTGTTATATTTGATACTTTCAGGGATGAGACTTAGAATTTCTACTCTCAAGTAAAGGCAAATGATGAGTGTGATAATAGTATGTTTATAGGCTGGTGGTCAAAATGGTAGGTGTATGTGATAAGAGGTAGCAACTGGGTGTACTTAGAGGGAATACTTGATTAAAGAAATTTTGCCCAGAATATGGAAATCATATTTATAATGTGAGCTTACAGTAGCTGCATGTATATATTTCTTCCAAAAAAGAAAAAAGAGCCATTTGGTAAAAGATATCTTGTTGTGGTTATTCAGTTTGACTTCTGACTCCTCAGTACCAGAAAGGATTATAGAACATCACACCTTAGAGCTGAGGATAGCTTGGGGATCTTGCAATTGAAACTGAGGTCCAGAGGAGAGAATGGACTTTCCAAAACTCATGCATTGAATCCGGAGCCAAGCGCAGACGAGAGGCCCACAGAAGAGGATAGGAAGGACGGCGAGGCGGTGCGCGCTCCACGGACTGGCGGGAGGGAGCCGGGGCGGAGGGGCGGCTTGCCGGCCAAGCAGAGCCCCTGAGTCTGGCTGGCAAAAGCGGAGGGGCCTGACAGACTGTGTTCTGACAGCAAGCGCGACTTAGTGTCTGGGAGGTCATAAGTTAACAGCTCTGCTTGGAAAGCGGGAAGGCTGGAGGACAAAGGGAGGGAGAGCTGCTGAGGAGCCCCCAGACGACAGAGCTCAGTTTGTGGGGAACAAAGGTGCTCACCAGCGCCATCTCCCCCGCCCATCCCCCAGCCAAAATCCCAAAGGGAACCAGTTCCTGCCAGGGAACTTGCTCGCTCTGCGCAAACACCCAACTCTGTGCTCCTGCGGAGCCAAACCTCCGGCAGCGGATCTGACTCCCTCCCACTGCCACAGGGCCCCTCCTGAAGTGGATCACCTAAGGAGAAGCGAGCTAACCTGCCCCTCCTGCCCCCGTGCACCTTGCCTACCCACCCCAGCTAATACGCCAGATCCCCAGCATCACAAGCCTGGCAGTGTGCAAGTAGCCCAGATGAGCCACGCAACCCCACAGTGAATCCCCCCCCCCCCAGGAGAGGAGAAGAGAAGGCACACACCAGTCTGACTGTGGCCCAAATGGTGGGCTGGGGGCACACATCAGGTTGGACTGCAGCCCCGCCCACCAACTCCAGTTATACACCACAGCACAGGGGAAGTGCCCTGCAGGTCCGCACCACTCCAGGGACTATCCAAAATGACCAAGCGGAAGAATTCCCCTCAGAAGAATCTCCAGGAAATAACAACAGCTAATGAACTGATCAAAAAGGATTTAAATAATATAACAGAAAGTGAATTTAGAATAATAGTCATAAAATTAATCGCTGGGCTTGAAAACAGTATAGAGGACAGCAGAGAATCTCTTGCTACAGAGATCAAGGGACTAAGAAACAGTCACGAGGAGCTGAAAAACGCTTTAAACGAAATACAAAGCAAAATGGAAATGATGACAGCTCGGATTGAAGAGACAGAGGAGAGAATAGGTGAACTAGAAGATAAAGTTATGGAAAAAGAGGAATCTGAGAGAAAGAGAGATAAAAAAATCCAGGAGTATGAGGGGAAAATTAGAGAACTAAGTGATACACAAAAAAGAAATAATATACACATAAGTGGCATCCCAGAGGAGGAAGAGAGAGGGAAAGGTGCTGAAGGGGTACTTGAAGAAATTATAGCTGAGAACTTCCCTGAACTGGGAAAGGAAAAAGGCATTGAAATCCAAGAGGCGCAGAGAACTCCCTTCAGACGTAACTTGAATCGATCTTCTGCACGACATATCATAGTGAAACTGGCAAAATACAAGGATAAAGAGAAAATTCTGAAACCAGCTAGGGATAAACGTGCCCTCACATATAAAGGGAGACCTATAAGACTTGTGACTGATCTCTCTTTTGAAACTTGGCAGGCCAGAAAGAATTGGCACGAGATCTTCAGTGTGCTAAACAGAAAAAATATGCAGCCGAGAATCCTTTATCCAGCAAGTCTGTCACTTAGAATAGAAGGAGAGATAAAGGTCTTCCCAAACAAACAACAACTGAAGGAATTTGTCACCACTAAACCAGCCCTACAAGAGATCCTAAGGGGGACCCTGTGAGACAAAGTACCAGAGACATCACTACAAGCATAAAACATACAGACATCACAATGACTCTAAACCCGTATCTTTCTATAATAACACTGAATGTAAATGGATTAAATGCGCCAACCAAAAGACATAGGGTATCAGAGTGGATAAAAAAACAAGACCCATCTATTTGCTGTCTACAAGAGACTCATTTTAGACCTGAGGACACCTTTAGATTGAGAGTGAGGGGATGGAGAATTATTTATCATGCTACTGGAAGCCAGAAGAAAGCTGGAGTAGCCATACTTCTATCAGACAAACTAGACTTTAAATTAAAGGCTGTAACAAGAGATGAAGAAGGGCATTATATAATAATTACAGGGTCTATCCATCAGGAAGAGCTAACAATTATAAATGTCTATGCGCCGAATACCGGAGCCCCCAAATATATCAAACAATTACTCATAAACATAAGCAACCTTATTGATAAGAATGTGGTAATTGCAGGGGACTTTAACACCCCACTAACAGAAAAGCATAGATCATCTAGACACATGGTCAATAAAGAAACAAGGGCCCTGAATGATACATTGGATCAGATGGACTTGACAGATATATTTACAACTCTGCATCCCAAAGCAACAGAATATACTGTCTTCTCGAGTGCACATGGAACATTCTCCAAGATAGATCATATACTGGGTCACAAAACAGCCCTTCATAAGTTTACAAGAATTGAAATTATACCATGCATACTTTCAGACCACAATGCTATGAAGCTTGAAATCAACCACAGGAAAAAGTCTGGAAAACCTCCAAAAGCATGGAGGTTAAAGAACACCCTACTAACGAATGAGTGGGTCAACCAGGCAATTAGAGAAGAAATAAAAAAATATATGGAAACAAACGAAAATGAAAATACAACAATCCAAACGCTTTGGGATGCAGCGAAGGCAGTCCTGAGAGGAAAATACATTGCAATCCAGGCCTATCTCAAGAAACAAGAAAAATCCCAAATACAAAATCTAACAGCACACCTAAAGGAAATAGAAGCAGAACAGCAAAGGCAGCCTAAACCCAGCAGAAGAAGAGAAATAATAAAGATCAGAGCAGAAATAAACAATATAGAATCTAAAAAAACTGTAGAGCAGACCAAAGAAACCAAGAGTTGGTTTTTTGAAAAAATAACCAAAATTGACAAAACTCTAGCCAGGCTTCTCAAAAAGAAAAGGGAGATGACCCAAATAGATAAAATCATGAATGAAAATGGAATCATTACAACCAATCCCTCAGAGATACAAACAATTATCAGGGAATACTATGAAAAATTATATGCCAACAAATTGGACAACCTGGAAGAAATGGACAAATTCCTAAAGACCCACACTCTTCCAAAACTCAATCAGGAGGAAATAGAAAGCTTGAACAGACCCATAACCAGCGAAGAAATTGAATCGGTTATCAAACATCTCCCAACAAATAAGAGTCCAGGACCAGATGGCTTCCCAGGGGAGTTCTACCAGACGTTTAAAGCAGAGATAATACCTATCCTTCTCAAGCTATTCCAAGAAATAGAAAGGGAAGGAAAACTTCCAGACTCATTCTATGAAGCCAGTATTACTTTGATTCCTAAACCAGACAGAGACCCAGTAAAAAAAGAGAACTACAGGCCAATATCCCTGATGAATATGGATTCAAAAATTCTCAATAAGATACTAGCAAATCGAATTCAACAGCATATAAAAAGAATTATTCACCATGCTCAAGTGGGATTCATTCCTGGGATGCAGGGCTGGTTCAACATTCGCAAATCAATCAACGTGATACATCACATTAACAAAAAAAAGAGAAGAACCGTATGATCCTGTCAATCAATGCAGAAAAGGCCTTTGACAAAATCCAGCACCCTTTCTTAATAAAAGCCCTTGAGAAAGTCGGGATAGAAGGAACATACTTAAAGATCATAAAAGCCATTTATGAAAAGCCCACAGCTAACATCATCCTCAACGGGGAAAGACTGAGAGCTTTTTCCCTGAGATCAGGAACATGACAGGGATGCCCACTCTCACCGCTGTTGTTTAACATAGTGCTGGAAGTTCTAGCATCAGTAGTCAGACAACAAAAGGAAATCAAAGGCATCAAAATTGGCAAAGATGAAGTCAAGCTTTCGCTTTTTGCAGATGACATGACATTATACATGGAAAATCCGATAGACTCCATCAAAAGTCTGCTAGAACTGATACATGAATTCAGCAGAGTTGCAGGATAGAAAATCCATGTACAAAAATCAGTTGCATTCTTATACACTAACAATGAAGCAACAGAAAGACAAAGAAACTGATCCCATTCACAATTGCACCAAGAAGCATAAAATACCTAGGAATAAATCTAACCAAAGATGTAAAGGATCTGTATGCTGAAAACTATAGAAACTTATGAAGGTAATTGAAGAAGATTTAAAGAAATGGAAAGACATTCCATGCTCATGGATTGGAAAAACAAATATTGTCAAAATGTCAATACTACCCAAAGCTATCTACACATTCAATGCAATCCCAATCAAAATTGCACCAGCATTCTTCTCGAAACTAGAACAAGCAATCCTAAAATTCATATGGAACCACAAAAGGCCCCGAATAGCCAAAGGAATTTTGAAGAAGAAGACCAAAGCAGGAGGCATCACAATCCCAGACTTGAGCCTCTACTACAAAGCTGTCATCATCAAGACAGCATGGTATTGGCACAAAAACAGACACACAGACCAATGGAATAGAATAGAAACCCCAGAACTAGACCCACAAAAGTATGGCCAACTCATCTTTGACAAAGCAGGAAAGAACATCCAATGGAAAAAAGACAGTCTCTTTAACAAATGGTGCTGGGAGAACTGGACAGCAACATGCAGAAGAATGAAACTAGACCACTTTCTCACACCATTCACAAAAATAAACTCAAAATGGATAAAGGACCTGAATGTGAGACAGGAAACCATCAAAACCCTAGAGGAGAAAGCAGGAAAAGACCTCTCTGACTTCAGCCGTAGCAATCTCTTACTCGACACATCCCCAAAGGCAAGGGAATTAAAAGCAAAAGTGAATTACTGGGACCTTATGAAGATAAAAAGCTTCTGCAAAGCAAAGGAAACAACCAACAAAACTAAAAGGCAACCAACGGAATGGGAAAAGATATTTGCAAATGACATATCGGACAAAGGGCTAGTATCCAAAATCTATAAAGAGCTCACCAAACTCCACACCCGAGAAACAAATAACCCAGTGAAGAAATGGGCAGAAAACATGAATAGACACTTCTCTAAAGAAGACATATCCGGATGGCCAACAGGCACATGAAAAGATGTTCAGCGTCGCTCCTTATCAGGGAAATACAAATCAAAACCACACTCAGGTATCACCTCACGCCAGTCAGAGTGGCCAAAATGAACCAATCAGGAGACTATAGATGCTGGAGAGGATGTGGAGAAACGGGAACCCTCTTGCACTGTTGGTGGGAATGCAAATTGGTGCAGCCGCTCTGGAAAGCAGTGTGGAGGTTCCTCAGAAAATTAAAAATAGACCTACCCTATGACCCAGGAATAGCACTGCTAGGAATTTATCCAAGGGATACAGGAGTACTGATGCATAGGGGCACTTGTAACCCAATGTTCATAGAAGATAAAAAGCTTCTGCACAGCAAAGGAAACAACCAACAAAACTAAAAGGCAACCAACGGAATGGGAAAAGATATTTGCAAATGACATATCGGACAAAGGGCTAGTATCCAAAATCTATAAAGAGCTCACCAAACTCCACACCTGAAAAACAAATAACCCAGTGAAGAAATGGGCAGAAGACATGAATAGACACTTCTCTAAAGAAGACATCCAGATGGCCAACAGGCACACGAAAAGATGCTCAACGTCGCTCCTTATCAGGGAAATACAAATCAAAACCACACTCAGATATCACCTCAGGCCAGTCAGAGTGGCCAAAATGAACAAATCAGGAGACTATAGATGCTGGAGAGGATGTGGAGAAATGGGAACCCTCTTGCACTGTTGGTGGGAATGCAAATTGGTGCAGCCGCTCTGGAAAGCAGTGTGGAGGTTCCTCAGAAAATTAAAAATAGACCTACCCTATGACCCAGCAATAGCACTGCTACGAATTTACCCAAGGGATACAGGAGTACTGATGCATAGGGGCACTTGTACCCCAATGTTTATAGCAGCACTCTCAACAATAGCCAAATTATGGAAAGAGCCTAAATGTCCATCAACTGATGAATGGATAAAGAAATTGTGGTTTATATACACAACGGAATACTACATAGCAATGAGAAAAAATGAAATATGGCCTTTTGTAGCAACGTGGATGGAACTGGAGAGTGTGATGCTAAGTGAAATAAGCCATACAGAGAAAGACAGATACCATATGGTTTCACTCTTATGTGGATCCTGAGAAACTTAACAGAACCCATGGGGGAGGGGAAGAAAAATAAAAAGAGGTTAGAGTGGGAGAGAGCCAAAGCATAAGAGACTGTTAAAAGCTGAGAACAAACTGAGGGTTGATGGGGGGTGGGAGGGAGGGGAGGGTGGGTGATGGGTATTGAGGAGGGCACCTTTTGGGATGAGCACTGGGTGTTGTATGGAAACCAATTTGACAATAAATTTCATATATTAAAAAAATAATAAAAAAAGAAAATAAAATAAAGACTGTATCAAGAGATGCAGAAGGGCATTATATCATAATCAAGGGGTCTATAGACCAAAAAGACCTAACAATTGTAAACATTTATGTGACAAATGTGGCAGCACCCAAATATATAAATCAATTAATCACAAAGAAACTCATCTATAGTAATAGTATAACAGTTGGAGTCTTCAACACCCCGCTCACAGCAATGGACAGATCATCAAATCAAAACATGAACAAGGAAACAATGGCCTAAATGACACACTGGACCAGATGGACTTAACAGATATATTCAGAACATTTCATCCTAAAGCAGCAGAATATACATTCTTCTCCAGTGCACATGGAACGTTCTCCAGAATGGACGATGTACTGGGACACGAATCAGCCCTAAGTACGTACAAAAAGATCGAGATCATACCGTGCATATGTTCAGACCACAACGCTATGAAATTTGAAATCAAGAAAAGAAAAAATTTGGAAAGGTAACAAATACTTGGGGACTGAAGAACATCCTACTGAAGAATGAATGGGCTAACCAAGCAGTTATCGAGGAAATTAAAAAGTATATGGAAGTCAATGAAAATGATAACACCATAACCCAAAACCTCTGGGACACAGCAAAGGCGGTCATAAGAGGAAAGCATATAGCAATCCAGGCCTTCCTAAAGAAGGAAGAATGATCTCAGATACACAACCTAACCTTACGCCTTAAGGAGCTGCAAAAAGAACAGCAAATAAAACCCCAAACCAGCAGAAGACAGGAAATAATAAAGATTAGAGCAGAAATTAATGCTATTGAAACCAAAAAAAAGTAGAACAGATCAATGAAACCAGAAGCTGGTTCTTTGAAAGAATTAACACAATTGTCAAACCACTAGCCTGTATGATCAAGAAGAAACAGGAAAGGACCCAAATAAATAAAATCAAAAATGAAAGAGGAGAGATCACAACCAACACAGCAGAAGTAAAAACAATAATAATATTATGAGCAATTATATGCCAATAAAATGGGTAATCTGGAAGAAATGGACAAATTCCTAGAAATGTATACACTACCAACACTGAAACAGGAAGACATAGAAAATTTGAACAGACCCATAACCAGTAAGGAAATCAAATTAGCAATCAAAAATCTGCCAAGAAACAAGAGTCCAGGGCCAGATGGCTTTCCAGGGGAATTCTACCAAACATTTAAGGAAGAGTTAACACCTATTCTCTTGTAACTGTTCCAAAAAATAGAAATGGAAGGAAAACTTCCAAACTCTTTCTATGAAGCCAGCATTACCTTTACCCCAAAACCAGACAGAGACCCCACTAAAAAGGAGAACTATAGAACAATTTCCCTGATGAACATGGATGCCAAAATCCTCAACAAGATATTAGCCAACTGGCTCCAACAATACATTAAAAAAAAATTATTCACCACGACCAAGTGGGATTTATACCTGGGATGCAGGGCTGGTTCAATATCTGCAAAACAATTAACGTGATTCATCACATCAATAAAAGAAAGGACAAGAACCATATGATCCTCTCAATAGATGCAGAGAAAGCATTTGACAAAATACAGCCTCCTTTCTTGATAAAAACCCTCAAGAAAGTAGGGATAGAAGGAGCATACCTCGAGGTCATAAAAGCCATATATGAACGACCCAATGCTAATATCCTCCTCAATGGGGAAAAACTGCGAGATTTCCCCCTAAGATGAGGAAGAAGACAGGGATGTCCACTCTCGCCACTGTTATTCAACATAGTATTGGAAGTCTTAGCCTCTGCAATCACACAACACAAAGAAATAAAAGGCATCCAAATCAGCCAGGAGGAGGTCAAACTTTCACTCTTCGCAGATGACATGATACTCTATATGGAAAACCCAAAAGATTCCACCAAAATCTGCTAGAATTGATTCATGAATTCAGAAAAGTTGCAGGACATAAAATCAATGCACAGAAATTGGTTGCATTCCTATACACCAACAATGAAGCAACAGAAACAGAAATCAAGGAATCAATCCCATTTACAGTTGCACAAAAAACCATAAAATACGTAGGAATAAGCCTAACCAAAGAGGTGGAAAATCTATACACTGAAAACTATAGAAAGCTCATGAAAGAAATTGAAGAAGACACAAAAAAATGGAAAAAGATTCCATGTTCCTTGATAGGAAGAACAAATATTGTTAAAATGTTTATACCACCAAAAGCCATCTACATATTCAATGCAATCCTATCAAAGTAACACCAGCATTCTTCACAGAGCTAGAACCAACCATCCTAAAATTTGTATGGAACCAGAAAAGACCTCGAATAGCCAAAGCAATCTTGAAAAAGCAAACCAAAGCAGGAGGCATCACAATCCCAGACTTCAAGCTATACTACAAAGCTGTAATCATCAAGACAGTATGGTACTGGCACAAGAACAGACATTCAGCTCAATGGAACAGAATACCGAACCCTGAAATTGACCCACAAGTGTATGGCCAACTAATCTTTGACAAAGTAGGAAAGAATATCCAAAACAATAAAGACAGTCTCTTCAGCAAGTGGTACTGTTAAAACTAGACAGCAACATGCAGAAGAATGAACCTGGACCACTTTCTTACACCACACACAAAAATAAACTCAAAATGGATAAAAGATCTTAATGTAAGACAGGAAGCCATCAAAATCCTCAAGGAGAAAGCAGGCAAAAACCTCTTTGATCTTGCCCGCAGCAAGTTCTTACTCTACACGTCTCCGGAGGCAAGGGAAACAAATGCAAATTGAACTACTGGGACCTCATCAAAATAAAAAGCTTCTGCACAGCGAAGGAAACAATCAGGAAAACTAAAAGGCAACCGACAGAATGGGAGAAGATATTTGCAAATGACATAACAAATAAAGGATTAGTATCCAAAATCTATAAAGAACTTCTCAAACTCAACACCCAAAAAACAAATAATCCAGTGAAGAAATGAGTGAAAAACATGAATAGACACTTCTCCAAGGAAGACATCCAGATGGCCAACCGACACATGAAAAAATGCTCACCATCACTCAGCATCAGGGAAATACAAATCAAAACCACAATGAGATACCACCTCACATCTGTCAGAATGGCTAACGTTAACAACTCAGGCAACAACAGATGTTGGCGAGGATGTGGAGAAAGAGGATCTCTTTTGCATTGTTGACGGGAATGCAAACTGGTGCAGCCACTCTGGAAAACAGTATGGAGGTTCCTCAAAAAACTAAAAATAGAACTATCCTCCGACCCAGCAATTGCACTTCTAGGCATTTATCCACGGGATACAGGTGTCCTGTTTCGAAGGGACACATGCACCCCCATGTTTATAGCAGCACTATCAACAATAGCCAAAGTATGGAAAGAGCCCAAATGTCCCTTGATGGATTAATGGATAAAGAAGATGTGGTATATGTATACAATGGAGGATTACTCGGCAATCAAAAAGAATGAAATCTTGCCATTTGCAGCTACATGGATGGAACTGGGGGGTATTATGCTAAGTGAAATTAGTCAGTCAGAGAAAGACAAAAATCATGTGACTTAACTCATATGAGGACTTTAATAGACAAAAGAGATGAACATAAGGGAAGGGAAACAAAAATAATATAAAAACAGGGAGGGGGACAAAACAGAAGAGACTCATAGATATGGAGAACAAACAGGGTTGCTGGAGGGGTTGTGGGACAGGGGGTGGGCTAAATGGCTAAGGGGCATTAAGGAATCTACTCCTGAAATCATTGTTGCACTATATGCTAACTAATTTGGATGTAAATTTTAAAAAATAAAAAAAAAACTTTTTAAATAGAATTACCCTATAAGCTAGCAATTCCACTACTAGGTATCTGCCCAAGAGAAATGAAAACATATATCTACACAAAGACTTAAATATGGATTCTTACAGAAACATTTTCATAATTAACCAAAATGTAGAAACAACCCATATATCCATATACTGATGGTTAGACAAAATATGGGCTATCTATACAATAAAATATTACTTAGCAATAAAACTGAATGGTATACTGATATGTTCAAGATAGATGAATCTCAAAAAACATGCTGAGTGAAAGAAGCCAGTAATAAAAGACCACATATTGTATGATCCCTTTGAAAAGAAATACATAAATTTATAGAAACAGAAAATAGATTCAGTGAGTGCCTAGGGAAAGGAATCGGAAGAAAGGGTTAAGTTATTTGTCTTTCTCTGTATGACTTATTTCACTTAGCATAACACTCTCCAGTTCCATATGTTTTTACTCTTATGTGAATCCTGAGAATCTTAACAGAAGTCTATGGGGGAGGGGAAGAAAAAAAAGAGGTTAGAGAGGGAGAGACTCTTAAAAACTGAGAAAAAAACTGAGGGTTGATGGGGGGGTGGGAGAGAGGGGAGGGTGGGTGATGGGTAGTGAGGAGGGCACCTTTTGGGATGAGCACTGGGTGTTGTATGGAAACCAATTTGACAATAAATTTCATATTTAAAAAAATAATAAATAAATAAATAAATTGGTGAAAATAAAGTCAACTTTGTTTTATTTTTTTTTTTTAAATTTTTTTTCAACATTTTTATTTATTTTTGGGACAGAGAGAGACAGAGCATGAACAGGGGAGGGGCAGAGAGAGAGGGAGACACAGAATCTGAAACAGGCTCCAGGCTCCAAGCCATCAGCCCAGAGCCTGACGTGGGGCTCGAACTCACGGACCGCGAGATCGTGACCTGGCTGAAGTCGGACGCTTAACCGACTGCGCCACCCAGGCGCCCCAAAGTCAACTTTGTTTTAAAAAAATGAAAAGACAATAAAAAGAAAGGGCTAAGGGAGGTAAGGTTTTTGGGGAGGTAATGAAAATGTTCTAAAATTGGATATGGTAATGGTTCCATAACTCTGTTAAGTATATTAAAACCCATTGACTTTTACACACTAAACAAGTGAACTTGAAAGTGCAAAAAAAAAAAAAAAAGGTTCCATTCTCCAACATTATCCTCGCCAACATCTGTTGTTTCTTGTGCTGTTGATTTTACCATTCTGACCGGTGTAAGGGTGTATCTCATTGTGGTTTTGATTTATATTTCCCTGATGGTGAGTGATGTTGACCATCTTTTCCTATGTCTGTTGGACATCTGGATGTCTTTGGAAAAGTATCTATTCCTGTCTTCTGCCCATTTCTTAACTGGATTATTTGTTTTTGGGGGTTTTATATGCTCTTTATATATTTTGGAATACCAAACTTTATCAGATATGTCCTTTGTAAATATCTTCTCCCATTCTATAGGGTGCTTTTACTTTTGTGGATTGTACACTTCGCTGTGCAAAAGCTTTTTATTTTGATGAAGTCCCAACAGCTTAATTTTGCTTTTGTTTCCCTTGCCTCAGCAGACATATCTAGAAAGAAGTTGCTTTAGCTGATGTCACACATTACTGCCTATGTTTTCCTCTAAGATTTCAATGGTTTCCTGTCTCAAAATTAAGTCTTTCATCCATTTTGAATTTAGTTTTGTGTATGGTATAAGAAAGTGATCCAGTTTCATTCTTTTTCATGTTGCTGTCCACTTTTCCCAACACCCTTTGTTGAAGAGACTATTTTCCATTTGGATATTCCTTCCTCCTTTTTCAAAGATTAATGACCATATGGTTATGGATTCGTCTCTGGGTTTTCTATTCTGTTCCATCGATCTATGTGTCTATTCTTTGCTCAAGTACAATATTGTTTTGATCACTACAGCTTTGTAATAAAACTTGAAGTCCAGAATTCTGATGCCTCCAGCTTTGCTTTTCTTTTTCAAGGTTGCTTTGGCTATTTGTAGTCTTTTTTTATTCTATACAAATTTTAGGATTGTTTGTTTCAGCTCTGTGAAAAATGTTGTTGATATTTTGATAGGTATTGCATTAAATGTATAGATTGCTTTGGGCAGTTATAGACATTTTAACAATAATTGTTCTTCTAATCCATGAGCAAGGAATTTTTTTCCATTTCTTTGTGTCATCTTCAGTTTCTTTCATCAGTGTTTTATACGTTTCAGAGTACAGATCTTTCATCTCTTTTGTTAGGTTTATTTTTAAGTGTCATATAGTTTTGGGTGCAATTGTAAATGTGATTGATTCCTTGATTTCTCTCCCTGCTACTTCATTATTGTCTATGGAAATGCAAAAGATTTCTGTATGTTGATTTTATATCCTGCATCTTTGCTGATCTGTATCAGTTCTAGCAATTTTGGGGTGATTCTTTTGGGTTTTCTATACAGACTGTATGTCATCTGCAAATAGTGAAAGTCTTACTTCTTTTCTTGCCAATGTAATTATTTTTAGTGTCTGATTGCTGAGATTAGGACTTCCAGTACTATGTTGAATAACAATGGTGAGGGTGGACATCCCTGTCTTGTTCCTGACAAAAGAGGAAAAGCTCTGAGTTTTTCCCCATTGAGGATGATATTAGCTGTGGGATTTTCATATATAGCCTTTACTATGTTCAGGTATATTACCTCTAAACCTGCTTTGTTGAGGGTTTTTAACATGAATTAATATTGTACTTTGTGAAATGCTTTTTCTGTATCTATTAAAATGATCATATGTTTCTTATACTTTCTTTTATTAATGTAGTGTGTAATGTTGATTGGTTTGCAAATAATGAGCCACCCTTGCAGCCCAGGAGTAAATCCCACTTAATTGTGGTGAATGATTCTTTTAATGTACTGTCAGATTCTATTTCCTAGTATTTTATTAAGAAGTTTTGCATCCATGTTCATCAGGGATATTGACCTGTAGTTCTCTTTTTTAATGAATATTTTCTGGTTTTGGTATCAGGGTAATGCTGGCCTCATAGAATGAATTTGGAAGTTTTCCTTCCAATTCTATCATTTGAAATAGTTTGAGAAGAATAGATACTAACTCTTCCTTAAATGTTTGGTAGAATTCACCTGTGAAGCTATCTGGCTGTGAACTTCTGTTTGTTGGGAAATTTTTATATACTGATTCAATTTATTTGCTGGTTGTGTCTGTTCAAGTTTTTTTTATTTCTTCCTGTTTTACTTTAGGTGGTTTATATGTTTCTAGGAATATATCAACTTCCTCCAGATTATCCAATTTGTTCGCATATAATTTTCCGTAGTATTCTCATAATTATTTGTATTTCTGTGATATTGCTTATTTCTCCTCTCCTCTCTCTCATTTGTGATTTTATTTATTTGTGTTCTTTTACTCTTCTATTGGATAGGTCTGGCTAGGGGGGTAATCAATTCTATTAATTGTTTCCTAGAACCAGCTCTGGGCTTCATTGATCTGTTCTATTGCTTTTTCATTTTCTATATCATTTATTTCTGCTCTAATCTTTACTATTCCCCTTCTTATGCTGGCTTTAGGCTTCATTTGTTGTTTTTCTAGCTCCTTTAGATGTAAGGTCAGGTTGTTAATTTGATATTTTTCTTGCTTCTTGAAGTAGGCTTGTATTGCCTACCATACCATACCTTGTATGTTCCTTCTGAGGAGTGCTTTCACTGCATCCCAAAGGTTTGGACCATTACATTTTCATTTTCATTTGTTTCCATGTATTTTTTATTTCCTCTTTGCTTTTCTTGTTGACCCATTCATTGTTTACTAGCATGTTGTTTAACCTCCATATATTTGTGGTATTTCCAGGTCTTTTCTTGTGGTTAACTTGAAGTTTCATAGTGTTATGGTCAGAAAATATGCATGGTATGATCTCAATCCTTTTGTACTTGTTGAAGCCTAATAAGTGATCTATTCTGGAAGATGTCATATGTACACTTGAGAAGAATGTGTATTCTGTTGTTTAAGATGGAATGTTCTGAATATATCTGTTAAGTCCATCAGATCCAGTGTGCCATTCATAGCCATTGTTTCCTGGTTTCTTTTCTGTACAGATGCTCTGTCCATTAATGTAAGTGGGGTGTTAACGTCCCCTACTATTATGGTATTATTATGAATTAGTTTCTTTATGTTTGTTATTAACTGTTTTATACATTTGAGTGTTTTCATGTTAGGTGTATAGATATTTACAATTGTTGTATACTCTTGTTGAACTGTCCCAGTTATTATTATATAGTGCCCTTCGTCATCACTTGTTATAGTCTTTTTTAAAAAATCTAGTTTGTTCAATATGAATATTGTTACTCCAACTTTCTTTTGATGTTCATTTCCATGATAAATGTTTCTCCATTCCCTCATTTTCAATATGCAAGTGTCCTTCGGTCTAAAATGAGTCTCTTGTAGGTAGCTTATAGGTGGGTTCGTTTTTTCATCCATCCTGACATCCTATTTTTGATTAAGGTTTTTAGTCCATTTATAATCAGAGTAAGTATTGATACGTAGGTATTTACTGCCATGTTATTACTTGTTTTTTTATTGTTTCTGAAGATTTTCTCTGTCCCTTCCCTATCTTTGTCACTTCTGGTCTTTCCTTTCCACTCAAAGAGTACCCTTTAATATTTCTTGCAGGGCTGGTTTAATGATCATGAACTCCTTTAGTTTTTGTTTTTCTGGGAAAGTCTTTATTTCTCCTCTATTCTGAATGATAGGATTGCTGGATAGAGTATTCTTGGCTGCAGATTTCCCCCATTCAGAATTTTGAATATATCCTACCACTCCCGTCTTGGCTTGCCACCTTTCTGTTGAGAAATATCCAGCTAGCCTTATGGGTCTTCCCTTGTAAGTAAATGACTTATTTTGTTTTGCTGCTTTTAAGTTTTTTTTCTTTATCAGTGTATTTTGCAAGTTTAATTACTATATGTGTTGTTGTTGGCCTGCTTTAGGTGATTTTGACAGGAGTTCTCTGTGCCTCCTCAATTTCAATGTCTGTTTCCTTCCCCAGATTAGGGAGGTTTTCATCTATAATTTCTTCAAATAAAAATTTCTGAACCCTTTTCTCTCTCTTCTCTCTTCTTTTTCCGTCTTTTCTTCTTCTTTCTCTCTCTTCTTCTGAGACTCCTATAATATGAATGTTTTTACATTTGGTAGAGTCACTGAGTTCATGAAGTCTATCCTTGTGTTGCATAAGTCTTCTTTCTCCCTTTTGTTCAGCTTCGTTATTTTCCTTTATTTTATCTTCTATATCACTTATTCATTCCTCTGCTACTTCCATCCTTATGTTCATTGCATCAAGTCTGATTCTAATCTCAGTTACTGCATTTTTCATATTTTACTGTTTTTTAACTGTTTTATCTCTGCATTATGGAGCTCCCTGAATCTTCAATTCTTTTCTCAAGCCCAGTGTGTATCCTTATAATTGTTGCTTTAAATTCTCCATCAGGCATGTTATTTATCTGTTTTTCTTAGATCTCTGGTTGTGACCTTATCTTATTCTTTCATTTGGGATGAATTCCTCTCTTTGCATTTTGTCTAAGGCTCTGTCTTCTTCTGTTGTTAGAAGAGCCCAATACGTTTCCTGCTCCTGAGAGTAATTGCTTTATAAAGAAGAGGTCATAGAGTGTCCAGGGCCTGGCACTTCAGGGAATGTCTGCTGTGTGCTGCGTACACTCTGCTGCTGGGTTTTGGCTATTCTGTCCTTCAAGCCAGTCTTCTACAGAGTCTCTTCTTGCTGGAAGTGGTCACAATTTGGTACCTGGCCAGAATGTGGTGAGTTTTAACTAGGTGTACACTGGTCTGCTTGTGAAATGAGACCTGATACTACTTACACTAGAACTGAAGCCCTGTAGAACTCTGTAGTTAGGAGATGTGCTGGGGGGCGGGGGCATTGTTCTAAGACTGGAGCAGACTAGATTGAGTGGGGCAGTACTTTCAGAGCACAGGGTGTGGGACTTAGAATAAGCAGATCAAGCAACCACTATTGGTGCTCTGCTGTTTACCACATGTGGCTCTGTGTTTAGGCTGAGGGGCAAGGGGGGAAATGGTACCAGCCAGCCTCTTTGTCCCCAGATAGGAGTCTTCATGCCCCACTGCTCTCAGGAAAGCACACTGTCTGCCTCTGGGTTCTTTGCCTGCCTTCCCTCCAGGAGCAGCTCAGTGCCCTCTGGGCTCTCTCCCAGCAAGACTGGTGACCTTTAAAAGTCCAGGTTTTAGGGATAGGGATGTGGTGTGAGCAGGGGTCTCTCACTGGTCTTCTAGGAAAGTTTCTCACTATGCTGGAACTGAGGCAGGTTTGACCCACAAGGGCAGTCATGCCAGAGTGCAGGGTGTGGGAATTGGTATAACCGGGTTAGGCAGCCAGTGTCAGGGTTGAGCTGCTTACTTCAGGTGGCTCTGCACTTATGCCAAGGGATGGGAGAGGGAAATGGCATCCACAGGCTCCTTTGTCCCTGGAGAGGCATCTCTGTGAATGCCACCTCTAAAGAATGCACTTCAAGAAGAGCAAACAATTCTCCTCTGTGTGCCACAGGTATTCTTCAGATAACTATTTCCATACCATCTGCCTCTAGGTTGTTTGCCTACCTTCTCTCCAAGAGCAGTGTAGGGCCCTCAAGGCTCTATTCTAGCTAAGCCCACCAACCTGAAAAAAAAACCTTTAAAAGACAAACTCTAGTTTGTCTTTAAGCCCCAGTGGTTACAAGAACTCATGAAACTCAACCCCTCTCATTTTCCCAGACAATGACTTTGTGAACGTGTTCTTATGCACTACTCTGTGTGTTCCTCTTTCTCTGCTCTTTCTCTGTGGCCATCAGTCTCTCCCCTCTGCAGCACCTGCAGAGAAATGTGTTTCTCCCTCAAAACACATTTCTGCACTTCCTACCTTCTTTGATGTGACTTCTCTCCATTAAGTTGTGCAGTTTGTTCTGTCAGTCTTCAGGTTGATTTATGGGGTATTTAGAATGATTTGATAGCTATCCAGTTATGTTCCTGGGATAAGACAACCCTAGGGTTCTCCTACTATGCTGCCATCTTAGCTCCAACTATCACTCTTTTTGAACAGACTTTTAGTTACAGCAGTTACAAGTAGTAAGAACTTGGTGCACCTGGATGGCCCAGTTGGTTAAGTATCCAATTCTTGATTTCAGCTCAGGTCGTGATCTCACAGTTGTGAGACTGAGCCCATGTCAGGCTCTGTGCTGGGCGTAGAGTCTGCTTAAGATTCTCTCTCTCCCTCTCCCTCTGCCCCCCCTCAAAAAAAAAGTAGTAAGAACTTTTAGTTTTGTTTAAAAAAAAACAAGCTCTAATAAAAATCAGAGATGGATAGGGGCCAATATGGCAGAGCAGCATGGAAGCTTTTTGCTTCTCTCATCCCTGAAGTGAAGCTAGATCCACACCAAACCATCTAGCACACCTAGAAAATTGATCTCAGTATTAACACAACAATCTGCACAACTCGAACCACAGAACTCGCCAAGTACATGGCGTGGAGAGGTAAACTGGGGGAGAGAGAAGCCATGGAGGGTAGGGAGCTTTTTTTGCTTGTGGAGAGAGGATGGAATCAGGGGGAAGAGTACAGGAAAAGCACTCCCTGAAAAGCAGCTGGAGAGAAAGAGAAAGAGTGGAAACACCCATAAGGGACTTAACAAGAGAAGGAGAGAGTTTAAATACCATTAAGACTGTAAACAGGGGAGCATAGAATCTGAAATTCCACATCTCGATACCTGGTGGAGCTCTGGTGGGAAGGCAAGTCTGCAGGAGCAGAAAGTGAGATCTGAGGGGTCCTTGAGCCACACAGGGAAAGGAGGTTCCACTGCTGAGAGGACATTTGGTAGAGGCTGTGCAGCCTCCCCACAGGCAAAGGTCCCAGAGGACCCCTGAAAACAGCCACATTTGATGGTATTGGAACAAGGACAGTAAGGGGCTGTGAAACCTGTCACCAGATGTGTGCTGTGATTTACCATAATCCCTGAAACACTGCTGCTACACAATTGCGCTTTTTCTGGGGCAGGCTGGTACCTGGGCACTGGGTGGTGTATGGAAACCAATTTGACAATAAACTTCATATATTGAAAAAATAAATAAATAAAACCAGACTTCCAGGTAGAGACCCTGGGACTAGATAGTCTAACTATAAACTTTTAGAAAGGCATGTTTCCCATCTCTGCTCCTCATCTCATTGCCTTTCCATGTCCTCATCAGCCTTATTTACCCCAATTTCTGACAAGTATTATAATTTTAACTCAAAATTTTTCTCAGCTATTGAATTATTGGGACTAGCCATTAAATATTACTCTCTGATGCCTGGTATTGGCAACATAAACAGATACTGCAGGCACAGTAGTAAGCATAACATCATGAGGAGACAAAGAACAGGTGATGATACGGGTATGTGACATGAGAATTTAACCTCAGCTTTTCACACACACACAAATCTCATTATGACCCAAAAAATATGGTGGGAGAAAGGTGGGAGGACAAAGTTCTACTTCCTCATTTTTTCTTTGCTGCTCTGCCTTTTATAAAAGTAGACTACATGCATGTGTAGGCTTGCCCACGTATACATCTTTTATTTCTTTGTGTATGTAAACCAGTCTAAAGGAGAATGGGAATGAGATTTTAAAGAAAATTTAACCAGTATGAACAAATTATGGTAGAGAAAGGTGAGCTGATGCCCACTGGTTAAATTAACTCAAGCAAATTACCATGAGTGGCCAACTGGCAGGATTGCTTACAAATATACACAGCGCTGTTTATTATGTTTCTTGACTTATCTCATTGGTTATAAATCATGGTATCACAAACCTGGTAAGAAAGCTTCCAGGCTTGCATCTAATCCAACCTAAACCATCTACATGTGCTAAACAAATCTGGCCATACTTTTCCTTCTCTATCCACTTATGCAGTTGACATGTTTATATAATCTTTTTGGACACTATTTTCTGACTACACTACATTGGTTGCGTTAACATGGTTTTATTAGTGTTTGGTCTGCTAGGTGGAGAAAAGACTTCCTTCTGAGCCTACTTACCTTGGATTTCATCCTCATTTTCTTCCCAGGGCTCTTCATTTGCTAGCAGTGGGTTCTGTGACTCATTCATAGATCTCATAGGGAAGGAGTGTCCATCACCAGGGCTATTGGGGAAAGGAAGAGTGAGCTCTCGCAGCTGACATAGACTTTTCATGAATGTTATAGCCCTCCTAGAAACAGGAGGGTGTTCTTAGAAAGATTTAAACCATTTATCTTATTGGCTAAAGCCATGGTGGCATAGGGGTTTACAATAGCATCATTTAGTTGCTGTATTGCTCTCAATTTCTATATCTTGTTTGTCTGCATCAGTGTCAACTGTTTTGGTTAGTAAGTAACTGTTTAACTTGTTTCCCACAATGCCCAGTTATGGCAAAATGAACATATAGCAAGCTTCATATGATTATCCCAATTTATATCTCATTATCTTATTGCTTGGGTTCTAAATTTTCAACAAAAATTAGCAGATTCAGAACCACTGATATAGTGGAGATCAGCTGCTGTGAACTGCTGATAAATAGTAATGTCTGAATGCCCTGTTATTTGGCTTGTATGGTAGAAAGGTTATTAGGAACTGTGGGAAACAGCCAGAGTGTGGCATCTCTAGGAGTGCAGATTCTGGGGGCAATTACCTGCATGTGGGATCCACTTGTAGATATCTATGGCAACCTAGGGCCATCTCCTTGGTTAATCTCTGGCCACTAACAGTTGGGATGCATTGGAAGGAACTAAGTTGGTCCTGAATATAGTGGGCTACAGTTTGAACATTTGATTATATATATATATCTCAATGTGTTGCAAATTTATATCTGAGTGACTCTTGGATTACTCATTTTATATTACTTACGCCTTTTCTCCTGTTCTTAATTGTGGTTAACTGAAAGTTGATAGATTCTATTGATAGCTCTCTGCAGAGGATGTAAGTATACTGATTATAAGTGAATTGGCTTTGATTTTGGCTTTTGATTTTCTATTCCAGGAAAGACTCATTTTAGACCTCCCTTTGATGTAGTGATAGGGTGTGTGTATTTGTGTGGGTATGTGTGTTAGTGGAGTGAAAATAATTGCTGGTGACAATTATTAATCAACCTTACCCACCAACATAGTTTTGTCTTATGCTTTATAGCCAGTATAGTAGGATATACCACAGATCTTAAATAAATGAGCCTGTAAAACAATGACTAGTACAGAGGAAGTATCAGAGCAATGAGTAAAGGGAAAAAGAAAATTTTCCTTAATTATCACCCTGTTCCAACAAAGTTTCCTCAAATAAGTGAATAGACAGATGTATCCCTCTCTGAGGAATGGATCTAAAGAGAGCTTCAAGACAGTATAAATAAGCTTTGCTACAGAGACAGTTCACTTGGTGTTAGTTCAATGTGGTTCACAAAGTCACTCAGGGGACACAAGCTTGTCTTCCATTCACTGCTTTCCTTTCATTCCTGCTTCAGCTCTAAGAATTACCTACAATTTCTACATCAATCTTTGTTCCTGCTTTTCATTTTAATTACCTTCATAAAAGTAATACAGACATTTCACCCCAAAATATGAAAATGGAGACAAGAAAAATATTAGATTACTGCCCTTTCCATTTTTCCACTTATAGTATTTTTAGGTTATATGTCTCCTATGTTTTTCTTATGTGTATATCTGTACATATTTTTATTCAGAGTAAAAATCAGTTGTATTCTACATTTTTCACTTAAAACATAGTGAGCATTTCTCTTAATTGTGTCATAGTCTTAACATAGTCGTACTTTTGACTACATAAAATTCCAGTCAGTGGGGATATATACAGCATATTGTTGCATTTTTAGTTTAGATGTTTACTAATTATTGGCTGGAAATAATGCTGTGATGAACATTTTTGTGCCTAGTTTGTTTTTAGGATAGAATTTTAGAAGTGGAATTACTTGACAATGGACATGGGGATTCTTGTGATTTTTGATATATATCACCAAATTCATTTATAAAGGAGTGGTATCAGTTTACACTACTTCAAAACATGAGAATGTCTATTTATCATACCTTCACTTCCTAATTTCTCTTTACTAATCTAGGAATAAAAAACTTGGGGAATAGATTTTTCATTGGACTTATGACTGATTGCATACCACAATTAAAATTGAATTTGGCTACTTCAAGGCATGGTTCAGCCTCAGCTTCTTTTAGTGGTAATAATTACTTACCTAGACCCAATAGGTATTAACCAGAACTTCTTGTTATCTCCAAACACCTGCTGGATATTTTTGATGAAGCCAAGGTTGAACCCATTTTTCTCTGGGCCACTTGTAAACACTGGAGTACAGAAGGCCTCTAGGGCAAGATAGGAAGTTGAAGAGGAAGAAAGCAATAAAGGAACAAATGTCAGGACAAACATGATTTTATAGTACACCATGAATGTTACTTGATTCTACACTATCTTTTTGTTGTGGTAATATAGGCCTCTCATGCTTAGTTATTGCTAAATTACTTAGTAAAAACCACTTTAATCACATAATAAAAGTAATTTTGTTATTAAATACAAATAATTGGTACTCTTTGAAAAAAAAGGCAGAAGAAACACATAATGGTAGAAATAATTAATCAGCGATGGCAGTACTACATATTTTGTGCTGCTGGATGTAAGGAGTGAAAGGACAAATTTAATAGTACTTTATTTGAATCTAAATGGCAACAGCAGCCAAATGGTCTCCCTCTTTAGAACTGGGACTAAAGTAATGATGCATGAAGAGATGGTAATGACACTGATTTGATTTGGAAACATTTCAGAAATGATGTTTACACTGAAACCTGCAATGCAAGAAACTGAGTTTTACTCAAGAAAAAATGTCAGTGGGTGAACTATAATCACCTCAAAGACTGAGGAATTGGACCATGTTAGTACACATTAGTTTTAGACACACATTTATTCCATTAAGCAAACACTTTCACTGTTGGACTGGCTGCATCTAGCCATTTCCCATTTGTTCTTTTGTTATCCTGAAGCTTTTAGTACTTTCCTACTTTGCAGTTATGTCTAAGCCAAATGAACTGACATACCACCCTAGCAAGTAAGTGCTAGATATTTGGTTTAGAAAAGGAGTGTAAATACTTTCTTAGCTGTTAGCATTATTGGTAAATGGGTTCCAAATGTAAAGTGGCTTTTGTACTAAACTTTCCTCAAATATATCTTAGCTAAACATTCAACATTTGGATACTTTCTCCTTATTCCTCATGCATTAATTTGTATACAATGTAAATATTTGTTTCACTATAGATGAAACAAAATTGTTGCACTGGAATCCATCAGAAACACAATTCTCCAAATAACAGATGAAAGAATAGAGTAACAGAAAAAATGTTCATTTCTTGCACTAATTTTCTAGAAACTCACTTGTTCAGTGTATTTATCTCATTCCCAGTCCTCCACAGCTCCTTGATGATTGTAGATATCCAATGATTTGTTGGTTTGAATTCTTTCTCAAGACTCTTTTTTTAAAATTTTTAAAAATGTTTATTTATTTTTGACAGCGATAGAGAGACAGGGCATGAGCGGGGGAGGGGCAGAGAGAGAGGGAGACACAGAACCGGAAGCAGACTCTAGGCGCCGAGCTGGCAGCACAGAGCCAGATGCGGGGCTTGAACTCACAGACCGCGAGATCATGACCTGAGCCAAAGTCGGACATTCAACCGACTGAGCCACCCAGGTGCGTCTCAAGACTCCGTCTTTGGATGCACTCAATAATTTAGATTATTCTATCTTTATTAACCTTCACCTCCCCCTTCTGGTGTTCCTTTCTGTACTGTTTTTTTTTTCTTCACTTCCTCAGGTGAACACCTTTTAGAAATTTTGCACGTCACTATGGCTCTCCAGTTTGGCAAAACATGTTTACATCTGTCTCAGTTTAGAGGCAAAGGAACGTCACTAAAACTAAAATGCCTCACTGGAACTTTTTCTTTTCCTTGCAAATAATCTACAGGCTACTATGATATACATTAATGTGTTTTTTCCCTAGTCTTAATATCCAGTCTTACCTAAGGTGGTTTTGTTTCTGCTGACAAGCCAACAATGGTAACCAAAGAGAATCACAAGGCTGACAAAAAACATGCAGGCCACAAAGAGGAGAAAAAGAACATGGAACTTTGAGCGAACACTGGGCAATTCCCCCTAGAAAAGAAATAATAAGTAAATAGAAACAAAAGATTAAACTTTTCAGGTTTAACTAGTTTTTATATATGTTAGCACTTTTATCATATGTATAAAGTGTCTAGCTGCAATTAAAAAATAGATTTTATAAAATTTTTATGAGTTCTTTCTGTTGATGACCATACCACATTATAGATATGCTTCCAGCCTAAAAATTATAGCCTAAAATGGATCCTTGATTAAGTTCAGTGTAAAATAGAGTATATAATGCAGCAATTAGAGCAGTGTAAAAAAAGGATATACTCAGGTCATAATTGGCATGCAATCTCTTAAAGCTTGTACTACATTTAGTTTGCAAATTATGAATCATTTGGTCAGAGATGATCTTGAGGTCATCCTCTTGTCTCAAGATGGGTTATTCTGAAATACTTTATATGTCATGTTTCCTTGAATATATGTGTGTTGAAAATGTCACAACATATGTGTGTTGAAAACAAGTTAAGACATATAGGTAGAATTTTAAAATATTCTACCTATAAGTTATAACCTGATTTAAAAGCTACTGTAAATTTTGTGTTGTTCTTTTTTATAGCTGAAATAGAATATGCTGGTATATCACATCCTGTGAAATAGCTCTTTAAACATTAAAATCAAAGAGGATTTGACAGGCAATTGTAAAAGTAGGTAGCTAATGACTTTTATAGTTATCTGTGACATCTTATTTTCTTTTTTTACATGCAGTCCTAGACCAGAATAAATTTTCTAAAGTTTTATAGCATGCACGGTGTATAAATTTTGTCTTTTGAAGAGAACCTTAGAAAACATTTTCAATTTTGGAGTGGGCAGTTGAGAGAACTTGTGATCATTGTTTTGGCATGATGAATTGCAATAAAGTATTTCCCAAATGCTCTTGAGTAATAAAGTTAAAGGTGATACTTGATTGAAGTGGACCGTAACATTAGGATCTGGTTCTACTTCAGTTTGGAAGGAAAAATTAAGACTTGAAAACACTTGGCAAATTGACATAGCAAAGATTTTTTTTCTTCTCATAAAGAAGATTTTTATTCATTTTGATGTAAGGAAATGTTAAGGATCTTTCAGAGTGCATATATGTGAAGGATGAAGATAAGGGGAAGTCAATCAGTCAGGTTTTTTAAGCTGAGCAGTGGTCTGAGTGAAATTTGCATGGGGGCAGAGCACCCCAGGAAATGGATACCTCAAGGACTTAAACCTTCAGGCAATTTTATCTGAAGCTCCTTTCTGAAATGTTCCTTCCACAAAATCTTGACCCAAGCATGCAAACTGAATTTGATTGGTTTGTGTTTGTTTTTTGTTTTTAAGTTTTCTCTTTCTTTCTTTCTTTCTTTCTTTCTTTCTTTCTTTCTTTTCTTCTTTCTTTCTTTTGAAAGAGAGAGAGACAGAGAGGGAGAGAGAGGGATGGAGAGAGAATCCCAAGCAGGCTCTGCACTATCAGCGTGAAGCCCGAAGTGGGGCTCAAACCCACAAAACATGAGATCATGACCTGATCTGAAACCAAGAGACAGATGTTTAACAGACTGAGCTACCCAGGTACCCCTGTGTTTGTTTTGTTTTAAATTTATAGAAAAGATTTTATATGTTGTTTTGTAGTGGTTTTGGCCTAGCTGGGTTTTTGCTTTCATAATCTCTGCTTTTTGAGTATATTTGTTAAAGTTTTTAAATCTTACATTTATTTTACTTCTAATCTTTCATGTTTAAATGGGCAATAGGAAATGTCTATGCAAGAGGGATTGATAGAGTCAGTTCACACCCTGGTTGGCTGAGCTGGAAGTCTTTTCCTCTCCTAATTACTTTTGCAGAATTGTCTTTTTTCTGCCAAAGGATATTCCTTGATAAAGTCCTTTTTGTTGTTGTTGTTGTTGTCATTAGAAGAGGCTGATGGTCCTATGTTCAAAATTACCTTCTCAGGAGATAACCAAGCTAAATTACTCAAAGCAGTAACCACCAGAACAGTTCAGGGGAATATTGGTAGAATAATACTACTATCTTGGTTCTAAAATAATTCATAGTCTCTGTGAGGAGATTCACGGCCCACTGTGGAAAGTGTATATTACTACTTTTTTCATAAGGCAAATATCAATTTCATATAAAGTAGCTACTCTTTAAGTTAATATATATAGGAAAAATATGCTCTGATGGTCTTCTGAATTCTTTATTTCAAAGGAGCTATAGCTTCTCCATAGCAGGACCATAATGGGCAATAGTATATGGTACAGTGTTTAAAATCATTGGACTTAGCGTGAGACAGCTTCTAGTCCTGACTTTGAAACTTACAAGCTGGGTGATCCTGAGCAAGTCACTTAAGAACAATAAGCTTCAGTTTTATCATTTTTAAATGACACTAACAATTCTTGTTTGGTGTACTTTACAAGGTTGTGGTGAGGATAAGATGAGATAATAGATATTAAAGTGTTTTGAAAATGGCAAAGTATACAAATGGGGGTTGCTGTTCTTAGAACTGCTAGTCTCTTTGATACATGGTTTTTAAAATATATGGCAGTGTTTACTTTTCATTTTAAGGTAAGACTCAATTTAAACTGAGAAAGCCATCTCTAAACCACACCAAAGTGCTTTATGGCTGGAGAGACTGCAAAGAAGCGTTTCTCTCTATTGTCAATTCACTTTTCATTATTAGGAGAAGCCAAAACAAGTTTTCTTACATCCCATCTGTCAGGCATGAGCTAGTCTACTATAGAGAAAAAAATGAGGGACTAGGAGAAGGACAAGACTATGTTCATCTTGTGATTGTGAATACTGACATATTTCTGGTAATTCATATCCAAATATTATCTTTCAAGAGTAAAAAAAAGCACACAGCACCTGGAGGGCATTGTGGTATTTGATTATTGATTGACTTGGAGGGTTAAGGCAAAATATATAAAATGCAACATTGTTTACTTTGTTATGAATTCTTAAATAGTAGCCTATTGTGTTAAGGACCAAGTAAGGTCTGTAGTGAAGACCAAGGCTGACACTTTCCCTGCTGAATTGGATACAGATTTTCTTTACATTCAGAGTAGTAGTTCAGTGTGTAAATGGGATGCCAAACAGGTCATGAAAACCTGAGCAATAGAGAAGAGATCCTGTGCTGTGGAAAGGAGCCAGAACCGCCAAGATAGTGAAATATTTTGTATTTGGGGAAAATTTATGAGAAAATTTCATTTTTGCTTATACTTTTGTATCTCTGAGTTGAAGATTTTGATATCCATTATATAATTCCTGATTCTTATAGTTATTAAATATATGTATTGACTAAGCAAGTTGAAGGGAGAATGGAAAGCACATATCACTATAATTTTCTACACTATATTTTCTACACTAGCAGGGATCAAAGCCTTAATTAATAATTTAAATATTCTCAGGTATTTAAGTTCTCACTGCCTTGTGTTTCTCCTTTGTTCTCCAGTTTATTATGAACTAGATTTTGGTCACAAGATTCACATTCTTTCCCACTGCTTTACCTATTCACCTGAGGTGAGATATTCCTGTTTATATATGCGCTTGTGCAACTCCTAAAGTAATAACTAGTAGCTCTGTCCAAATCTGTCTTTTGCCATTTAGGTTTAGTTTGGACAGCCCTCATCATGGGAGGTTATGATATCTTCACTGCTGTACTGGAGTTGTGGGGAAGGGATATCTTTTGGAGTCCATTGACATGAAATAAAAAAAAAATCACTACAGAAACTAGAGATTCAAAATTAGTTTTTCAACATTTTAAAAATCTATAATTGGTAATAAGTGGATTTTTATAATTTGACTAGATAAGTAAATTGTAATGCATCACTGAGAGTCAAGAGGTTATGTTCCTAAAGGTCTTAACAAGCTTCTCATGTATGACAGAAATGTGTAAGTGGAATCCTTAAATAACAAACTCCTAAATCTCAGAATATTCAACATGGGAAACTTGTTTTTGGTGCCTTTCCTTCTGGTTACCTTAGTATTAGCTATTTCAAAATGTAAAAAGAAAAGTTGAAAAAATGTCACAGATTGGAGTAGGTATGTGTTTTTTCTAGGGGTGACCTGTCATGATTATTTAACTTACTCTCCAGTATTTGATGAAATAGTTGAAGACTGTTGTAGCAATGTACAGGCAGTAGAGAACAGAATAAGCTAAAAACTGAAGAAAGAATTTGTAGTTGGAAAATCCAATGCAATTATTAACCCTGAAAAAAGAAAAAAAGAAAAACTAATTTGAAATCAGGATCCATTGAGAACACACTGATACATAAGTGAACTAAGCAATGGAAATACATAACTCCTGCTGCTTCATTATGTGTTGTGTAGAAACTCAACATAAATAGAAGTGCCTTAATAGGAACAGACTGGAAAAACAAGTTCATGTTTCATTTGTTTCTCCTTTCATTTACAAGCACAGAGACACCTGGCCTACCTAATAGTTCCAGACTGGTTCCTGACACACACAAGAAAACTTGAATCTTGGATACTGAAAACCTATTACAATCTCAGCAGCTACACTTAGTACAGTGAGACATGTTCTCTTTTTAGTTGGACAGTTCAGACTGGTTCTGTAGGTCAGACATACAAAATTTGGAGAAGAATTACTGAAGTTAACAATCTAGAATATTTCAAACTTCAAGATAGCTAAAAACAGAACTGAATTGTATAATGTCAAAGAAGGGAACTTTTTGTGCTCAATTTCATTACTACACCCAATTACTAAAGCTAATGGACAAAAGACTGTGAGCTTTGTGAGCCCATGAATTCACCACCATACCTTTGGTGGTATATTTATTTTTGCTTAAAAATGTCATGCCTCCCCTCCCCCCCCCCCATGCAAATACAAAGCCCAGTGATTTATGGTTGTAGAAATAAGCATGTTACAACTATGCTTAGGAAACTATGCATTTTAAGCAACTCTTACTCTTTCAGCGGAAAGGAATGAATCAAAAGGACATACCAAGGGCAATGATGGTCCATTTTTAATACACACCTACAAAAGAAACAAAGTACAGTGTGATAAGTGGACCTATAGAAATGAAGTAACACCTCATAATTTAACTCAAGATCTCACTAGTATTTTTACATGGTACCAGTACACTCATTCCTAGATTTCCAATATACATTATTCCCAAACTATTTGGACATCAATTATTTCTAGGATGAGCCAATCAGAACAGTTTATAGAATTATGCTGGAAGCAAGTTACATGCCTAGAAGTCTAAGGTATCTCCCCTCATTTTTCTCAATATACAGATTAATAAAAGTACAGAAGAATACATATGGCTACAGTCTGTTAAAATAAAAAAAAAAAAAAAACAAATGGAGACCATCCTTGAAACTTTCCTGAGCACACAAAACTAGTTTAGTCATACAAACAAACCTTAATTTAGCTTATTTTGTAAGACTGACTTGACCTGGGTCATTTCTTGCTTATGTCTCTGGAAATCATCAGCAATACTTAAGCTGTTTTCTAAGGTCGATATAAAGTAACGATTTACCAAGTCTCTTTCATTTAAGAAAATTCTAATATTTTAACTAATCACTGTGAAGATTAAACAGGCCTTGTTTTCCACTATATAAGCTGTTTTATAACGATGTACCCAGTCTCATTTTATGTTTTGGTTTGAGTGCTCCTGGTTTGTAAATCGTCTTTTTGTTGTATGCACAATGAAATTTTACTAATTACTACTCTGATGATTCATTTGTTTTACAATGGCTATTGCTGAAATTTTGACACACCTGTTTGAATCAAGGGCAAGAGAAATGTGGGTGGAACATACACCCAAGAAGAAGGACATGAATATTATATTTATTAACATAAAAATGTGATTTTATAAAGTTGGAGCAATTAGAGTAAGAAAATAAAGTAGAATTGAGGTACAACCCAAAATATAAAGTGATTATCCATGCCTAAAAACTTATATGAATCATAAATAAACATATAAGGGAGAAGAGACAAATCTCCCATGCAGAGATTTCTTCACATTATTTGGAAGAATTCCAAATAATTTATGTATATACTCTGCCTTTAAGGAGGGGGGCATAATTCCTCTGTTCTTTAGTGTGGGCTATATATAGTAACGTCCTTCCAAAGAGTAAAGGAAGGAGGGGGGAGGAAGAGTAAACTTACATTAGAGAAAACTGACAAACACTGTCTCAGACAAATGAACAAGATTAATATTGCAGTGATAAGTCATGTTCATAGTATGTGCCCTTGATACAATACAGTGATAATGGTACTTTACCTCTATAGTCTTCCTACCCAAAACACAGTACCCAAGTCTAACCATGAGAAAAATATCGGACAAATCTCACCTGAAGGATATTCTACAAAATACCCGATCATTAATCCTAAAATCCTAGAAACTATCATGGTTATTGAAAACAAGTAAAGTCTGAGAAACTGTCAGAGCTAAAAGACCTTGAGAAGACATGCCAACTAAATGTAATGTGGTATCCCAGGTGGGATCCTAGAACAGAAGAGGAACATTAGAGAAAAACTGTGGAAATGTAAATAGAATATGGGCTTAAATTAGAAATAATGTATTGATGCATCACGTGGGTGGCTCAGTTGGTTGGGTGTCCAACTTCAGCTCAGGTCGTGATCTCATGGTTCACAAGTTCAAGGTCCCAAGTCAGGCTCTGTGCTGACAGTTCGGAGCTTGGAGCCTGCCTCAGATTCTGTGTCTCCCTCTCTGCCCTCCTCTCTCTCTCTCAAAAATAAATAAACATTAAAAAATTAAAAAAATAATGTATTGATGTTGGTTCATTAATTGTAACAAATGTATCATATTAATGTATGATGTTGATAATAGAGGAAACTGGATGTAGGACATATGAGAACTATAATCACAATAATTCTGTAAATCTAAAACTGTTTCTAAAATAAAGCATTTATTTTTAAAATGGGGTTTTATATATTTTTCCTATCTTTGGAATAATTTGAATCATCATCATCCCAAGAGGCATGTGCTCATTATGATTGAAAGGAAATGTTCTTATCTAGGCATGGTCACATGTTAGCATCAGTCATTTTGTTGTCTAAGCAACCATCATCACTGGCCAAGCTCAGCCCAGGGGAAATATGGATGTCACTTACATGGCACAGACAGAGCAGTGGTGGCAGCGATCTGGCTTGATTAAATGGCACCGGTCACAGAATCTAACAGCTATAGGAAAAATCAGGTGGTTAGCATTGGTTAGGGCTCAATATGACACCACATATCTTACTAGCCTATCTGAATGGCTTGTTATACACTGATTGTGGGTAGTCAAACTCATTTCAAGTTACCAAGAAAAAGGCAGATCACAGAAGAGAATTGTGGTATGTATTTTTTCTCCTGTTAGATCAATCTTGAAGGTACCTTTTGGGGGATGAAGGTGAAGGGAAATGTTTTCATATCTGTATATATGATAATATGATTCGGTATTATAAAACAAACCTTACTGTCAACTGCTTGAGTGATCTTGGGAAAATCATTTAGATTGCTTACTCCAACTTTCCTATCTGAAAACAATTAATTCAATTGACCATTTCACAGATAAATGAAGTAAAGACTTGAACCAATCAAGTGACTTACTTGCACATAGCAAGTGAGTGGCAGAATTGTGACCACTACAGTTTTCTGACTCTAGTTCATTCAGGGCCCTCTTCACTCTGTAAGTCTGATATAAAAAACACATTTCTCTTTCCCTTTTTCCTTCCTTCCTTCCTTCCTTCCTTCCTTCCTTCCTTTATTTCCCTTAGATGAAAGGCATTTTCCTTTTCTACTCATTTTTTCTCTGTTCATTGATACAGTATGACTGTGTTTAATGTAATTATTATTAAGTGTAACAATTAAAATCATGAACAATTTGAGCTAATATAATAATTCCATCTGAAGTGTACATTAAGCACACATAACTAAGTCAGCATAAGTGAGTGCTAATTTAGCAGTTTGTGTTTATTTCTAGCAATGGAGGGGTGACAAAAGCATGGGTATAACTGAGGCAATGAAGAAGGGAGAGGGTCATGCATGTTGAATTCATTTAGCATTGAACTGAACAGTCAATGCCATTGCCCAGTTTAAGCCGCCATTATCTCTCATTTAGATGATCGCAATAGCTGCCTAATTATTTACTCTGCTTTTATTTCTGTTCCCCACAATTCATTCTTTATAGAATAGCCAAATGATCTGTTAAAATGTGAATCAGATTATATCACTCTTCACTTGAAACCTTCATTGTACTTGCAGTGCCTGGGTGGCTCAGTTGGTTAAGCATCTGACTTCAGCTCAGGTCATGATCTCACAGTTTGTGAGTTTGAGCCCCTCATCAGGCTCTGTGCTGACAGTGTGGACCCTGCTTGGGGTTCTACTTCTCTCCCTGTCTCTCTGCCCCTCGCCCACTTGTGGTCTCTCTCTCTCAAAATGAATAAATAAATAAATAAATAAATAAACTTAAAACACCCTTCAAACACCCTTGGAATAAAATCCACACTCCTTTCCATGGCCTGAATCATCTGGCCTCTGCTTGGCTCTTCAATTTTAACTGGTATCACTCTCCACCTGCTATACTCTGGTCACACTGGCTATATGTTTGTTCTTCTAATACTGTAAGCTTGCTCCTATCTAAGGGCCTTTTGTACTTGCAGTACCTTCTGTCTGGGATGTTAGTCCCTCTGTTCTTTATTTCCTGCTAGTTACTTTTTTATTATTCAGGTCTCAAATAAAATGATATTCCTCAGAGAAAATTTCTTTATGTCATTAGGGCAGCAAACAAATGATTCAAGGGTCCAGAGAATAGTTGGTAGTGAGTGGAGCAGCCAGTTGAAGACTGTGAGAGAACCTGAGAATTCATGCCCTGTTTAAAAAGAGTTGCTACTACTCGGCTTTAGCTAATTTTTGCCATGTGAAAATGTAATTGAATATTGCCAGATGTCTGAGTTTTCAAGAGAAGCCAGAAATATGAACTTTCATGTGGAAAATTACAATTGTTAAAAATTAAAAACAAGTGCAAAGTTTTTTTTTCAATTCAACAAATATTTATTGATCTGTGAATAGTGCCCGATGCTGAAAAAGGTACTACCAATACAAAATTCAGTATGAGATGAAGCTCCTTGCCTTTAACTGGCTAACAATCAAGGAAGGAGAAAACACAGGAAACCAAATAATTATAAGATAATATAAACAAGTGCAAAGTTTTAAAAGATACATTAGAGATCAACAAAATGTATCTCAGGTCCAATTCATCCCACAGGCCTTCAGTTTGTAACCAACCTCTGTTCTATCACATCATTCTGTTTACTACTGTGATAAATTATACAAATAATTTCCTGTCTACTTTTCACTATATTTCAGTGTGCATGAAGAATTTAAAAAAATCATGAGAACTATGACATCAATACTCTAACAAAATAATAAGTCCTTACCCAGACCATATTAAAATTCCCCCAATTGCCACATAGGACCTTAATAAATGATTGTTGAATAAATAAATGATAGATAAACACAGATGTCTAACAGTATAATTCCCACATCCTTGAAACATGATCTTTCTTATCAGAAACATTAGGATATCTTGTCAAAAGAGGCTTCATTTTCAAATTTTGAAAGGTGGAGAATTGTTTCAGCTAGTACTCTTCTAGTCACACAGATGAAAACGAAGAGTAAAACTCCATAGTGGATATTTACCCAAGAAAGATGACATATCTCTGCACAAATACTTGTGCAAGAATATTCATGATAATTAAGCACTGGAAACACCAAATGTGCATCAACTGGTGAATGGATAAACAAACTATGATATATTCATACAATGAAATACTACTCAGCAATAAGAGAATAAAATAAAAATCAATGTGAATGAATGTCAAAAATATTATGCTATATAAAATAAGCCAGACACAACAGTACATATTGTATGATTCCATTTATGTAAAATTCTAGAGCAGGTAAAACTAATCTATGGTGGAAAACTAGCAGAATAGTGGTTGTTGGGTACCCAGTACTCCTACTGGGTAGGAGTATAAAAGAAGTTTATGGGGTGTGGTAATGTTTATAGAGGTTTTGGTTACATTGATATGTACATTTGTCAAAACACCGAATGGCACACTTAAGATTTATGCATGTCTTTATATGCAAATTTCACCCAAAAAAGAATGATAAAATATATAGGTAGGTGTGTATTGATATCTGATACTTACTTTAAAATGTATCAAAAAATAAGATGGCTTGATGGGAGATGGATAGAGGGATGGATTTGTGGAAAGATAGGTGATAAAGTAACATAGTAAATGTTAGTGGTGGACTCCAATGCTAGGTATACAGGTGAGCCTGTGGATATATATGACAGCCTTTTTGAGATCCTTGCTGATCTGCTTCTCTAGGTGACTTTCAATGAACTGACCTCCACTCCCAGTTCTTGTGTAAACTGGTAGCTTTTTGGCCATATCGATGAGCATCTGCTTCTGGACCTCAGGTCTTTCTTCATTTTCATAGCGTTCTTTGTCTGAATAGGACAAGTGGAACTAGAAGCAGAAGTGAAAAGTGAGACTTTATTCTCCAAGATTCGAATAAAAGATTAAAACAATAATAACTATTCAGATGAAAATATTTGTTACCTATCCTTGAAGTCCAGATACCAATTTGGCTTATAACTTTCTCAGGATAAATATCTGAATTATTTTATCTGACTTTTATCTCAGTCTTCATAAGTCTATGTGATAGGTGGTATTGTTTTATAAATAAAGAAAAGAAAACTTAGTGAGGTTAAGTACTTTGTCCATGGTTATACTCATTTAAGCAGCATGTAGCAAAACTGAGCTCTAAACCCAGTTCACTTGATTCTAAGATTTATGCCCTTTCCACCCCATTATACCATAATATGATGTTATATACAGATATGTAACATCTTGCTGTCAGGACCCTGTTGATGATTAACTATGATTGTTATTAAGTTGTATGTTTTTTTTCACACCTGTCAGAATGGCTAAAATTAACAACACAAGAAATAATAGGTATTGGTGAGGATGAGGAGAAAGGGGAACTGTCTTGCACTTTTGGTGGGAATGCAAACTAGTGCAGCCACTCTGCAGAACAGTATGGATGTTCCTCAAAAATTTAAAAATAGAATAGTGCAATTGCACTACGAGGTATTTAACCAAAGGATGCAAAACTACTGATTTGAAGGGTTACATGCACCCCGATGTTTATAGCAGCATTATCAATAATAACCAAGCTATGGAGAGAGCCCAAATATCCACTGACTGATGAATGGATAAAGAAGATGTGGGATATATATATAGTCAGAGAAAGGCAAATACCATATGGTTTCATTCATATGTGGAATTAAAAAAAAACAGAACAGCCAATCATATGGGGAGGAGAGAGGGAAGCAAACCATGAATTTTAAGAAAACATAGGAAAAAACTGAGGGTTGATGGAGGGAGGTTGGTGGGAGATGGGCTAGATGGGTGATGGGTATTATGGAGGGCACTTGTGATGAGCACTGGGTGTTGTATGTAAGTGATGAATCACTGAATTCTACTCCTGAAACCAATATTGCACTGTATGTTAATTAACTGGAATTTAAACAAAATTTTGAAAAAAAGTTGTAGGTATTTTTCATAGATGACACTCTTAGATAAGCTGGCTGAGACTGCTTGTGACACTGTATATTATGATCTTGCAAATGAGTAGAAATTTGGGTATTCTCACTATTTCAGAAATTTTTGGTCTGATATGAGGCTTATTGCCAATGTGGGCACCACAGTTTGCTAATCTTGCAAAAGATATGTCAATGATTTTCCAAAGTAACACAAACTTGAAAGCTTTTTTCTGTCTGGGCCAAAAGATAGGCAGAGGTGAAAAAGAGAAGGATCTGTGATCAGATTTTTAGGGTTTAAACCTCATCTCTTCCACTTAATAGGTAAAAAATCACATTGGAAAATCAGACACCCTCAACCCAAGTTTCTTCATCTGTAAAACAGAAGAAATGATATCTACTTCATAAGATTGTTGTAAAAACACTGGATAATAAGTAATTAAAAGTTATGTTTAGAGTCTAATTTATTTTATTAATTTATTTTTGAGGGGGGGGGAGGGGAAGAGAGAGACGGAGAGAGAGAATCCCAAGCAGCCTCTGCACTGTCAGTGAAGGGTCTGATGTGGGGCTCAATCACATGAACCATGAGATGAGGACCTGAGCCGAAATCAAGAGTCAGACGCTTAAGCCAACTGAGCCCCCCAGGTGCCCTACAAGTACATTTTCTTAAATCATTTAAAAATACTTGATATTGTCATTTTTTATTTTTTATTTTTTTAAGTTCATTTATCTTAGACAGAGAGAGACAAAGAGAGCAGGGGAGGGGCAGAGAGACAGGAGGAGAGAGAGAGAATCCCTAACAGGCTCTGCTGTCAGTACAGAACCCTATGTAGGCTGAAACTCATGACAGTTTGGCTACTGTTGACAGTGTTGTTATAAGATTGGGTGCATGTGTCCCTTCGAATCAGCACACCTGTATCCTGTGGATAAATGCCTAGTAATGCAATTGCTGGCTCATAGGGTAGTTCTCTTTTTAGTTTTTTGAGGAACCTCCATACTGTTTTCCAGAGTGGCTGCACCAGCTTGCATTCCCACCAACAAAACTCTTCTCCGCATCCTCGCCAACATCTGTTGTTGCCTGAGTTGTTCATGTTAGCCATTCTGACAGGTGTGAGGTGGTATCTCATTGTGGTTTTGATTTTTATTTCCCTGATTATGAGTGATGTTGAGCATTTTAGCATGTGTTGGTTGACCATCTGGATGTCTTCCTTGGAGAAGTGTCTATTCATGTCTTTTGCCCATTTCTTCACTGGATTATTTGGTTTTTGGGTGTTGAGTTTGATAAGTTATAGATTTTGGATACTAACCCTTTACCTGATATGTCGTTTGCAAATCTATTCTCCCATTCTCCTGGTTGCCTTTTAGTTTTGCTGACTGTTTCCTTCGCTGTGCAGAAGCTTTTTATTTTGATGAGGTCCCAGTAGTTCATTTTTGCATTTGTTTCCCTTGCCTCTGGAGTCGTGTTGAGAAAGAAGTTGCTGCGGGCAAGATCAAAGAGGTTTTTGCCTGCTTTCTCCTCGAGGATTTTGATGGCTTCCTGTCTTCCATTGAGGGCTTCCACCCATTTTGAGTTTATTTTTGTGTATGGTGTAAGAAAGTGGTCCAGGTTCATTGTTCTGCATGTTGCTGTCCAGTTTTCCCAGGACCACTTGTTGAAGAGACTGTCTTTATTCCATTGGCTATTCTTTCCTGCTTTGTCAAAGATTAGTTGGCCATACGTTTGTGGGTCAATTTCTGGGTTTTGTATTCTGTTCCATTGATCTGAGTGTCTGTTTTTGTGCCAGTACTATACTGGCATGATGATTACGGCTTTGTAGTAGGGCTTCAAGTCTGGGATTGTGATGCCTCCTGATTTGGTTTGCTTTTTCAAGTTTGCTTTGGCTATTCAGGGTCTTTTCTGGTTCCATACAAATTTTAGGATGGTTGGTTCTAGTTTGGTGAAGAATCCTGGCGTTATTTTGATAGGAATTGCAATGAATGTGTAGATTGCTTTGGGTAGTATGGATATTCTAACAATATTTGTTCTTCCAATCCATAAGCACGGAATGGTTTTCCATTTTATTTTTGTGTCTTCTTCAATTTCTTTCATGAGCTTTCTATAGTTTTCAGTGTATAGATTTTCCACCTCTTTGGTTAGGCTTATTCCTACGTATTTTATGGTTTTTTGTGCAACTGTAAATGGGATTGATTCCTTGATTTCTGTTTCTGTTGCTTCATTGTTGGTGTATAGGAATGCAACCAATTTCTGTGCATTGATTTTATGTCCTGCAACTTTTCTGAATTCATGAATCAATTCTAGCAGATTTTGGTGGAATCTTTTGGGTTTTCCATATAGAGTATCATGTCATCTGCGAAGAGTGAAAGTTTGACCTCCTCCTGGCTGATTTGGATGCCTTTTATTTCTTTGTGTTGTGTGATTGCAGAGGCTAAGACTTCCAATACTATGTTGAATAACAGTGGCGAGAGTGGACATCCCTGTCTTCTTCCTCATCTTAGGGGGAAATCTCGCAGTTTTTCCCCATTGAGGAGGATATTAGCATTGGGTCGTTCATATATGGCTTTTATGACCTCGAGGTATGCTCCTTCTATCCCTACTTTCTTGAGGGTTTTTATCAAGAAAGGAGGCTGTATTTTGTCAAATGCTTTCTCTGCATCTATTGAGAGGATCATATGGTTCTTGTCCTTTCTTTTATTGATGTGATGAATCACGTTAATTGTTTTGCAGATATTGAACCAGCCCTGCATCCCAGGTATAAATCCCACTTGGTCGTGGTGAATAATTTTTTTTAATGTATTGTTGGAGCCAGTTGGCTAATATCTTGTTGAGGATTTTGGCATCCATGTTCATCAGGGAAATTGTTCTATAGTTCTCCTTTTTAGTGGGGTCTCTGTCTGGTTTTGGGGTAAAGGTAATGCTGGCTTCATAGAAAGAGTTTGGAAGTTTTCCTTCCATTTCTATTTTTTGGAACAGTTACAAGAGAATAGGTGTTAACTCTTCCTTAAATGTTTGGTAGAATTCCCCTGGAAAGCCATCTGGCCCTGGACTCTTGTTTCTTGGCAGATTTTTGATTGCTAATTTGATTTCCTTACTGGTTATGGGTCTGTTCAAATTTTCTATGTCTTCCTGTTTCAGTGTTGGTAGTGTATACATTTCTAGGAATTTGTCCATTTCTTCCAGATTACCCATTTTATTGGCATATAATTGCTCATAATATTATTATTGTTTTTACTTCTGCTGTGTTGGTTGTGATCTCTCCTCTTTCATTTTTGATTTTATTTATTTGGGTCCTTTCCTGTTTCTTCTTGATCATACAGGCTAGTGGTTTGACAATTGTGTTAATTCTTTCAAAGAACCAGCTTCTGGTTTCATTGATCTGTTCTACTTTTTTTTGGTTTCAATAGCATTAATTTCTGCTCTAATCTTTATTATTTCCTGTCTTCTGCTGGTTTGGGGTTTTATTTGCTGTTCTTTTTGCAGCTCCTTAAGGCGTAAGGTTAGGTTGTGTATCTGAGATCATTCTTCCTTCTTTAGGAAGGCCTGGATTGCTATATGCTTTCCTCTTATGACCGCCTTTGCTGTGTCCCAGAGGTTTTGGGTTATGGTGTTATCATTTTCATTGACTTCCATATACTTTTTAATTTCCTCGATAACTGCTTGGTTAGCCCATTCATTCTTCAGTAGGATGTTCTTCAGTCCCCAAGTATTTGTTACCTTTCCAAATTTTTTCTTTTCTTGATTTCAAATTTCATAGCGTTGTGGTCTGAACATATGCACGGTATGATCTCGATCTTTTTGTACGTACTTAGGGCTGATTCGTGTCCCAGTACATCGTCCATTCTGGAGAACGTTCCATGTGCACTGGAGAAGAATGTATATTCTGCTGCTTTAGGATGAAATGTTCTGAATATATCTGTTAAGTCCATCTGGTCCAGTGTGTCATTTAGGCCATTGTTTCCTTGTTCATGTTTTGATTTGATGATCTGTCCATTGCTGTGAGCGGGGTGTTGAAGACTCCAACTGTTATACTATTACTATAGATGAGTTTCTTTGTGATTAATTGATTTATATATTTGGGTGCTGCCACATTTGTCACATAAATGTTTACAATTGTTAGGTCTTTTTGGTCTATAGACCCCTTGATTATGATATAATGCCCTTCTGCATCTCTTGATACAGTCTTTATTTTAAAGTCTAAATTGTCTGATGTAAGTATGGCTACTCCGGCTTTCTTTTGTTGATAGATGGTTCTCCATCCCTGTATTTTCAATCAGAAGGTGTCTTTAGGTCTAAAGTGGGTCTCTTGTAAACAGCATATAGATGGATCTTGTTTTCTTATCCATTCTGTTACCCTATGTCTTTTGATTGGAGTATTGAGTCCACTGATGTTTAGAGTGAGTACTGAAAGATATGAATTTATTGCCATTATGATGCTTGTAGAGTTGGAATTTTTGGTGGTGTTCTCTGGTCCTTTCTAATCTTTGTGGCTTTTGGTATTTATATATATTTCTTCCACCTTTTCTCCCCTCAGAGAGTCCTCCTTAAAATTTCTTGCAGGGCTGGTTTAGTGGTCACCAAACTGCTTTAATTTTTGGTTGTCTAGGGAACTTTTTATCTGTCCTATTTTTAATGACAGCCTTGCTGGATAAAGAATTATTGGCTGCATATTTTTCTGATTCAGCACACTGAATATATCCTGCCACTCCCTTCTGGCCTTCCAAGTTTCTGTGCATAGGTCTGCTGCAAGCCTGATTTGTCTTCCCTTGTAGGTTAGGGACTTTTTTCCCTTGCTACTTTCAGGATTCTCTCCTTGCCTGAGTATTTTGTGAATTTGACTATGATATGTCTTGTTGATGGTCGGTTTTTGTTGAATCTAATGGAGGTCCTCTGTGCTTCCTGGATTTTGATGTGTGTGTCTTTCCCCAGGTTAGGAAGGTTTTCTGCTATGATTTGCTCATATAACCCTTCTACCCCTATTTCTCTCTCTTCCTTTTCTGGGACCCCTATGATTCTGATGTTCCTTTTTAATGAGTCACTGATTTGTCTAATTCTTAAATCGTGCTCTTTTGCCTTAATCTGCCTCTTTTTTCTGCTTCCTTATTCTGTTTGTCATCTATATTGCTGATTCTCTGTTCTGCCTCTTCCATCCTTGCCTCTGCTGCATCCATCCGTGATTGCAGCTCAGTTATAGCATTTTTCATTTCATTCTGGCTATTTTTTCGTTCTTTTATTTCTGCAGAAAGGGATTCTAATCTATTTTTGACCCCAGCCAGTGTTCTTATTGTCGTGATTCTAAATTCTGGCTCAGACATCTTGCTTGTATCTGTGTTGGTTAATTCCCTGGCTGTCTTTTCTTTGTGCTCTTTCTTTTGGGGTGAATTCCTTCATTTTGTCATTTTGAAGGGAGAAAAGGGATTAATGAGGTAGAAAATTTGAAATTAAAAAAAATACAATTAAAAAAATATTACAATTAAAAATTCAAAACACACACACACAAATCGAATAAATGATGCGAGATTCTAGGTGTGTTTTGGTCTGGGTGTTGGAAGTGGTTTCACAGATTAGAGCAAAAAAAGGGGGGGAGAAAAAAAAGGAAATTGAGAATTTGAAAAAATGAATACACTGAAGAAGACTAAAATGAGATGATGGTGGTAAAATAGAATTTGAAAAAAATATATACAAAAGTAAAGAATATAGTAGAAAAGAAAAAATTAAAGAAAAATATTTTTAATAAATTTAAAAATAAATATGATTTTTTCATTTTCTGTATTTAGGAAAAAATAAAAGAAATGCAAAAGAAAAAAGATAAAAAAGAAACTTTGAAAATTTGAAAAAATGAATACACTGTAGTAGACTAAAATAAAATGATGGAAGTAAAATAGAATTTGAAAATTTACATAAAAGCAAAAAATATAGTAATAAAATTTAAATAAAAATATTTTTAATAGAAATTGAAAATAAAAATGAAGCTTTTCTCTTTCTACATTCAAGAAAAAGAAAAGAAACATAAAAGAGAAAGAAAAAGGAAAGAAAAAAAGGAAATTGTGTGAAAATTTGAAAATGTGTACATACTGAAGTAGACTAAAATAAAATGATGGAAGTAAAGTAGAATTTGAAAAAAATTTACACAAAAGTAAAAAATATAGTGATAAAAATTAAAGAAATACACTTTTAATAAAAATTGAAAAAAATGATTTTTTTCTCTTTCTGTATTCATGAAAAATAATTGTAAAAGAGAAAAAGAAAAAATACAAAAAAAGGGAATTGAATAGACAAACCTGCTAACAGATTGAAGTAGGACTGAAATTGCTTCATTTTCCCCTCGAAGTCAGCCTATGTAGCTCTTTATAGTCCATAAATTAAGCAGGTGGTGAGACTTGTGTTCTTGAAGTGTGAAGATGGCTCAGCTGGGCGGGGCTCAGTGTAACAGCTTCACTCTCCACTAGTTGGTGCTGCTAGCCTGCTGGGGTGGATTGTTGTGGTGCTCCTAGGTGCGTATGCATATGCACAGGAGTGGTGAAAATGGCACCACCCAGCTACCCAGTCTGTTCTACTGGACCAGCGATTGTATACCCATCCTCTGTCCTCAGCTCTCGCCCACTCCCTACTTTTTCACTGTCTGTGACCAGGCCCCAGGCAGTACCTCTCCCCAAGTTTTGTCTCAGATGTGGCTGTTTTCCCCAGTCCCCCACCTCCGAAGGACTGCAGCTTTGACCCGTTCCACCTCTGCGGGAGGGTCTCACCCATAAATGGTCAAATGAGCAATGACCGAATATCGGCTGCACCCAACTATGCCTGCTGGACCCTGTTGTTGCTGATGCCCTGAAACTGCAGCCAGGTTCCAGCCCGTCCCAGAAAATGTTCGCGAAACAGTGTAGCAGCAGCATCTCAGGGATTATGGAAAATCACAACACACATCTGGCACCAGTCTTCACCCTTAACGACCTTGCCCCAGCACCAGCAAATGTGGCCATTTTCTGGGGTCTGCTGGGACCAGGTGGCTTCAACAGTCTCTACCAAATGTCCTTCCAGCAGTGGAACCGGTTTTCTCCGTGTGGCCCGAGAACCTCCCAGACCCCACTCTGTTCCTGGGGATTCGCCCTTCCCACCAGAACTTCACCAGGTATCAAGCTGCAGAGTTGCAGCCTTTACGCTCCCCTTGTTTACAATCTTAATGGAATTTAAACCCTCTCCTTTCTGCTTTCTCCCTTTTTAGTTTACTCCCTGTGGCTGTTTCCAATTTTCCACTTTCTCTCCAGCTGCTTTTGGGGAGGGGTGCTTTTCCTGCATTCTTCCCCCCTTCCCCAGTCTCCGTCCTCTCTCTGTCCACAAAAGTGGTTTGCTACCTTTTGCGGCTTCTCGCTCCCCAAGTACAGCTCTCCGCACCATGTACCTGCTGAATTCTGTGGTTCAGGTTGTGCAGATTGTTGTGTTAATCCTCTAACCAGTTTTCTAGTTGTGTAGGAGGGTTTAGTGTTGGTCTGGATGTATTTCATGGACGCGAGATACACACAAAGCTTCAATGCTGTTCTGCCATCTTGGCTCCTTCCCCCCTTAGTTGCATGTTATTTAACCTCCATGTATTTCTGGTGTTTCCAGATTTTTTCCCGTCTTTGATTTTCAGTTTCATTAGCATTGTGGTCAGAAATGTTGGGTAGTATGACTTCAGTCTTTTTGAATTTGTTGAGACTTGTTTTGTGGCCTAATATGTGACTTATTCTGGAGCATGTTCCATGTGCACTTGAAAATAATGTGTATTTTGTTGCTCTAGGATTGATGGTTCTGAATATATCTGTTAAATCCATCTGGTCCAGTGTGTCCTTCAAAGCCACTGTTTCTTTGTTGATTTTCTGCTTGGATGATTTGTCCATCAATTTCCGTGGGGGGTTAAAGTCCCCTGTTATTTTTTTTTTTACTATCTATTACATATTTTATGTTTGTTATTAGCTACTTTGATTATTGAATTAATGCCCCAATGTTGGGTGCATAAATATTTAAAATTGTTGTATCTTCTTGTTGGATTTTCCCCTCAATGATTATATAGTGTCCTTCTTTGTCTCTTGTTACAGTCTATTTTAAAGACCGTTTTTCCTTTCTGTTTTTTAGAATCTCTCTTTTTTTTTTAATATAACTTATTGCCAAGTTAACTAAAATACAGTGTACATACAGTGTGCTCCTGGCTTCGGGAGTAGATTTCCGTGACTCATCACCTACATAAAACACCCGTGTTCATCCCAGTGTCCTCCTCAATGCCCATCATCCATTCCCCCACCCCCCGGTCCCCCACCCTCAGTTTGTTCTCTGTATTTAAAAGTCTTCTATGGTTTGCCTACTTCTTTGTTTGTAACTATATATGTATTTTTTTTTCTTTCCCTTTCCTCATGGTCTTCTGTTAAGTTTCTCATCTTCCACATGTGAGTGAAAACATATGATATCTGTGTCTGGCTTATTTCACTTAGCATAATACCCTCCAATTCCATCCATGTAGTTGCAAATGGCAAGATTTCATTATTTTTTATTGCTGACTAATACTCCATTGTATATATAAACCACATTTTCTTTATCCATTCATTAGTTGATAGACATTTGGACTCTTTCCATAATTTGCCTATGGTAGTACTTCTATAAACATGGGATAAATGTGCCCTATATGAATTAGTACTCCTGTATCCTTTGGATTAATTCCTATTGGTGTTACTGCTCAGTCGTCGGTTAATTCTATCTTTAATTTTTTGAGAAACTTCCACACCGTTTTCCAGAGTGCTGCACCAGTTTGTATTCACACCAGCAATGAGAGTTCCCCTTTCTCCACATCCTCACCAACATGTGTTGTTTTCTGAGTTTTTAATTTTAGCCACTCTGACTGGTGTGAGGTGGTATCTCAATGTAGTTTTGATTTGTATTTCCCTGATGATGAGTTATGTTGTGCATCTTTTCATATGTCTGTTAGCCATTTGGATGTAAAGACTGTTTTTCTGATACAAGTATTGCTACCTCAGCTTTCCTTTTACATCCATTTGCATGAAATGCTTCTCCATCCCCTCACTTTCTATCTGCATGTGCCTTTAGATTTGAAATGAATGTCTTGTAGGCAGGATATAGATGAATCGTCCTTTTTATCCATTTCATCACCATATGTCTTTTGTTGGATCATTTAATACATTTAAATTCAAAGTTATTATTAATAGGTATGTATTTGTTGTCGTTTTGTTACTTGTTATATTGTTTTTGTAGTTTTTCTCCATTCCTTTCTTCTCTTGCTCTTCTTTCTCATGATTAGTTGGCTTTTATTTTAGTGATATACCTGGATTATTTTCTCATTATTTGTTTGTGTATGTATTACTGGGTTTGATTTTTTGGTTACCATTCGAATTGTATATAAGATATTCTGTATATGGCAGTTTATACTAATTTGATGGTTGCTTAAATTTGAACCCATCATTAACTTCTTTCCTCCTCATTTTTTAGGTGTATGGTGTCATACTTTACATCCTTTTATTTTGTGAGTCCCTGTACTTATTTTTACACATAAACTTATTTTTACTGCTTTTGTGCTTCCTACTTTACTCTTGCTTGTGGTCTTTCCTTTCCACTCAAAGATTCACCTTTAACAATTCTTGTAGGGCTGATTTAGTATTCATGAATTCTTAACTTTTGTTTGTTTGGGAATCTCTTGATTTCTCCCTCTATTTTGAATGATAGCCTTACTGTATAGAGTACTCTTGGCTTCACATTTTTCCCATTCAACACCTTGAATATATCATGCCCCTCCCTCTGGCCTGCAAATTTCTGCTGAAAAAAATCAGCTGATTGCCTTATGGGATTTCCCTTGTATGTAACTATCTTCTTTTCTCTTGCTGCTTCTAAAATTCTCTTTATTACTACTTATTGCCATCTTAGTTACTATGTGTCTTGGTGTGGAACTCCTTGAGTTGATTTTATTGTGGGATCTCTCTGCCTCCTGGATCTGGATTTCTGTTTTCTTCTCCAGATTCAGGTAATTTTCATCTATTATTTCTTCAAATACATTTTATGCCCCTTTTCTCTCTCTTCTGGGATCTGTATACATTGAATATTATTACACTTGGTAGTGTCACTGAATTCCCTATGTCTATTTTTGTTTTGCACATTTTTCTTCTCACCTACTCAGCTTCATTACTTTGCATTACTCTGTCCTTCAGGTCACTAATTTGTGCTTCTACTTCATCTAGTTTAATATTCATTCCATCGAATGTATTTTTAATTTAATGCATTGTGTTCTTCATGTCTGATTGTTTTTTAAATATGTTTCCTATATATTTCATAAGGGTCTCACTGATGTCTTCTACTCTTTTCTCAACTCCAGTGAGTATCTTTATGATCATTCCTTTAAATTCTCTATTAGGCATATTACTTATCTCTGTTTCACTTTGGTCTCTTACTGTAATTTTGTCCTATTATTTCATTTGGGACATATTCCTCTGTCTCCTCATTTTGTCTTACTCTTTGTGTCTGTTTTTGTGTGTTAGGAAAGACAGCTATGTCTCCTGAACTTGAAAGTAATGGCCTTATGAAGAAGAGGTCCTGTAGTGCTCTGCTGTGCAGTGTCCCCTGTTCAGAACCTGACCCTTCAGGCATGTCTTCTATGTGTAATACATACACCCTGCTGTTGTGGCTGACTTACTTTTTCCTTCAGTCCAATTATCACCAATTGCTCTCTTTACCTATTGGCAGTAGTGTTTCCTCCATGTGGTGTTAATGGGAAGTCTGGGGGTGCCTTGGACTTGAGTAGAGTCAGACCAGTGGTGCAGTAGCACCTAATTGTTGGGTGCTTTTCCCATCTTGTCCTATGAGAAACTTTCACTGGTGGAAAGTCTTGAAGTCAGACCAGTTGTCTGCCTCCAGGCCTCTGCCAGGGCCTCAGTCTGACTGGTGTGTATGGTTATCTTTCTCTTTCTCAAGGGCAGGAGTCACATTGGTGTGTTGCTGGCCACTGTAGGGTCTGCTTGCATACTGCCAGGCCTATGGTACCACCCTGTATGGGCTCTGGTGAAGAGTGTATTGGAAAGTGCACATCTACCCAACATAGTGTGGGGGTGATTGGTGGGGTGGTGGTGCTAACGAGCTTTGTGTGTCCCTGATCCTCTGTGGGAGGGGCCCTGCAGTTACAGACTGATGCAGACTGTCTACAGCACTGGAGTGGCAGAAGTACTGCAAGGGGGGTCGAGATGGCGGTGCTGGCAAGTTATGTAGTGAGTCTATTAGATGGCTGTGTTTTTCTCCTCTAGAGTGAGGGAGGTAAATGGCATCTGCCAGTTCCTTTGTTCTTGGAGTAGTTTCCCTATTATTTCTGTCTCTCCAGGACATGCCCTGAGATTACTAAATAACTCTCTCCCATATGCCCCAGGCACCTTCCAAACTACTGCTTCTATGCTGTATCTCCACAGGCTGTTTGTTGTGCTGTCTTTTTAAGGATATGGATTCCGTTTCTTCTTGCCCACAAGCTCTCTCAGAGCTGAGCCTACTGATTTTTTTAAATTTCAGGTTTTACATCCCACTGGTTATAAAAGCTCATGAAACTCAGCTCCTCTGATTTTCAAAGGCAAATTCTATTGGGTTTTGTATTCCCCATGCAGGCTTACCAGTGTGGTGGGTTGTTTATCTCCCCTTTTCGTGCTCATGCCATCCCCCCCCCTCCTGCAGACAGTCCCAGGAGACCCTTTAGTTCCTGACCACGTCTTTGCCCTTCCTATCCTCTTTGATGTGACATCTTATCTATATTTAATTGTGTAGTTTATTCTACCAGTCCTCAGGTCATTTTCCAGGGTATTTACACTGATATGAGTGTTTTCTAGTTGTATTTGTGGGAAGAGGTGAGCCTAGGGTCTTCTTACTCTGCCATCTTCCCTGGAAGTCCCATTATGATCTATTTTTATGATATCTATAAACAAGTCACTTCAGAACCAAAGATGTAAATAGGCTGAAAGTGAAATGATGGAAAAAGGTATTCTAAGCAAATAGCAATCAAAAGAGATCAAGGGTAGGCATACCAATATCACATGAAAGAGGCTTTAAGCCAAAACTGTTACAAGATACAAAGAAGATAAAGACCATATTAGTGATGTCAGAAAGATAGCAGAGTAGGAGAGACCAGCCTCTTACTAGAGTATGTTTGGATGAAGACAGTATGTTTGGATGAAGACAGCCCTGGGAGGGCTTAAGAATCTACTTAAGAACATGCAACAACACAGTGGAATGAAAAATGGAGAATAATCACACAGAAAGTATTGCTGGGGAGATCAGCATGGCTGAGGCATCTGGAAAGGACTAGGAACAGAGAAAATGGGCAAAGGCTATCAGTATCAGCCATGTGGCAGGTGCCAATGCAGTTCCCAGTGGCCTGCTCCATAGTGGATCCTGGCAACTTTTGCCTCTGAAGACCTCAAAAACTCCCATGAATAGCCATGAATTCCAACAACTTTTACAGCAGAGGAGTCAATAGTGTTTGTTGGGTGGATCCCACCAGCCTGCTCTGCAGATGATACTCGCAGATTTTGCCACTGAGGTAACCAAAAGCTATCACCACAATAGACTCTCCAGAGAATGAGACACTGTTGAGACCTCCCTATGAAATGAAACTACTACTGTGCCACCCTAGTACCAGGTCTGCCACTTCCCCTAAGTCTGTGCTTGCCCTAGATCCCAGAGCCATGGCCACTTCATGTGCATCTGCACATCAGACCCCAGATTCACAGCCACTGAATGCATTCCCATGCCACAGATCCTGGCTCCATGGCCATCCTGCATACACCAGTACCTCCAAAACCAGAGCCACTGACATGAAAGGGTATCACATATCCCAAGCTCTGAGACATTATCATTTCATGCACATCTGTGTTCTGGACCTTGGTTCCATGGCCACTCTTGAAGTGCTCACATTATGGAAACTGTAGAACTGTTGCAGTGGGTGCACAAGCCCTCTAGAACCCATGTCCATAGCTGCTCCACAAGTGTACAAAACTAGGACACCCAAGCCACTATCATAGCAGGCTCATCCATATACCACACACAACTGCTCGCAGAATAGTGAATGCTTTCACAGAGGATGATGGAATCATTTCCACAGCAGGAGTGCCTATGCCTCAGACCCAGAGCCTCTGTAGCTCTGTATAAGCCTATGCTCTGGACCCCAGCTCCACAGCTGCTCCACAAGCACCTATACCTCACACACCATTACCAACACTGCAGTGGGGGTACCTGTACCCAAGACACTAATATCACCATGACCCCAGACCACAGAGCCACCCCAGTGGCTTCATGGATGCCTCTACTCTAGACTCTGGCTCCATGGCTACTCCAATGGTACCCATGCATAAAACACTATTGATACAGCCACTGTAAGTGTGCTCACAGGATGGACTCATGGCCTGGAAGGATTCTCTTAGCCATGATTTCCACCATGGGAGAAAAATAGATCAGGAGGACTTAAGCAGCCTTCACCACTGAAGACCCCAACAGCCCTCACTGCCACTGAAGATACCTGCAGCCTTGGCCACCAAAGGCCCCTTTAGTGTTTGTTGATTCTGATGACAGGTGATAAGAGCTGCACAGAGACTATGCCAGTGCACCTCACCTGGAGCTTCAACTGCCTCACATCACCCATCCAACACTGTTGCATCCACCCACAAGTGATGGTCTTTCTTCACTGAAACCAGTCCATAAAGTCTAGAAGAGATGACTGTTCCATCAAATACACATACATCAGTATAATGCTGCAAGAAATCCAAAAACTCAGGGAAAAATGACACCATCCAAGGAACACAACATTCCAGTAACCAACTGCAAAGAAATGGAGATTTATTTATAAAAAACCCCTCAAATTAATTGTTTTGAGGAAGTTCAGCAAATTACAAGAGAACACAGTTAGATAGCATAACAAAATCAGGGAAACAATATATAAACAAAACAGGAAGTTAAACAAAGATAAATCATAAAAAAGAACCAAACAGAAATTCTGGAGCTGAAGAATACAATTAATAAAATGAAAACCAGTATAGGGAGTATTGACACCATTCTTTTTTTTTTTTAATTTTTTTTTTCAACGTTTATTTATTTTTGGGACAGAGAGAGACAGAGCATGAACGGGCGAGGGGCAGAGAGAGAGGGAGACACAGAATGGGAAACAGGCTCCAGGCTCTGAGCCATCAGCCCAGAGCCCGACGCGGGGCTCGAACTCACGGACCGCGAGATCGTGACCTGGCTGAAGTCGGACGCTTAACCGACTGCGCCACCCAGGCGCCCCGACACCATTCTTAAAGAATCAGGCAGAATAAAGAATCTGTAAATTCAAAGACAGGTCTTTTGAAATTACCCAGTTAGGGTAACAAAAAGAAAAACAAATGAAAGAGTGAAGACAGCTCATGGAACCTGTATGACTATCAGGTATAAGAATATATGCATTATGGAAATAAAAGAAGAAAGGGACAGGAAGTTTATTTAAAGAAATAATGGCTGAAAATTTTCCAAATTTGGGGAGACATATGAACATCCAGATACATGAAGGTTGAAAGTCCCCAAACATCTTCACCCAAAAGAAGACTTCACCAAGACACATTATAATCAAACTTTTAAGAATCAAAGACAAAGAGAATTCTGAAAGCAGCAAGAAAAAATACACTGGTTATTTACATGGGAACCCCTATAAATCTATCAGTGGATTTCTTAACAGAAACCTTGCACATCAGGACACTGTAGGATGACCTATTTAAAATGCTGGTAGGAAAAGAAAAAAACTACCAACCTAGATTGCTTTACTTAGCAAAGCCATCCTTTAGAAATAAAGAAGAAATAAAGATTTTCCCACCAAATAAAATTTAAGAGAGTTCATCACCAGAACTGCCATATAAAAAATGTTGAAGGGAGTTTTTCAAGCTGAAATGGAAAGATTCTAATTAGTAACATGGACACATATGAAAGTAAACAAAATTCACTGGTAATGGTTACTACCTACCCATTTCAAAATACTGTAATACTGTAATACTAGTGAATAAATTACTTTTAATTCCAGGATAAATTTTAAAAGACAAAGCATTAAAAATAACTATAGCTAAAATAAATTTTAGTAAATATACTACAAAAAGATATAAATTGTGAAATCAAAAACATAAAATGTTGGGGTGAAGAAATAGGGTGACATTTCTGGATGCAACCGAAGTTACATTTTAACTAGCTTTATTATTTATTTATTTATTTATTTACTTATACCATGCTTGTTGCATGTAGTTCTTTTTTTTTAAATATGAAATTTATTGTCAAATTGGTTTCCATACAACACCCAGTGCTCATTCCAACAGGTGCCCTCTTCAATACCCATCACCCACCCTCTCCTCCCTTCCACCCCCCATCAACCCTCAGTTTGTTCTCAGTTTTTAAGAGTCTCTTATGTTTTGGCTGACTCCCTCTCTAACCTCTTTTTTTTTCTTCCCCTCCCCCATGGTCTTCTGTTAGCCAAATTATGGAAAGAGCCTAAATATCCATCAACTGATGAATGGATAAAGAAATTGTGGTTTATATACACAATGGAATACTATGTGGCAATGAGAAAGAATGAAATATGGCCTCTTGTAGCAACGTGGATGGAACTGGAGAGTGTTATGTTAAGTAAAATAACTAGCTTTAAATAGAATATTACAAATGTTTTATGTATGTTCCATGGTAACCAAAAATTTAAAAACTCTAGCAGATAAACAAAAGAGAAAGAGAAAGAAATAAAAACACATCACCACAGAAAATTATCAAATCACAAAAGAAAACAGCAAGGAGAAGAAACAAAGGAACTACAGAACAGCCAGAAAACAATTAGCAAAATGATATAGTACATCCTTACCTATGGATCATCACTTTAAATATGAATAGGTTAAATTATCCAATCAAGAGACATAGAATGGCTGACTGGATTTAAAAACAAAGAAACAAACAAACAAACAAACAGACAAACACAACTACATGCTTTGTATAAGACAATCACAATCAGATTTATAGGGTGAAAGCAAAGGAATAGTATTCCATGCATACTCCATGCAAATGAAAATCAAAAGCAAGCAAGGTTAGCTATACTATAGCAGACAAAAGAGACTTTAAGTAAAAAACTATAACAGGAGACAAAGAACGTCATTATATAATGATAAAGGGCTAATATAACATTTTAAATATTTATGTACCCAACATTGAAGCATCTAAATATATAAAGCAAAGATTGACAGAACTGAAGGAAGAATTAGGCAGCAATACAATAAAAAATAGGGGACTTTAGGAGCCCCTGGGTGGCTCAGTCAGTTAAGCCTCAGACTTCAGCTCAGGTCATGATCTCACAGTCTGTGAGTTTGAGCCCAGTGTTGGGTTCTGTGTCGACAGCTCAGAGCCTGGAGCCTGCTTCGGATTCCTTGTCTCCCTCTCTCTCTCCCCCTCTCCCACTCACTTTTTTTTTCTCTCAAAAATAAACATTAGAAAAATTTTAAAAATTAGGGGACTTTAATATCCATCTTTTATCAATTTATAGATCATCCAGACAGAAAATCAATAAGGAAAAGCAAATTTGAATAACACTATAAACCAAATGGACCCAACAAATATGTACAAAACATTCTACCCAACAGCAATATAATACATATTTTTCTTAGTCACACACAGAACATTCCCCAGAATAGATCATAAGTTTGACAAAAAAAAATCTTAACAAATCTTAACAAATTTAAGAATTGTTATTTAAATTTAAGGATGGAAATCATATTAAGGGTATTTTCTGGTCATGACTACATAAAACTAGAAATCAATAACAGGAGGAAAACTGTAAAGTTCACATTTTTTTGGAAATTAAACAACACCTTCCTGAATAACCTATAGGTCAAGAGGAAGTCAAGAGAGAAATAAAAATATATATTGAAAAAAATTAAAATAGAAGCACAACATAGCAAAACTTATGATATGCAGCAAAAGCAGTTCTAAGTGATAAATTTGTAACAATAAATACCTACAATGGGAAAAAAGAAATATTTCAAATAATCTGTTTTTATCTCAAATAAGTAGAAAAAGAAGAAATGAAGCCCAAAGTTAATAGAAGAATGAACTAAAAAATGAGAGCAGAAATAAATGAAATAATGACTAGAAAAAAGACACAGAAAGTGTCAAGGAAACTAAGAGCTGAGTTTTGAAAAGATAAACAAAATTGACAAACCTTTAGTTAGACTAAGAAAACAAGAGAAGACTCAAATAAACAAAATAAAAAAATGAAAGAGAAAACATTACAACTCATAACACAGAAATACAAGGGATTATAAGTGACTACTGTGAACATTTAATAAATGGGATAAACTAGAAGAAACGGATATTTCCAGACACATACAACCCACAAAGACTGAAACATGAAGAAACAGAAAATACTAATGGATCATTAACAAGTAAGGACTTTGAATCAGTAATCAAAAATCTCCAAATGAAGAAACGTCCAGGGCCAGATAGCTTCATTGGTGAATTCTACCAAATATTTGAAGAATTAACACCAGTTCTTCTCAAATTCTTCCAAAATACTGGCGAGAACACTACACTTCAAAACTCATTTTACAAGGACGGCATTATCATGATGACAATGCCAAACAAGGCCATTACAAGAAAAGAAGATCACAGGCCAATATCCTTGGTAAACATTGATGCAAAATCCTTAAGATATTAGTAAACCAAATTCAACAGCATATTAAAAAGATCACTCATTATGGCCAAGTGGGATTTATATTTAGGATACAAGGATGGCTTAACATATGTAAATCAATAAATGTGATACACCATATTTACAAAATGAAGGACAAAAGTCATATAATCATCTCAATAGATGCACAAAAAGCATTTGAAAGATTTCAACATCATTTCATGATTAAAAACTCTCAACAAATTAGGTGTAGATCAAATATACCTCAACATAAGGCCACAGATGAGAAACCCACAGCTAATGTCATACTCAATTGTGAAAATCTGAAAGCTTGCCCTCTAAGATCAGGAACAAGAAAAGGATTCCCACTCTTGCCACTTCTATTCAACATATTACTGGAAGTGATAGCTAGAGCAATTAGGAAAGGAAAGAAATAAAGGCATACAAATCAGAAGGGAAGACGTTAAGTTTTCTATTAGTAGATGATAGGATCTTACATATACAAAACCCCAAAAAGCCCACAAAAACTAATAAATTCAGTAATGTTGCAAGGTAAAAAACAAAACAAAACAAAAAATCCCCAAATCAGTTGCATTTCTATACTGTAAAAACAAACTATCCAAAAAAAGAAGTTAAGAAAACAATTGCATTACAGTATCATCAAAAAGAATAAAATACTGGGAGGAGGGGCCAACATGGAGGAGAAGTAGGGGCATCCGTACTTCCCACGTCTCTCAAACAAAGAAGTAATGAAACCAAAGGATTTGAACCCCAAGAGTCAGGGAGGAAAAGAGACTGAATCTACCGGGAAGAACACAAGACAACTTGAGAAACCATAGGTGGGTGATAGTGAACTGGGGGAGATAAAACTGGGCCCATAGGCATGGAGGGGAGGGATACCCTTCTGCAGAGAGACAAAGGGAAGATAAAGAGCGGCTGGGGAAGTGTAGGACTGTATCTGGAGAAGAGAAAAACCCCAGTCTGGAACTGAGAGGGATCCTATCTCTAACTGCAGGGCTTTCTTCAGACTGGGGCCGGCTCCCTGTTCACGCACCTGGGGAGGAGGGGAGCCAGCCCTGGGTTCAGTGGTAGAACAGGGGTGCAGTCTGCAGTAGGAGAAAGCAGTCCACTCCCTGGAGGGCTGCGTGATAGAACAAAGCCTGCCTGCATCCGCCACCCCCAGACTCAGTGGCTAGGTCGAGGGTGCAGTCCACAGTAGGAGAAAGCAGCCCCCTCCCTGGAGTGCTGTGGCAAATGACAAAGCCTGCCTGCATTCACCAACCCTGGGCTCAGCAGCAAGGTCAGCAGCACAGTTTGCAGCAGGAAAAGGCAGTCCTTCCTGAAGTGCAGCAGCACAGACAAAGCCAGCCTGGACCACATATTGAGCGGCACAGAGAGGCGCTCCCCCAGTTCCAGAGTCCCCGGAGAGGGACTTTGAATTCTAGACAAGTACCGGGCCAGGGGATTTGCTGGAGTGAGAAGGACTTCCCCATCTACGCCTGTGACACAATGAGGACAACTCACAAGGAGTCCACCAGGTCGTGGAGAAGAGACTGGGGGATCACCATTCCCCCCGCCACCACCACCAAGGCAGGGCCTTAGGGATCAGTCCTGGGGCCCATAGTGGAGGTGGGATAAGCCTACACCAAACCACACCCCTCCATGCTGGGTAACTGCCTTTCTGCTGGAGCCAGATAGATGCTGTGCAACCAGATGGCTCCATCATCCAGACCAGTGATGCTGCATAGCCTGGTTTAACTCCAGGACAATTCTTGTTATTTAAATATATTCTCCCTTCCTATCTCTTCCCTCCTCTAGGCTGGTTACTCTGTTTGTTGGTTTGTTTAAGCAGACATATTTACTCCATTTCCTTGATACATGTTCTACATCTCCTCTACTTTTCTTTCTCTCTCTCTGGAATAATCAAGCCACAGAGCTTCTCAGTCTGGGTAACTTTATCTTCATTTTTTTCCTTCCCCACCTCCTTCTTTATTTTCCTCTCTCTCTCTCTCTCTCTCTCTGGATTAAACTATTTAGTCTCTCTTTCTCTTTGTTCCCGCCCCTGTCATTTCTCTTTGTATGTGCTCTTCCATCAGAACAGCCTCCACCCTGTTCTTTGCTTGTAGCTGGTGTTTCTGGTTTTTTTTTTTTTTTAATTTTGGAATTTTTTTTGTTTGTGTGTTTGCATGTGTGTTTTGTCCGTTTGTTTGTTTTATTTGTATGTGTGTTTGCATGTCTTTGTTTTATGTTTGTTTGTCTGTTTTCCTTTTTAGGGCTACATCAAGGAACAAATCAAGGCACATCTCGTAGAGGGTCCAAAACATCACTACAAGTAGATAAATAAAATAACCAAAGTTACAACAACAAAGAGCAAGTAACACTCTCCAAAAAAACACCTCCTGAAGGGTCAGGCCCTGGACAGTGAATGACCCCCCTTTAATATAGCAGTGCTTGCAGGGGCAGAGCACATAACAAACTTTTAAAACTCATAAGGGACAGAAAACTAGCGAAAATGATGAAATGGTAGAATTACCCTCAAAAGAAATTCCAGGAAGAAGTGACAGCTAAATAATTGATCCAAACCGATATGAGCAATATAACTCAACAAGAATTTAGAATAATAGTCATAAGATTAATTGCTGGGCTTGAAAAAGGCATAGAAGACTGTAAACTATCTGTTACTGCAGAGATCAAGGAACTAAAAAATAGTCATGATGAATTAAAAAAATGCTACAAATGAGGTGCAAAATAAAATAGAGACTGCCACAGCACAGATTAAAGAGGTGGGGGGGAGAAAATGTGAATTAGAAGATAAAATTATGGAAAAAGAGGAAGCTGAGAAACAGATTAAAAATCCAGGATCACAAGGGGAGAATTAGAGAACTAAGTGATGCAATCAAATGGAACAATGTCCGTATCATAGAAATTTCAGAAGAGAAAGAGAAAGAGAAAGGAGCTGAAAGTTTACTTGAACAAATCATAGCTGAGAACTTCCCCAATCTGGGGAAGGAAACAGACATCAAAAGCCAAGAGGCACAGAGATCTCCTTTCAGACGTAACTTGAATTGATATTCTGCATGACATATAGTGAAACTGGCAAAATACAAGGATAAATAGAGAATTCTGAAAGCAGCTAGGGATAAGCGGGCCTCAACATACAAAGATAGACACATAAGGGTAATAGCAGACCTATCTACTGAAACTTGGCAGGCCAGAAAGGAATGGCAGGAAATATTCAATGTGATGAACAGGAAAAATATGCAGCCAAGAATCCTTTATCCAGCAAGCCTGTCATTCAGAATAAGAGAGAGTTTTCCCAAACAAAAATTCATCACCACTAAACCAGCCCTACAAGAGATCCTAAGGGGGATTCTGTGACTAAAATGTTGCAAGGACCACAAAATACCAGAGACATCACTAACAAGCATGAAACCTATAGACATCACAATGATTAACCCATATCTTTCAATAATAACACTGAATGTAAATGGACTAAATGCTCCAACCACAAGACATAGGGTATCAGAATGGATGAAAAAAAAAAAAAGACCCAACTATTTGCTGTCCGCAAGAGACTCATTTTAGACCTAAGGACACCTTCAGATTGAAAGTAAGGGGATGGAGAACGCTCTATCATGCTACTGGAAGTCAAGAGAAAGCTGGAGTAGCCATACTTATATCAGACAAACTAGACTTTAAATTAAAGGCTATAAAAAGAGATGAAGAAGAGCATTATAAAATAATTACAGGGTTTATCCATCAGGAAGAGCTAACAATTATAAATGTCCATGCACCGAATTCTAGGGCACCCAAATATTTAAAAATATTAATCACAAACATAAGCAACCTTATTGATAAGAATGTGGTAATTGCAGGGGACTTTGATACTTCAGTTACAGAAATGGACAGATAATTTAGACACAGAATCAGTAAAGAAATAATGGCCCTGAAAGATACATTGGGCCACATGGACTGACAGATATATTTAGAACTCTACATCCCAAAGCAGCAGAATATACTTTCTTCTCAACTGTACATGGAACATTCTCCAAGAGAGACCACATACTGGGTCACAAAATAGCCCTCAGTAAATATAAAAGAATTGTGATCATACCATGCACACTTTCAGATCACAATGCTATGAAACATGAAATCAACCACAGGAAAAAGTCTGGAAAACCTTCAAAAGCATGGAGGTTAAAGAACATCCTACTGAGGAATGAATGGGTCAACCAGGCAATTAGAGAAGAAATTAAATGATATATGGAAACAAATAAAAATGAAAATACAACCATCCAAGCCCTCTGGGATGCAGCAAAGGCAGTCCTGAGAGGAAAATACATTGCAATCCAGGCCTGTCTCAAGAAACAAGAAAAATCCCAAATACAAAGTCTAACAACACATGTAAAGGAAGTAGAAGCAGAACAGCAACCACACCCCTAACCCAGCAGAAGAAGAGAAATAATAGAGATCAGAGAAGAAATAAACAATACAGAATCCAAAAAAACAGTAGAACACATCAATGAAACCAAGAGTTGGTTTTTTGAAAAAAATGAGCAAAATTGATAAATCTGTAGCCAGGATTCTCAAAAAGAAAAGAGAGAGGACCTAAATAGATAAAATCACGAATGAAAATGGATTTATTACAACCAGTCCCTCAGAAACACAAGCAATCATCAGGGAATATTTTGAAAAATTATATGCCAACAAACTGGACAATACGGAAGAAATGGACAAATTCCCAAACACCCACACACTACCAAAACTCAAACAGGAAAAAAGAGAAAATTTGAAGAGACCCTTAACTAGTGAAGAAATTGAATCAGTCATCAAAAATCTCCCAACAAATAAGAGCCCTGGACCAGATGGCTTCCCAGGGGAGTTCTACCAGATGTTTAAAGCTGAGTTAATACCTATCCTTTGCAAGCTGTTCCAAAAAATAGAAATGGAAGGAAAACTTCTGGACTCATTCTATGAAGCCAGCATTACTTTGATCCCCATACCAGACAGAGACCCAGCAAAAAAAAAGAGAACTACAGGCCAATATCCCTGGTGAATATGGATGCAAAAATTCTCAACAATACACTAGCAAATCGAATTCAACAGCATATAAAAATAATTATTCACCATGATCAAGTGGGACTCATTCCTGAGCTGCAGGGCTGGTTCAACATTAGCAAATCAATCAATGTGATACATCACATTAATAAAATAAACGATAAGAACCATATGGTCCTGTCAATCGATGCAGAAAAAGCATTTGACAAAATACAGCAACTTTTCTTGATGAAAACCCTCAGGAAAGTTGGGATAGAAGGAACATACTTAAACATCATGAAAGCCATTTCTGAAAAGCCCACAGCTAATATCATCCTCAATGGGAAAAAACCGAGAGCTTTCCCCCTGAGATCAGGAACATGACAGGGATGTCCACTCTCACCACTGTTGTTTAACATAGTATTGGAAGTCCCAGCATCAGAAATCAGACAACAAAAGGAAATCAAAGAATCAAACTAGCAATAATGAAGTCCAACTTTCACTTTTTGCAGATGACATGATACTCTACGTGGAAAACCCAACAGACTCCATCAAAAGTCTGCTAGAACTGATACATGAATTCAGCAAAGTCGCAGGGTACAAAGTCAATGTACAGAAATAGGTTGCAGTTTTATACACCAAAAATGAAGCAACAGAAAGACAAATAAAGAAACTGATCTCATTCACAATTGCACCAAGAACCAAAAAATACCTAGGGATAAATCTAACCAAAGATGTAAAAGATCTGTATGCTGAAAACTATAGAAAGCTTATGAAGGAAATTGAAGAAGATATAAAGAAATGGAAAAACATTCCGTGCTCACGGATTGGAAGAATACATATTGTTAAAATGTCAATACTACCTGAAGATATCTACACACACAATGCAATCCCAATCAAAATTGCACCAGCATTCTTCTCAAAGCTAGAACAAGCAATCCTAAAATTCATATGGAAACACAAAAGACCCCACATAGCCAAAGTAATATTGAAGAAGAATACCAAAGCGGAAGGCATCACAATCCCAGACTTTAGCCTCTACTACAAAGCTGTAATCATTAAGACAGCATGGTATTGGCACAAAAACAGACACATAGACCAATGGAATAGAATAGAGACTCCAGAATTGGACCCACAAAAGTATGGCCAACTAATCTTTGACAAAGCAGGAAAGAATATACAATGGAAAAATGACAGTCTCTTTAACAAATGGTGCTGGGAGAACTGGACAGCAACATTCAGAAGAATGAAACTAGACCACTTTCTGACACCATACACAAAAATATATTCAAAATGGATAAAGGACCTGAATGTGAGACAGGAAACCATCAAAACCCTAGAGGAGAAAGCAGGAAAAAACCTCTCTGACCTCAGCTGAAGCAATTTCTTACTTGACACATCCCCAAGGGCAAGGGAATTAAAAGCAAAAATGAACTATTGGGACCTCATGAAGATAAAAAGCTTCTGCACTGCAAAAGAAACAACCAACAAAACTAAAAGGCAACCAACGGAATGGGAAAAGATATTTGCAAATGACATATCGGAGAAAGGGCTAGTATCCAAAACTTATAAAGAACTCACCAAACTCCACACCCAAAAAACACATAATCCAGTGAAGAAATGGGCAAAAGACATGAACAGACATTTCTCTAAAGAAGACATCCAGATGGCCAACAGGCACATCAAAAGATGCTCAACATCACTCCTCATCAGGGAAATACAAATCAAAACCACACTGAGATATCACCTCACGCCAGTCAGGGTGGCCAAAATGAACTAATCAGGAGACTATAGATGCTGGAGAGGATGTGGAGAAACGGGAACCCTCTTGCACTGTTGGTGGGAATGCAAACTGGTGCAGCCACTCTGGAAAACAGTGTGGAGGTTCCTCAAAAAATTAAAAATAGACCTACCCTATGACCCAGTAATAGCACTGCTAGGAATTTACCCAAGGGATACAGGAGTACTGATGCATAGGGGCACTTGTACCCCAATGTTTATAGCGGCACTCTCAACAATAGCCAAATTGTGGAAAGAGCCTAAATGTCCATCAACTGATGAATGGATAAAGAAATTGTGGTTTATATACACAATGGAGTACTACGTGGTAATGAGAAAGAATGAAATATGGCCCTTTGTAGCAACGTGGATGGAACTGAAGAGTGTGATGCTAAGTGAAATAAGCCATACAGAGAAAGACAGATACCATATGTTTTCACTCTTATGTGGATCCTGAGAAACTTAACAGAAACCCATGGGGGAGGGGAAGGAAAAAAAAAGAGGTTAGAGTGGGAGAGAGCCAAAGCATAAGAGACTCTTAAAAACTAAGAACAGACTGAGGGTTGATGGGGGGTGGGTGATGGGTATTGAGGAGGGCACCTTTTGGGATGAGCACTGGGTGTTGTATGGAAACCAATTTGACAATAAATTTCATATATTGGAAAAAAAAGATGTGGTTTATATATACAATGGAATACTACTTGGTAATGAGAAAGAATGAAATATGGCCTTTTGCAGCAATGTGGATGGAAATGGAAAGTATTATGCTAAGTGAAATAAGCCAGGCAGAGAAAGACAGATGCCATATATTTTCTCTCATATGTTGAAGTTGAGAAACTGAACAGAAGACCATGGGGGAAGGGGTGGGGAAAAAAAAGTTACAGAGAGGGAGGGAGGCAAACCATAAGAGACTCTTAAGGACTGAGAACAAATGAAGGGTAGATGGGTGGGGGAGATGGGAAAGTGCTTGATGGGCAGGGAGGAGACCATTTGTTGGGATGAGCACTGCATGTTGTATGGAAACCAATTTGACAATAAGTTATCTTAAAAAATAAAAAATAAAGCAAAGTATAAAATAAAATAAGTGATGCTAGAAAAAAATAGAATAAAATACTTAGGAATAAATTTAACCAAAGAGTTGAAGGAAATGTAGGAGAAAAACTATAAAACAATGATGAAACAAATTGAGGAAGACACAAATAAGTGGAAAGATTTCCTATGTTTATGAACTGAAAAAATTTATAGTGTTAAAATATCCACACACCCAAAGGTGTCTACAGATTCCAAAAGTATCCTTTTATAGAAATGTATAAAATAATCCTAAAATCCTCTTGGAACCACAAAAGGTCCTAATTAATTAGAGCAATTTTGAGCAACAAAAACAAAGCTAGAGACATCACACTTCCTGATTTCAAATTATATTATAAATTTATAGTAATCAAAACAGTATCATACTGGCATAAAAAGAGACACATAGACCACTAGAACAGAATCAAGAGCTCAAAATACAGTCAACTAATCTTTAGCCATGTTGCCAAAAATACACAATGGGAAAATGATAATCTCTTTAATAAATGTGCTGGAAAAAATGGATATTCAAACACACACACAAAAAAAGAAAATGGATCTTTATCTTACAAAAACTCATGTAAAATGAATTAATGATGGGCGCATGGGTGGATCAGTCAGTTGAGCATTCATCTTTGGCTGAGGTCATGATCTCACAGTTTGTACATAGGTTTGAGCCCCGCATCAGTCTCTGTGCTGACAGCTCAGAGCCTGGAGCCTGTTTCGGATTCTGTGTCTCCCCCTCTCTCTGTCTCTCCCCTGCTTGTGCTTGCTCATGTTCTCTCTAAATAAACTTAAAAAAAAAAGAAAAATAAGTAAAATGAATTAATTACTTAAAAAAATACCTGAATCCATAATAATCCTAAAAAAAAGAGGAAAACTCTTTGACACTGGTTATGGCATAATAATTTGGATTTGGTCCCAAAGTCACACATAACAAAGGCAAAAACAAACAAACAAACAAACAAATAAGCAGGGCTACCTCAAACTATAAAGTTTCTGCATAGCAAAGGAAACAATCAATACAATGATAAAGCAGCCTTTGGAATGAGAGAAAATCTTTGCAAACTATCTGATAAGCAGTTTTTATACAAAATATATATGTAACCCATACAACTCAATAGCAATAATAATAACAATAACCATATTGAGAATGGTCAAAAGAACATACAAATGGCACACAGGTATTTGAAAAGGTGCTCAACTTTGTTAATCATCAGAAAAATGTAAATCAAAACCACAATGAGATATTACCTCACAACTGTCAGGATGGCTATTATCAAAAAAAAATGTCAAAGCATAAAGAAGTGTTGGTGAGGATGTAGAGGAAAGGGAATCCTTTTTCACTGTTGGTGGGAATATAAATTGCTACCACCATTATGGAAAACAGTATGGAACTCCTCAGACATTTGCAATAGACTACTCTCTGATCCAGAAATCCCACTTTTAGGTGTACATCCAAAGGATATGAAAACAGGTTGTATGCTGAAGAAACATACGTACTCCCATATTTATTGCAGCCTTATTTACAGTCATAAAGATATAGAAACAACCTATGTGTTCATCAACAGATGAGTGGATAGAGAAAATATGGAATATATGTATAACTGAATATTACTCAGTCTTTAAAACTAAAGAATTCCTACCATTTGCAACAACATGGATGTACCTAGAGGATATTATGCTAAGTGAAATAAGCCAGACACAGAAAGACAAGAACCGTATGATCTCACTTATGTGTGGAATCTTTTTTAAAAAAAAGTCAAATTCATAGTAATAGAGCAGAATGATGGTTACAGGAACTGAGAAGTGGGAGTTAGGGAAAATGTTGGCAAAAGTGTACAAAATTTTAGCTATAAAATGAATAGGTTATGGAGACCTAATGAACAGCATGGTGACTATAGTTAATAGTAATGTATTAATAATGTATTGTATAATTAAAATACTAAGAGAATAATCTCAAGGGTTGCATCATAACAAAAATGGTAACTATGTGAGGTGACAGATATGTTAGTTCATGTGATAATCATTTCACAATCTATATGTATATCAAAGCATCACATTTCACACTTTAAATATATACAATTTTTATTTGCCAATCATACCTTAATAAAGCTGGAAAAAATAAAATGTATAAAATAAAATATTTAATCCATTAAAAAAAGAAAGAGATAGACATTACATATTGATAAGATAGTCAATACATTAAGAACATGCAGCAGTTATAAACATAGAAAGAGCCCCTAGATATAAGAAGTAAAACTGATAGAATTGAAGGAAAATTACACAGTTCTACAATAATAACTGAAGATTTCAAACACCCATTTTCAATAATAGATAGAACATCTAGACAGAAGAACAATAAAGAATGGAGGATTTCATAACACTGTAAACCAACTAGATGCAATGCACGTATATATAACACTCCACCCAAAGATAGTAGAATACACATTCTTCCCATAAGCACACAGGACACCCTCCAGTATAGACCATAGATTAGGACGCAAAACAATCTCAATAAATTAAAAAAAAAAAACTGTAATCACACAATCTCTGACTTCAGTGGAATGAAAGAAATCAATAACTGAAGTAAAATTTTAAATCCACAAATTTGTGGAATTGAACAACACACTCTTAAAAAACTAATGAATTAATAAAAAATCACCAGAGACATTTAAAAAATACTTTGAGATAAATGAAAATGAGAAAACAACATGCCAAAAATTATAGGATGCAGTAAAGCAGTGTTCAGAGGAAAATTTTTAGCTATAAATAACTATATAATAAAAGGAATAATATCAATTCAATATTCTTTACATCTTAAGGAATCAGAAAATGAAGAGCAGGACACCTGGGTGGCTCAGCACTTTTAGCATCCAACTTCAGCTCATATCATGATCTCGCAGTTCATTGAGTTCCAGCCCTGCGTCACGTTCTGTGTTGACAGCCCAGAGCCTGGAGCTTGCTTTGGATTCTGTGTCTCACTCTCTCTCTGCCCCTCCCCCGCTTGCACTGTCTCTGTCTCTGTCTCTGTCTCTCTCAAAATAAATAAAACATTTAAAAAAACAGAAATGAAGAGCAATCTAACCCCAAGATTTGCAGTGGTAAATAGCATTGGAGCAGGGATAAAAACAAATGAGGAATAGAAAACAGTAGAAATAATCAATAAGACAATACCACCAAAATTGTGACTTTGAAAAGATTGACAAATTTAAGCAATTTTTAGCTAAATGGAAGAGAGAGAGACAGAGAGAGAGGGAGAGACAAATTACTAATGTCAGAAATGAAAGTGTTACATTACTACAGACCTCACAGAAACAGAAATAATTATACGAAAACAGTATAAGAATTGTGTGCCAAGAAATTAGAAACCTAGGTAAAACAGAAAAATTCCTAGAAATACAAAAAGTACCAAAACTGAATCAAGAAGAAAAAACCCAATGAATATACCTAAAATAAGTTAAGAGATTTAACAATCAAAAAGCAATCAATAATGAAAATCTCAGGACCAGATGATTTCACAGATAAATTCAATTAGAAGAAGAAATAACATAAGCCCTTCTCAGAATCTTAAAAAAAATAACAGAGAGAGAAGAGAGGAACACTTTCTCTAACCAGTGCAAGGAGGCAAGAAAAAAAAAAATCAAAGGCATCCAAATTGGATAGAATAGAGTAAAATTACCTCTGTTCATAGATAGTATGATCTTATATGTAGAAACCCTAAATATTCCACCACCAAAACCTGTTAGAAGTAATATGTTAAAGCCAGCGAAATTGTAGGATACAAAATCAACACACAACAATCAGCTGCATTTCCATATGTTAGCAATGAATAATCATAAAAATTAAGAAAACAACTACATTTACAATATTATGAAAAAGAATAAAATACTTAGGAATAAACTTCATCAATGAGGTGAAAATCTTGTACTCTGAAAACTAAAAACTGTTGCTAAAAATAGATACAAATAAATGGAAAGACATCTCATGTTCATGGATCAGAAAAGTTAATATCATTAAGAATATTGTTACCACCCAAAGTAGTCTGCAAATTTGATGCAATCTCTATCAAAATCCCAATGATACTTTTCTGTATAAATAGAAAATTCCATCTTAAAATTCATATGAAATCTCAAGGAACCCCAAATAGTCAAAATAATCCTGAAAAAGAACAAACTTGCTTGTCTCACTTATTTATTTCTAAACTTACTACAAAGATACAAGATTCAAAACAGTGTGGTACAGACACAAAGACTAATGGAGCAGAAGTAGGAGCCCACAAACAAACCCTCACATATGTGGTAAGATGATTTTTTAAAAGAGTGTCAAGACCATTCAATGGGAAAAGATGGTCTTTTCAACAAATGGTCCTAGCAAAACTGTACATGCACATGCAACATAATGAAGCTGGATTCTTAACTTAAACGATATACAAAAATTAGCTCAAATGGATTAAGTATCTACACATAAAAAGCTAAAACCACAAAACCCTTAGAAGAAAACACAGGGAATAAATTTCGTGACATTGGATATGGCAATCATCTTTTGGATATGACATCAAAAGCAGAGACAACAGAAGTAAAAGTACATAAATTGGATTACTTCAAAATTTAAAGCTTCTGGGCATCAAAACACTACCAACAGAGTAAAGAGACAACCTATGGAACAGGGGAAAATATTCACAAATTACATACCTGATAAATGTCAAGTATCCAAAATATATAAAGATTCTTACAACTCAAGAACAAAAAGACAAACAACCCAACTAATAAATGAAGAATATATATGAATAGCCAAGAAGCACATGGAAAGATGATTGACATCATTAGTCATAGAGAAATGCAAATAAAGACTACAGTGAGATACTACTTCACACCCACCAAGAAGTCCAAAATATACATACATATGGAAAGAAAGAGAGAGAGAGGGAGAGGGAGAGGGAGAGAGAGAGAGAGAGGGAGAGAGAGAGAAAGAGAGTGAGAGAGAAAAAGAAAGAAAAGAAAAGAAAAGAGAAAAGAATGACTGTTAATGTGGATGTGGGAAACTCTGAATCCTCATACATTGATACTGGGAATGTAAAATGGTACAGCTGGTGTGGAAAACAGTTTTTCAGTTTCTCATACAGTTAAACATAAAATTATCATGTGACCTAGCAATACTATTCCTAGGTATATACTCGAATTGAAAACAGATGTTCAAACAAAGAGTTATACACAATCGTTCATAGAGCACTATTCACTATAGCCAAAAGACGGAAAGACCCAAGATATCCATCAAAAGATGAATGGATAGGGCCGCCTGGGTGGCTCAGTCAGTTGGGCGTCTGACTGGCTCAGGTCATGATCTTGAGTCGTGAGTCTGAGCCCCACGTCGGGTTCTGTGCTGACAGCTCAGAGACTGGAGCCTGCTTTGGATTCTGTGTCTCCCTCTCTCTCTGCCTCTCCCCCACTCACACTGTCTCTCTCTGTCTCTCAAAAAGGAACAAACGCTAAAAAAAATTTTAAAAAGATGAATGGATAAACCAAATGTGGTATGTCCATAAATGGAATATTGTTCAGGCATAACAAGAGTGCATTCTAATACATGCCACAGCATGAATGAACCTTGGAAACATGCTAACAGAAAGACACCAGACACCAAAGACTACGTATTGTTTGATATCATTTATATGCAATATCCAGAAAGGAAGGAAATCTAATGAGATAGAAAGTAGATTAATGGTTGCCAGGATCTGGGGATGGGGGAAAGAGGGAACTATTGTTTAATGCATATGGGGTTTCCTTTTGAAGTGATGAAAATATTCTGGAACTAGATAGTGGTGATGGCTGAACAACACTGTGAATATACTAAATACCACTTAATTATACATTATGAAATGTACACTTTAAAATGGAATTTTAGGAATGCTGGGGTGGCTCAGTCAGTTAAGTGTCTGACTTGATTTCAGCTCAGGTCATAATCTCAAGGTCATGGGATAGAGCCCCATGTCAGCTCACTCTGTCAGCACAGATACTGCTTGGGATTGTCTCTCTGTCCCTCCCCCAGCTCACACACACACAAACTCTTTCAAAATATATAAACATTTGAAACAATGGAATTTTATATTATGTGAATTTTAGCTGGACAAAAATTGTCTCCTTCACACTATTTAGAAAGCTTATAGGTAACTAGAAAGGCTGAGTGGTTGGGAATTTTGTAGGCCTAAACTGGGTGGGATGATGATAAGATTCAGATAAGAACTGCAAATGTCTAACATTTAAGACCACATTTTCTACATTTTTAATTGCTAAAAAGAAAAGATGAGTTTTGGGGGCCTATTTGATAGCCATGATATTAATTTCTCTAATACCAAATGCATTCCAGTCTACCACCAATTGTCCACCTAAAATGTGTTTACTAGCTCATTGCATTCTAATCCTCAAAAAGGCTTGGTTAGTGCCAGAAATAGGGCATCCAGGCATTACATCTTATTCCAAACCCAAACTAACTTATTGAATAACCACAAAGTTTTCATCACATATTAGCAGTAACAATTCTGTCTTTCAAGCAGGTTCAGTATGCCACACAAAAGTTATATTCTCAAGGACAGCCCCCAAATTAAAGGGTTTCTCCAAGTGTTACTTTTAATTATCAAAATTAAAAAGAATTGTTTAAAATTTTATATTAATAACTAGAATAGTTAAAATTTATTTTTAATTTTTTTAATGTTTATTTTTGAGAGAGAGAGAGAGAGAGAATAAGTTGGTGAGGGGCAGAGAGAGAGAGAGAAGGAGACACATAATCTGAAGCAGGCTCCAGGCTCTGAACTGTCAGCACAGAGCCTGACTTGGGGCTCCAACCCATGAGCTGTGAGATCATGACCTGAACCAAAGTCAGTTGCTTAACTGACTGAGCCACCCAAGTGCCTCTAGAATAGTTAAAATTTAAAATGACAATATCAGGGCTGCCTGAGTGGCTCAGTTGGTTGAATTTTTTATCTTGATTTTGGCTCAGGTCATGATATGGTCGTGAGATCGAGCCCTGTGTCGGCTCTGTGTTGAGGGTGGAGCCTGCTTGGGATTCTCTCTCTCCCTTTCTCTCTGCTCTTCCCCCACTTGTGTGCATTCTCTCTCTCTCTCTCTCTCTCTCTCTCTCTCTTTCTCTCTCAAAATAAATAAATAAACATTAAAAAAAATAAAACTAGACCTATCCTAGATCCAGTCATCATGCTACTGGGTATATACCCAAAGAATACAAAAACTCAAATTCAAGAGATTATATACACCCCTATGTTTATTGCATTTTTTTCTATAATTGCCAAATATGGCAGCAGCCCAAGTGTCCATTGACAGATGAAGGGATAAATAAGATGTGGTATGTGTATTATTAACACATTATTCAGTTATATTGCAACATATATATGTTATATAAGTTATATGTTGCATATGTTATATGTTGTTACATATAATATGTTGCAATATGTTGTTGCAACAACATGGATGGAGCTAGAGAATATAATGTTAAGTAAAATAAGTCAGTCAGAGAAAGACAAATGCCATATGATTTCACTCGTGAAATTTAAGAAACTAAGCAAATGAACAAAGGAAAAAAAATGAGAGAGACAAACAAGAAACAAGTTCTTAATAGAGAACAAACTCATGGTCACCAGAGGGGAGGTAGGTGGGGGGATTGGTTAAATAGGTGATGGGGATTAAGGAGTGCACTTTTCCTGATGAGCACCATGTGTTGTATGTAAGTGCTGACTCACTAAATTTTGTGCATCTGAAACTAATATTACACTGTATGTTAACTATACTGGAATTAAAAATTTAAAAAGAATAAAATTTAAAAAATAGATGATAATGTTTATTTATTTGTCAATTTTTGCCTTTCAGTTAGATGGTTTAATCCATTTATATTTCAGATAATTACTCATAAGGAAGGACTGCTGCCATTTATTTTCTATATATCCTATATCTCTTATGTTTCTCAATTCTTCTATTACTGTTTTCATTTGTATTTAATTTCATTTTTCTTGTGTACCATTTTGGTTCCATAAGTGGAGAAATTTATATCAGTATTTTTCCTAATGTTTGGAAGCTGTTTAAATATCTTTCATCATTCCTTTTTTTCTACTTTACAACCTAACTTGTTTTATAGTAGTCACAGTATAAATGTCTGATACAGTTATAAACTCTTTGATTAACCTTCTCAAATACTGCATGAAACACTTTGGTTCAAGGGAGTACAGTTTGACAATAATAATTTAACTATTGTAATTTTTTTCTAGGAGTTGTCTTCCAGAATATCACTGGGTTCTAATATTATACAGTTTTACAAAATTGAAATAGATGAGTCCTCAGTATCCAAGTTGTTCTTGCTTTTTAATTTTATCACCAGTTCAGATAATGGTTTCTTAGTCTTCAAGGTATCTATGGTCAGTGATCTTGCAATAGACTATCCTTCAATAGGCTATCATTTACCTTAATCATTAAGAGTCCTTTTTAAATATTACCTTGAATCTCTTTTGTAATGGAAAATTATTTGCTTTTTTAAAAAATCTCTTTTTTTTTAACGTTTATTTATTTTTGAGACAGAGAGAGAGAGAGCATGAACAGGGGAGGGTCAGAGAAAGAGGGATACAGAGAATTCGAATCAGGCTCCAGGCTCTGAGCTTGTCAGCACAGAGCCCGACGCAGGGCTCGAACCCACGGACCGTGAGATCATGACCTGAGGCAAAGTCGGACGCTTAACCGACTGAGCCACCCAGGCGCCCCAAAATCTCTTTTTGTTTTTGTTTGTTTATTTGTTTTGTTTTTGACATTTCTACTTTCCTCTGTCTTTAGTCTTTATGGAGTAACCAGTATTCTTACCTTCTGGTTTGGCTGTTGTGGAAGTGTAAATATAGACTTCCAGTAGGTCCAGGTAAAGAACACAAAGATGGCATGGTAGAATATGAGGTAGATAACTGAAATTTAAGAGAAAAAATCAGTGTTTACACTATTTTTTGTCCATTCCTAAGAGTTCTGAAAGACATAAAATTAAACAACAAATGTGTTTTGTTTTCCTATTACCAAGTATTTTCTAGTACTCTTACAAAATTTTAATTCTTAACTTTTTCTCATGAAGTGACAGAAACAAGATGTAGTGCCAAATTTTTAATGACACTTTCTGGAAGTTTCATGTTTTAAAAGTTACCATGTGATTCTAAAACTAAAGGGGAAATTTTCTTTATAACAATGTGAGGGAAGTTACCATCGCCACTTATCATTATCTCTGCCACTGTAGGTGCTAAAAGATGATAATGATATTATTCGCACAACACTACAGTTTACAATGCCATTTAATATTATCTCATTTTATTGTTTCAATAACTTTGTGAGATAGGAAGTAGGATAGGGACAGTTGATTAACTATCAGGAGTGGTTGGTTATGCAAAGTGACACAGCTATTATATAATGTATTCAGATCTTAAACACAGGGTTACTGACTGTAAATCACAAATTCTTTTCAGTAGCCTCAAAGAATACACACTTTTTAAAGTAGTATGGATTCATATTTATTGAAGCCAATAATTAGAGACATTTTCTTTTTCAGCACTAGAAAGGAAGGTTCCCCATGACTGCATAATTGCATCTGGTTAGGGTCACATCCTTGGACTAAGACTGGTGGGGGAATAATCTGCAGTCCTAATTTTACATAAAAATACCAATAAACTTAGTATAAAAATCACAGTGAACTTTCACTTACAACATCAACATTGTTAAAGTCATTATGTAAACAGCACTTTCAACTTTGTTAAATAAAACATGACAGTATCTTCAGATTATATAGTTTTGAAATATCAGTTGTATCTTTGTGACAGCTGTAAAAGTGGCTTCCCACTGCTTAATTTTTTATACTCGTTGCCTCCTGGATAGTTCTGATATCAGAAATTTCAGTATTCTTCACAAAGGTCATTCATTATAAGACTGATGGCCAGTTTACTGTTTCATTGTGAGCCTTGCATTGCAAGGACTTAAGAAAGACTCAAGGGAATGATGCCTCAAGACCAAGTTAATACGGGTAAGCCTCTCACACATTTATGACTAAATTGAAAAAGCTGTACTCTGAGCCCAGTGCTCCTTGTCTTGTGTTCAATACCCTTTTTATGTGCTTAATTTGTGTCATTAAGAAATCTCACTTTCAAATTCAAGCAATTTAAAGTAAAACATAAAAGTTCACTGTACACATACATCTACCTTCTACTTCCCCATCCTAAGGCATAATACCCATTTAATATTTGGCATGTATCATTCCAGATCTTCTGATTTTCATGTTTATATAAATCTATGAAGACAACATGCATATGGAATTTTTATAATATTTAAAAATTTTTATTGTATGTCTTTTGAAAAGCAATACATTCACAACATTCAAAATTTGAAGGTATAAAGTGGTACACAGGAAAAATCTCCCCTCTGTCCCTCTCAGCCACCAAGTTTCCCTCCTGAAAGCAACAAATGTCACAATTTCATGACTTCATCCTGTACCCTTTTAGATTTTAAACATATGGGAGTACTGAAACAGGGTGGTTTTTTCCCCCCACACAAATAGCAGTATTGGCACTGTTTTGCACAGTTTTGCACTGATTTCTTTTTCATTTTCTCTAAGTTGGAAATAATTCTACTTACTATAACTTGGAAAGAGTGAGCTTCCTCACTCTCCTACAAACAAATGTTGCAGGGGAGGGGGCACCTGGGTGGCTCAGGTCATGATCTCACGGTTCATGGGTTTAAGCCTGGCATCGGGCTCTGCACTGACAGTGTGGGCCCTGCTTGGGATTGTCTCTCTCTCCCCTCCCTCTGCCCCTCCTCCACTCACACCTTCTCTCTCTTAAAAATAAATAAATTAATAAAATAAATAAAATAAATAAATTTAAAATATTGCATTGGTTTTCATTGCATCAGTGTACCACAATTTGACCAAACTGTTTCTTATGAAAAATATTAATTGTTTCCTTTTTTCTTGCTATTAAAAACAATGTAATGAAAAAACCTTGCCCAAACATAGGCCTTTGGTAGACACTGTCAAGCTGACATTAAAAAAAAATGAAAAAAAAGCTTTTTTTCCATTGTGGGGGAACCATAGGTCCCACAGAGCCATTCAGGTGATGCTCATGCCAGGGCATTGCAGGGTGGAGCTATGAGGGGGGCAATTGAGAGAAGGGAGCATGGGGATCCTGCTCACACTGAATCCAAGACCTCCTCCCGCCACCTGACCACTGCCTCTTTCCTGCTATTGCCCTGTCCATGAACTCTTCCACACTTGCTTCATGGCTGGGCACTAGAAGCTTCCACATGGCCACTCAGTGGATTGTGGCTCTCCAGGTCCTACGATCAAGTGCTGGGGTGGTACAGTGAACAAGACTGTGGTTAGAAGGGACCTTGGACATCACCTGCTCCAACACTCATTGCACAGATTCAACTAAGGTACATACAAGGGTCTGTTATACTCTGTCATCTCCCTGGCAGTTTCAGGGCATGGCAGAGAGGATTTCTAAGTTCCATATGTATCACACCACGAACTGGAGGCCTATTCATCTTTACAATAAAAATTCACTTGGGGAAGAGAGAGGGAAGATAGCAGTGCAGTAGGTGGACTCTAAGCTCATCTCATCTCAGGAATACAACTAGATAATTATCAAATTATCATAAAGAGACCAGAAATAGACCTGAAGACTGACAGAACAAGCTCCACAGCTAAAGGGTGAGAAGAAGCCATATCAAAGAAGGTAGGAAGTGGAGAGACATGGTTTAGGGGAGAAAAGGATCATGGGTGCTGTGGAGAGGAGGGAAATGTGGTCACAGAGAAGGGTGATAGAGAGCTTTGAGCACATAGGGGGATTCAAAAGAAGGTTTCCCCAAAAACCATTGGCTTGGAAAATGACGTGGGCCTAATTTCATGAGTTCTTGAAACCAGCAGGGCTTAAACCTTGGAGTTTTAAAGGTCAGCAGTCTTGGATGGGATTGAGCCTGGAGGACAGTGTACTGCTCTTGGACAGAAGGCAGAAGCTGGGGGTGGACAGCAGGGAAACAGCAATCTGAAGAACAGTGGGCACACAGTGGGGAGATTATTTACTCTACTCAGAGAACATCCCTGAGATGCAGCATTCAGAGACGCCTCTCCAGGAACAAAAGTCTTGAATGGCGCTCTATCCCTCCTCTTCCCTTCAGCATAAACACAATGCCACCTGCAAGAGGCAGTACAGAACTGGCACTGGCTGCCTAATGTGCTTACACCAAGCCCCATACTGCTGCACTCTTGTGGGACTGCCCTTTGCAGTCACGCTTGCCTCAGGCATGGCAGGTCTTTCTCCCAGAAAACCAGCGCAAATTCCTGCCCATACCACATGTCCTTGCCAGAAAGTTCTGAAGGACCTCAGTTCTGGTGGAAGAGTTGTCAGATTTCATTTCATAAGCAGACTGGAGCACATCTAGTTAAAACTCACCACATTCAGACCAGAGACCAAACACTGCACACACCTGGGCAAGGGGAGCCTCTGCAGACTGGCCTGAAGGAAGTGCAGACAAAACACAACAGCAGAGTACAAGCAGCACACACCAAAGACATTCCTTGAAGCAACAGGCCCTTGGCATTACATGACCTATTCTTCATAAGGCCATTGCTTTCAGGAGCAGGAGACATAACTGGCTTTTCCAACACACAGAAAAAGGCAGAGACATAGACAGACTGCCAAGACAGAAGATTTTCTCCTAAATGAAAGAACAAGATAAGGCCATGGCCAGTGATCTAAATAAAACAGATATAAGTAACATGACTGATGGAGAATTTATTTATTTATTTTTCAATATATGAAATTTATTGTCAAATTGGTTTCCATACAACACCCACTGCTCATCCCAAAAGGTGCCCTCCTCAATACCCATCACCCACCCTTCCCTCCCTCCCACCCCCCATCAACCCTCAGTTTGTTCTCAGTTTTTAACAGTCTCTTATGCTTTGGCTCTCTCCCACTCTAACCTCTTCTTTTTTCCTTCCCCTCTCCCATGGGTTTCTGTTAAGTTTCTCAGGATCCACATAAGAGTGAAAACATATGGTATCTGTCTTTCTCTGTATGGCTTATTTCACTTAGCATCACACTCTCCAGTTCCATCCACGTTGCTACAAAGGGCCATATTTCGTTCTTTCTCATTGCTCTGTAGTACTCCATTGTGTATATAAACCACAATTTCTTTATCCATTCATCAGTTGATGGACATTTAGGCTCTTTCCACAATTTGGCTATTGTTGAGAGTGCTGCTATAAACATTGGGGTACAAGTGCCCCTATGCATCAGTACTCCTGTATCCCTTGGGTAAATTCCTAGCAGTGCTATTGCTGGGTCATAGGGTAGGTCTATTTTTAATTTTTTGAGGAACCTCCACACTGTTTTCCAGAGTGGCTGCACCAGTTTGCATTCCCACCAACAGTGCAAGAGGGTTCCCGTTTCTCCACATCCTGTCCAGCATCTATAGTCTCCTGATTTGTTCATTTTGGCCACTCTGACTGGCATGAGGTGATATCTCAGTGAGGTTTTGATTTGTATTTCCCTGATGAGGAGAGAAGTTGAGCATCTTTTCATGTGCCTGTTGGCCATCTGGATGTCTTCTTTAGAGAAGTGTCTATTCATGTTTTCTGCCCATTTCTTCACTGGATTATTTGTTTTTCGGGTGTGGAGTTTGGTGAGCTCTTTATAGATTTTGGATACTAGCCCTTTGTCCGATATGTCATTTGCAAATATCTTTTCCCATTCCGTTGGTTGCCTTTTAGTTTTGTTGGTTGTTTCCTTTGCTGTGCAGAAGCTTTTAATCTTCATAAGGTCCCAGTAATTCATTTTTGCTTTTAATTCCCTTGCCTTTGGGGATGTGTCGAGTAAGAGATTGCTATGGCTGAGGTCAGAGAGGTCTTTTCCTGCTTTCTCCTCTAGGGTTTTGATGGTTTCCTGTCTCACATTCAGGTCCTTTATCCATTTTGAGTTTATTTTTGTGAATGGTGTGAGAAAGTGGTCTAGTTTCAACCTTCTGCATGTTGCTGCCAGTTCTCCCAGCACCATTTGTTAAAGGGACTGTCTTTTTTCGATTGGATGTTCTTTGCTGCTTTGTCAAAGATGAGTTGGCCATACGTTTGTGGGTCTAGTTCTGGGGTTTCTATTCTATTCCAATGGCCTATGTGTCTGTTTTGTGCCAATACCATGCTGTCTTGATGATTACAGCTTTATAGTAGAGGCTAAAGTCTGGGATTGTGATGCCTCCTGCTTTGGTCTTCTTCTTCAAAATTCCTTTGGCTATTCAGGGTCTTTTGTGTTTCCATATGAATTTTAGAATTGCTTGTTCTAGTTTCGAGAAGAATGCTGGTGCAATTTTGATTGGGATTGCATTGAATGTGTAGATAGCTTTGGGTAGTATTGACATTTTGACAATATTTATTCTTCCAATCCATGAGCAGGGAATGTCTTTCCATTTCTTTATATCTTCTTCAATTACCTTCATAAGCTTTCTATAGTTTTCAGCATACAGATCTTTTACATCTTTGGTTAGATATATTCCTAGGTATTTTATGCTTCTTGGTGCAATTGTGAATGGGATCAGTTTCTTTATTTGTCTTTCTGTTGCTTCATTGTTAAAGAATGCAACTGATTTCTGTACATTGATTTTGTATCCTGCAACTTTGCTGAATTCATGTATCAGTTCTAGCAGACTTTTGGTGGAGTCTATCGGTTTTTCCATGTATAATATCATGTGACTGATGGAGAATTTAAAGAAACAACCATAAGAATACTCACTGGGCTTGAGAAAAGAAGACATCAGTGAGACCTGTATCACAGAGATAACAGTTAAAAGAATCAATCAAAGATAAAAAGTACAATAAACGAGATTGGAAACAGGCTTGATGCAATGAAAAGCAAGCTGGAAGAAGCAAAGGGATTAATTAGTAACACAGAACAAAATAATGAAAATAATGAAGCTGAACAAAAGAGAGAAAGAAGATGTATGCAACATGAGATAGACTTAGGGAACTCAGTGACTCCATCAAACATAATAACATTTGTATATGAGTCCCAGAAGAAGAAGAGAGAAAAGGGGGAAGAAAATTTATTTGAGGAAATAATAGCTGAAAATTTCCCTAGTCTGGGGAAAGAAACAGTTATCCAGATCTAGGAGGCAGAGAGAACTCTCATCAAAATCAATGAAAGCAGGCCAACACCAAGACATATAATAATTAAATTTGCAAAACATAGTGATAAAGAAAAAATCTTAAAGTGGTAAGAAAAAAGAAGTCCTTAGCTGACAAGGAAAAATCCATAAGGCTAGCTGGAGACATCTTAACAGAAACTTGGTAAGACAGAAGGCAGTGGCATGATATGTTCAAAATGCTGAAGTGGAAAAATCCGCAACCAAGAATACTCTATATAGCATGGCTATCATTCAGATAGAAGCAGAGATAGAGTCTCCCAGAGAAACAAAAACTAAAGGAATCTGTGACCACTAAACTAGCCCTGCAAGAAATATGAAGGGGACTCTTTGAGGGCAAAGGAGAAACCAAAAGTGACAAAGATAAGAAAAGATCAGAGAAATCACCAGAAACAATGACAAAACATGAATAAAGTGATAATAAATACATGCTTACCAATAATTACTTTGTAAATGGACTAAATGCTGAATAAAAATACATAGGGTGTCCGAATGGATAAAAAAAGAAGGCCCATCTATATGCTGTCTACAAGAGACTCATTATAGACCTAAAGACACCTGCAGATTGAAAGTGAGGGGATGGAGAAACATTTATCATGCAAATAGTTGTCAAAAGAAAGCCAGAGTGAGGGAGGGAGGCAAACCATAAGAGACTCTTAAAAACAGAATAAACTGAGTGTTGATGGGGGGTGGGAGGGAGGGAGAAGTGGGTGATGGACATTGAGGAGGGCACCTGTTGGGATGAGCACTGGTTGTTGTATGGAAACCAATTTGACAATAAATTTCATATTAAAAAAACCAAATTATTCCACATTCGTGTAAAAACAGACTGGAAAAAACAGACAAATAAGGGCACTATAACATAATAAAGGATACAATACAAAAAGAAGATCTAACAATTACAAATATTTATGCACCTATAAGGAAGGACCCAAATACATGAAACAATAACAAACATAAAGGAACTAATTGATAACGATGCAAAACTAGTAGGTGGCTTAACATCCCAGTTACATCAATAGATCATCTAAGCAGAAATTCAACAAGAAAACAATGGTTTTCAATGGCACACTGGACCAGGTACTTAACAGTTATATTCAGAACATTCTATTCTAAAACAGTTGAATATACATTCTTTTCAAGGGCACCTGGAACATTCCTCAGAACAGATCACACATTAGGTCACATATCAGGCCTCAATAAATACAAAAAGATTGAAGTCACATCATGTAGCTTTTCTGACCACAACACTATGAAACTAGAAGTCAATCCCAAGAAAAATGCGGAAAAAACATTAAAACATAGAAGTTAAACAATATCCTACTAAATAATGAATCAATCAACCAGGAAATCAAAGAAGAAATAAAAAAATCATGGAAACAAATGCAAATAAAAATACAATGGTCCAAAACATTTAGGATTGAGCAAAAGTGGTGCTAAGAGGGATGTATATAGCAAAACAGGCTGAATTCAAAAAGCAAGAATAGTCTTAAATAAACAGCCTAACCTTTCATCTAAAGAAGCTAGAAAAAGAACAACAAAGCCTAAAGCCAGCAGAAAGATGGAAATAATAAAGATTAGAGCAGAAATAAATGATCTAAAAAACAATAGAACAGATCGATGAGAGCAGGATCTGGTTCACTGAAAAAAATTCATAAAATTGATAAACCTATAGCTAGACTTATCCAAAAAAGGGGAAAGTAATCAAATAAATAAAGTCACAAATGAGGGACAGGAAAGTACAACCAATACCCCAGAAATAGAAACACTATTTGAACAAATTGGACAACTTGGAAGAAATGGATAAATTCCTAGGAACATATAAACCACCAGAACTGAAAGAAGAAATAGAAATCTTGAACAGACCAATAACCAGGAAAAAAACTGAATAAGTAAGTAAAAACCTCCTGACAAACAGAAGTCCAGGAACAGAGAGCTTCACAGATGAAATCTACCAAACATTTAAAGAAGAGTTATACCTATTCTTCTCAAACCATTTCAAAAAAATAGATGAGGAAGGAAATGTTCCACATTCATTCCATGAGGCCAGCATTATCCTGATACCGAAACCATAAAAAGATACTACAAAAGAAGAGAACTACAGGCCAATATCTCCGATGAACATACATGCAAAATTTGTCAACAAAATACTAGCAAACTGAATAGAACAAGAAATTTAAAAATTACTCACTTCAATCAAGTGGCATTTATTAACAGGAAGCAAGGGTGTACAATATTTACAATCAATGTTTTACACCACATTAATAAAAGAAATGATAAGAATTATATGATCATTTCAATAGATGCTGAAAAGCATTTGACAAAGTGCAACATCCATTCATGATAAAAAAAAAAAGTAGGCTTACAGGGAACATTCCTCAATATAATAAAGGCCATCCATGAAAAACTCATAGCTCATATCATACTCAATGGGGAAAAACTGAGAACTATTCCTCTAATTCAGGAACAAGATAGGGATGTCCACTCTCACCACTGTCATTCAACATAGTACCTAAATTACTAGCCACAGCATTCATACAACAAAAAGAAATAAAAGACATACAAATTATCAAGGAAGAAGTCAAACTTCCGCTATTTACAGATAACATGATACTTTATACAGAAAGCCCAGAAGACTCCACCAATAAACTGCTAGAACTGATACATGATTTTAGTAAAGTCTCAGGATACAAACTCAACATATAGAAATCTGATGCATTTCTATACAGCAATAATGAAGCAGCAGAGACATAAATTAAGGAGTCAATCCCACTTACAACTGCACACACACAGAAAAGATACCTAGGAATACACATAACCAAAGAGGCGAAAGACCTGTACTCTGAAAACTAGGAAACACTGACGAATGAAATTGAAGAGGACACAAAGAAATGGCAAGACATTCCATGCTCATGGATTGGAAGAACAAATATTGTTAAATGTCTATGCTACCCAAAGCAATCAACACATTTAATGCAATCTCTATCAAAATACCACCAACATTTTTCACAGAGCAAGAACGAACAAACCCAAAATTTGTGCAGAACCACAAAAGACCCCAAATACCAGAGTAATCTTGAAAAAGACAAACAACCCTGGAGGCATCAAAATTCTGGATTTAAAGTTATATTATAAGGCTGTAGTGATAAAAACATTATGATACTGGTACAAAAAAGACACATAGATCAATGGAAAAGAAGAGGAGACTCATAAATGAAACCACAAATATATGGCCAATTAATCTTTGACAAAGCAGGAATTAAAATTAATGGGCAAATGACAGTTTCTTCAACAAATGGTGCTGGGAATACTGTGGTATGATACTGCAGTATAATATTGCATGCATCATGCAAAAGAATAAAACTGGGTCACTTTCTTACACCATACACAAAAATAAATTCAAAATGGAGGAAAGATCTAAATGTAGACATAAAATCATAAAAATCCTAGAAGAGAACACAGGTAATAACCTCTTTGACATCAGCCATAGCAATTTCTTTCTAGATATATCTCCTGAGGGAAGGGAAATAAAAGCAAAAATAAACTACAGGACTTTATAAAAATAAAAAGCTTCTCCACAGTAAAGGAAAAAACTAAACTAAATAGTACCCTATGGAATGGATTAAGGTATTTGCAAATGATATATCTGATAAAAGATTAGTATCCAAAATATATAAAGATATTATAAAACTCAACACCCCAAAAATGAATAATCCAATTAGAAAATGGGCAGAAAACATGAATGGACATTTTTTTCAAAGAAGAAATACAGATGGCCAACAGATATATGAAAGATGGTCAAATATCACTGATCATCAGGGAAATACAAATCAAAACTACAATGAAATATCACCTCACACATGTCAGAATGGCTAAAATTAACAACATGAGAAACAACTAGTATTGACAATGATGTGGAGAAAGGAGAACCCAGTTGTACAGTTGGTGTGAATGTCAACTCTTGCAGCTACTGTGGAAAATAGTATGGAGGTCCCTCAAAAAGTTAAAAATATAAGTATCCTATGATCCAACAATCACAATACCCCCAAAATACAAAAACACTAATTTACAGGGACACATGTACCATATGTTTATAGCAGCATTATTTACAATGACCAAATTACAGCATCAGCTGAAGTGTCCATCAATTAATGAATGGATAAAGAAGGTGTATATATAATAGAATATTAGCAATAAAAAAGAATGAAATCTTGCCATTTGCAACAACATGGATGGAGCTGTAGAATACTATGCTAAACGAAATAAATCAGTCAAAGGCAAATACCCTATGATTTCACTCATATGTGGAATTTAAGAAACGAAACAAATACACAAAGGGAGAAGAGAGAGAGAGATGCAAATAAAGAAAAAGATTGTTAACTATGGAGAACATGATGGTTATCAGAGGGGAGGTGGGTGGAGGATGGATGAAATAGGGGATGGGGATTAAGGAGTGCAGATGTTGTGATAAGCACAAGGTGCTGTGTGGAAGTGTTGAATCATCATGTTGTACACCTGAAACTACTATTACATTGCATATTAACTAACCAGAATTTAAATAAAAACTTAAATGTTCTTCCTCCAAATTTAAGGTAACATATAGTGTAATAGTGGTTTCAGGAGTAGAACTTAGTGATTCATTACTTACATATAACACATAGTACTCATCATAACAAATGACCTCCTAATACCCATCACCCACTTAGCCCATTCACCACCCACCTCCTTCCACCGACCATCAGTTTGTTCTCTAATGCTAAGAGTCTCTTATAGTTTGCCTCCCCCTTTCTTTTTTTTCCTCTTCCCATATGTTCATCTGTTTTGATACTTGGAGACTGAAGAACATCCTAAATTTGAGACTATTGAGCCACATTTAAAATACCTCAGGCTAATTACTGTTAATTTTTTCTGATGACCTTAAAAGATTTGTCAGTGAGGATGGACTAAATGGCTTATAATTAGAGGACAGCTTAGAGTTTCTGTTCTTAATAAAATTACATTGAGTTTGTTTTTAGAGGTGATAGAGCTTCCTTTTTGAAAATTTAGTATTAAGATTTGGGATATAAACACGTTTTGTTATGTGTATACCATCCTTTCCTTTCCTGAGATTAACTTCTGCAAATCCTTAACCAATTGCAATAATTTGTAGGAAAGAAAATGCCATGAAAACACCTTACGTTTTTTCCTCTTTATTTTCAAAATGCTTTTGGTTGCTTTGGTTAGACATTCTTTGCTGATTTTTTTTTGTACCCAGAACTCATCTGATCATAGCTTTTTCTAAACTTAAAAAAATTTTAAGGCTAGGATCCCATTTTTAATGAACTTAAGTAGCAAAACCACTTTTTTTTTCATTCCTTTAGGTAATAGCTATTGCCAAAGTGAAGGAGCAGATACTATTTAATTTTGTTATATAAAGGAGATATGGTTTGCAGACGAATTGTTTTCTTAATAAAGTTGGCATTACAAGGGATATCAGTGTTCACCTGTGCCATCTCTCCAGTTCTAAAATGGTTCTAATCCACTCTAGAATTTTGAAACATGTAATTTGAATCCTTGATAAAATTTACATTTAATTTTATTTTAAGAAACATTGATGAAAAATTGAAAATGATACAAACAATTGGAAAAATATTTCATGCTCATGGATTAGAAGAATTAATATTGTTAAAATTTCTATACTACCCAAAGCAATTTACAAATTCAATGCAATCTTTATCAAAATACCAATAGCATTTTTCACAGAACTAGAACAAATAATCCTAAAATTTGTATGGAAACACACAAGACCCCAAATGCCAAAAGCAATCTTGAGAAAGAAGAACAAATCTGGAAGTACCCCAATTCCAGATGTCAAGTACTCCAGTATTTAAGATATACTACACAGCTGTAATATTCAAAACAGTATGGTATCGGCACAAAAATAGACATATAGATCACTGGAACTGAATAGAGATGCTAGAAACAAACCCACAATTATATGGTCAATCTATGACAAAGACGGCAAGAATATGCAATGAGGAGAGGACAGTCTTTTCATTAAATGTTGCTGGGAGGGGCACCTGGGTGGCTCAATTGGTTAAGCATCCAACTTGATTTTGGCTCAGGTCATGATCTCATGGTTCATGATATCAAGCCCCATACCAGGCTCTGCACTGACAGCAGAGAATCCTTGCTTGGGATTCTCTCTCTCTCTCTCTCTCTCTCTCTCTCTCTCTCTCTCTCAAAAATAAATAAGTATTAAAAAATAAATGGTGCTGGGAAAACTGGGTAGCTACATGCAAAAGAATGAAACTAGATACTTTCTTACGCCATGAACAAGAGTAAACTCAAAATGGATTAAAGTCCTAAATGTGAGACTTGAAACTATAAAATTCCTAGAAGAGAACACAGGCAGTAATTTTTCTGGCATCAACTATGCCAACATGTTTCTAGGTATGTTTCCTGAGGCAAGGGAAATAAAAGCAAAAATATACTATTGGGACTACATCAAAATAAAAAAGCTTTTGTACAGTGAAGGAAACCATTAACAAAACAAAAAGGCAACCTACTAAATGGGAGAAGATATTTGCAAATGATATATATGATAAAGGGCTAATATCTAAAATATATAAAGAACTTAAACATCTCAATACCAGAAAATTTTTTGAAAAGACAATCCAATTTAAAAATGGGCAGAGGAGGGAGGAGCCAAGATGGTGGAACAGCATGGAAGTTTTTTGTGTGTCTTGTGTCCATGAAATACAGCCAGATCAACATTAAACCCTCCTACACAACTAGAAAACTGATTGGAGGATTGACAAAACAATCTGCACAACCTGAACCATAGAATTCAGCAGGTACATGGTGCAGAGAGGTGAATTTGGGTAGTGAGAAGCTGCAGAGGGTAGGGAACAGCTTTTGCGGACAGAGAGGACAGAGATGGGAGGGTGGGAGGATACGGGAAAAGCACCCCTCCCCAAAAGCAGCTGGAGAGAAAGTGGACAATTGGAAATAGCTGCAGGGACTAAACTAAAAAGGGACAAAGGAGAAAGGAGAGGGTTTAAATTCCATTAAGACCATAAACAAGGGGAGTGCAAAGGCTGCAACTCTGCAGCTCAATACCTGGTGAAGCTCTGGTGGGAAAGGCAAATCCCCAGGAACAGGGTAGGGTCTGGGAGGTTCTCAGGCCACACGGGGAAAAGCGGTTCCACTGCTGGAAGGACATTGGTAGAGACTGTTGAAGCCACCTGGTACCAGCAGACCCCAGAAAACAGCCACATTTGCTGGTGCTGGAACAAGGTCATTAAGGGTGAAGCCTGGTGCCAGATGTGTGTTGTGATTTTCCATAATCCCTGAAACACTGCTGCTACACTGTCTTGCAAACTTTTTCTGGGGCGGGCTGGCACCTGGCCATAGTCTTGGGGCACCGGCAGCAGCAGTGTCCAGCAAGCATTCCTGGGTGGAGCCGACGTTCAGCCATTGCTCGGTGAGACCCTCCTGCAGAGGGGCAGAACGGGTCAAAGCCACACTCCTTTAGAAGTAAGGGGCCGGGGAAAACAGCCACATCTGACACAAAACTCATACTGCCTGGGGCCTGGTCATGGAGAGTGAAAAAGTGGGGAATGGACAAAAGCTGAAGACAGGACGGGTGCATGATTGCTGATCTGGGAGAACAGACTGGGTAGCTGGGTGGCACCATTTTCACTGCTCCTGCGCATGTGCATACGCACCTATGAGCAACACAACAATCCACCCCAGTAGGCTAGCAGTGCCATCTAGTGGAGAGTGGAGGTGTTACACTGAGCGCCGCCCAACTGGGACAACTTCGCTCTTCAAGAACACAAGTCTCATCGGCCGCTTAGTTTATGGACTATAAAGTGCTACATAGACTGACTTCTAGCGGTAAACAAAGTAATTTCAATCCTACTTCAATCTGTTAGCAGGTTCATCTATTCAATTTTATTTCTTTTCTTTTTTCTTTTTCTCTTTTACACTTCTTTTTCTTGAATACAGAAGGAGAAAAAATTCATTTTTACTTTCAATTTCTATTAAAAATATTTTTATTTAAAATATTACTGTATTTTTTGCTTTTATGTAAATTTTTCCAAATTCTATTTTACTTCCATCATTTTATTTTAGTCTACTACAGTATATTCACTTTTTCAGATTTTCAAACGATTTCCTTTTTTAAAATCTTTTTTCTCTTTTTCATTTCTTTTCTCTTTTCTTGAATACAGAAAAAAATTCATATTTATTTTTAATTTTTATTAAAAATATTTTTCTTTAGTTTTTTCTACTATATTCTTTACTTTTATGTGTATTTTTTCAAATTCTATTTTACCCCCATCATCTCATTTTAGTCTACTTCAGTGTATTCATTTTTTCAAATTCTCAAATGATTTCCTTCCCCCTCCTTTTTCTTTCTGTAATCTGTCAAACGACTTTCAACACCCATACCAAAACACACTTAGGGTCTAGCATCATCTATTCGATTTCTGTTTGTGTGTGTTTTTTTAATTTTAATATATTTTTGATTTGAAGTTTTTTTATTTCAATTTTTCTACTCCATTAATTCCTTTTCTCCCTTCAAAATGACAAAACTTAAGAATTCACCCCAAAAGAAAGAGCATGAAGAAACGACAGCCAGGGATTCAACCAAAACAGATACAAGCAAGATGTCTGAACCAGAATTTAGAATCACGATAATAAGAATACTAGCTGGAGTCGAAAATACATTACAGAGATAAAAGAACTAAAAAATGGCCAGAATGAAATTAAAAATGCTATAACTGAGCTGCAATCACGGATGGATGTAGCAACGGAAAGGATGGATGAGGCAGAACAGAGATTCAGCGATATGCAGGACCAACTTATAGAGAATAATGAAGCAGAAAAAAGAGGGAGATTAAGGCAAAAGAGTACGATTTAAGAATTAGAGACATCAGTGACTCATTAAAAAGGAACAACATCAGAATCATAGGGGTCCCAGAGGAGGAAGAGAGAGAAATAGGGGTAGAAGGGTTATATGAGCAAATCATAGCAGAAAACTTTCCTAACCTGGGGAAAGACACACACATCAAAATCCAGGAAGCACAGAGGACCCCCAATATATTCAACAAAAACCGACCATCAACAAGGCATATCATAGTCAAATTCACAAAATACCCAGGCAAAGAAAGAATCATGAAAACAGCAAGGGAAAAGAAGAACCTAACCTACAAGGGAAGACAGATCAGGTTTGCAGCAGACCTATCCACAGAAACTTGGCAGGCCAGAAAGGAGTGGTGGTGTATATTCAGTGTGCTGAATCAGAAAAACATGCAGCCAAGAATTCTTTATCCAGCAAGGCTGTCATTCAAAATAGAAGGAGAGATAAAAAGTTTCCCAGACAAGCAAAAATTAAAGGAGTTTGGTGACCACTAAACCAGCCCTGGAAGAAATTTTAAGGGGGACTCTCTGAGGGGAGAAAAGGTAAAAATATAAATACATAAATAAATAATAAATAAATAAATAAATACCAAAAGCCAAAAAGATTAGAAAGGACCAGAGAACACCACCAGAAATTCCAACTCTACAAGCATCATAATGGTAATAAATTCATACCTTTCAGTCCTTGCTCTAAATGTCAATGGACTCAATGCTCCAATCAGAAGACATAGGGTAACAGAATGGATAAGAAAACAAGATCCATCTATATTCTGTTTACAAGAGACCCACTTTAGACCTAAAGGCACCTTCTGATTGAAAATAAGGGCATGGAGAACCACCTATCATGCTAATGGTCAACAAAAGACAGCCAGAGTAGCCATACTTACATCAGACAATTTAGACTTTAAAATAAAGACTGTATCAAGAGATGCAGAAGGGCATTATATCATAATCAAGGGGTCTATAGACCAAGAAGACCTAACAATTGTAAACATTTATGCGACAAATGTGGCAGCACCCAAATATATAAATCAATTAATCACAAACATAAAGAAACTCATTGATAGTAATACCATAACAGTTGGAGTCTTCAACACCCCGCTCACAGCAATGGGCAGATCATTGAATCAAAACATCAACGAGGAAACAACGGCTTTGAATGACACACTGGACCAGATGGACTTAACAGATATATTCAGAACATTTCATCCTAAAGCAGCAGAATATACATTCTTCTCCAGTGCACATGGAACGTTCTCCAGAATGGGCGATGTACTGGGACACAAATCAGCCCTAAGTAAGTACAAAAAGATCGAGATCATACCGTGCATATGTTCAGACCACAATGCTATGAAACTCGAAATCAACACAAGAAAAAATTTGGAAAGGTAACAAATACTTGGGGACTGAAGAACATCCTACTAAAGAATGAATGGGCTAACCAAGCAGTTATCGAGGAAATTAAAAAGTATATGGAAGTCAATGAAAATGATAACACCACAACCCAAAACCTCGGCAGCAAACACGGTCATAAGAGGAAAGTATATAGCAATCCAGGCCTTCCTAAAGAAGTAAGAAAGATCTCAGATACACATCCTAACCTTACGCCTTAAGGAGCTGGAAAAAGAACAGCAAATAAAACCCCAAACCAGCAGAAGACAGGAAATAATGAAGATTAGAGTAGAAATTAATGCTATTGAATCCCCCAAAAAACACAAAACAAAACAAGGAAACAAAAAAAACAGTAGAACAGATCAATGAAACCAGAAGCTGGTTCTTTGAAAGAATTAACAAAATTGATAAACCACTAGCCAGTTTGATCAAGAAGAAAAAGGAAAGGACACAAATAAATAAAATAAATAATGAAAGAGGAGAGATCAAAAGCAACACAGCAGAAAAAAAAACAATAATGAGAGAATATTATGAGCAATTATATGCCAATATAATGGGTAATCTGGAAGAAATGGACAAATTCCTAGAAACATATACACTACCAACAGTGAACAGGAAGAATAGAAAATTTGAACAAACCCATAACCAGTAAGGAAATCAAATTATTAATCAAAACTCTGCCAAAAAACAAGAGTTCAGGTGGCTTTCCAAGGGGAGTTCTACCAAACCTTTAAGGAAGAGTTAACACCTATTCTCTTGAAGCTGTTCCAAAAAATAGAAATGGACGAAAAACTTCCAAACTCTTTCTATGAAGGCAGCATTACCTTTACCCCAAAACTAGACAGAGACCCCACTAAAAAGGAGAACTATAGAGAACTATATATGGAGAACTATAGCTCATCATAGACCATGATGAACATGGATGCAAAAATCCTCAACAATATACTAGCCAACCGGCTCCAACAATACATTAAAAATTATTCACCATGACTAAGTGGGATTTATACCTGGGATGCAGGGCTGGTTCAATAACCACAAAACAATTAACTTGATGCATCACATCAATAAAAGAAAGGACAAGAACCATATGATCCTCTCAATAGTTGCAGAGAAAGCATTTGACAAAATACAGCCTCCTTTCTTATTTTTTTCCCTACATTCCACATATGAATAGTCATACGATATTTGTCTTTCTCTGACTTATTTCACTTAGCAGAATACACTAGCTCCATCCACATTGTTGGAAAATGCAAGATTTCATTATTTTTTATGTCTGAGTAATATTTACACACACACACACACACACACGCACACACACCACATCTTCTTTATCCATTCATCAGTCAATGTACACTTGAGCTCTTTCCATAATTTGGCTATTATTGATAATGCTGCTATCAACATTGGGGTGCATGTTCTCCCTCAAATCTGTATTTTTTGTGTCCTTTGGGTAAATAGTAGTGCAATTGCTGGATCACAGGGTAGTTCTGTTTTTAACTTTTTAAGAAAACTCCATGCTGCTTTCCACAGTGGCCACACCAATTTGCATTCCCAGCAACAGTGTAAGAGGATTCCCCTTTCTCAACATCCTTTTCAACATCTGTTGTTTCCCGTGTTGTTAATTTTAGCCATTCTGATAGGTGTGAGGTGGTATCTCATCGTGGTTTTGACTTGTATTTCCCTGATGATGAGTGATGTTGAGCATCTTTACATGTGTCTCGTAGCCGTCTGTATGTCTTCCTTGGAAAAGTGTTCATGTCTTCTGCCCATTTCTTAACTGGATTATTTATTTTTTAGGTGTTCCGTTTTATAAGTTCTTTATAGATTTTGGACACTAGCCTTTTATTAGATATGTCATTTGAAAATACCTTCTCTCATTCTGTAGGTTGCCTGTTAGTTTTGTTGATTGTTTCCTTCACCTCAGAAGGTTTTTATGTTGATGAGGTGCCAATAGTTCATTTTTGCTTTTGTTTCCCTTGCTTCTGGCAACTTGTCTAGTAAGAAGTTGCCATGGCCAAGGTCAATAAGGTGGCTGCCTGTGTTGTTCTTTAGGATTTTAAGGATTTTGGTCTTACATTTAGGTCATTTATCCATTTTGAATTCATTTTTGTGTATGGTTTAAGAAAATGTTTCAGTTTCATTCTTCATATTGATTCCACTTTTCCCAACATCATCTGTTGAAGAGGCTTTTTCCCATTGGATATTCTTTCCTGCTTTGACCAAGACTAGTGACCATACAGTTGTGGGTCCATTTCTGGGTTTTCTAATCTTTTCCGTTGGTCTATGCGTCTATTTTTATGCCAGTACCATACTGTCTTGATCACTACAACTTTGTAATGTAACTTTACGTATGGAATTGTGGTGCCTCCAGCTTTGCTTTTCTTTTTTAAGATTGCTTTGGCTATTCCGAGTCTTTAATGGTTCCATAGCAATTTTTGGATTGTTTGTTCAAGCTCTGTGAAGAATTGTGTTATTTTGATAGGGATTTCATTAAATGTGTAGACTGCTTTGGTGTTATTTTGATAGGAATTTCGTTAAATGTGTAGATTGCTTTTCTATTTTTTCCTGTTTTAGTTTTGACATTTTAACAATGTTTCTTCTTCCAATCCAAGAGCATGGAATTTTTACCATTTTTCGTGTCCTCTTCAACTTGTTTCATAAGTGTTCTACAGTTTTCAGAGTATAGTTTTTTATTTCTTTGGTAAGGCTTAGTCCTAGGTATCTTATGGTTTTTCGTGCAATTGTAAATGGGATAAATTCCTTGATATCTCTTTCTGCTGCTTCATTTTTGATGTACAGAAATGCACCAGATTTCAGTACATTGATTTCATATCCTGCAACTTTGCTGAATTCATGCATTAGTTCTATCAATTTTTGTTGGAGTATTTCAGGTTTTCTAAAGTACCATGTCATCTGCAAATAGTGAAATTTGGACTTCTTCCTTGCTTATTTAGATGTCTTTTATTTATATTTGTTGTCTGATCAGTGAGGCTAAGACTTCTAGTACTATGTTAAATAGTAATGATGAGAAAGGAAATCCCTGTAACTTTCTTAACCATAGAGGTAAATCTAAAAATTTCCCCCATTGAGCATGATTATAGTTGTGGGATTTAGTATATGGCCTTTATGATATTGAAGCATGTTTCCTCTATCTCTACTTTGTTGAGGGTTTCTATCAAGAATGGATGCTATATTTTGTCAAGTGGTTTTTCTGCATCTGTTGAGAGGATCATATATTTCTTATCCTTTATTTTATTAGTGTGGTGTACCATGTTGATTGATATGTGAATGTTGAACCACCCCTGCAGCCCAGGAATAAATCCCACTTGATTGTGGTGAAACTTCTTTTAATGTACTGTTGGATTCGATTTGCTAGTATACTGTTGAGCATATTTTTGTATCTATGTTTATCAGGGTTACTGGCCTGTAATTCTCTGTCTAGTGGGGCCTTTGGTTTTGGAATGAAGGTAATACTGGCCTCGTTGAATGAATTTGGAAGTTTTCCTTCCATTTCTATTTTTTTGTAATAGTTTGAGAAGAATAAGTATTAACTCTTCTTTAAAATTCCCCTGTGAAACCATCTGGCCCTTGACTTGGTTTTCTTGGGAGATTTTTTTTTCCCCAAAACAGACATTGATTAGTTAGGGAGGCAAAATTAAGTTTACCTGTATAAATAAAATAAGGGAAAGAATCCCAGCTATCTAGTTGGTGGTTAAGTTGATGTTGGAAGATTTTGTGAAGATGGAAACCACCATCTGAAACATTGACAATGATCTCAATGACTCACTTGTTGACTCATAAAGACATTGTTCATCATGAATAACACATTTCTGTCTATAAGCTGTGCATATTCTCCATACACTTTAGTAAGATAGGACTTAAGTGGGATGGAGCAAACTGTGGTCTTCCTTAGACCCTGAGTATCAAACAAAGTCACTCTTGAACCAACATAGCAAATACTTCATATTTTGGCATTATGTCTCCTCAAAACATGATCACCATCAACCTCAATTGAGTCTGATCAGACAATGAGCCACATCCCAGGTGAGAAGCTGCATCTCTGAAGAAACACCTCAATATCACATGGTATGTTATTAGATTTTAAATGGGTTCATGTGATTTTTAGACTTCATCATTCCCCATGTATCTGAACTGGAATGGAGGTCATCAATAAAGACGTGGCAGCTACTTCATAGATAAAATTCAACCCCATTAGGCAGTACTGTGTGGATCCCACAGGTCTTGGCATCAGATTGAACTGTAACTAGCATGCCTGGCCTCGTCTTGATCCTCCAGATGAACTGGAGAAAGTGCATAAGGAAGAGGTGGCTCTCCTTTCCTGTGGGGTTTCTACATCAAAAGTTCTTATATATGATATTCTGTGAATCTGTACTCTCTGATCCTATTATCCCCTCATGTGAGTAGGACAGGAAAAAAGAAACTGCAAAACAGTCAGAAAACAACTAATCATGGTAAAAGTGTGTCTTCACATATCAATAACCATTTTCAATGTAAATGGATATCAAAAGACATAGAGTGGCTGAATAGATAGGAAAAAACAACAATGTTGGGAGATTTTTGATTGCTGATTCAATTTCTTTGCCAGTTATGAATCTGTTCAAATTTTCTATTTTTTCCTGTTTTAGTTTTGGTAATTTGTTTCTAGGAATTTGTCCATTTTTTCCAGACTGCCCAGTTTGTTGGCATATAATTTTTCCTAGCATTCTTTTATAATTGCTAGAATTTCTGGGGTGGGTTGTGATCTCCCCTCTATCATTCATGATTTTATTTACTTGGGTCCTTTCTCTTTTCTTTTCAAGAAGCCTGGCTAGGAGTGTGTCAATTTTATTAATTCTTTCAAAAAACCAGCTCTTAGTTTCATTCATTTGTTCTATTGCGTTTTTTCTATATCATTTATTTATGCTCTAATCTATATTATTTCACTTCTGCTGGCTTTAGATTTTATTTGCTGTCCCTTTTCTAGCTCCTTTAGGTGTAAGGTTAGGTTGTGTATTTGATGTTTTTCTTGCTTCTTGTGGGAGACCTGTATTATGATATACTTCCCTCTTAGGACGATCTTTGCTGTATCCCAAAGGTTTTGGACTGTCATGTTTTCATTTTAATTTGTTTTCATGTATTTTTAAATATCTATTAATTCTTTAGTAGGTTGTTCTTTAACCTACATGTATTTGTGGTCTTTCCAATTTTTTTTCTTGTTGACTTCAACAAGTTTCATAGTGTTATGGTCTGAAATATGCACGATATTATCTTAATCATTTTGTATTTGTTGAGGACTGATTTGTGACCAAGTATATGATCTAGCCTGGAGAATGTTCCATTGGCACTTGAGAGGAATGTGCATTCTGCTTCTTTAGGATGAAAAGTTCTGAATATATCTGTTAAGTCAATCTGGTTCAGTGTGTCATTGAAAGCCAATGTTTCCTCTTGATTTTCTGCTTTGATGATCTGTCTATGGCTGTAAGTGGGGTGTTAAAGTCCTCTACTGTTATTCTGTTATTATCAATGAGTTTCTTTATGTTTGTTATTAATTGATTCATACATTTGGGTCCTTCCAATTTGGGGGCATAAATGCCTAAAATTGTTAGATCTTCTTGATCTAACCCTTAATTATAATATAGTGCTTTTCTTCATGTCTTATTACAGTCTTTGGTTTAAAATCTAGTTTGTCTGATATAAGTATGGCTACTCTGGCTTTCTTTTGGTGTCCATTAGCATGATAGATGGTTCTCCATCCCCTCACTTTCAATCTGCAGATGCCTTTAGGTATCAAATAGTCTCTTTAAGGCAGCATATAAATGGGTTTTTTTTTATTCATTCTGATACCCTATGTCTTTTGATTGGAGCATTTAGTCTACTTACATTCAAAGTGATTATTGATAGCTATGAACTTAGTGCCCTTGTGTTACCTGTAAAGTTGGTGTTTCTGGTGATGTTTTCTGTTTCTTTTTAGTCTTTATTTGCTTTTGGTAATTTTCCTCCTCTCAGAGTCCCCTTTAATATTTCTTGCAGGGCTGGCTTATTGGTCATGACCTCTTTTAGTTTTTATTTGTCTGAGAAATTCTTTTTTTTTTAAATTTTTTTTAATGTTCATTTATTTTTGACAGAAACAGAGACAGAATGTGAGTGGGTTAGGGGCAGAGAGAGAGGGAGACACAGAAGCAGAAGCAGGCTCCAGGCTCTGAGCTGTCAGCACAGAGCCCGACACGGGGCTCAAACTCACGAGCTGTGAGATCATGACCTGAGCCGAAGTCAGACGCTCAACTGACTGAGCCACCCAGGCACCCCTGTCTGAGAAATTCTTTATCTCTCCTTCTATTCTGAATGACAGCCTTGCTGGATAAAGTATTCTTGGCTGAATATTTTTCCCTTTCAGCACATTGAATATGTCATGGCACTGCCTTTGGCCTACCAAATTTCTGTGGACAGATCTGCTTTGATCCATATCTCCCTTACCTTGTAGGTTAAGGGCTTTCTTTCTCTTACTGCTTTCAGGATTCTTTCTTTGTATTTTGTGAATTTGACTATGATGTGTCTTGGTGATGGCTGACTTTTGTTATGTTTAATAGATTCTTGAATTTTGATGTCTGTTTCCTTCCACAGATTAGGAAAGTTTTGAGTTATAATTTGTTCAAATAAACCTTCTGCTCCCTTTTCCCTCTCTTCTTCTGGGACTCCTATGATATGAATGCTATAATGCTTTAAGAAGTCACTGAATTTCTAAGTCTACATTCGTGATCTAAGAACTTCCTTTCCCTCTTTTTTTTCAGTGTCATTATTTTCCATAATTTTATCTTCTCTATCACTGATTCATTCCTCTGCTCTGTCCTTGCTCATTGTCATTGCATCTATTTGGTTTTAAATCTTGGTTTTAGCATTTTTTATTTCAGCCTGACTAGTTTTTAGTTCTTTCATCTCTCTATGGTAAGAGATTCTCTAGTGTGTTCTATGCTTTTCTCAAGCCCAGCTAATATCCTTATGATTAGTGTTTTAAGTCCTGGTTTTGACATCTTACTTGTGTCTGTATTGATTAAAAACCTGGCTATGACCTCTTTCTGTTCCTTCTTTTGGAGTTAATTCCTCTGTCTTGTCATTCTGTCTGGGTCACTGCTTGTGTGTGTGTGTGTGTGTGTGTGTGTGTGACTGTTAGGAAATCCTCTTGCATTCCTGCTCCTGAGAGTAATGGCCATATTAATAAGAGTTAAAAAAAAAAAGAAGCTGTATCCTATTTCCACTAGAGGTGAAGCTTTGTAGCACTCTATGATCAGTAGATTTTGTGTACACGAGGTGTTTGTGCTGTTCTTCTGGTGGTGGGGCCTGCTGCACTGATTCTTAGGCAGACTTGCCCTAGTGGAGATGCAGGGTGCAGGGGGTGGAGCTCGGTTTAAGAAGCTCTGGCCTCCACTGGATAGTGCTGTTTTGCTTACTGAACTTGGTCAGGGCTGATGGGAGATAAGGGGGGGATGGTATCACCCTGCTCTCTCATCCCCAGAGCAGGGGGTTTGCACCGTCCACTCTTCATGAAGCCCATACAGAAGAGCAAACAATCACCTCTCTCTTGTTCTGGCTTCTGCCAGATCCCTGGCTTCACCCTGCTTGCATCTGAGCTGTCTGCCTGCCAGGTGGTACAGTACTCTGATGTTTTATCTCAGGCATGTCACTGGGGTTCAATACTTAGAGATCTGTATGGCTAGACCACCACTGATCTGAGTGAGGGTCTTGCTCAACTGTGGCTGGTGTCAGTTTGTTCCAGAAATCAGATGTTCAATCATACAGTAGTTTGGAATTTAGAGTAAAGTGAAGCAAAAAGTTGGTACCAAGGTTTGCTGCCCTTGGCTGGTGTCTTTTTTCCTATGTAAGGCAAAAGGGAATACTGGCGCTGCCAGTACTTTTGTCCCTGGAGAGGCTGTGCCACCAATCCCAAATGCACTCCGAGCAGGGAAACTGTTTCTCCCTGTGTAACCCAGGGGAATCCTCAAACCATGCTGCCTGCTCCTGGGTCTCTGCCTTCCTTCCCCATTGGAGCACCCCAAAGCCCATCAGGCATGACACTGGTGATGGCATGGACCTCCAAAACTTGAGACTACACTCCACTACTTATAAAAAACCTTGCAGTAAATAGTTTTGGGGAAGAGACTTTCTTGTGCAATCCCCTGTATGGTCTTTCACTCTTTCAATCTCTCTCGCTCTCCATGATCAGGGCTCCCTCCCCTTCACAGCACCGGCAGTTCTTTTCTCCTCCAAATCAACTCTCTGCAGTTCCTACCTTGCACAATGTGGCTGTTTTTCTAACTCTAGTTGTGCAGTTTTGCTCTCTCAGTTCTCAGGTCAATTTCTTGGGTGCTCAAAATGATTTGATATTTAGCTGTTCAAGGGACAAGGCAATTATAGGGTCCCCTTAGTCCTCTGCCATCGTAACTCCTACCCCCTCAAAAATTTTTTATCTTAGTTTACATTCTTATCACCTCTTCCTCCAGAGCCTAGCCTTTGTGAAGTGTTATTGGAACTTTTGATCTTAGACAATACTTTAAAATTGTTTATGTGTTATCTTTTGCTATCTTTTTGTTTCTTTGATTTTATACAGGGAAGATTCCATGTCTATCTAAGTTATAAGGGACATATGCTAACTCCTGTCCTAGAGTATGGAATGGATTATGGAACTTTGGGTTGCAAATAAATCAGGAGAAAAAAAACCTTAATTTTTACCTTCTCATTGTGCACTTCAAAGGTAATAAATATTTGCAATTTGGTCCTCTTGAATATTGAAAACTAAATTCTTATACTTAGTAGTATTTTAAAGGTATTTAGTTTTTATTCCAATGATTGAGATTTTAAATTGTTCCAGCTCATACTACCCGTTAACAACTGGTTTAATCATAAAATTGAGAATAGGTGACTCCCATGCCCGTATCCCAATGTTCCACACGAGTTATGAATAGTTTTTTTAAGATGAGTAGAAAACGAGGGATCAAGAGGTTAAATGACTAAGTCAAAGACAATCACTGGATTGGTAGACTATGGACTATGCTATAGATTTTATAAGAATCTTAGAGAACAAACACCTGAAGCTAACACAGTATCATATGTTAATTGTACTGCAATTTAAAAAAAGAAAAAAAATCTTAAAGAACATAGAGATCTTCTAGTTTAACTTCCTCATTTTATAGAGAAATAACTGAGGCACAGAGAGTATGTGACTTGATTAGGGTTACCTAGCAAAATTATGACAGCAATGCAACCAGAATCCAGGCTTCCTTATTCCCCATCAAAATCTCTTTTCTTTGGAACAGTGGTTCCAAAATTCCAGTGTGCATCAAAATCACTTTGGGAGGTTATTAGAATGCATATTCCTAAGCTCTACATCAAAGATTCTGAATGAGAAGTTTCAGATGGAGTGCAAGAATCTAGCAACTCCCTCCAAGTGATTCCGAGACAGATGAATCATGGAAAACAGGACCTTAGGGGTCATTTGGTTGTTCAACCTACCATATTGGAGAGTAAGTTCTCCAACATCCCTGGCAGGAAATTTCCACATCTCTGCCACATCTTTCATCCTCCAGTGAGTATTACTGAATTATGGATGGGACCCATGATTCTCAATTTTATGTTTCTCCCTATATATATAATGTTCCTAAGCTATGGTTCCAAATTTGTGGAAGTCCATTCCTTTTCTGCCTTAAAGATGAGAAAATATTTCTTTATAATTAATTAATTAAATGTGATGCTCTTAGTGAGATTCTATGTTACTAGAATAATAAAAGAGCTTGTGAACAATATACCTGAACTGCCAATACTCATTGACATTGGAATGAAACAGGAAAACATCTTTTTTAAGCACACAGGCACTGTAGAGTCTTTTGCTTATCTGGTAGTGATCGCAGTCATGTGGCATCAGAAACTGCTGGAGCTGTGAGTACCACATGAAAGCCAAACACCTTTCAAGTGTTTTTTCCTTCTACAATGTGCAAAAGTTTTCAGGAGAAGCAGAAATCAGCCATAAGGAACACGACCAACTAACTGCCAAAGAAAAATCCACTTAGCATGAAGTTTTTCTGAATTTAGTCACTGTGTTCCAATGTCAACATCTCATTATGGAAATAGCTCCTGAAATGAGAAAGCCACTTGAATTTTTTTCCTGAAATAATGATTCATAAATACCTTGATAAAAATTAAGGAATCAGAAACCACATGGTGGAAGTAGCATGAAGTTGTTATTAACAACATCTTTTGCCAGAAGGATGCCTTTTCTAGCTGTTGTTCCTGGGGAATAATGGAAAATGAGTGTGTGTGTGTGTGTGTGTGTGTGTGTGTGCATGCGTGCACATGTCTGTATGTATGCACACACATAAACTTTCTTGAGTAAATAAGAATAAATACACCAGATAAACTTCTCCAAGATTTTATTTTATTTAAAAAAATTAATGGTTATTTATTTTTGGGAGAGAGAGAGAGGGAGGGAGGGAGGGAGAGACAGAGAGAATGAGTGGGGGATGGGCAGAGAGAGAGGGAGACACAGAATCCGAAGCAGGCTCCAGGCTCTGAGCTGTCTGCACAGAGCCTGACGTGGGGCTCAAACTCATGAACCATGAGATCATGACCTGAACTGTAGTCGGACACTCAACCGACTGAGCCACCTAGGTGCCCTGCAGACAAACTGCTCTAAAGGCAGCAAGATAAGCATCAAAATGGGGAAAAGAGGAAAATAATGAAGCTTTTCCATATATATGTAAACGATATGTTTATATTTAAATATACATATATACAAATGTAAATAAGTAAATGCTATGGCTGTTATTGTGGCCAATTATACAACATACCTTCTTTCTTTAAAAGCTATTACTGAAAACTATGTTTAGTTCAAAAAGATACAGTTTTCTATAATATCTTTTGTATCAATTGATGACTAAAAGCATTTGAGTTAGTAAAGTTGGGTAATGGGGAGAAGGGTAAAACTTTCAACCACATACCATGATTCTCACAGGAGTAGCAGCTATACCTTTACCAATTGAAAGAGTCCTCATTAAAATCCCCATTTTGGCCCCAAATAGAAACCCCCCGATTATTATCAGGGGGAAATTTGTCAGCCAGTCACCTCTCTCTTTGATTAGGAGACACCTATCAATGAGGTTTTGACTCTAATATTTGAGTTTACTGCCTTACTTTACTTTCACTGCCTTAAAAGCTCTAACAAAGAGCTGAAACTTCTCTCTCAGCTATTTGAAGGAGTACTTGAAGAGAATGGGGTTAGAGGCCCATAGGTTGTAGCCAAAGAGCTAAGAATAATTCATGAGAACCCAAGAACTATCCAAGAGTTGTTTCCATTATTTAGCTATGCCTCACCCCAGGAGAATAAGATTTTCTCAACAGTTATTTTCTTTTAAAAAAAAATTTTTAACGTTTATTTATTTTTGAGACAGAGAGAGACAGAGCATGAATGGGGGAGGGACAGAGAGAGAGGGAGACACAGAATCGGAAGCAGGCTCCAGGCTCTGAGCCATCAGCCCAGAGCCCGACGCAGGGCTCGAACTCACGGACCGCGAGATCGTGACCTGAGCTGAAGTTGGACGCTTAACCGACTGAGCCACCCAGGCGCCCCTCAACAGTTATTTTCAAGGTTTAGCCAGCTACTCCTTAGGAGTCTCTCTGATAGTAGGATCAAATTCTAGTGCCAACATATGGAATCATATTTTAAAAGAACATGATTATCTTTATTGATATCAATTTCAAATATATCTTTAGTCTATAACAATTCTGGGAGGTAATGAGTTTCATAAGTTTGCCAACCCCTGTGCAAGGCAGGGCTTCCTTTAATTGTCTTAAACTCAGTATTATTTTTTAAGTTTCAGAGAGCTTTCTAGTCTTGTATATTGGAATTGGGTAAACAACACAAAGCTAACAATTTATATAGTCTACATGTGTTTATAAACTTTGAGTATGGGTCAAAGCCTCAGTCCCTCAAAGGTAAGTGGTCTGGGAAAACAGCAGCATCTGAGATAAAGCTTAGGAGGAAGGTTCTGCCTGGGGCTTGGTCACATACAGTGTAAAAGCAGGGAGTGGATAGAAGCTGAAGACAAAGGACAGGTGCTCAATTGCTGATCAGGGAGAATAGAGTTCTCATACTAGAGACTGGGTAGCTAGGTGATGACATTTTCACCCTACTGGGCATGCGCATATGCATCTACAAGTGCCACAACAATCCACCCCAGTAACCTAAGCAGGTCCATATAGTGGAGAATGGAGCCATTACACTAAGCACTGCCCAACTGGCCTAACCTCTCTCTTCAGGAGCACAAGTCTCTCCACCTGCTTTGGTTATGGACTATAAAGCACTTCACAGTTTGACTTCTAGAGGAAAACGAACTAATTTCAACCGTATTTCAGTCTGCTTGTGGTCCATCTATTAAATTTTCTTTTTTTCATTTCTTTTCTTTTTTTGAAAACAGAACAGAAAAAAATTATTGTTATTTTCCATTTTTATTAAGCCGTTTTCTTTAATTTTTTTCTACTATATTTTTTATTTTTGTGTAAATTTTTTCAAATTCTATTTTACTTCCATCATTTCATTTTATTCTATTTCAGTGTATTCATTTTTTCAATTTTTTAAGTGATTTCCTTTTTTTTCTTTCTTTCCCCTTTTTTCTCTAATTTATCAGCCCCTCTCAACACCCAGACCAAAACAAACCTAGGATCTAGCATCATTTATATGATATTGTGTGTGTGTGTGTTGTTTTTAATTTTTTAATTTTAATTTTTTTACCTCATTAATTCCTCTTCTCCCTTCAAAATAACAAAATGAAGGAATTCACCCCAAAAGAAAGAGCATGAAGAAACAACAGCCAGGGACTTAATCAACACAGATACAAGCAAGATGTCTGAACCAAAATTTAGAATCATGATAATAAGAATACTATCTGGAGTCAAAAATAGATTAGAATCCATTTCTGCAGAAATACAAGAAGTAAAAGCTAGTCAGGATGAAATAAAAAATGTTATAACTGAGCTGCAATCTTGAATGGATGCCATGGTGGCAAGGATGGAATAGGCAGAGCAGTGAATCAGCAATATAGAGGACAAACTTATGGAGAACAATGAGGCAGATAAAAAGATTGACACTAAGGCAAAAGACCACGATTTAAGAATTAGAGAAATCAGTGACTCATTAAAAAGGAATAACATCAGAATCATAGGGGTCCCAGAAGAGGAAGAGAGAGAAATAGGGGAAGAAGGGTTATATGAGCAACTCATAGCGGAAAAGTTGCCTAACCTGGGGAAAGACACAGACATCCAAATCCAGGAGCACAGAGGTCTCCAGCAGATTCAACAAAAACTGACCATCAACAACACATATCATAGTCAAATTCACAAAACACTCAGACAAGGAAAGAATCATGAAAGCAGCAAAGGAAAAAAAAAGGCCTTAACTTATAAGGGAAGACAGATCAGGTTTGCAGCAGATCTATCCACAGAAACTTGGCAGGCCAGAAATGAGTAATAGGATAGATTCAATGTGCTGAATCAGAAAAATATGAAGCCACAAGTTCTTTCTCCGGCAAGGCTGTCATTCAAAATAGAAGGAGAGATTAAAAGTTTCCCAGACAAACAAACATTAAAGGAGTTCATGAACACTAAACTAGCCCTGCAAGAAATCTTAAAGGGGACTGCCTGAGAGAAAAGTTGAAAAAAGAAACAAATAAAGACCAAAAGAAACAAAGACTAGAAAGGACCAGAAAACACCAGCAGAAACTCCAACTCTACAAACAACATAATGGCAATAAATTCAAATCTTTCAGTGCTCACTCTAAAAACCAATGGACTAAATGCTCTAATCAAAAGACACAGGGTAATAGAATGGATAGGAAAACAAAATCCATGGGTATGGTGTTTAAAAGACACCCACTTTAGACCTAAAGACACCTTCAGATTGTAAGTAAGGGGATGGAGAACCATCTATGATGCTAATGATCAACAAAAGAAAGCTGGAGTAACCACACTTATATCAGACAATCTAGACTTTAAAATAAAGACTGTATCAAGAGATGAAGAAGGACATTACATAATAATTAAGGGGTCTATCCACCAAGAAGACCTAATAATTATAAACGTTTATGCTCCAAATGTGGAGACACCCAAATATATAAGTCAATTAATCACAAACATAAACTCATTGATAAGAATTCCATAATAGTAGGGGACTTCAACACCCCACTCACAGAAATGGACAGATCATCGAATCAGAAAATCAACAAGGAAACAATGTCTTTGAATGACACACTGGACCAGATGGACTTAGTAGATATATAGTTCATCCTAAAGCAGCGGAATATACGTTCTTCTCCAGTGCACATGGAATGTTCTCCAAAATAGACCACACGGGACACAAATCAGCCCTCAACAAGTACAAAAACATTGAGATCATATCGTGCATATTTTCGGATCACAATGCTATAAAATTTGAAATCAACCACAAGAAAACATTTGGAAAGGTAACAAATACTTGGACTCTAAAATACATCCTACTAAAGAATTAATCTGCTAACCAGGAAGTTAAAGAGGAAATTAAAAAGTACATGGAAACCAATGAAAATGATAACACAATAACCCAAAACCTCTAGGATGCATCAAAGGCGGTCATAAGAGGTATATATATATCAATACAGGCCTTCCTAAAGAAGGAAGAAAGGTCTCAGATATACAACCTAACCTTATACCTTAAAGACCTGGAAAAAGAACAGCAAATAACCCCCAAAATCAGCGGAAGACAGGAAATAATAATGATTATAACAGAAATAAATGCTATCCAAACCAAAAAAAAACAAACCAATATAACAGATCAATGAAAACAGAAGCTGGTTCTCTGAAATAATTAACAAAGTTGATAAACCACTAGCCATTTTGATCAATAAGAAAAAGGAAAGGACCCAAATAAATAAAATAAAGAATGAAAGAGGAGAGATCACAACCAACACAGCAGGAAAAAAAACACATTAATAAAAGAATATTATGAGCAATTGTATGCCAATAAAATAGGCAACTGGAGGAAATGGACAAATTTCTAGAAACATATACACTACCAAAACTAAAACAGGAAGAAATACAAAATTTGAACAGACCCATATCCAGTAAAGAAATTGAATTGGTAATCAAAAATCTCCCAAAACACAAGAGTCCAGGGCCAGATGGCTTTCCAGGGGAATTCTCTCGCCACTTTTATTCATTCCACATAGTATTGGAAGTCTTAGCCTCTGCATTCAGAGAACAAAAAGAAATAAAAGGCATCCAAATCAGCCAGGAGGAGGTCAAATTTTCACTCTTCTCAGATGTTATGATGGTCTATATGGAAAACCCAAAAGATTCAACCCAAAAAACTGCTAAAACTGATCCATGTATTCAGCAATTTCACACGATATAAAATCAACGCACAGAAATCGTTTTCATTGCTATACACCAACAATGAAGCAACAGAAACAGAAATAAAGGAATCAATCCCCTTTACAGTTGCACAAAAAAACATAAAATATGTAGGAATAAGCCTAGAGGTGAAAAATCTATACACTGAAAACTTTAGAAAGCCCATTAAAGAAATTGAAGAAGACACAAAAAAAATGCAAAAAGATTCCATGCTCCTGGATAGGAAGAACAAATATTGTTAAAATGTCAATACTACCCAAAGCAATCTACATATTCTTTTTTTTTATTTTTTTCAATATATGAAATTTATTGTCAAATTGGTTTCCATACAACACCCAGTGCTCATCTCAAAAGGTGCCCTCCTCAATACCCATCACCCACCCTCCCCTCCCTCCCACCCCCCATCAACCCTCAGTTTGTTCTCAGTTTTTAAGAGTCTCTTATGCTTTGGCTCTCTCCCACTCTAACCTCATTTTTTTTTCCTGTCCCCTCCCCCATGGGTTTCTGTTAAGTTTCTCAGGATCCACATAAGAGTGAAAACATATGGTATCTGTCTTTCTCTGTATGGCTTATATCACTTAGCATCACACTCTCCAGTTCCATCAACGTTGCTACAAAGGGTCATATTTCATTACAAAGCTGTAATCATCAAGACAGTATGGCTCTTGCACAAAAAGAGATACATAGATCAAGGGAAAAGAAGAGAGAACCCAGAAATGGACTCACAAATATATGGCCAACTAATCTTTGACAAAACAGGAAAGAATATCCAATGGCAAAAAAGATAGCCTCCTTAGCAAATGGTGTTGGTAAAACTGGACAGCAACATGCAGAATAATGGACCTGAACCACTTTTTACACCATACACAAAAATCAAACTTAAAATGGATGAAAGACCTAAATTTGAGACTGAAAACCATCAAAATCCTAGAGGAGAAAACAGGCAACAACCTTTTTGACCTTGGCTATAGAACTTCTTACTGGACATGTCTCCAGGGGCAAGGGAAACAAAAGCAAAAGTGTACTATTTGGACCTCATCACGAAAAAACAGCTTCTGCACAGTGAAGGAAAGAATCAACAAAATCAAAGGCAATTGATGGAATGGGAGAAGATATTTGCAAATGACATATCTGATAAAGGGTTAGTATCTAAAATCTATAAATATTTTATCAAACATAAAACCCCAAAATAATCCAGTGAAGAAATGGGCAGAAGGCATGAACGCACACTTTTCCAAAGAAGACATCCAGATAGCCAACAGACACATGAAAAGATGCTCAACATCACTTATCATCAGGGAAATACAAATCAAAACCCCAATGAGATACCACCTCACATTTGTCAGAATGGCTAAAATTAAGTCAGGAAACAACAGATATTGGCGAAGATGCAGAGGAAGAGGAGCCCTTTTGCACTGCTAGTAGGAATACAAACTGGTTCAGTCACTCTGGAAAACATTATGGAGGTTCCTCAAAAAATTACATATAGAGCTACCCTAGGGCCCAACAATTACACTACTAGGTATTTATCCAAAGATAAAAAAATGCTGATTCGAAGGGGCACATGCACCCCAATGTTTATAATAGCACTATCAACGGTAGCCAATTTATGGAAAGAGCCTAAATGTACATTAACTGATGAATGGATGAAGAATATGTGGTATATATACACAATGGAATATTACTCAGCAATAAAAAAGAATTAAATTTTGCCACTTGCAACAATGTGGATGGAACTAGAATGTATTATGCTAAATGAAATAAAGTCAGTCACAGAAAGATAAATATCATATGAGTTCACTTATATGGGAAATTTAAGAAAGAAAACAGATGAACATAGGGGAAGGGAAGTAAAAATAAGATCAAAACAGAGTGGGTGGCAAACCATAACAGACTCTTAAATGCAGAAAACAAACTGAGGGCTGTTGGAGGATTGTTGAGTCAGGGGATGGTCTAAATGGGGGATGGGTATTAAGGAGGGTACTTGTTGGGATGAGCACTGGGTGTTATATGTAAGTGACAAATCACTAAATTCTACTCTTGACACCATTATTACAATATATGTTAACTTAGATTTAAATAAAAAATGAGGCTTAACCTCTGAAAATAGGCTTTCTTCAACTCCCAGTAGTAACCAATACCCACACTATGAGTTTTTCTTTTTTTCTAATGTTTATTTTTGAGAGAGAGAGAGAGAGAGAGAGAGAGAGAGAGAGAGAGAGAGAGAGAGAGAATGGTGGAGGGGCAGAGAGAGAAGGAGACACAAAATCCAAAGCAGGCTCCAGGCTCTGAGCTGACAGCACAGAGCCGACACGGGGCTCAAACTCACAAACTCTGAGATCATGACCTGAGCTGAAGTCAGATGCTCAAACGACTGAGCCACCCAGGCACCCCAAGTTAGGTTTCTTTATTATCATTTCCTTACTAGGTTTCTTACTATTTCACCTAAAATACAAAAATCCATTTATAATCTAAGTTATAAGTTGTGGTCTTAATTGAGATTCTTAACCATATATTTGTCTTGACAAATTTTGTTTTTGTTTTTTAAGTAATGATTTGTCTTAGGCAAATACTTTGTATAACAAAGTAATGAAAGGCCCACCTAGTGCAAGCAAACTTAAACCCAATTCAACTACCGCTGAAAAAAAATACTTTGGTTCTTCAGGGGAAATCATTAGCAAAACAATAAATAAAACTCTTTCTTTTACCAGTTCTGTAACTTTTATAGCTGTACTCTAAAATCTTTGTTATGTGATAAAAATTACTCCAGAAGAATCAAATCATATACTAATGAATGAACATGCGTGAAAGATTGTGCGATCAATAGATCTGACAGAAAAACTATAGTTAAAATTTTAAGTAGAACAAATTGGTCTTTAAAGTTTTTAGTTCCTTTCCTTTAAAAAATTACTGGGTTTTCCAAGAAAATACAAAACCATAAGGCTGTAAGTAATTAATAGTTGTGTTTAGGCTATTACAGTGCAGGTTATCCTTAAGGCCACATATATCCTGCTTTACTGCTGCCTGCACTCTGCTGGGTTTTGATCTTTTTTTTTCAAGTCATAGTCTGGATAATTTTCCTTATCTCCTTCTTCCCCTTCCTCATCTGCTTCTTCATCAAAATCATCATCATCATCAACTTCAAGAGCTTCTTTAGTAAAGTATAACACTGATCTTGGGATTATATGTTCATGTAAAAAGTGACCAATTTCAGTCTGCAGCAAGGATAGCTTCAGCAGCAGCATCCAGATCTCCCCTCTTTGGAACTTCAAGAGGGGCAAAAAAAATTAAAGAAAGAGTCATTGGAAACTGTTTTGGCCACAATACGAACTATCCCACGTCCCTGTGTTTCTGCTGTTTCTTAATGGTTTTCAAAATGATATTCTTTCCTTTTATTCCAATCTGGCATCCTGTACAACCCATAATTTCTGGTCTATCAAAAAAAAGGGATCAGAATCATCCGCTTCTGACCTCATCCTCTATATCTTGTCAACACCTTATTTTCGAAATATTCATTGGGTTCAAAGTGAAATTCTAAGACAAAACTCATCTGCTGGTCAGCATCTGAGAACTTCACTTTACTATCTTTCAAGTGCTTTAGAACAGGTTCACCATGCCCCTGAGCCATATCACTGAGCAAGTCAACATTCTTAAAAACAATCAACCAGAATTCAGGAATTCCCTTGGGGTCTTCTTTTTCTTCAACCTTTTCATCTTTAATCTTGGCTTTTTCTTTCAGCTCCTCAGAAATTTCATCCTCCTCATGTGGTTTCCATTCAAATTCTTCTTCTATAGGTTCAAAAATTGCATTAATGATCTCAAATCAGTTATCAAATAGAGGCTGATAGAGAACAGCATACTATCTTTCAAGATCATGAACTTCCTCATGGAATTTTGTTTCTATCTGTGCACATTTAACTTGAAGGTTTTTGAGAACATTCACTCGTCTTTTAATTACCCTAGGCAAGTTGTCAATTTCTGCCATGTTGAAGTAAGAACTCCAAATATCGGTGGCGAGAATGGGGAGCCAACTGGCTGGAGCTGCCCAGGCAGTGACTCAGGGTGGCAGAGGGAGGAGCAGGAGGTTGTTCCACAAGCAGATAATACTAAAAAAGTCATCAATGTTTTATAGTTTTCAGAGTACAAGTCTTTCACCTCCTTGGTTAAATTTTTTTATTGTTATTTGTGTGTGTGTGTGTGTGTGTGTGTGTGTGTGCAATTGTAAATGGAATTATTTTCTTTATTTCTCTGCTACTTTGTTATTAGTGAATAAACATGCTATCGATTTCTTGGTATTAACTTTTTGTCCTGCAACTTCACTGAGTTCATTTATTATTTCTGGTAGTTTTTGGTGGAGTTTTTTTGGGTTTTCTATATATTGTATTATGTCAGCTGTAAATAGTGACCATTTAACTTCTCCCTTACCAATATGGATGCTTCTTATTTCTTTTTCTTGCCAGATTGCTGTGGCTACGACTTCCAGTACTGTGTTGAATAAAAGTTGCAAGACTGGACTTTGTCTTGTTCCTGCTTTTAGAGAAAAAGCACTCAATTTTTCACCATTGAGTATGATAGCTGTGGGTATTTCATACATAGCCTTTACAATGTTGAGGTATGTTCCCTCTAGATTCACTTTGTTGAGACTTTTTATCATGAACAGATGTTTGATTTTTGTCAAATGCTTTTTCTGCATCTATTGAGATCATATGATTTATATCCTTTGTTTTGTTGATGTAGTATATCACATTGATTGATTTGCAAATATTGAACCATTCTTATAACCCCAGAATAAATCCCACTTGATTGTAGTGAATGATCTGTTAATGTATTGTTGAATACAGTTTGATAATACTTTGTTGAGGATTTTTACATCTCTGTTTATCAAGCATATTAGCCTACAGTTTTCTCTGTTTGTGGTATATGTCTGCTTTTGGTATCAGGGTAATGCTGATCTCATAGAATGTATTTACAAACTTTTCTTCCTCTTCTATTTTTTGGAAAAGTTTGAGGAGAATAGATATTAATTCTTCTTTAAATGTTTGGTAGAATTTACCTGTGAATCCATCTGATCCTGTACTTTTAATTTTGGGTAGTTTTTTGATTACCAATTCAATTTTTTTACTAGTAATTGATCTGCTGAGATTTTGTTTCTTTATAATTTAGTTTTGGAAGATTGTATGTTTTTAGGATTTTATTCATTTCTTCTAGATTGTCCAATTCGTTGGCATATAATCTTTCATAGTATTCTCTTGTAATCCTTTGTAACAACTGGTGAGTCTGGCTAAGGGTTTACTAATTTGGTTTATCTTTTCAAAGAACCAGCTATTGATTTTGTTAATCTTTTCTATTGTTTTTTTTTTCTCTATTTCATTTATTTCTGCTCTAATCTTTATTTCCTTCATTTTACTAGCTTTGGGCTTTGCGTGTTCTCCTTTTACTACTTCCTTTAGGTATATGGTTAGGTTGTTTATTTCAGCTTTTTCTTGTTTCATGAGATAGGCCTGTATTACTATACATTTTACTCTTTATAATTGTTTTCACTGTGTCCCAAAGATTTTGGACTATTGTGTTTTTTTATCTGTTTCCATATTTTTGTGTCATTTTCTTTGACTTCTTCATAAATCCATTGTTGCTTAGTGCCATTTTGGTTAGCCTTCATGTATTTGTGGGTGTTTTCGAGTTTTTTCCCTGTGATTGATTTCTAGTTATATACTATGGTGGTTGAAAAAGGTGTATGGTGTGATTTCAATTTTCTTAATTTATTGAGACCTGTTTTTTGGCCTAACATGTGATCTATTCTGGAAAATGTTCCATGTGCACTTGAAATAATGTATATTCTGTTGTTTTTGGATGGAATGTTCTGTATATATCTGTTATATCCATCTGATCTAATGTGTTATTCAAGAACTCAGTTTCTGTATTGATTCTCTGCTTGAATGATCTATCTATTGATGTAAGTGTGGTGTTAAAGTCTCCTACGATTATATTGCCATCAATTTTTCTCCTTATGTATGTTAATATTTTCTTTATGTATTTAGGTGCTCCAATGTTGAATGTGTAAATATTTATAATTGTTATATCCTCTTACTGGACTGTCACCTTTATCATTATGTAATACTCTTCTCTGTATTTTGTTATAGTCTTTGTTTTAAAGTCTATTTTGCATGATGCAAGTATTGCTATCCTGGTTGTTTTTCACTTCCAATTGAATGGTAAATGTTTTTCTATTTCCTCACTTAAGTTTGTTTGTGTCTTTACTTTTGTAAGTTTATTTAAGAGAGAGAGAGAGAGAGAGAGGGAGAGAGAGAGCAAGCAGGGGATGGGCAGAGAGAGGAAGAGGATCCCAAGGAGGCTCCTCACTGTCAGCATAGAGTCCAATGCAGTGCTTGAACTCATGAACCATGAGATCGTGCCCTGAGCTGAAACCAAGAGTCAGAAGCTTAACCAACTCAGATACCCAGGCACCCCTGTATGTGTCTTTAGATTTGAGATGATACACCACTGAATCTTGCCTTAACCTTAACCTCTGCAATAATTACAAAGAACTCATACTTTCTACTTTATACATTTCTATATTGTTTACATTTTGTGAGGTTCTATTACTCATAATCAAGAAAAACAATAAAATTTTATTTTTTAACTTTATCACTGGGGAAACATTAAATAAATCATAGTATATGTATACTATTTCATATCCTGAGATTAAAAAATGAAATACATTGTTATATGTTAACATGGAAAGGAATCTATATTATTGAGAAAAGTAGGTCATAGAATAATATGCACAGTATAATCCAGTTAAAAAAATACAGGTCTATACAAATATACGCATCTGTACTCATATGTTTGTATGTAAAAACAGAGAAAAAGATCGATGATACAAATCAAAGTAAATATGGTAGTTATCTATAAATAGTGATGGGTAGGAGGCAGTATGAGGTGGACTTAAATTTTTTATTTTATATATTTTTGTATTGTTTAAATATTCAGTAAGCATTTTTGTAACAAAATTATTAATGCTAGTTATATTATTAATCATTCTTAATATAATAACTAAAGCTATAATTATACTGAAGTTAACATAACATTCTTTTAGAAGGGGGTTAGCCTCTAAAGAGAGCTTCATTTGGTCCCCAAACCCACATTATATAGTAATTTTACAACAATGAGTATAAAATAGGCTATTATTAAGAGCACTAAAATAACTGCCCAAAACCTAATTGAGGATTTCCTATGCAGTATGAAAGTAAGGATAAAAGATCATACTGTGGCCCAAGCATTTCCTTCTCAGTGCCCTCTTACTTTCCTGGTGTCTAATATATGACCAATAAATCAAAATTCACATAATTAAGAAGTAGACACAAAGCACATACTTCCATGCTCTGGGTTTTCAAATGGAAACCTAAATAATTTCTTATATTAACTTGTTAGGGCTATGATAACAAAGTCTACAGACTGAATGGCTTAAACAACAGAAATTTACTTTCTCACAATTTTGGAGGCTAGAAGTCCAACATTAAGGGATTGACAGGGTTGGTTTCTTCTGAGACGTTTTTTCTTGCTTTGTAGATGGCCATCTTCTTGTGTCCTCACATGGTCTTTAGAATTGTGTGTCTGTGTCCTAATATCCTCTTTTTATAAGGACACCAGTCATAATGATTAGGGCTCACCCTTCTGACCTCATTTGAAGTTAATTACCCCTTTAAAAAACCTATCTCTAAATACATTCACAGTCTGAGGTAGTGGGGGTTGGGATTTCAACATATAAATGTCAGGAGGACAAAATTCAGCCCACAGAAGTTCAAGTATTTAGGAATTACATCTATGTCTAAAAAAGTAAATAACTACAAGTATCTTTAACTTTAAAAGGGAAAACCAGAGAATTTAGTATGCAAGCTACTATGCAAATGAATTCTCAAAGGATGAGTGAAACTTTTGCTTAAAATAATTAATGGACATTTTCCAAGATAAGCAACTATAGTTAATATGTTACTCTTGATTATATGTGGATTTTCTGACAGATTGTGCCTGATCTCATTCCTAAATTCATTCCCTATCCTCACCTATCCTTGGATCCTACTAAATTTCTAACATCGAGCACATCTCAGATCCTCACATCAAGATTTTCAAAATACAGATACTATGATGCTGAAAAGATCATCTATGACACACAGTCTTATTAAAGCAAAATTATTATTATGGGCCTTGTTTCTAGTATGATCTATTGAAAAAGATATGGACTCATGTCTTCAAAAATAATTAGTGAGTCCTGCATAATCAAGGATTTTATAGTAAATAATATTCTGGACTGTCATTGATCGGGGCTTTAGTTCTTTCTGTACACTAGAAACAATCTTATTAGGTCAACATACGTTACTTCTTTTGATCTCAGTTGTTCTACTTACAAAATATGAGTGCAGGGCTTCTTACAATATATTTATAAAGGTAGGAATTATCGTCCTAAAATATATTATGCTTCTTAGAAGAAAGATCTTTTAGGTCCTTCCCAATGTTAATAACAATAACAATAATAGTATCTACTACTATTTATTTTGTACTTATAATATATCAGGCACTATGCCAAGAGACTTATAAACATCATCTGATTTTAGTGCTCTACACACCATGTAGGACAATTACTTTTGGGAGCCTAGGTGGCTCAGTATTAAGCACCTGACTTTGGCTCAGGTCATGATCTCACAGTTTGTGAGCTTGAGTCCCACATGGGGTGAGCACAAGCCCCACTTTGGGAGACCTCTAGCCCCGCTTTGGGTGAGCATCAGCCCCACTTTAGGTGATCTCGAGTCCCGCTTTGGGTGAACACTAGCCCTGTTTTGGGTGATCCCTGCTTCTCTCTCTCTCTCTCTCTCTCTCTCTCTCTCCCTCTCTTTGCCCCTCCTTGGATTCTCTCTCCCTCTCTCTCTCTCTCTCTCAAAAAAGAAGAAAGTTACTTTTAGAACAATTTTACAGATGAAGAAAGTGAAACTTAGTGAGGTTAAGTTCCCAAAGGTCATATATTATATATTGAATAGCAAAGTCAAGATTTGATCCTGGGTACATCTAACACCAAAGTCTGTGCTTATTTGCTACTGTTACAATGCTCTTATTGAATTGGAGATTGGAATTTATCAGAAACTGTATTAATTCCCTGGCTATGTCATGAAAAATTATCACAAACTGGGTGGCTTAAATAAATTTATTCTCTCATAGTTCTGGAGACTAGAACAAGGTCATATTCCCTCTGAAGATTCCAGGGGAGAATCATTCCTTGCCTCATCCTAACTTCTGGTGATTCTTCACAATAGTTGGTGTTCTCTGGATTGTGACAACATACCTCCAATTTCTGCCTTTGTCTTGACATGGCTATCCTCTCTGTGTGTATCTGTGTATATAAATATCCCTTTTCTTATAAGGACACCAGTCGTAGGGCCAATCCTAATGCTGTATGGTCTCATCTTGATTTAGATTAAATCTGCAAGGATGATATTTTTAAATAAAATCACATTTATTGGTTTTGGATGGTCATAAATTTTGGAGGGAGCTCTTCAATCCAGTAAAGGAACCATTAACTAGACAAGAAATGGAAACAGTTTTGCTGTATGTTTGAATATGGTTTTCTTAAGATGTGGAGGCTGAACAAAAGGCTATGTGATTTGAAGTGTTCATTTATTTGCCAGTAATATTTTCTTTGCCAAAGCCAAATAATGTTCCTACTGGTAGTCATATGCTGTATTGTATTCTACTTTAATAGTGCAGTATAAATTGAAACAGATTCACAGGGTTAGAAGGGACCATAGATATTCATTAGGCCTCTTGGCCAGAGTCTAGGCAAGGCTCACTGATTCATGCCAGATACTTGAGTGTCTAATACTTTCTGAAAAATAAATTTCATGGTGTCTCCTTGTAACCTGACCTAGAGTTTAGAAGTTCTTTCCAAGTCTAACTTTCTTCTGGCTACAGTCAAATCTAAATTTAGCCATCAAAAAGAATGGAAGCTTGCCATTTGCAACTATGTGGATGGAGCTAGAGCATATTATGTTAAGTGAAAAAAATCAGAGAAATACAAATACCTTATTATTTCACTCATATGTGGAACTTAAGAAACAAAACAGATGAGGGCACCTGGGTGGCTCAGTTGGTTAGGCATCCGACTTTGGCTCAGGACATGATCTTGTAGTTCATGAATTTGAGCCCCGGGTCAGGCTCTGTGCTGACAGATTAAAGCCTGGAACCTGCTTCAGATTCTGTGTCTCCCTCTCTCTGCCCATCCCCCTCTCACACTCTGTCTCTATCTCTCAAAAATAAATAAACATTAAAGATTTTTTTAAAAGGAAACAAAACAGATGAGCATGGGGAAAAAAGAGAGAGGCAAACCATAAAATAGTTTATTAACTATAGAGAAAAAACAGGGTTGCTGGAGGGGAGAAGGGCAAGGATATGGGTTAAATGGGTGATAGATATTAAGAAGGATGCTTGTTGTTTTGTAAGTGGTGAATCACTATATTGCACATACATATTACACTGTATGTTAACTGGAATTTAAATAAAAACCTGAAATAAACAAAAATCATACACTATGACAACAGAAGACCCCAAATAGACAAAGTAATCTTGAAAAAGGAAAACAAAACTGGAGGTATCACAATTCCATACTTCAAGTTATATTACAAAGCTGTAGCAATCAAAACAGTATGGTACTGGGACAAAAATAGACACACAGATGAATAGAATAGAAAGCCCAGAAATAAACCCACATTATATGGTCAATTAATCTTCAACAAAGCAGGAACAAATATCTGAAAAGAAGAAAGAGAGACAAACCAAGAAACAGACTCAACTATAGAAAACAAGTTGACGGTTACCAGAGGGGAAGTGTGAGGGAGGATTGGTCAAAAAGGTATAAACGAAAAAGAATCATACATTGTGGTGACATAATCTAAAGAGCTCAAATCCTGGTAACTGGATTAATGATACTAGGAAGGCTCTGGGCTGAGTTGAGCTTACACTCAAATGACACCCTACACTGGTGTGGTTGAGTTCACTGATAACACACAAAAAATGAAGATATAGTACTTTGGACACTAAATAAAAGAGCAATTGAGCATCATGTTTCTCATTAAGGAGCTCAACTAAGCAAATAAGGAAGTTGTAGATGGAAAACTAAAAGACAAATGCAGGTTTACTTAAGAGTCTGAACTTTGAATTCAGATAGTGATGGGTTTGAATACTCCCAAATACTAGCTGGATGACCTGGGATAATTTAAATTTTCTAAATTTTAGTTTATTACACAATAAAATGGATTTAAGAGTGTCGACATCACTGTATTGCTGTAAGTACTAAAGGACTTAATGTATATATAATACTTAACATGGTAAGTGAATGATAAATGATAGTTTGCAATATTATTATTATTATTATTATTATGACAGAGCATAAATTAATCCCTCTTCCAACATGTCTTCAAAGCATATTATAGAAAACTATCTTTATTGGCTAAAATTAACAACACAGGAATCAACAGATGTTGGTGAGGAAGCAGATAAAGGGGATCCCTCTTAAACTGTTGGTGGAATGCAAACTGGTACAGCCACTCTGGAAAACAGTATAGAGGTTCCTCAAAAAAGTTAAAAATAGAACTACCCTATGACCCAGCAAATGTACTACTAGGTATTTACACAGAGGATACCAAAATATTAACTCAAAGGGAGACATGTACCCAGATGTTTATAGCAGCATTATCTACAATAGCTAAATTATAGAAACAGCCCAAATATCCATTGACTGATGAATGGATAAAGAGGTGGTATATATATATATATATATAGCCACAAAAAAAGAATGAAATCTTACCATTTGCAGCAACAACATAGATGCAGCTAGAGGTTATAATGCAAAGCAAAATAACATCAGTCAGATAAAGACAAATACCATAGATTTCACTTGTGTGTGGAATTTAAGAAACAAAACAGATGAATGTAGAGGAAGGGGGGGAAAGAGAAAAAATAAAACCATACAAGACTCTTAACTATAGAGAACAAGGGTTGAGGGTTGATGGAGGGGAGGTGGGAAGGGAATGGGCTAAATGGGTGATGGGTATTAAGGAGGGCACTTGTTGTGTTGAGCACTGAATGTTATATGTAACTGATGAAACACTAAATTCTACTCCTAAAACCAATATTACACTATATGTTAACTAACTAGAATTTAAATAAAAATTTGAAAAAAGAAAATGTTCATTATATATATATATATATATATATATATATATATATATGAATGATCTCTGACTTAAAGAACCATACATGAGAATAAGAGGCAACTCAAGACTTGCTCTAAGGCTATAACAATAGTAGCAAATATCTGCTGAGAAAAGTATGGCTTTTTTTACCACTGTTCTAAGTGCTTTTGCATGCATTATCTCATTAAATTCTCACAATAACTCTATGAAATAGGTAGTATTTTATTCCACATGTAAATGAAGTGGGCAACAGAAGGTTGAATAATTTAGTAGGAAGTGCTGGTCCTAGGATTGGAATTTAGAGAGGATAGTTCCAGAACCCAGACTTTTAGCTACCATGTTCTATTGTCTTCCCACCATTCTGCTCTGTTGCCTCTATAGCCAACACCTCTCTTACATGAGTGATAATATGAATGGATGTTGTACTTTGTCAAATGATTTTTCTGCTTCTATTGAAATGATCATATGATTCTCATTCTTTTTATTAATGTAGTATATCATATTGATTGATTTGCGAATGATGAACCACACTTGCAACACAGGAATAAATCCCACTTGATTGTGGTGAATCATTTTAAAAAATATATTGTTGGATTCGGTTTGCTAGTATTTCACTGAAGAATTATGCATTCATGTTCAACAGGAATATTGGCCTCTAGTACTCCTTTTTAGTGGAGTCCTTAGCTGATTTTGGTATCAAGGTAATGCAGTTGATAAAGTACAACATCCATTCATGATAAAAACTTTCAACAAAGTGGGTTTAGAAAAAATATCCTTCAACATCATAAAGGCGATATAAGAAAAACCTACAACTTGTATCATGCATAATGAGGAAAAATTAAGAGATTTTTCTCTACAGTCAGGAAAAAGGCAGGGATGTCCACTCTCACACTGTTATTTAACAGTACTGGAAGGCTTAGCCATAACAATTAGAAAACAAAATGAAATAAAAGGCAACCAAATTGATAAGAAAGAAGTAAAACTTTCACTATTTGTAAATGACATGATACTATGTAGAAAACCCAAAAGACTCCACCCAAAACTGCTAGACCTGATACACGAGTTCAGTAATCACAGAATATAAAATCAACATTGAGAAATCCGTTACATTTCTATACACCAATAAGGAAGCAGCAGAAAGAGAAATTAAGATAACAATCCCAATTACAATTGCATCCAAAATAAGATAACTAGGAATAAACCTAACCAAAGAGATAAAAGACCTATACTCAGAAAACTACAAAACACAGATGAAAGAAATTGAAGAGGATGCAAAGATATGGAAAGATATTCTATGAGGATGAATTGGAAAAACAAATATTGTTAAAATATCTATACTATCCAAAGTAATCTACACATTTAATGCAATGCCTATCAAAACCCACCAGCATTTTTTTTCACAGACCTAGAACAAATAATCTTGAAATTTGTATGGAATAAAAAAAGACCACAAATAGCTAAAGCAAACTTGAAAAGGAAAAGCAAAGCTGGAGGCATCAGAAATCTGGTCTTATGTTACAAAGCTGCAGTGATTAAAACAGTATGGTACTGGCACAAAAATAAACACATACATCAATGGAACAAAATAGACAACCCAGAAATGAATCCACAACTATATGGCCAATTAATCTTCAACAAATCAGGAAAGGATATCCAATGTGAAAAAGACAGTCTCTTTAACAAAGGGTGTTGGGGAAATTAGACAGCAATATACAAAAGAATGAAATTGGAACACTTTCTTATACCAAACATAAAAATAATTCAAAATGGATTAAAGACCTAAATGTGAGATCTGAAACCATATGAAGCCTAGAGGAGAACACAGGCTGTAACCTCTTTGACATTGGCCATAGCAACTTCATTCTAGATATGTGTTCTGAGGCAAGGGAAACCAAAGCAAAAGTAAACTATTGGGACTACAACAAAATAAAAAATCTTCTGCAAAATGGAGACAATCAGCAAAACTAACAGGCAACCTATGGAATGGGAAAATATAGTTGCAAATGGCATACATGACAAGGGGTTAGTATCCAAAATCCATAAAGAACTTATAAAACTCAACACCCCAAAAATGAATAATCCAATTAGAAAATGGGAAGAAGACATGAATACATATGTTTTCAAGGAAGACATCTAGAGGGCCAATAGACATATGAAAAGATGCTCTACACAACTGACCATCAGGGTAATGCAAATCAAAACTAATATGAGATATCACCTCATATCTGTCAGAATGGCTGAAATCAACAACACAACAAATAACAGGTGTTAGCCAGGATGTAGAGTAAGGGGAACCCTCTTGCCCTGTTGGTGAAAATGCAAACTGGTACAGCCACTCTAGAAAACAGAATGGAGTTTCCTCAAAAGGTTAAAATTGGAACTACTCTACAAACCAGCAATTGCACTACTAGATATTTAATCAAAGAATACAAAAGTACTAATTCAAAGGCTTACATGCACCCTGATATTTATAGCAGCATTATCAACAATAGCCAGATTATTGAAACAGTCAAAGTGCCCAGTGGCTGGTGAATGGTTAAAAAAGATGTGGAATTCACTCTGGAAAACAGTATGGAGGATCCTCAAAAAGTTAAAAGTAGAAGTACCCTATGATCCAGCAATTGCACTACTAGGTATTTACCCAAAGGATACAAAAATACTGCTTCAAAGGGACACATGCACCCTAGTGTTTATAGCAGCATTATCAACAATAGGCAAGCTATGGAAAGAGCCCAAATATCCATCGACTGACGAATGGATACAGAAGATGTGGTGTGGTGTGTACACACACACACACACACACACTAGAACATTATCAGCCATCGAAAAGAATGAAATCTTGCCATTTGTAACAATGTGGATGGAGCTAGAGTGTATTATGCTAAACAAAATAAGTCAGTCAGAAAAAGACAAACACCTTATGATTTCACTCATGTGTAACTTAAGAAACAAAACAAACAAGCATAGGTAAAAAAAAACAGGGAGAGGCAAAGCAAGAAACAGACTCTATAGTATAGGTTACACACGTGATGGGAATTAAGGAGTGCTCTTGCTGTGATGATCACTGGTATGGTATGGAAGTGTTGAATCACTATATTGTACATCTGAAACTAATACTACACTCTATGTGAACTAAGTGAAATTTAAATAAAAACTTAAAAAAAAAGAGTAAGGATGCTGGTGCCAAACTACCAGGGTTAAAATCCTGGCTTTATTATTTACTACCTGTGTGACCTTGAGCAAAACTCAGCCTTTTACTGCATTGGTCTCCTCAGTCAATAAGACAGGATGAAACAAATATAAAAATACTAATTCAAAGGGATACATGCACCCCAATATTTGTATCAGCATTATCTACAATAGCCAAATTATGGAAACAGCCCAAGTATCCATTGTCTGATGAATGGATAAAGAAAACGTAGTATATACATACAATGTAATATTACTCATCCATGAAAAAGAATGAAATATTGCCATCTGCAATGACATGAATGGAGCTAAAGAGTATTATGTGAAATTAGAGAAAGACAAATACCATAGGATTTCACTCATATGTGGAATTTAAGAAATAAAACAAATGAGTAAAACTAAAAAAGAGAGAGAGAGGCAAAAAAAAGAAACAGACTTAACTATAGACAGCAAACTGATGGTTTACAGAAGGGAGTTGGGTGGGGATGGGTTACATAAGTGATGAGGATTAAGGAGTGCAGTTGTGATGAGCATCATGTGTGGTATAAAAGTGCTAAATCACTACATTGTACACCCAAAACTAGTGTTACATGATACATTAACTAACTGGAATTTAAATAAAAACTTTTTAAAAAATAAAAGAAGAATTAATACCTATTCTTAAACTATTCCAAAAAGTAGAAAAGGAAGGAAAACTTCAAAATTCATTTGATGAATTCTATGAGGCCAGAATTATCCTGATACCAAAACCAGATAAAGACACCACTAAAAAAGAGAACAGGCCAATATCCCTGATGGATACAGGTGCAAAAATTCTCAACAAAATATTAATATTAGCAAACCCAACTCATCAATACATTAAAAAATATCATTCTCTATGATCAAGTGGGATTTATTCCTGGGATGCAAGATGATTGAATATTCACAAATCAATAAATGTGACATCACATCAATAAGATAAAGGATAAGACCATATGATCATTTCAATAGATGCGGAAAAAGCATTTGATGAAGTACCACATCCATTCATGATAAACACACTCAAAGTGGGTTTAGAGGGAACATATCTCAACATCACATAGGTCATATATGACAAACCCACAGCTGATATCATCCTCAATGGATAAAAACAGAGCTTTTCCCTTAAGGTATGAACAAGACAAGGATATCCACTCTCACTACTTGTATTCAACATAGTACTGGATGTACTAGCCACAGCAATTAGACAACAACAACAACAAAATTAAAAGACATCTAAACTGGCAAGGAAGAAGTAAAACTTTCCCTATTTGTAGATGGCATGATACTCTATATAGAAACCCCCCAAACACCACCAAAAACTGAATTCAGTAAAGTTACAGAATGCAAAATCAGTGTACAGAAACCTTTTACATTTCTACAGAGCAATAACGAAGCAGCAGAAACAGAAATTAAGAAGACAATGCCAATTAAGATTGCCCCCAACTAAGAAGATACTTAGGAATGAATGTAACCAAAGAGGTGAAAATAAACTACACTCTGAAAATTAGAAAACACTGATGAAAGAAATTGAAGAGGACATAAAGAAATGGCAAGACATTACATGTTCAGGGACTGGAAAAACAAATACTGTTAAAAATTTCTATACTATCCCAAGCAAACTCCACATTTAATGGAATCCCTTTCAAAATACCAACAGCAATTTTCACAGAGCTAGAAAAAAGAATCCTAAAATTTGTATGGACTCACAAAAGAACCCAAATAGCAAAAGCAATTTTGAAAAAGAAAAACAAAACTGGAGGTATCACAATTCCAGACTTGAGATTATACTACAAAGCTATAGTGATTAGGACAGTATGGTACTGGCACAAAAATAGACACATACATCAATGGAACCTAATAGAAAACCCAGGAGTTAAACCCACAATTATATGGTCAAGTAATCTTCGACAAAGCAGGAAACAATATCTGATGGGAAAAAGACCATCTCTTCAACAAATGGTGTTAGGAAAACTGGTTAGCTATGTGAAACAGAATGAAACTGGACCACTTTCTTACACCATAAACAAAAATAAACTCAAAATGGATTAAAGACATAAATGTGAGACCTAATAGCATAAAAATCCTAGAAGAGAGCACAGGCAGCAATATCCTTGACATCAGCCATAGCAACATCTTTCTAGATATGTCTCCTAATATAAAGGAAATAAAAGCAAAAATAAAGTATTGGGACTACACCAAAATAAAATGTTTCTGCATAGTGAAGGAAACAATCAACAAAGCTAAAAGGCAATCTACGGAATAGGAGAAGATATTTGCAAATGACATACCCAATAATGGGTTAGTATCCAAAATACATAAAGAACTTATACAACTCAACACACTTAAAACAAATAATCCAATTAAAAAATGGGCAGAAGTCATAAACAGACATTTCTCTAATGAAGACATCCAATGGTCAAAGACACATGGGAAGATGCTCATCATCACTTATCATCAGGGAAATGCAAATCAAAACTCACACCTATCAGAATGGCTAACACCAAAAACACAAGAAACAACAAGTGTTGGTGAGGGTGTGGAGAAAAGGGAACTCTTACACTGTTGGTGGGAATGTAAACTGGTTCAGCCATTGCAGAAAATACTGTGGAATTTCCTCAAAAATTTAAAAACAGAACTACTCTATGATGCAGTAATCACACTACTGGGTACTTACCCAAAAAACACAAAAACACTAATTGAGAGGGATATACGCATTCATATTTTTCTTGCAGCATTATTTACAATAGCCAAAACTGAAAGCAGCCATAGTGTTCGTGACAGATGAATGGATAAAGAAGATGTGGTATATATATACAATTGAATAGCACTCAGCCAGAGAAAAAAAATGAAATCTTGCCATTTGCAACAAAGGAATGGAGGTAGAATGTATAATGCTATGTGAAATAAGTTGATCAGAGAAAGATAAATACCATATGATTTCACTCATATGTGGAATTTAAGAAACAAAACAAATGAGCATAGGAAAAAAAGAAGATGAAGAGAGACAAACCAAGGAACAGGCTCTTAACTATACAAAACAAACTGGTGGTTACCAGAGGGTAGTTAATTCGGAGGTGAGTGAAATAGGTGATGGGGATTAAACAGTAAACTTATCATGATGAGCACTGAGTAATGCACAGAATTGTGAATCATTATATTGTACATCTGAAAGCAATATAACACTCTATGTTAATATACTTGAATTAAGGTAAAAAAATCATTAAAAATGAATGAATAAAAAGTGTAATATAGGGGTGCCTGGGTGGCTCAGTTGGTTAAGCCTCCAACTCTTGATTTTGACTTAGGTCATGATCTCACAGTTTGTGAGATCAGGCCCCATGTCAAGTTCTGTGCTGAGTATGGAACATGAATAGGACTCTCTCTCTCTCCCCCTCTGCACCCCTCCTCCACTCAAACTCTCTCTCTCTTTCTCTAAAAATAAATAAATAAACTTTATTTTTAAAAAGTATAATATAAATATTATGTAATTAATGAATTATAACAGCTAATCCCATGAAGTGAGAATTAAAAGTGCCTATATAAAGTGGCTAAATACTTATGGTAAAGCCTGAGAAAATAATGTAAAGCTAAATGTTTGTTAAGGCTCATACTTAGCTTATACATTTTTTAATGGAAAATTCCTCAATCTCTTTACTGTGGTAGTATAAATTGTAGATCAGACAGGATGGAGGTGAAGAGTAGAGAAGAATATAGTAAATATATTGGACCTCTGATGGTGAAGAACCTATCCCTTTATATTTCTTTGTGGTGCCCTTACTCCATACCTTGAAGGAGGAATGAATTGCACAGGAAGGCAAAGTACCTAGGACAACCGTGATGAAGCAAGAAAGAGCCTAGGTCCTCTCTATCATAAATCCTGATAACTTCCAATTTCTGTCCTACAGCCATAGGGGCCACTAAAAATATGTTCTGCTATATCTCTGGGTATGCTCTGTGTATGCTTCCTGAAAACTGCCATCCCAAACTTTCCACTCAATTCAGTATTCCTGGGAAAGTTGCCCAATTTCTAGGCTTTTATGTAATTCACTTTTAGAGAGATACAATTCTGACCAATGCAATTTAAAATGCTATCTTACCTTTTTCTGCTGGGCTCAAAACAGTCACTGTAAAAAAGAAAGGGAAAGGTCAAAATTAGTGATATCTAAAAATATAATTTTTCTAATCCATTTGTCCATACCACTATTTTTGAGCAGTTTATTCAATGGAATTAATACATTAGGAAACAATCAACCTGCTAAGATGAGGGAGTATAAGGATGATCAAATTCCATCCTTTACTATCTTTCTTCATCTTAAACCTGGGTAAGTAGGAATTTCTACTCATTCAAAAAATACAGATGTAATATAAATTTTTTATGTCCCACCAAATGGAAACTCTTGAGCTATAACATGGTAGTAAGAGCTAAAAAGCCAATCAATTAGAAGATGATTGATTATTCATTTTCTCAGACTATTCACTGGAGAACATCTTTAAATACCAAGCATCCCTTGTGTAGTTAGAGTTAATTTAGTGTGGAGGTTACATGCCAGCTATGAAATCAGACTGCCTGGGTTAAATACCCAGTTGCACTATTTTGTGACTTCAGGCAGGTTCCCTAACTTCCCTAACATTACTTACCTCACAAGGTTACTCAAGATTTAAATGAGTTAATGAATGTAACTTCTGTTTAGCATAGTATCTAGCACAAGGCAAGTACATAACAAAATTACTTCTTATTATATTTGAACTATGATTTCATAGAGTATCAGAACAGAAAGAAACTTTAGCAATTCCCTGGTTTATTGGTTTCATTTTACACTGGGAAAAATGGACTAGAGTAGTATCAATGATTTGCCCAGGTATCAGAGCAAGTTAATGGTAGAGCTGGGACTAGATTCCAGGCTTCAAGGCTTTTGTACCTACTTCCCCGAATCACTATTTGCTGTTTTATGTAATATATACATAATTTTTGCCAGAATGTCATTTGAAGAATGTGAGGCCTACCGCTTTTTAGTCACCACCAATATCTGTGTGCAATTATACTAGATGTTAAGGCAAAGTGAAACTATAAAGCATGGTTTTCAATCTTGAGAAGGTATTGAATTAAGATGGTTTTCATATACAATGATAAACACTTATGGTCAGAAAAATGGGGGAAAAATCCAAACAGAGAATGAGACTTGTATTGTAGGGCTATTTCCTCAGGTCATTCATCAGTCATACTTCTCTTTCTCTTCATTTCTACATCTATTTTTGTTGAGTCTTAAATTTTTATCCTTTCAATAATCATTTGAATGAACATTAAAACTGTTCTACTTTGTGCTAAAAAATCTTACCAGATAATGTCCTATTTTCGTAATACACCTGCCTACAGATGGCTACTCTTTTTCCTTCCTTTCCAGTTAAAAAACCCTGGGTAAGAAAGATTGATAAGAGTATATTTTTTCTTCTTTTCCATTTCTGAATCCAGGGCACTTATGAAAAATTTACATAACTAACTGACTACAAATTTAGGAAACAGAGACTTCAAAGATCACATGTAAAAAAGAATACATTCTTTAATATGAAAAAATCACTACAGAAGCAAACAAAACGAACTAACAACAGGCAGCAAAAACAAACCCTAGGGAGATAGAGAATCTAATTTCTAGATTTCTATTTTATGATATTCTAAATGTATATTTTCAACAACAAAATTTATAGGGCATGCAAAGAAACAAAATAGTATAGCTTATTAATAGGGAAAAGGAATTAATAGAAACTGTCCAGGAAGGCTAGGCATTGACTTGCTAGACAAAGACTTTAAATTCACTATCTTAAATATGCTCAAAGAGAAAAACCATGTATAAAGAACTAAAAGAGATCAGAAGAATAAAAATAGAGTATCTATATAAACGAAGAGATAAAAATTAAAGAAAGGAACCAAATAAGATACTGGAGATGAAAACGACAATCATAAAATTAAAACTTTACTAGAGGGACCCAACATCAGATTTAAGCAGCAGGAGAAAGAATCAGTGAACATGAAGACAGGTTGATTTAAATTATCCAATCTGAAGAGCAAAATGAAAAAGAAATGAAAGAAAAATGAACAAAGTCTGTAAGACTTGTAGGACACCATCAAATTTACTATCTTCATAATGGGAGTTTTAGAGAAAGGGGGAGCAAAAGAATATTTGAAGAAATAATGACTGGAAAACTCCTCAAATTTGGTAAAAGACATAAATCTAAACATGTAAGAATCTCAACAAACTCCACATTGGAGAAATTAAAGGATATCCACAATCAGACACATAATCAAACTGACAAAACCAAAGACAAAGAAACATTTTGAAAACAGGAAAACATAAGCAATTTCACATACAAAAAATAATAAGATAAATAAATAAATAAATAAATAAATAAATAAATAAATACATTTTATTTCTCTTTGGAAACCATGGAAGCCAGAAGGCAGTGAGATGCCATATTTAAAGTGTTGAAAGGAGGGGCGCTTGGGTGGTTCAGTCAGTTGAGCATACGACTTTGGCTCAGGTCATGGTCTCGTGGCTCATGAGTTCAAGCCCCGTGTTGGGCTCTGTGCTGACAGCTCAGAACCTGGAGCCTGTGTCAGATTCTGTGTCCCCCTCTCTCTCCACCCCACACCTGCTTGGGCTCTGTCTCTCTCTGTCTTTCAAAAATGAATAAACATAAAAAATAAAGTGTTGAAAGGGAAAGATCTGTCAATTAAGAATTATATAACTAGTGGGGGCGCCTGGGTGGCGCAGTCGGTTAAGCGTCCGACTTCAGCCAGGTCACGATCTCGCGGTCCGTGAGTTCGAGCCCCGCATCAGGCTCTGGGCTGATGGCTCGGAGCCTGGAGCCTGTTTCCGATTCTGTGTCTCCCTCTCTCTCTGCCCTTCCCCCGTTCATGCTCTGTCTCTCTCTGTCCCAAAAATAAATAAAAAACGTTGAAAAAAAATTAAAAAAAAAAAGAATTATATAACTAGTAACACTATCCTTCAAAAAATGAAGGATAAAAAATTATTCATAGATAAACAAAAAATGAGGGAGTTCACCACTGGAAGAACTATCCTTCAAGAAATGACAGCATGTTCCCCAGGAAGTAACTAAAAGACACTAACTATAATTCAAGCCATTAAAAGAAATCAAGAATATTGGTAAAGGTGACTACATAGGTAAATATAAAAGTCATTAGTAGGGGGAAGATGGCGGTGTAGGAGGACGCTGGGCTCACCACGTCCTGCTGATCACTTAGATTCCACCTACACCAGCCTAAATAACCCAGAAAACCGCCACAAGACTAGCAGAACAGTCTCCAGAGCCAAGCGCAGACAAAAGACCCATGGAAGAGGGTAGAAAGGGCAGCAAGGCAGTGCGCGTGACACAGACTGGCGGGAGGGAGCCAGGGCAGAGGGGCGGCCCGCCGGCCAAGCAGACCCCGAGTCTGGCTTGCAAAAGCAGAGGGGCCAGACGGAGTGTGTTCTGACAGCGAGAGGGACTTAACATCTGGAAGGCTATAAGTTAACAACTGTGTTCGGAGAGCGGGAAGGCTGGAGGACAATGGGAGGGAGAGTTGCTGAGCCCCGGGATGACAGAGCTCAGTTTGGCAGGAAACAAAGGCGCTCACCAGAGCCATCTCCCTCGCCCATCACCCAGCCAAAATCCCAAAGGATATCAGTTCCTACCAGGGAACATGCTGGCACCTTGTAAACACCCAATGCTGTGCTTCTGTGGATCCCACCTCTGGAGGCGGGTCTGACTCCCTCCCGAAGGGCCCCTCGTGAAGCGGATGACCGAAGGAGAAGCGAGCTGAGCCTGTCCCCGTGCACCTTGCCTATCCACCCGAGCTAATACGCCAGATTCCCAGCACCACAAGCCTGGCAGTGTGCAAGTAGCCCAGATGGACCACGCCACCCCACAGTGAATCCTGCCCTTAGGAGAGGGGAAGAGAAGGCACACACCAGTCTGACGGTGGCCCCAGCGGCGGGCTGGGAGCAGACAAAAGGTCTGACTGCAGCCCCACCCACCAACGGGAGTTATTCAAGACAGCTCAGGGGAAGCGCCCTGCAGTTCCGACCACTCCAGGAACTATCCAAAATGACCAAACAGAAGAATTCCCCTCAAAAGAATCTCCAGGAAATAACAACAGCTAACGAACTGATCAAAAAGGATTTAAACAATATAACAGAAAGTGAATTCAGAATAATAGTCATAATTTAATTGCTGGGCTTGAAAACAGTATAGAGGACAGCAGAGAATCTCTTGCCACAGAGATCAAGGGAGTAAGGAACAGTCAAGAGGACCTAAAAAACGTGATAAACGAGCTGCAAAATAAAATGGAAACGACCACGGTTCGGATTGAAGAGGCAGAGGAGAGAATAAGTGAACTAGAAGATAAAATTATAGAAAAAGAAGAAGCTGAGAAAAAGATAAAAATCTAGGAGTATGAGGGGAAAATTAGAGAACTAAGTGATGCACTAAAGAGAAATAATCTACGCATAATTGGTATTCCAGAGGAGGAAGAGAGAGGGAAAGGTGCTGAAGGTGTACTTGAAGAAATAATAGCTGAGATCTTCCCTGATCTGGGGAAGAAAAAAGGCATTGAAATCCAAGAGGCACAGAAAACTCCCTTCAAAAGTGACTTCAGACGTAACTTGAATCAATCTTCTGCATGACATATCATAGTGGAACTGGCAAAATACAAGGATAAAGAGAAAATTCTGAAAGCAGCGAGGGATAAACGTGCTCTAACATATAAAGGGAGACCTATAAGACTTGTGACTGATCTCTCTTCTGAAACTTGGCAGGCAGAAAGGAATGGCAGGAAATCTTCAATGTGATGAACAGGAAAAATATGCAGCTGAGAATCCTTTATCCAGCAAGTCTGTCACTTAGAATAGAGGGAGAGATAAAGGTCTTCCCAAACAAACAAAAACTGAAGGAATTCGTCACCACTAAACCAGCCCTACAAGAGATCCTAAGGGGGATCCTGTGAGACAAAGTACCAGAGACATCGCTACAAGCATAAAACATACAGACATCACAATGACTCTAAACCCGTATCTTTCTATAATAACACTGAATGTAAATGGACTAAATGCACCAACCAAAAGACATAGGGTATCACAATGGATACAAAAACAAGACCCATCTATTTGCTGTCTACAAGAGACTCATTTTAGACCTGAGGACACCTTCAGATTGAGAGTGAGGGGATGGAGAACTATTTATCATGCCACTGGAAGTTAAAAGAAAGCTGGAGTAGCCACCCTTACATCAGATAAACTAGACTTTAAATTAAAGGCTGTAACAAGAGATGAAGAAGGGCATTATATAATAATCACAGGGTCTATCCATTAGGAAGAGCTAACAAATATGAATGTCTATGCACCGAATACGGGAGTCCCCAAATATATAAAACAATTACTCACAAACATAAGCAACCTTATTGATAAGAATGTGGTAATTGCAGGGGACTTTAAGACTCCACTTACAGAAATGGATAGATCATCTAGACACACGGTCAATAAAGAAACAAGGGCCCTGAATGATACATTGGATCACATGGACTTGACACATACATTTAGAACTCTGCATCCCAAAGCAACAGAATATACTTTCTTCTCGAGTGCACATGGAACATTCTCCAAGATAGATCACATTCTGGGTCACAAAACAGCCCTTCATAAGTATACAAGAATTGAAATCATACCATGCATACTTTCAGACCACAATGCTATGAAGCTTGAAATCAACCACAGGAAAAAGTCTGGAAAACCTTCAAAAGATGGAGGTTAAAGAACACCCTACTAAAGAATGAGTGGGTCAAGCAGGCAATTAGAGAAGAAATTTAAAAATATATGGAAACAAATGAAAATGAAAATACAACAATCCAAACGCTTTGGGATGCAGCGAAGGCAGTCCTGAGAGGAAAATACATTGCAATCCAGGCCTATCTCAAGAAACAAGAAAAATCCCAAATACAAAATCAAACAGCACACCTAAAGGAAATAGAAGCAGAACAGCAAAGACAGCCTAAACCCAGCAGAAGAAGAGAAATAATAAAGATCAGAGCAGAAATAAACAATATAGAATCTAAAAAAACTGTAGAGCAGATCAACGAAACCAAGAGTTGGTTTTCTGAAAAAATAAACAAAATTGATAAACCTCTAGCCAGGCTTCTCAAAAAGAAAAGGGAGATGACCCAAATAGATAAAATCATGAATGAAAATGGAATGATTACAACCAATCCCTCAGAGATACAAGCAATTATCAAGGAATATTTTGAAAAATTATATGCCAACAAACTGGACAACCTGGAAGAAATGGACAAAGTCCTAAACACCCACACTCTTCCAAAACTCAATCAGGAGGAAATAGAAAGCTTGAACAGACCCATAACCAGCGAAGAAATTGAATCGGTTATCAAAAATCTCCCAACAAATAAGAGTCCAGGACCAGATGGCTTCCCAGGGGAGTTCTACCAGATGTTTAAAGCAGAGATAATACCTATCCTTCTCAAGCTATTCCAAGAAATAGAAAGGGAAGGAAAACTTCCAGACTCATTCTATGAAGACAGTATTCCTTTGATTCCTAAACCAGACAGAGACCCAGTAAAAAAAGAGAACTACAGGCCAATATCCCTGATGAATATGGATGCAAAAATTCTCAACAAGATGTTAGCAAATCGAATTCAACGGCATATAAAAAGAATTATTCACCATGCTCAAGTGGGATTCATTCCTGGGATGCAGGGCTGGTTCAACATTCGCAAATCAATCAACGTGATACATCACATTAATAAAAGAAAAGATAAGAACCATATGATCCTGTCAATCGATGCAGAAAAGGCCTTTGACAAAATCCAGCAAACTTTCCTAATAAAAACCCTTGAGAAAGTCGGGATAGAAGGAACATACTTAAAGATCATAAAAGCCATTTATGAAAAGCCCACAGCTAACATCATCCTCAACGGGGAAAAACTGAGAGCTTTTTCCCTGAGATCAGGAACACGACAGGGATGTCCACTCTCACCGCTGTTGTTGAACATAGTGTTGGAAGTGCTAGCATCAGCAATCACACAACGAAAGGAAACCAAACGCATCAAAATTGGCAAAGATGAAGTCAAGCTTTCACTTTTTGCAGATGACATGATATTATACATGGAAAATCCGATAGACTCCACCAAAAGTCTGCTAGAACTGATACATGAATTCAGCAAAGTTGCAGGATACAAAATCAATGTACAGAAATCAGTTGCATTCTTATACACTAATAATGAAACAACAGAAAGACAAATAAAGAAACTGATCCCATTCTCAATTGCACCAAGAAGCATGAAATACCTAGGAATAAATCTAACCAAAGATGTAAAAGATCTGTATGCTGAAAACTATAAAAAGCTTATGAAGGAAATTGAAGAAGATATAAAGAAATGGAAAGACATTCCCTGCTCATGGATTGGAAGAATAAATATTGTCAAATGTCAATACTACCCAAAGCTATCTACACATTCAATGCAATCCCAATCAAAATTGCACCAGCATTCTTCTTGAAGCTAGAACAAGCAATCCTAAAATTCACATGGAACCACAAAAGGCCCTGAATAGCCAAAGTAATTTTGAAGAAGACCGAAGCAGGAGGCATCACAATCCCAGACTTTAGCCTTTACTACAAAGCTGTCATCATCAAGACAGCATGGTATTGGCACGAAAACAGACACATAGACCAACTAAATAGAATAGAAACCCCAGAACTAGACCCACAAACGTATGGCCAACTAATCGTTGACAAAGCAGGAAAGAACACCCAATGGAAAAAGATAGTCTCTTTAACAAATGGTGCTGGGAGAACTGGACAGCAACATGCAGAGGATTGAAACTAGACAACTTTCTCACACCATTGACAAGAACAAACTCAAAATGGATAAAGGACCTGGATGTGAGACAGGAAACCATCAAAACCCTAGAGGAGAAAGCAGGAAAAGACCTCTCTGACCTCAGCCGCAGCAATTTCTTACTTGACACATCCCCAAAGGCAAGGGAATTAAAAGCAAAAATGAACTACTGGGACCTTATGAAGATAGAAAAACTTCTGCACAGCAAAGGAAACAATCAACAAAACTAAAAGACAACCAACGGAATGGGAAAAGATATTTGCAAATGCCATATCGGACAAAGGGCTAGTATACAAAATCTATAAAGAGCTCACCAAACTCCACACCTGAAAAACAAATAATCCAGTGTGGAAATGAACAGAAAACATGAATAGATACTTTTCTAAAGAAGACATCTAGATGGCCAACAGGCACATGAAAAGATGCTCAACGTCGCTCCTCATCAGGGAAATACAAATCAAAACCACACTCAGATATCACTTCACGCCAGTTAGAGTGGCCAAAATGAACAAATCAGGAGACTATAGATGCTGAGGAGGATGTGGAGAAACTGGGACCCTCTTGCACTGTTGGTGGGAGTGCAAATTGGTGCAGCCACTCTGGAAAACAGTGTGGATGTTCCTCAAAAAATTAAAATAGACCTACCCTATGACCCAGCAATAGCACTGCTAGGAAGTTACCCAAGGGATACAGGAGTACTGATGCATAGGGGCACTTGTACCCCAAGGTTTATAGCAGCGCTCTCAACAGTAGCCAAATTATGGAAAGAGCCTAAATGTCCATCAACTGATGAATGGATAAAGAAATTGTGGTTTATATACACAATGGAGTACTACGTGGCAATGAGAAAGAACGAAATATGACCCTGTGTAGCAACGTGGATGGAACTGGAGAGTGTGATGCTAAGTGAAATAAGCCATACAGAGAAAGACAGATACCATATGTTTTCACTCTTATGTGGATCCTGAGAAACTTAACAGAAACCCATGGGGGAGGGGAAGGAAAAAAGAAGAGGTTAGAGTGAGAGAGAGCCAAAGCATAAGAGACCCTTAAAAACTGAGAACAAAGTGAGGGTTGATGGGGGGTGGGAGGGAGGGGAGGGTGGGTGATGGGTATTGAGGAGGGCACCTTTTGGGATGAGCACTGGGTGTTGTATGGAAACCAATTCGACAACAAATTTCATATATTGGAAAAAATATTTTAAAAAATTTAAAAAAATAAATTGATTTATAGCTTAATTAAATGGCAAGTAAATAAATTACTCTGTATACCTCACTGACTTGTGTGTAAAATCAACTTTTATAAACTCTCCATCTGAATTTGCAAAAAAAAGTCATTAGTATTGAATTTTTGGTTTATACTTCTTTTATTTAGTATAGGATTTAAAAGATAAATCCATAAGATAATAATGAGAAATCTATGTTAAGTGTCATATACTTTATGTAGATGTAATTTGGGAAAGTTACCAACATAAAGAGGGGAATGGAGCTGGAAAGGAGTAGACTTTTATACAGTATTATACATAGTTGGCATTCATTAAAATTAATTATTTGAACTTAATTACTATAAAGTTAACATGTCAATTGTAATATTGAGGGTAAGCAGTATTAAAAAATTTAAAAAATACAGAAAATGAAATTACAGGAAATTAAAATGGGTACAGCAGGAAAAAATTAATTAAAAATAAGAATAAAAAATAAACAAAAAATAAGAATGAAGTAAAACAATAAGCCATCACTACACATATATTAGAATGAGAAAAGTAAAATACTGACAATACCAAATGCAAAGAAGGATGTGGAAAAACAGGAAATCTCATTCATTGCTGGTGGGAATGCAAAATGGTACAGCCAATTTGGAAGAATTTTTCAAAGATATCAATGTAAATAACAACCAAAAAAGAGCTAGGTTAGCTATACTAATATCAGAAAAAATAGATTTTAAATTAAAAATGGATACAAAAGCTGGAGGACAGAGGAAGATGGCAGTGGAGTAGGAGGACCTTAGGCTTGTCTCATCTCATGAACAAAACGAGGTTACTATATAATAATCTTAAATACCCCAGAAATTGACCTTAAGACTGAAAGAACTACACAACTAAAGGGATAGAAGAGGCCATGTTGAAGAAGGTAGGGAGTATGAATAAGTGATGTAGAGGAGAAATGGACTCCAGATGCTGCAGCGGGGAGGGAACTCTGGCTTCACAGAAGAGAGAGACAGCAAGAGAGAGAGAGAGAAAGTGAGGAGAACCTAGCAGAATGCACAAGGAGAAGATTTCCATAAAAGCCATTGTCTTAGAAAAAGAGGGGCTGAATTTTGTGAGTTCTTGTAACCTGAAGGGCTTAAAGTCTGGAGTTTTATTTATTTTTTTTTAATTTAAAAATGTTTATTTATTTATTTTGAGAGAGAGAGATAGAGTGCAAGCAGGGACAGAAAGAGAGGGAGACACAGAATCTGAAGCAGGGTCCGGGCTCTGAGCTGTCAGCATAGATCCCAAAGTGGGCACTCATGAACCAGAAGATCATGACCTGAGCCAAAGTCAGACACTTAACCAACTGACCAAGCCAGGTGCCCCAAAGCCTGGTGTTTTATAGGTCAGCAGGCTTAGCTGTAATAGAATGAAGAGGATACCGTGCCACTCTTGGAGAAAAGGCAGATAGTGTGGAAATAGAGATGTCAAGAATGACTGGGACACACAGGGGAAGGTTATTCGCTCTTCTTTGAGGGCATCCTTGAGAGGTAGCATTCATGGATACATCTCTCTGGGGATAAAGGAGTTGACCAGCACCATTTCCCTACCCCATTCTTCAGCAAAACACAGAGACACCAATGGGAAGCAGCACAGCACCAACACTGGCTGCCTAACTTGCTTACATCAAAGCCTCTGCTCCCTGCACTCTGCCTGGACTGCCCATCTTAGTAAAGCTTCCATCAGTCCCAGTGTGACAGGTGCCTCCCCCATAAAACAGCACAAAACCCAAATCACACCACAAAACCCAAATCTCCCAACCATAGAGGTATGCAGGACCACAGTCCTCACAGAAGTGGTGTCAGGTCTCATTTCAGAAGCATATCAGAGAGCATCTCATTAAAATTTCTCATATTCAGGTCAGGGACCAAACACTGCACACAGAAAGCAAGGAAAACCTCTTCAGACCACTGTCCTGAAGGATAGAGCAGAGAAAGCATAACAGCAGAGTGCAAACAGCACACACCACAGATACTCCCTGAAGCACCAGGCCCTGGAAACTATATTACCTCTTCTTCATAGGGCCATTACTTTCAGGGGCAGGAGATATAACTAGTTTTTGTAACACAGAGAAGGAGGCAGGGATTTAGACAAAATGCCAACACAAAGGAATTTATCCCAAATGAAAGAACAAGATAAGGTCATGGCCAGAGATGTAAGTGAAACAGATATAAGTAACATGCCTGATGGAGAATTTAAGGCAACAATCATAAGGATACTTACAGGGCTTCAGACAACAATAGAAGACATCAGTGAGACCCTTACTGTGGAGATAAAAGAGTTAAAAAAGAATCAATCAGAAATGAAGAATGTAATAAACAAGATTGGAAACAAGCTCGATGTAATGAACAGCAGCCTGGAAGAAGCAGAAGAACAAGTTATTGACAAGAAGACCAAGTAATGGAAAATAATGAAGCTGAACAAAAGAGAAAAAATAGTTATGCGACATGAGAATAGGTTTAGGAAACTCAGTGACTCCATCAAATGTAATAAAATTCTTATTATAGGAGTCCCAGAATAAGAAAGAGAAAAGTGGGCAGAAAATTTATTTGGGTAAATAATAGTTGAAAACTTTCCTAATCTTGTGAAGGAAACATATCCAGATCAAGGAGGTGCAGAGAATTCCCATTAAAATCAACAAAAGTAGGCCAACATCGAGACATATTGTAATTAAATTTGCAAAATATAGTGATAAAGAAAACATCTTAAAAGTAGCAAGAAAAAGTGTCCTCAACTTCAAAAAGAAGACCCATAAAGATACCTGGAGATTTTTCAACAAAACTTTGCAAGCCAAAAGGGAGTTGCATGATATATTCAAACTGCCAAATGGGAAAAATCTGCAGCCAAGCATACTCTTTCCAGCAAGACTACCAATCAGAATAGAAAGAGATGATAGAGTTTCCCAAACAAAAACTAAAGGACCTCATGACCACTAAACCATCCCTGCAAGAGATATTAAAGGGGACTATTTGAGGGCAAAGGAGAGACCAAAAGTGACACAGACAAGTAAGGATCAGAGAAAATCTCCAGAAACAATGACAAAACAAGTAATGAAATAGTAATAAATACATATCAATAATTACTTTGAATGCTCTAATCAAAAGACATATGCTGTCAGAGTGGATAAAAAACAAGACCTATCTGTATGTTGCTTACAAGACACTAATTTTAGACTTAAAATCACCTGCAGATTGAAAATGAGGGGATGGAGAAACATTTATCATGCAAATGGACATCAAAAGAAAGCTGAAGTAGCAATACTTATATCAGAAAAACTAGATTTTAAACTAAGACTGAAACAAGAGATAATGAAGGTGAGGGCAGAAGCAATACGGAGGAGAAGGCACTGATTTGGGAGTGCAGCCTCTTCCAACATGAGCCTCCTCAAAAAACCCAAGAGTCACATGACCCTGGAGGAACTGCAGAAGTGGGAGGAGGAAGAATTTAACATTCAGTGCACATGCAGTAAATGAACACCCAAGGACTCATCAATTGGTACAACAACAAGAAGCTCCTGGGCCATGTGAAGCCCAATGACAGGCACTGCAACATGGAATGTGAAGGAAATGTAGAATGAGGTCCCCAAGAGAGGCAAGGGCAAGAAATCCAATCCAGTCAACAAAGACCACTACATCTCCAAGATGTTCCCGCTTGGGGACTCAGTCTTCATGGTCCTGGGGAACGATCACCACAGGCAAGTAGAAGCCTCCTCCCCGCCTACATAAAATAAACAGTGCAACAATGGCTTTGAATGACACACTGGACCAGATGGACTTAAAAGAAATATTAACAACATTCCATTTTAAAACAGCAGAATACATATTTTTTAAAGGTTACATGGGATATTCTCCAACGTAGATTACATGAGGTCACAAATAAGACCTCAAAAAATACAAAGATTGAAATTATATAAAACACCTTTTTTTTATATGACATTTATTCTCAAATTGGTTTCCATACAACACCCAGTGTTCATCCCAACAAGTGCCATACTCAATACCCCTCACCCACACTCCCCTCCCTCCCACCCTCCATCAACCCTCAGTCTGTTCTCAGTTTTTAAGGGACTCATGTTTTGGTTCCCTCCCTCTCTAACCTTTTTTTTTCCTTCCCCTCCCCCATGGTCTTCTGTTAAGTTTCTCAGGATCCACATACGAGTGAAAACATATGGTATCTGTCTTTCTCTGTATGGCTTATTTCACTTAGGATAACACTCTCCAGTCCCATCCACGTTGCTACAAAGGGCCATGTTTCATTCTTTCTCATTGCCATGTACTATTCCATTGTGTCCATAAACCACAATTTCTTTTTTTTTTTAATTTTATTTAATATGTGAAATTTATTGTCAAATTGGTTTCCATACAACACCCAGTGCTCATCCCAAAAGATGCCCTTTTCAATGCCCATCACCTACCCTTCCCTCCCTCCCACACCTTCATCAACCCTCAGTTTGTTCTCAGTTGTTAAGAGTCTCTTATGCTTTGGCTCTCTCCCACTCTAACCTCATTTTTTTCCTTCCCCTCCCCCATGGGTTTCTGTTAAGTTTCTCAGGATCCACATAAGAGTGAAAACATAGGGTATCTGTCTTTCTCTGTATGGCTTATTTCACTTAGCATCACACTCTCCAGTTCCATCCACGTTGCTACAAAGGGTCATATTTCATTCTTTCTCATTGCCACGTAGTACTCCACTGTGTATATAAACCACAAGTTCTTTATCCATTCATCACTTGATGGACATTTAGGCTCCTTCTATAATTTGGCTATTGTTGAAATTGCAGCTATAAACATTGGGGCACAAGTGCCCCTATGCATCACCACTCCTGTATACCTTGGGTAAATTCCTAGTAGTGCTATTGCTGAGTCATGGGGTAGATCTATTTTTAATTCTTTGAGGAACCTCCACACTGTTTTCCAGAGTGGCTGCACCAATTTGCATTCCCACCAACAGTGCAAGAGGGTTCCAGTTTCTCCACATCCTCTACAGCATCTATAGTCTCCTGATTTGTTCATTTGAGCCACTCTGACTGGCGTGAGGTGGTATCTGAGTGTGGTTTTGATTTGTATTTCCCTCATGAGAAGTGACGTTGAGCATCTTTTCATGTGTTTGTTGGCCATCTGGATGTCTTCTTTAGAAAAGTATCTATTCATGTTTTCTGTCCATTTCCACACAGGATTATTTGTTTTTCAGGTGTGGAGTTTGGTGAGCTCTTTATAGATTTTGGATACTAGCCCTTTGTCTGATATGTCATTTGCAAATATCTTTTCCCATTCCGTTGGTTGCCTTTAGTTTTGTTGATTGTTTCATTTGCAGTGCAGAAGTTTTTATCTTCATGAGGTCCCAATAGTTCATTTTAATTCCCTTCCCTTTGGAGATGTGCCAAGTAAGAAATTGCTGTGGCTGAGGTCGGAGAGGTTTTTTCCTGCATTCGCCTCTAGGGTTTTGATGGTTTCCTGTCTCACATTTAGGTCCTTTATCCATTTTGAGTTTATTTTTGTGAATGGTGTCAGAAAGTGGTCTAGTTTCATCCTTCTGGATGTTGCTGTCCAGTTCTCCCAGCACCATTTGTTAAAGAGACTGTCTTTTTTCCATTGGATATTCTTTCCGGCTTTGTCAGAGATTAGTTGGCCATACTTTTGTGGGTCTAATGCTGGATTTCTATTCTATTACAATGGTCTATGTGTGTTTTTGTGCCAGTACCATGCTGTCTTGATGATTACAGCTTTATAGTAGAGGCTAAAGTCTGGGATTGTGATGCCTCCCGCTTTAGTCTTCTTCATTATTACTTTGCCTATCCGGGGTCTTTTGTGGGTCCATACAAATTTTAGGATTGCTTGTTCTAGCTTCGAGAAGAATGATGGTGCAATTTTGATTGGGATTGCATTGAATGTGTAGATAGCTTTGGGTAGTATTGACATTTTAACAATATGTATTTTTCCAATCCATGGGCACGCAATGTTTTTCCATTTCTTTATATCTTCCTCAATTTCCTTCATAAGCTTTCTATAGTTTTCAGCATACAGATTTTTTAAATCTTGGCTTAGGTTTATTCCTAGGTATTTTATGCTTCTTGGTGCAATTGTGAATGGGATCAGTTTCTTTATTTGTCTTTCTGTTGCTTCATTATTAGTGTATAAGAATGCAACTGATTTCTGTACATTGATTTTGTATCCTGCGACTTTGCTGAATTCATGTATCAGTTCTAGCAGACTTTTGGTGGAGTCTATTGGGTTTTCCATGTATAATATCATCTCATCTGCAAAAAAATGAATGCTTGACTTCATCTTTGCCAATTTTGATGCCTTTGATTTCCTTTTGTTGTCTGATTGCTGATGCTAGCACTTCCAACACTATGTTAAACAGCGGTGAGAGTGGACATCGCTGTCGTGTTCCTGATCTCAGGGAGAAAACTCTCAGTTTTTTCCCATTGAGGATGATGTTAGCTGTGGGCTTTTCATAAATGGCTTTTATGATGTTTAAGTATGATCCTTCTATCCCGACTTTCTCTAGGGTTTTTATTAAGAAAGGATGCTGAATTTTGTCAAATGCTTTTTCTGCCTCAATTGGCAGGAACTTATGGTTCTTATCTTTCCTTTTATTAATGTGATGTATCACATTGATTGACTTGGGAATGTTGAACCAGCCCTGCAGTCCAGGAATGAATCCCACTTGAGCATGGTGAATAATTCTTTTTATATGCTGTTGAATTCCACTTGCTAGTATCTTGTTGAGAATTTCTGCATCCATATTCATCAGGGATATTGGCCTGTAGTTTTTTTTTTTTTTTTTTTTTTTTGCTGGGTCTCTGTCTGGTTTGGGAATCAAAGGAATGCTGCCTTCATACAATGACTCTGGAAGATTTCCTTCCCTTTCTATTTGTTGGAACAGATTGAGAAGGATATGTATTATCTCTGCTTTAAATATCTGGTAGATTTCCCCAGGGAAGCCATCTGGTCCTGGACTCATTTGTTTTGAGATTTTTGATAACTGATTCAATTTTTTCTGGTTATGGGTGTGTTCAAGTTTTCTATTTCTTCCTGTTTGAGTTTTGGAAGTGTGTGGGTGCTTAGGAATTTGTCCATTTCTTCTAGTTTGCCCATTTTGTTGGCACATAATTTTTCATAGTATTCCCGGATAATTGCTTGTATTTCTGAGGGATTGGTTGTAATAATTCCATTTTCCTTCATGATTTTATCTATTTGGGTCATCTCCCTTTTGTTTTTGAGAAGCCTGGCTGGAGGTTTATCAATTTTGCTTATTTTTCCAGAAAACCAACTCATGGTGTCATTGATATGCTCTACAGTTTTTTTTAGATTCTATACTGTTTATTTCTGCTCTGATCCTTATTATTTCTCTTCTTTGGCTGAGTTTGGGGTGTCTTTGGTGTTCTCCTATTTCCTTTAGGTGTGCTGTTTGATTTTGTATTTGGGATTTTTGTTTCTTGAGGTAGGCCTGGATTTCGATGTATTTTCCTCTCAGAACTGACTTTGCTGCATCCCAAAGCATTTGGAATGTTGCATTTTCATCTTAATTTTTTCCATATATTTTTTAATTTCTTCTCTAATTATCTGGTTGACACATTCATTCTTTCGTAGGGTATTCTTTAACCTCCATGCTTTGGAGGTTTTCCAGACTTTTTCCTGTGGTTGATTTCAAGTTTCATAGCATTGTGGTCTGAAAGTGTGCATGGTATGATCTCAATTCTTGTATACTTATGAAGGGCTGTTTTGTGACCCAGGATGTGACCTATCTTGGAGAATGTTCCATATGCACTACAGAAGAAGGTATATTCTGCTGCTTTGGGATGCAGAGTTCTAAGTATATTGGTCAAGTCCATGTGATCCAATGTATCATTCAGGGCCCTTGTTTCTTTATTAATCCTGTGTCTAGACCATCTATCTATTGTTGTAAGTGGAGTATTAAAGTCCCCTGCAATTACCACAGTCTTATCAATAAGTTTCCTTATGTTTGTGATTGTTTTATATATTTGGGGGCTCCCGTATTCGGCACATAGACATTTATAATTGTTAGCTACTCCTAATGGATAGACCTTGTAAATATTATATAATGCCCTTCTTCATCTCATTACAGCCTTTAAATCTAGTTTGTCTGATACAAGTAAAGCTACTCTAGCTTTCTTTTGACTTCCAGTAGCATGATAGATAGTCTCTATCCCCTCACTTTCAATCTGAAGGTGTCCTCAGGTCTAAAATGAGTCTCTTGTAGACAGCAAATAGATGGGCCTTGTTTTGTTTTTTTCCATTCTGATACCCTATGTGTTTCAGTTGGAGTATTTAGTCCATTTGCATTCAGTGTCAGTATTGAAAGATATGGGTTTTAGAGTCCTTGTGATGTCTGTAGGTTTCATGCCTGTAGTGATGTCTCTGGTACTTTGTGGTCCTTGCAACGTTTCACTTACAGAGTCCCCCTTAGGATCTCTTGTAGGGCTAGTTTAGTGGTGATGAATTCATTCAGTTTTTGTTTGTTTGGGAAGACCTTTATCTCTCCTTCTATTACGAATGACAGACTTGCTGGATAAAGGATTCTCGGCTGCATATTTTTTTCTGTTCATCAGATTGAAGATTTCCTGCCATTCCTTTCTGGCCTGCCAAGTTTCAGTAGATAGGTCTGCCACTAGTTTTATGGGTCTCCCTTAAAAGTTAGAGTATGTTTATCCCAAGCTGTTTTCACAATTTTCTCTTTATCCTTGTATTTTGCCAGTTTCAATATGATATGTCGTGTAGATGATCAATGAAGTCACTTTTGAAGGGAGTTCTCTGTGCCTCTTGGATTTCAATGCCTTTTTCCTTCCCCAGATCAGGGAAGTTCTCAACTATGATTTGTTCAAGTACACCTTCAGCGCCTTTCTCTCTCTTCCTCTTCTTGAATTCCTAGTATACGGATATTATTCCATTTGATTGCATCACTTAGTTCTCTAATTCTCCCCTAATTCTCCTGGATTTTTCTCTCTCTTTTTCTCAGCTTCCTCTTTTTCCATAATTTTATCTTCTAATTCACCTATTCTCTCCTCTGCCTCTTCAATCCAAGCTGTGGTTGCCTCCATTTTATTTTGCACCTTATTTATAGCATTTTTTTAGTTCCTCATGACTATTTCTTAGTCCCTTGATCTCTGTAGCAATAGATTCTCTGCTGTCCTCTGTACTTTTTTCAAGTCCAGCGATTAATTTTATGACGATTATTCTAAATTCTTGTTCCAGTATGTTGCTTAAATCGTTTTTGATCAATTCATTAACTGTTACTTCTTCCTGGAGTTTCTTTTGAGAAGGGTTCTTCCATTTCGTCATTTTGGGTAGTCCCTGGAGTGGCGCCAAACTGCAGGGCACTTCCCCTGTGCTGTCTGGAGTAACGTGTTGGTGGGCAGGGCTGCAGTCATACTCTATGTCTGTCCCCAGCCCACCATTGGGGCCACAGTCAGACTGGTGTGTATCTTATCTTCCCCTCTCCCAGGGGCAGAATTCACTGTGGAGTGGTGTGGCCTGTCTGGGCTACTTGCACACTGCCAGGCTTGTGGTGCTGCTTTGATGGGATGTGGTGTATTAGCCGTGGTGGATCTGCAAAGTGCACAGGGGCAGGAGGGGTAGGCTTAGCTTGCTTTGCCATCAGTGGTCCCCTGTGGGAGGGGCCCTGCAGCACCGAGAGGGAGGCATACCCGTCAGAGGGATGGATCCACAGAAGCACAGCATTGGGTGTTTGTGCGGTGCAAGCCAGTTTGGTAATAGGAACTGGTTCCCTTTGGGATTATGGCTGGGGGATGGGAGAGGGAGATGGCACTTGCCAATGCCTTTTTTCCCTGCCGAGCTGAGGTCTGTCTTCCGGGGCTCAACAACTTTCCCTCCCGGTGTCCTCTCACCCTCTCACTCTCCAAGCAGAGCTGTTGACTTATAACATTCCATATGTTAAGTCCCACTGGCTGTCAGAACTCACAGAGTCTGGCCCCTCTGTTTTTGCAAGCCAGATTTCAGGGGTTCTCCCTTGCCAGGCAGACTGCCCCTCCACCGTCCTGACTCCCTCCCACCAGTCCGTGTAGCTCACAGAGCCTCTCCACCCATTCTACCTTCTTCCGTGGGCCTTTTGTCTATGCTTGGCTCCAGAGAGTCCGTTCTGCTAGTTTCTCATGGTTTTCTGGGTTATTTAGGCAGGTGTGGGTGGAATCTAAGTGATCAGCAGGACGAGGTGAGCCCAGCACCCTCCTACGCTGCCATCTTCCTCACCCCTCTATTATGCACCTTTCCTGACCACAATGCTATGAAACTAGAAGTCAACCATGCAAAATATATGGAAAGACCACAAATACATGGAGATAAAACAACAGGCTACTAATTTTTTTTAATGTTTATTTATTTTTGAGACAGAGAGAGAGAGAGCATGAACAGGGGAGGGTCAGAGAAAGAGGGAGACACAGAATCTGAAACAGGCTCCAGGCTCTGAGCTGTCAGCACAGAGCCCGACGTGGGACTTGAACCCATGGACCGCGAGATTATGACCTGAGCCAAAGTCCAACGCTTAACTGACTGAGTCACCCAGGTGCCCCAAACAACAGGCTACTAAACAATGAATGGGTCAACCAGAAAATCAAAGACAAATTTAAAAATTCATGAAAACAAATGAAAATGAAAACAGAATGACCAAAACCTCTGGCATAGAAAAAAGTGGTCCTAAGAGGGTAGTAGCTAGCAATACAGGCCTACCTCAAGAAGCAAGAAAAATCTCAAATCAACAACCTAACCATGCTCATAAAGGAGAACAACAAATGAAGCCCAAATCCAGGAGAAGAAGGGAAATAATAAAGATTAGAGCAGAAATAAGTGATATGAAATCTAAAAAAAAAAAAATAGCAAACCAATGAAACTAGAAGCTGGTTCTTTGAAAAAAAAATACAAAACTCTTAACCATCTAGTCAGACTTATCAAAAAGAAGAAAAGACCCAAAGAAGAAAAGACCCAAATAAATAAAATCACAATAAGAGAGGAGAAAGAAACACCACCACAGTAATGCAAATAATTATAAGAGAATATTATGAAAAACCATATACCAACAAATTAGGACAACTCGGAAGAAATAGATATACTCCTAGAAACATATAAACTACCAAACTGGAACAGGAAGAAATAGAAAACTTGAACAGACTGATAACCAAGAAAGAAATTGAATCAGTAATCAGAAAACTCCTTACAAAAACAAATGCTAAGACTAGATGGCTTCACGGGCAAAGAAGAGTTAGTACCTATATTTCTCAAACTATTTCAAAAATAGAAAGTAAGTAATACTTCCAAATACATCCCATGAGGTCAGCATTACCCTGATACCAAAACCAGATAAAGATTCCTACAAAAAAGTGAACTTTATACCAATATCCAACATGAACATGGATGCAAAACTTCTCAACAAAACACTAGCAAATAGGGGTGCCTGAGTGGCTTAGTCAGTTGAATGTATAACTCTTGATTTTGGCACAGGTCATGATCCCAGGTTCATGGGACTGAGCCCCATGTTGGGTTCCACACTGAGTGTGGAGCCTGCTTAAGATTTTCTCTCTCTGTCTCTCTCTCTCTCTGTCTGTTTCTCTCTCTCTCTGTCTGCCTTTCTGTCCCTCTCCCCTCTTGTGCTCTCTCTCTCTCTCTCAAGAAACAAAACAAAACAAACCAGTAAATAGAATCCAACAGTAAATTAAATTGAGATTTATTCCTGGGCTACAAGTGTAGTTCAATATTAGCAAATCAATCAACGGATATAAAATCAATATACAGAAAACTTGCATTACTATACATCAATAATGAAGCAGCAGAAAGGGAAATTCTGGAATCAATCCCATTTACAATTTCACCAAAACCAATAAGATACCTAAGAATAACCATAACCAAAGAAGTGAAAGAGCTATACTCGGAGAACTGTAAAACACTGATGAAAGAAATTGAAGAAGACACAAAGAAATGGAAAAACATTCCATTCTCATAGATTGGAAGAACAAATATTAAAATGTCCATATAACCCAAAGCAATATACATATTCAATGCAATCCCTATCAAAAAAACCACCAGCATTTCTCACAGGACTAGAACAAGCAAACCTAAAATTTGTATGGAACCAGAAAAGACACCGAATAGCCAAAGTAACCTTGAAAAAGGAAAGCAACATGGGAGGATCACAATTCTGGACATTAAGTTATATTACAAACGTGTAGTGATCAATACCGTATGGTACTGGCACAAAAACAGACATGTAGAATAAAAAACTCAGAAATGAACCCACATCTAGATGGTCGGCTAGCCTTTGACCAACAGCAATGGACATCAAATGGGTAAAAGTGTCTTCAACAAAGGGAGGGTGTGTAAAAACTGGACAGCAACATGCAAAAGAATTCAACTGGACTACTTTCTCATACTGTATACCAAAATAAATTCAAAATATATCAAATATCTAAATGTAAGACCTGAAACCATAAAAATGCTAGCAGAAAACACAGGTAATAACCTCTTTGACATTGGAAATAGCAACTTCTTTCTAGATATGTTTCACAAGGTAAGGGAAACAAAAGCACAAACTATTGGGGCTTCATCAAGATAAAAAAATTTCTGCACAGAGAAGAAAACAATCAATAAAACTAAAAGGCTAGAATGGGAGAAGACATTTACAAATGACATATCTTGTAAAGGGTTAGTATCCAAAATCTATAAAGAACTCATAAAAGTAAACAAAAAATGAATAATCCAATTACAAAATGGGAAGAAAACATGAATAGACACTTTCCAAAGAAGACATCCAGATGGTCAATAGACACATAAAAAGATGTTCAACATCACTGATCATCAGGAAAATGCAAGTCAAAACCACAATGAGAGGGGCACCTGGGTGTCTCCATCAGTTAAGTGTCCGAATCTGTCTCAGGTAATGATCTCACAGTTCGTGGGTTTGAGCCTCGCATCAGGCTCTAACAGTTTAGAGCCTGGAAGCTCCTTCGGATTCTGTGTCTCCCTGTCTCTCTCCCCCCACCCCCTGCCAACTCACACTCTGTCTCTCAAAAATAAATAAACATTACAAAAAACATAATGAGATATCACCTCACACCTATCAGGATGGCTAAAATCAACAACACAAGAAATAACAGGTGTTGGCCAGGATATGGAGTAAGGGGAAACCTCTTGCACTGTTTATGGGATTGCAAACTGCTGCAGCCAGAGTAGAAAACAGAATGGAGGTTCCTCAAATAGTTAAAAATAGAGTTACCCCAAGATCCAGCAATTGCACTACTAGGTGTTGACCCAAATAATACAAAAATACTAATTCAAGGTGATATATGCACCCCAATCTTTATAGCAGCCTTATCTACAATAGCTAAATTATAGAAAGAGCCCAAGTGTCCAGCAACTCATGAGTGGGAAAAAAAAGATGTGTTGTATATGTACAATGGAATATTACTCAGCCATAAAATAGAATAAAATCATGCAATTATCAATAATGTGGAAGGAGCTAGAGTATTATGCTAAGTGAAATAAGTCAGAGAAAGACAAAACCATAGGACCAAAGGAAAAAAAGGCCAGGGAAAACCAAGAAATAGACTTTTTCTTCATTTTAGAGAGAGACAGAGAGTTGGGCAGAGGGGCAGAGGTGGAGAAGAGAGTACCTTAAGCAGGCTCCACACTCAGCATGGAGCACAACATGGGGGGCTTGATTCCACTCTGGGATCATGACCTGAGCTGAAATCAAGAGTCAGGTGCTCAACTGACTGAGCTACCCAGGCACCCCCAGGCTCTTAACTATAGAGGAGAAACTGATGGTTACCAGAGAGAAGTGGGGGTGGGGGATGGGTCATATAGGTGATTGGGATTAAGGAGTGCACTTGTGGTAATGAGTATCAAGTGTTGTATGGAAGTGTTGATTCACCATACTGTACACCTGAAACTAATCTTAGAGTATATATTAACTAACTGAAATTTGAGTAAAAACTTAAAAAAATAATACAAGGCAATAAATGATATTATATATTGATAAAATGAATAATCCATCCAGATGATGTAGCAATTATAAACATATACACAACTAGGGTGTCTGGGTGGTTCAGTCAGTTAAACATCCGGCTTGTGGTTTCAGCTCAGGTCATGATCTCACAGTTTGTGAGTTTGAGCCCCACATCAGGCTCATGCTGACAGCAAGGAGCCTGCTTGGTATCTCTCTCTCTCTCTCTCTCTCTCTCTCTCTCTCTCTCTCTCTCTTTCCCTCTCCCTCTCTCTCTCCATCTCTCTCTTTCTGTCTCTCTCTCTCTCTTTCTGTCTCTCCCTTTCTCCTCCTCTCTCTCAAGAAATAAACATTTATACACACACACACACACACACACACACACACAAACACAGCCTCCAAATATAAGAAGCTAACATTAACAGAATTGAAAAGTAGACAGTATTAAAACATTAGCTTGAGACTTCAATAACCAACAGAGAAACTAGACAGAAGATCAATAAGAAAACAGAGGACTTGAACAACATTATAAACCAATTAGTCTAACAGATATATGTAGAACCCAACAACAGAATACACATTCTTCTCAAATGTACATGGAACATTATCCAGTATAAACCATATGTTAGAGCACAAAACAAATCCCAATAAATTTAAAAGATTGAAATCATACAAAGTATCTTTACTGACACAATGGAATTAAACAAGAAATGAATAACAATAAAAACTATAAAATTTAAAATATGGGGATATTAAACAATACACTCCTTTTCTGAATTTATAACTAATCTTTATGAAGGTCTTAATATTTTGTTATATTTACTTCAGGTACTCTTAAAATTTTTTAGTATAATTGACCCACAATGTTGCATTAATTTCAGGTGTACAAGATTATGATTCAATAAGTTTATGTTTACAGGGCACCTGGGTGGCTCAGTAGGTTAAGCATTGGTCTTTGGCTCAGATCATGACCTCGCAGTTAGTGAGTTTGAGCCCCGTGGAGGACTCAGGCTGAAATCTTGGAGCCTGCACCCTGCTTCAGATTCTGTGCCTCCCTTTCTCTCTGCCCCTCCCCTGCTTGCACTCTTTCTCTCTCTCAAAAATAAAATAAAAACATTAAAATTTTTTAAAAGTTTATGTTTGCTAAAAAGATACACTTTTAATCAATGGATCAAAGAATAAATTACAACCAAAAATAGAATATGCTTTGAGATGAATGAATACATAAACACAACATACCAAATCCTATAGGATACAGTGAAAGCAGTACTCAGGGAAATTGATGGCTTTAAATGCTTACGTTATTAAAGGAAATAATCTCAAATCAATGAACTTACTTTACACATTAAGGAACTAAAACATAAGAACAAACTAAATTAAAAGATAGCAGAAGGAAAGATGTAATAAGGAATAGACTTGGGGAGGAGCCAACATGGCGGAGAAGTAGGGGGAATCCATACTTCTCACGTCTATCAACGAAGTGTAGAAGCCAAAGGACTTTGAACACCAGAGCCTTGGAGGAAAAGAGACTGAATCTACTGGGAAGAAAATGGGAAAGCTGAAAAAAAAAAAAAGATAGGTGGGTGATCGTGAACTGGGGGAGATAAAAAAAGGCCACGTGGGCATGGAGGGGAGGACCCCCCTTCTGCGGAGAGATGAAGGGAAGAGAAAGAGTGACTAGGGATTTGTAGGACCATATGTGGACAGGAGAAAGACCTGGGACTGAGACTGAGAGGGATCCGATCTCTAACTGTGGGGCTTTCTTCAGACTGGAGCCGGCTCCCTGTTCACGCACCTGGAGAGGAAGGGAGCCAGGGTCCTGGGTACAATGGTAGGTCAGGGGCTCAGTCCACAGTTGGAAAAGTGGTTCCCTCCCTGGAGGGCTGCGTGATAGTACAGAAACTGCCTGCAACCACCACCCCCAGGCGTAGTGACTGTGCCAAGGGTGCAGTCTGTAGGAGGAAAAGGTGGCCATGTGCTTGGAGTGCTGTGAAAAAAGACAAAGCCTGCCAGTGTCTGTCACCCCAGGGCTCGTGGCAGCAATGGCGGTGGCTCTCAGTCCACAGTAGGAGAAAGATGTCCTCCTTGAAGTGCAGTGGCACAGACAAAGCCAGCCAGGACCACATATTGCCGCACTGAGAGGCACTTCCCCAGTGCCAGAGCACATGAAGCAGGACTTTGAATCCTACCCAAGTGCAGGGTCAGGGGAGTGGGCGAAGAGAGAAGGACTTCCCTGTCTGTGCCCATGGAACAATGAGGACGACTCAAGCTGAGTCCACTGGTTCTGGCTTTGTGGAGTAGAGACTGGGGAATCACCATTCCCTCCCACCCGCACCAAGGAGGGGCCTCAGGGATCACTCCCAGAGCCCATAGTGGAGGTGGGTCCAGATTACACCAAAACATGCCCCTTTGCACTGGGTAACTGTGTATCCACAGAGTGGCACAGACCCTGAGGACAGCTACTACTGACAAGGGATGCAGCATTGCCTGAGTTAACTCTAGGTCAATTCTGGATATAGAGATATATTCTCCCCTTGCCCCATTTCTACTCCTTATCTCTTCCCTCCCCTAGGCTGGTTGCTCTGGTTATTGGACTGTCTAAACAGGCATATTTAATCCATTGCCTTAATCCACACCTTTTTCTCTCTGGGTTAATCAAGCCATATAGTTTGTCCGGGTAACTTTATCTTCATTTCATTTTCCCCACCTCCTTTTTATTTTCCTTTCTCTCTCTCTGGATTAAGTATTTTAGTCTCTCTGCCTAATCAATGTTTACTTTTTCTCCCCCCCCCACCCCGTTCCTGTCATTTCTCTCTTTATATGTGTTTTTCCATCAGCACCACCTCCGCCCTCTTCTTTACATGTAGTCGGTGTTTTTGTTTTTGTTTTTGTTTTCAGTCTTTAGTTTTTTGTTTTTGTTTGTGTGTTTGCATGTTTTTGTCTCCTGTTTGTCTATCTGTTTTCCTTTACAGGGTTACTCCAAGGAACAAATCAAAGCACACCTGGTGGAGGGTCCAAAATACCACTACGAGTAGGGTAATAAAATAAACAAAGTCATAACAACAGACAGCAAGTAACAATATCCAAAAAAAAAAAAAAACACCTCCTGAAGGGCCTGGCCCTGGACAGTGTATGACCCTCTTTTAATACAGCAGTGCTTGCAGGTGCAGAGCACACAACAAGCTTTTAAAATGCATAAGGGACAGAAAACTAGAAAAAGGATAAAACGGAGGAATTCTCCTCAAAAGAAATACCAGCAAGAAGCGACAGCTAACGAATTTATCAAAACCGATTTAAGCAATATAATGGAACAAGAATTTAGAATAATAGCCAAAAAATTAATTGCTGGGCTGGAAAAAAGTATAGAGGACAGCAGAGAATCTATTGCTACTGAGATCAAGGGTCTAAGAAATAGTCATGAGAAATTTAAAAATGCTATAAATGAGGTGCGAAACAAAATGATGGAGCCACAATGTGGATTGAAGAGGCAGAGGGGAGAATAGGTGAAATAGAAGATAAAATTATGGAAAGAGAGGAAGCTGAGAAAAAGAGAGATAAAATAATCCAGGAGTTCAAGAGAAGAACTAGAGAGCTAAAGTGATGCAATCAAACGGAATAATATCCATATCATAGGAATTCCAGAAGAGGAAGAGGAAGAGAAAGGGGCTGAAGGTGTACTTGAACAAATAATACCTGAGAACTTCCCTGATCTGGGGAAGGAAACAGACACTGAAATCCAAAAGGCACAGAGAACTCCCTTCAGACGTAACTTGAGTCAATCTTCTGCATGACATATCATACTGAAACTGGCAAAATACAAGGATAAAGAGAGAATTCTGAAAGCAGCTAGGGATAAATGGCCCTTAACATACAAAGGTAGACACATAAGGGTAGTAGCAGACCTATCTACTGAAACTTGGCATGCAAGAAAGGAATGACAAGAAATCTTCAATGTGATGAACAGAAAAAATCTGCAGACAAGAATCATTTACCCAGCAAGTCTGTCATTCAAATAGGAAGGATAAAGGTTTTCCCAAGCAAACAAAAACTGAAGGAACTTATGACCACTAAACAGCCCTAAAGAGATCCTAAGGAGGACTCTGTGAGTGATATGTAGCAAGGACCACAGGTACCGGGGACACGACTACAAGCATGAAATCTACAGATATCACAATGACTCTAAACCCATATCTTTATATAATAACACTGAATGATCCAACATAAAGACATAGGGTATCAGAATAGATAAAAAAAAAAACCCATCTATTTTCTGTCTACAATAGAATCATTATAGACCTGAAGGATACCTTCACACTGAAAGTGAGGAGATGGAGAACTATCTATCATGCCACTGGAAGTCAAAAGAAAGTTGGAGTACACATACTTATATCAGACAAACTAGACATTAAATCAAAGGCTAGAACAAGAGATGAAGAAAGGCATTATATAATAATTAGAGGGTCTATCCATTTGGAATAGCTAGCAATTATAAATGTCTATGTGTCAAATATGGGAGCCCCCAAATATATAAAATAATCACAAACACAAGCAAACTTATTGATAAGACTGTGGTAATTGCAGGGGACTTTAATACTCCACTTACAACAATGGATAGATCATCTAGACACAAGATAAATAAAGAAACAAGGGCCCTGAATGATACATTGGATCAGATGGACTTGACTGATATATTTAGAACTCTGTATCCCAAAGCAACAGAATATACTTTCTTCTGGAGTACACATGGAACATTCTCCAAGATAGATCACATCCTGGGTCACAAAACAGCCCTTCATAAGTATACAAGAATTGAGATCATACCATGCACACATTCAGACCACAATGCTATGAACTTGAAATCAACCACAGGAAAAAGTCTGGAAAACCTCCAAAAGCATGGAGGTTAAAGAACACCCTACTAAAGAATGAGTGGGTCAACCCAGCAATTAGAGAAGAAATTTAAAAACATATGGAAACAAATGAAGATGAAAATACAACAATCCAAACACTTTGGGGTGCAGCAAAGGCAGTCCTGAGAGGAAAATACATCGCAATCCAGGCCTATCTCAAGAAATGAGAAAAATCCCAAATACAAAATCTAACACCACACCTAAAAGAAATAGAAGCAGAACATCAAAGATACCCCAAACTCAGCAGAAGAAGAGAAATAATAAAGATCAGAACAGAAATAAACAATATAGAATGTAAAAAACCAGTAGAGCAGATCAGTCAAACCAAGAGTTGGTTTTTGAAAAAATAAACAAAATTGATAAACCTCTATCCAGACTTCTCAAAAAGAAAATGGAGAGGACCTAAATACACAAAATCATGAAGGAAAATGGAATTGTTACAACCAATCCCTCAGAGATACAAGCAATTATCAGGGAACACTATGGAAAATAATATGCCAAAAAAATGGACAACCTGGAAGAAATGGACAATTTCCTAAGCACCCACCCATTTCCAAAACTTAAAGAGGAAGAAATAGAAAACTTGAACACACCCATAACCAGAGAAAATTGAATCAGTTATCAAAAATCTCCCAAAAATTAAAAGTCCAGGGCCAGATGGCTTCCCTGGGGAATTCTAGCAGACATTTAAAGCAGACATTTAAAACATTCTCAAACTGTTCCAACAAATAGAAAGGGAAGGAAAACTTCCAGGCCCATTGCATGAAGTCAGCATTCCTTTGATTCCCAAATCAGACAGAGACCCAGAAAATAAAGAGAACTACAGGCCAATATCCCTGATGAATATGGATGCAAAAATTCTCAACAAGATACTAGCAAATCGAATTGAACAGTATATAAAAAGAATTATTCACCATGATCCAGTGGGATTCATTCCTGGGTTGCAGTGATGGTTCAACATTTGCAAATCAATCTGATACATTACCTTAATAAAAGAAAAGAACCCTAAGATCCTGCCAATGGAGGCAGAAAAAGCATTTGACAAAATTCAGCATCCTTTCTTAATAAAAACCCTAGAGAAAGTCGGGATAGAAGGAACATACTTAAACATCATCAAAGCCATTTCTGAAAAGCCCACAGCTAATATCATCCTCAATGGGGAAAAACTGAGAGCTTTCTCCCTGAGATCAGGGAACACGACAGGGATGCCCATTCTCACCGCTGTTGTTTAACATAGTGTTGGAAGTGCTAGCATCAGTAATCAGACAACAAAAGGAAATCAAAGGCATCAAAATTGGCAAAGATGAAGTCAAGCTTTCACTTTTTGCAGATGAGATGATATTATACATAGAAAATCCAATAGACTCCACCAAAAGTCTGCTAGAACTGATACATGAATTCAGCAAAGTCATTGGATAGAAAATTAATGTACAGAAATCAGGTGCATTTTTATACACCAATAATGAAGCAACTGAAAGACAAATAAAGAAACTGATCCCATTCACAATTGCACCAAGAACCATAAAACACCTAGGAATAAGCCTAAGGAAAGATGTAAAAGATCTGTATGCTGAAAACTATAGAAAGCTTATGAAGGAAATTGAAGAAGATACCAAGAAATAAAAAAACATTCCGTGCTCATGGATTGGAAGAATACATATTGTTAAAATATCAGTATTACCCAGAGCTATCTACACATTCAATGCAATCCCAATCAAAATTGCACCAGCATTCTTCTTGAAGCTAGAACAAGCAATCCTGAAATTCATATGGAACCACAAAAGACCCCGAATAGGCAAAGTAATATTGAAGAAGACCAAAGTGGGAGGCATCACAATCCCAGACCTTAGCCTCTACTACAAAGCTGAAATCATTAAGACAGCATGGTATTGGCACAAAACCAGACACACAGACCAATGGAATAGAATAGAGACTCCAGAATTGGACCCACAAAAGTACGGGCAACTAATCATTGACAAAGCATGAAAGAAATCCATGGAATAAAGAAGGTCTCTTTAACAAATGTTGCTGGGAGAACTGGACAGCAACATGCAGAACAATGAAACTAGACCACTTTCTGACACCATTCACAAAAATAAACTCAAAATGGATAAAGGTCCAGAATGTGAGACAAGAAACCATCAAAATCCTAGAGGAGAAAGCAGGAAAAAAATTCTCTGGCCTCAGCCGCAGCAATTTCTTACTTGACACATCCCCAAATGCAAGGAAATTAAAGGCAAAAATGAACTACTGGGACCTCATGAAGATAAAAAGCTTCTGCATTGCAAAGGAAACAATCAACAAAACTAAAAGACAACCAACGGAATGGGAAAAGATATTTGCAAATGACATATCGGACAAAGGGATAGTATCCAAAATCTATAAAGAACTCACCAAACTCCACACCCAAAAAACACATAATCCAGTGAAGAAATGGGCAGAAGACATGAATAGACACTTCTGTAAAAAGACATCCAGATGGCCAATAGGCACATGAAAAGATGCTCAACATCACTCCTTATCAGGGAAATACAAATCAAAACCACACTGACATATCACCTCATGCCAGATAGACTGGCTGAAATGAACAAATCAGGAGACTACAGATGCTGGAGAGGATGTGGAGAAACAGGAACCCTCTTGTACTGTTGGTGGGAATGCAAATTGGTGCAGCTGCTCTGGAAAACAGTGTGGAGGTTCCTCAAAAAATTAAAAATAGAACTACCCTATGACCCAACAATAGCACAGCTAGTAATCTCCCCAAAGGATATAGGAGTGCTGATGCATAGGGGCACTTGTACCCCAATGTTTATAGCAGCACTTTTAACAATAGCCAAATTATGGAAGGAGCCTGAATGTCCATCAACTGATGAATGGATATAGAAATTGTGGTTTATAATACAATGGACTAGTACTTGGCAATGAAAAGAAATCTGGCCATTTGTAGCAACCTGGATGGAAATGGAGAGTGTTATGCTATGTGAAATAAGTCAGACAGAGAAAGACAGATACCATATGTTTTCACTCTTATGTGGATCCTGAGACACTCAACAGAAGACCATGGGGGAGGGGAAGGAGGAAAAAGAAATTACAGAGAGGGAAGGAGGCAAACCATAAGAGACACTTGAAAACTGAGAACAAACTGAGGATTGATGGGGAGTGGGGGAGAGGGGAGAGTGGGTGATGGGCATTGAGGGTGGCACCTGTTGGGATGAGCACTGGGTGTTGTATGGAAACCAATTTGACAATAAATTACGTATATATAAAAAAGAATAGACTTGAGAAACACAAAATAGAGAACACAAAAACAATAGAATCAATGAAAGTGAAAGCTGGGTCCTTTAAAAAAAAATCGACAAAATTGACAAACCTTTAGCCAGAACAAGAAGAGAGATGACTACAGTTACTAATATCAGAGATGAATGTGATGATAGTAAGAAAGAATTTGCCTAATAGAATGGATTATAACAGAATAGTAGGAAAATTACATGCCAACAAATTGGATAACCTAGATGAAATGGACAAATTTAAGAACACAGAAACCACCAAAATTGACTCAGGAAGTAAAAGAAAATCTAAGCAGACTTTTAACAAGTAAGAAGATTGAATTAGTAATCAAAAACCTTCCAACAAAGAAATTCCGAGATCATATAGCTTCACTGGTGAATTGCACATTATCTATTTATCTATCTATCTATGTATCTATGTATCTATGTATGTATCTATCTATCTATCTGTTTTAGTTTTTGTCCAGTTAGCTTACACAGTAGTCTCAGTTTCAGAAGTAGATTCCCATGATTCATTACTTACATACAACACCCACTGCTCATCCCAACAAGTGCCCTCCTCAGTGCCCATCACCCATTTTCCCTACCCCCATCAACCCTAAATTTGTTCTCTGTATTTAAGAGTCTCCTATGGTTTGCCTCCCTCTCTGTATGTAGCTTATGTTTTCTTCCCTTCCCCTGGTCTTAAGTTTCTCAAATTCCACATATGAGTAAAATCATACGATATCTTTCTCTGACTTATTTCAATTAGCATAATACCTTCCAGTTCCATCCACGTTGTTGGAAATGACAAGATTTCATTCTTTTTTATCACCAAGTGGTATTCCCTTGTGTGTATGTGTGCGTGTGTGTGTGTGTGTGTGTGTGTGTGTATATATATATATATATATATATATATATATATATATATATACCACAACTTCTTTATCCATTCATCAGTTGATGAATATATATACCACATCAGTTGGGTTCTTTCAATTAATTTGGCTATTGTTGATAGCACTGCTATAAACATTGGAGTACATGTGCCCCTACGAATCAGCACTTTGGATAATTTCATAGTAGTGCTATTGCTGGGTTGTAGGGTAATCCTATTTTTAACTTTTTGATGAACCTCCACACTGCTTTCCAGAGTGGCTGCACCAGTTTGCATTCCCACCAACAGTGCAAGAGCATTCCCCTTTTCTCCACATCCTTGTCAACATGTTTCCTGAGGTGTTAATTTTAGGCACTCTGACCAGTGTGAGGTGGTATCTCGATGTGGTTTTGATTTGTATTTCCCTGATGATGAGTGATGTTGAGCATCTTTTCATTTGTCTGTTTGCCATCTGGATGTCTTCTTTGGAAAAGTGTGAATTCCTGTCTTCTGCTCATTTCTTCACTGGATTATATGTTTTTCAGATGTTGAATTTGGTAAGTTCTTTATAGATTTTGGATAGTAACCCTTTATCTAATGTGTCACTTGCAAATATGTTCTCCCATTCCATTAGTTGCCTTTTACTTTTGTTGATTGTTTCCTTTGTTGTGCAAAAGCTTTTTTTCTTGATGAGGTTCCATTAGTTCATTTTTGCTTTTATTTTGCTTGCCTTCAGAAACATGTCAAGTAAGAATTTGCAGCTGGGGTCAAAGAGGTTGCTGCTTGTGTTCTCCCATAGGGATTTTGATGGCTTCCTATCTTTTCTCTAGGTCTTTCATCCATTTTGAAATTTTTTTGTGTGTACGGTGTAAGAAAGTGGTCCAAATTTCATCCTTCTGCATGTCTCTGTCCAGTTTTCCCAACACTATTTGCTGAAGAGACTATCTTTTTCCATTGGATATTCTTTCCTGCTTTGTGAAAGATTAGTTGGCAATATATTTGTGGGTCCATTTCTGGGTTCTCTATTCTATTCCATTTATACCACATATTTAAAGAAGAATAAACACCAATCCTTTTCAAACTCCTACATAAAATTGAAGAGGAGAGAACATTGCCTTACTGATTCTATGACACCAGCATTATCCTCATACTTGTGGTGATAAAGACATCACAAGAAAAGAAAATGACATACAAATAACTCATGATTATAGATGTAAGACTACTGAAACAATTACTAGCCAACCAAATTCAGCAGCATATTAGAGGATTATACATCATGATCAAGTGAGATGTATCCAAGAAATGTAAGCCTGCTTCATAACATGAAAATCAATCATATAATATACTACATTAATATAACAAAGTAAAAAAATATACAATAATCTTAATTGATGCTGGAAAATCATTTGACAATATACCACAAACTTTCATGAATAAAAAATGCTTGAGGTGCCCGGGTGGCTCAATTGGTTAAGCATCCAACTTCAGCTCAGGTCAGGATCTCAAGGTTTGTGAGTTTGAGCCCCACATCGGGCTCTGTGCTGACAGGTCAGAGCCTGGCCTGACAGGTCAGAGCCTGGAGCCTGCTTCGGATTCTGTGTCTCCCTCTCTCTCTGCCCTTCCCCTGCTAATACTTTGTCTCTCTTTCTCTCAAAAGTAAACAAACATAAAAAAAAATTTTTTAAATGCTCAAGAAACTAGGAATAGTGCATGATGTTTCCTTTTTCTCCACATCCTGTTCAACACTTGTTGTTTCTTGTGTTTTTTGTTTGAGCCATTCTGACAGGTGTAAGGTAATATCACATTGTGGTTTTGATTTGTATTTCCCTGATGATGAATGATGTTGTTCATCTTTTCAGGTGTCTGTTTGCCATCTAGATGTTTTGTTTGGAGAAATGTCTGTTCATGTCTTCTGCCCATTTTTATTTGATTTATTTGCTTTTTGCTGTTGAGTTGTATCAGTTCTGTATATATTTTGGATAGAAACCCCTTTATCGGATATGTCATTTGCAAATACCTTCTCCCATTCAGTAGGTTGCCTTTCAGTTTTGTTGATTGTTTTCTTCACTATGCAGAAGGTTTTATTTTGATGAAGTCCCAATCGTTAATTTTTGCTTTTATTTCCCTTGCCTCAGGAAACAGATCTAAACAATTTTTGCTATGGCTGATGTCAGAGAAATTACTGACTGCTCTCTTCTAGGATTTTTATGGTTTCAGGTCTCACATTTAGGTCTGTATCCAGTATGGAGGTTCTTCAAAAAGTGATAACAGATCTATTCTATGATCCAGTAATAGCACTACTTGTTATTTATCCCCAAAATGAAAAAAAAAACTAATTCAAAGGGAGACTTTAACTCCTATGTTTACTGCAGCATTACTTATAATAGCCAAATTATGGAAGCAGCCCAAGTGTTAATCGATAGACGAATGGATAAAGAAGATGTGATGTGAGATTATATATATATATATATATATATATATATATATATGTATACACACAAACATATATAACAGAATATTTTTCAGCCATGAATAAGAATTAAATCTTGCCATCTGCAACAAAATGGATGGAGGTAGAGAGTATAATGCAAAGCGAAATAAGTCAGAGATAGACAAATACCATATCATTTCACTCATATGTAGAATTTAAAAACAAAGCAAATAAGCAAAGGAAAAGAGAGAGAGAGAGACAAACCAAGAAACACTCTTTTTGAAAAAAAAATTTAATGTTTATTTGTTTTTTAGAGAGACAGAGCATGAGCTGGGGAGGGGTAGAGAGAGGGAGACACAGAATCCGAAGCAGGCTCCAGGCTCCAAGATGTCTGCACAGAGCCCAACATGGAACTCGAACTCACAAACCATGATAAATGACCTGAGCCAAAGTCAGACACTTAGCCAACTGAGCCACCCAGGTGCCCCAAACAGACTCTTAACTATACAGAACAAACTGATGGTTACCAGAGGGGAGGTTGGTGATGGGACAGGTGAAATAATAGGTGATGAGGATTAAAGAGTACACTCATCATGATGAGCACTGAGTAAAGTTTAGAATTGTTGAATCACTATACTGTACACCTGAAACTAATATAACACTGTATTTAAAAAAAAATGTTTATTTTTGAGAGAGAGAGACAGAGTACAAGTGGAGGAGGGGCAGAGAGAGAGGGAGACAGAATCCAAAGGCTCCAGGCTGTCAGCAAAGAGCCCGAGATGTGGCTGGAATTCATGAACCATGAGATCATGACCTGAGCTGAAGTCAGACACTTAACCAACTGAGCCACCCAGGCGCCCCAACACTGTATGTTAACTGTACTTGAATTAAAATTAAAAAAAAAAAAGAAACTAGGAATAGAAGGGAAGTTCCTCAGCGTGATAAAGAGATTTATGGAAAACTCACAGCTACCAGTATTCTGAATGACAAAAGGCTAAAAGCCTTTTACTTCAGATAAGAAACAAAGACATGATGGCTGTTTTTACCATTTCTATTCAATGTTGTACTGAAAGTTCTAGGCAGTGCAATTAGGCAAGAAAAAGAAAAAAAAAGCATCCAAATTGGAAAGAAGGAATAAAATTGTCTTTATTTGCAGATGATGTGTCTCACTGTATAAATAATTCTAAAGAATCCACAAAAAAGTCTCTTAGAGCTAATAAATAAATTCAGCAAAATTACAGCATACAAGATCAACACCTCATATCAATTTTGTTTCTATCCACTAGCAGTGAACAATCAGAAAAGGAAATTTTAAAAAAATTCCATTTATAATAGCACCACAATTTTTGAAATACTTAGAATATATTTAACCAAAGTGGCTCAAGACTTATACACTTAAAATTCCAAAACACTGCTGAAAGTAATTAAAAACTAAATAAATGAAAAGACATTCCATGTTCATGGGTTAGAAAACTTGATACTGTTAAGATGGTAATTCTCTACACAACAATATACAAACTCAGTGAAATCCTTATCAAAACTCGAATGACCATTTTGTAGAATTGGAAAAGATGATCCTAAAATTCATGAAGAATTGCAAAAGATTCTAGCCAAAACAGTTTTTAAAAAGAAAATAATAAAGTTGAAAAACTAACACTTCTTGATTTCAAAGTTTATGACAAAGGTACAATAATCAACACAGTGTGGTACTCGCAGAGGACAGATGAATGGTAAAATGGAACATAATTAAGAGTCCAGAAATAAATGCATGCATCTCTGGTCAGTTTAATTTACAATAATGTCAAGAGTATTCAATGGGGAAAAGAGTAGTCACTTCTAATGGTGCTGGGATCACTGCACAACCACATGTTAAAGAATGAAGTTGGACTCCTAACTCAAACCATATACAAAAATTAACTCAAAATAAATAAAAGACCTAACTGTAAGAGATAAAGGTACAAAGTTATAGAAGAAAACACAGGGGTAAATATTTATGACCTTGAATTTAACAATGGATTCTTAAAAATGACATCAAAAGCACAGGCAACAAAATAAAATATGGATAAATTGAACTTTATCAAACTTAAAAACCTTGTGCATCAAATGATACTATCAAGAAAATGAGGGGAGGAGCCAGAAGGCGAAACAGCATGGAAGTTTTTTTTGTGTCTTGCATCCATGAAATACAGCCAGATCAACAGTAAACCATCCTGCACACCTAGAAAACTGATTAGAGGATTAACACAACAATCTGCAAAACCTGAACCACAGAACTCATCAGGTATGTGGTCTGGAGAGGTGAACTGGGGGAGAGAGAAGCCATGGAGCACAGGGAGCTGTTTTTGCTTGTGGAGAGAGGACAGAGCCAGGTGGAGAGTATGGGGAAAGCACCCCCCCAAAAGCAGCTGGAGAGAAAGTGGAAAAGTGGAAATAGCCTAAGGGACTGAACTAAAAAGGGAGAAAGGAGAAAGGAGAGGGTTTAACTTCCATTAATACTCTATAAACATCCATTAATACTCTATAAACAGGCAGAGCACAGAGTCTGAAACTCCACAGCTCAATACTTGGCGATGTTCTGTTGGGAAGGGCGAATCCCCAGGAGCAGAGTGGGGTCTGGGATGTCCTCAGGCCACACAGAGAGAACGATTCCACTGCTGGAAGGACATTTGTTAGAGGCTGTGTGGCCACCAGGTTCCAGCAGACCCCAGAGAACAACCACATTTTCCAGTGCTGGAACAATGTCATTAAGGGTGAAACCTAGTGCCAGATGTGTGTTGTGATTTTCCATAATCCCTGAAATGTTGCTGCTATACAATCGTGTGAATTTTTTCTGGGGCAGGCTGGTACCCAGCCGCAGTCTCTGGGCATTGGCAGCAGCACATCCCGCAAATGTTCCTAGGTGTGGCCAGCACCTGGCCATTGCTCGGTGAGACTCTCCCCCAGAGGATCTGAGTGGGTCAAAGCTGCAGTCCCTCAGAAGTGAGGGGTTTGAAAACACAGCCGCATATGAGATAAAACTCAGGAGGGAGGTGCTGCCTGGCAACCTGAACAGCTTGGTCACAGTGTAAAAGCGAGGAGTGAATGGAAGCCAGAGACAAGGGACGGGTGCAAGACTGCTTGTTGGGGAGAGAACAGAAGTCTGACACTAGAGACTGGGTAGCTGGGTGATGCCATTTTCACCTTCCCGTGCATGTGCATACACACCTACAAGTGCCACAACTATCCACCCCAGTAAGCTACGCAGAGCCATCTAGTGGAGAATGGAGCAGTTGCACTAAGCCCTGCCCAACTGGGCCAACCTTGCTCTTCAGGAACACCACAAATATCTCTGCCTGCTTACTTTATGGATTATAAAGTGCTTCATAGTTTGACTTCTAGGGGAAACGATGTAATTTCAACCGTATTTCAGTCTGTTTGCTGGTCCATTCATTCAATTTTTGTTTTGTTTTTTTCTTTTCTTTTTCTTTAATACAGAAAGAAAAAATTATTTTTACTTTCAATTTATTATTCAAATATTTTTATTTCTTCTGCTATATTTTTTTACTTTTTTGTATATCTCACATTCTATTTAACTTCCATCATTTCATTTTATTCTATTTCATCGTATTCATTTTCTCAAATTTTCAAATGTTTCCTTGTTTTTTCTTGTTTTCCTTCCCCTCCCCCTTTTTTCCACTAATCTATCAAGCTCCTTTCAATAACGAGACCAAAACACACTTAGGATGTAGCACCACTTATTTGAGTTTTGTGTGTGTGTGTGTGTCTGTGTGTGTGTCTGTGTGTTGTTTTTAGTTTATTTTAATTTTTTTACCTTATTAATTCCTGTTTTTCCTTCAAAATGACAAAACGAAAGAATTCACCACAAAAGAAAGAGCAGGAAGAAATGAGAACCAGGGACTGAATCAACACATATACAAGCAAAATGTCTGAACCAGAATTTAGAATCACGAAAGATCCTGGGAAGATGGCGGCGTAGGAGGACGCTGTGCTCACCGCGCGTCCTGCTGATCACTTAGATTCCACCTACACCTGCCTAAATAACCCAGAAAACCTCCAGAAGACTAGCAGAACGGAGTCTCCAGAGCCAAGCGCAGACGAGAGGCCCACGGAAGAGGGTAGGAAGGGCGGTGAGGCAGTGCACGCTACAGAATTTAGAATCATGATAATAAAAATACTAGCTGGGGTCGAAAATAGATTAGAATCCATCTCTGTGGAGATAAACAAAGTAAAAGCTAGTCAGGATAAAATAAAAAGTGTTTTAACTGAGCTGCAATCTCGAATGGATGCCACAATGGCAAGGATGGGTGAGGCAGAGCAGCAAAACAGCAATATAGAGGAGAAATTTAGGGAGAATAATGAAGGAGAAAAAATGAGGGAGACTAAGGCAAAAGTGAATGATGTAATAATTAGAGAACTCAGTGATTCATGAGAAAGTAATAACATCCAAATCATAGGGGTCCGAGAAGATAGAGAGAAATAGGGGTAGAAGAGTTATGTGAGAAAATCATAGCAGAAAACATTCCTAACCTACGGAAAGACACAGACATCCAAATCCAGGAGGCACAGAGGACTCCCAGTAGATTCAACAAAAACCGACCATCAACAAGGCATATCATAGTAAAATTCACAAAATACTCAGGCAAGGAAAGAATCATGAAAGCAGCAAGGGAAAAAAGTCTTTAACCTATAAGGGAAGACAGATCAGGTTCACAGCAGACCTATTGACAGAAACTTGGCATACCAGAAAGGAATGGCAGGATATACTCAATGTGCTGAATCAGAAAAATTTGTCCACCAAGGCTGTAATTCAAAATAGAAGGAGAGATTAAAAGTTTCCCAGACAAACAAGAATTAAAGGATTTCATGACTACTACACCAGCCTTGCAAGAAATTTTAAGGGGGACTCTCAGGGAGATGGGGGAAGGCAAGGGGAAAAAAAAGATCAAAAGCAACAAAGACTACAAAGGACCAGAGAACACCACCAGAAACTCCAACTCTACAAGAAACATAGTGGCAATAAATTCATATCATTCAGTACCCACTCTAAACGTCATGGACTAAATGCTCCAATCAAAAGACATAGGGTAACAGAATGGATAAGAAAACAAAATCCATGTATATGCTGCTTACAAGAGACCCACTTTAGACCTAAAGACACCTTCAGATTGAAAATAAGGGGATGGAGAACCATCTATCATGCTAATGGTCGCCAAAAGAAAACCGGAGTAACCATACTTATATCAGACAATCTAGACTTTAAAATAGACTGTAACAAGAGATGAAGAAGGGCATTATATCATAATTAAGGGGTCTATCCACCAAAAAGACCTAACAATTGTAAACATTTAGGCTCCAAAAGTGAAAGCACCAGAATATATAAATCAATCACAAAGAAACTAATTGATAATAATACCATAATAGTAGGGTACTTCAACAACCTACTTACAGCAATGTACAGATCATCTAAACAGAAAATCAACAAGGAAACAATGGCTTTGAATGACACACTGGACCAGATGGACTTAACAGATATGTTCAGAATATTTCAGCCTAAAGCAGTGGAATATAAATTATTCTCCAGCACACATGGAACATTCTCCAGGATAGATTACATACTGGGACACAAATAAGCCCTCAACAAGTACAAAAAGTTTGAGATCATACTGTGAATATTTTCAGACCTGAATGCTATGAAACTTGAAATCAACCACAAGAAAAAAATTTGGAAAGGTCACAAATACTTGGAGACTAAAGAACATCCTGCTAAGGAATGAATGGGCTAACCAAGAAGTTAAAGAAGAAATTAAAAAGTACATGGAAACCAATGAAAATGATGACACCCCAACCCAAAACCTCTGGGAGGCAGCAAACACGGTCATAAGAGGAAAGTATATAGCAATCCTGGCCTTGCTAAAGAAGGAAGAAAGGTCTCAGATACACAACCTAACCTTACACCTTAAAGAGCTGGAAAAAGAACAGCAAATAAAACCCAAAATCAGCGGAAGACAGAAATAATAAAGATTAGAGCAGAAATCAATGCTATCCAAACCAAACCAAACCAAAACAATCAAACAAACAAACAAAAAAACCAATAGAACAGATCAAAGAAAACAGAAGCCAGATCTTTGAAAGAATTAACAAAATGGATAAACCACTAGCCAGTTTGATCAATAAGAAAAAGGAAATGACCCAAATAAATAAAATCAAGAATAAAAGAGGAGAGATCAAAACCAACAGAGCAGAAAAAAAAAACACATTAATAAGAGAATATTATGAGCAATTATATGCCAATAAAATTGGCAATCTGGAGGAAATGGACAAATTCCAAGAAACATATACACTACAAAAACTGAAACAGTAAGAAATACAAAATTTGAACAGACCCATATCCAGCAAAGAAATCAAATTGGTAATCAAAAATCTCCCAAAACACAAGAGTCCAGGGCCAGATGGCTTTCCCGGGGAAGTCTACCAAACATTTAAGGAAGAGTTAACACCTATTCTCTTGAAGCTGTTCCAAAAAATAGAAATGGAAGGAAAACTTCCAAACTCTTTCTATGAAGCCAGCATTACCTTGATTCCAAAACCAGACAAAGACCCCACTAAAAAGGAGAACTATAGACCAATTTCCCTGATGAACATGGATGCAAAAATCGTCAACAAGATATTAGCCAACAGGATCCAATACATTAAAAAAAAATATTCACCAAAACTAAGTGGGACTTATACCTGGATGCAGGGCTGGTTCAGTATCTACAAAACAATCAATGTGATTACCACATCAATAAAAGAAAGGACAGGAACCACATGATCCTCTCAACAGATGCAGAGAAAGCATTTGACAAAATACAGCATCCTTTCTTGATAAATACCCTTAAGTAAGTAGGGATAGAAGGATCATATCTCGAGATCATAAAAGCCATATATGAAAGACCCAATACTAATATCCTCCTCAATGGGGAAAAACTGAGAGCTTTCCCCCTAAGGTCAGGAACAAGACAGGGGTGTCCACTTTTGTCACTGTTATTCAACATAATATTGGAAGTCTTAGCCTCAGCAATCAGACAACACAAGGAAATAAAAGGCATCCAAATTGGCCAGGAGGAGGTCAAACTTTCACTCTTCGCAGATGACATGATAGTCTATATGGAACACCCAAAAGATTCCACCAAAAACCTGCTAGAACTGATCGATGAATCCAGCAAAGTGACAGGATATAAAATCAGCGCACAGAAATCGGTTTCATTCCTATACACCAACAATGAAGCAACAGAAAAAGAAATCAAGGAATGGATCCCATTTACAGTTGCACAAAAAAACCGTAAAATACCTAGGAATAAATCTAACCAAAGAGGTGAAAAATCTATACACTGACAACTATAGAAAGCTTATGAAAGAAATTGAAGAAGACACCAAAAAATGGAAAAAGATTCCATGCTCCTGGATAGGAAGAACAAATATTGTTAAAATTCGATACTACCCAAAGCAATCTATATATTCAATGCAATCCCTATCAAAGTAACACCAGCATTCTTCACAGAGCTAGAACAAACAATCCTAAAATTTGTATGGAACCAGAAAAGACCCCGAATAGCCAAAGCAATCTTGAAAAAGAAAATCAAAGCAGGAGGCATCACAGTTCCAGACTTCAAGCTATACTACAAAGCTGTAATCATCCAGACAGTATGGTACTGGCACAAGAACAGACATTCAGATCAATGCAATATAATACAGAACCCAGAAATGGACCCACAAACATATGGCCAACTAATCTTTGACAAAGCAGGAAAGACTATTCAATGGAATAAAGACAGTCTCTTCAGTAAGTGGTGCTGCAAAATCTGGACAGCGACATGCAGAAAAATGAACCTGGGCCACTTTCTTACACTATACACAAAAATAAACTCAAAATGGATGAACGACCTAAATGTAAGATGGGAAACCATCAAACTCTCGAGGAGAAAGCAGGAAAAAAACCTCTTTGACCTCGGTTGCCACAACTTCTTACTCAACACGTCTCCAGGGGCAAGGGATACAAAAGCAAAAATGAACTACTGGGACCTCATTAACATAAAAATCTTCTGCACAGTGAAGGAAGCAATCAGCAAAACTGAAAGGCAACCAATGGAATGGGAGAAGATATTTGGAAATGACATATCAAATGAAGGGTTAGTATTCAAAATGTATAAAGAACTTATCAAACTCAACACCCAAGAAAAAAATAATCCAGTGAAGAAATGGGCAAAAGACATGAATAGACACTTCTCCAAAGAAGATATCCAGATGGCGAACAGACACATGAAAAAATGCTCAACATCATTCATCATCAGGAAAATACATATCAAAACCACAATGAGATACCACCTCACACCTGTCAATTGGCTAACAGTAACAATTCAGGCAACAATAGATGTTGGCAAGGATGCAGAGAAAGAGGATCTCTTTTACATTGCTGGTGGGAATACATACTGGTGCAGCCCTTCTGGAAAACAACATGGAGGTTCCTCAAAAAGTTAAGAATAGAACTACCCTATGACCCCATAATTGTACTCCTAGATATTTATCCAAGTGTGCTGTTTCAAAGGGGCACAGGCACCCCAATGTTTATAGCAGCGATACTGACAATAGCCAAAGTATGGAAAGAGCCCAAATGTCCATAAACTGATGAATGGATAAAGAAATGTGGTATACATATACAATGGAGTATTACTCGGCAATCAAAAAGAATGAAATCTTGCCATTCGCTAGTATGTGGGTTGAACTAGAGGGTATTATGCTAAGCGAAATTAGTCAGTCAGAGAAAGACAAATGTCATATGACTTCACTCATATGAGGACTTTAAGATACAAAACAGGTGAACATAAGGGAAGGGAAGCAAAAATTATATAAAAACAGGGTAGCGGACAAACCCTATGAGACTCTTAAATATGGAGAACAAACAGAGGTTTACTGGAGGGTTTGTGGGAGGGGTTATGGGCTAAATGCGTAAGGGGCATTAAGGAATCTACTCCTGAAATCATTGCTGCACTATATGCTAACTAACTTGGATATAATTAAAAATATAAATTAAATAAAAATTAAAAAAAAAGAAAATGAGAAGAGAACTCATGGAATAGGAGAAAATATGTGCAGATCATTAATCTGAAAAGGACAGAGTATTTTGAATTTACAAAGAAATCTTACAATTCAGTAACAAAACAAACCCTAATTTAAAAATGGGCAAAGAACTTAAATAGCCATTTATTTTATTTTATTTTATTTTATTTTATTTTATTTTATTTTATTTTATTTTATTTATTTTTTTTGGGGGGATTGAAGAGTTAAGTATTTTATTTTATTTATTTATTTATTTTTTAATTTTTTTTTCAACATTTATTTATTTTTGGGACAGAGAGAGACAGAGCATGAACGGGGGAGGGGCAGAGAGAGAGGGAGACACAGAATCGGAAACAGGCTCCAGGCTCTGAGCCATCAGCACAGAGCCTGACGCGGGGCTCGAACCCACGGAACGCGAGACCGTGAGCTGGCCGAAGTCGGACGCTTAACCGACTGCGCCACCCAGGCGCCCCATAAAGAGTTAAGTATTTTAAAGAATTAAGGGCATCTTCGTGGCTCAGTCAGTTAAGCATCTGAGTCTTGATTTCGGCTCAGGTCATGATCTCACGGTTAGTGGGATCGAGCCCCGCATCAGGCTCTGCTAACAGCAGAGCTTGCTTGAGACTCTCTCTCTACTCTCTCTCTGCCCCTTGCTCCACTTGCATGCTCCCTCTCAAAATAAACATAAAAAAAAAACTTAACCCAGAAGAAAACTGCAGAACATGTGATACAATACTTGCCTCATATAATTTCTGGCATATGGTAGGTGATAATCAAAATGGCTTTTTTTTTAAACAGGCAATGTTTCACCCTTGTGGGGTTTCTTACTTTCTTTTTTAATGTTTATTCATTTTTTTTTTTATATATGAAATTTATTGACAAATTGGTTTCCATACAACACCCAGTGCTCATCCCAAAAGGTGCCCTCCTCAATACCCATCACCCACCCTCCCCTCCCTCCCACCCCCCATCAACCCTCAGTTTGTTCTCAGTTTTTAATAGTCTCTTATGCTTTGGCTCTCTCCCACTCTAACCTCTTTTTTTTTTTTCCTTCCCCTCCCCCATGGGTTCTGTTAAGTTTCTCAGGATCCACATAAGAGTGAAAACATATGGTATCTGTCTTTCTCTGTATGGCTTATTTCACTTAGCATCACACTCTCCAGTTCCATCCACGTTGCTACAAAAGGCCATATTTCATTTTTTCTCATTGCCACGTAGTATTCCATTGTGTATATAAACCACAATTTCTTTATCCATTCATCAGTTGATGGACATTTAGGCTCTTTCCATAATTTGGCTATTGTTGAGAGTGCTGCTATGAACATTGGGGTACAAGTGCCCCTATGCATCAGTACTCCTGTATCCCTTGGGTAAATTCCTAGCAGTGCTATTGCTGGGTCATAGGGTAGGTCTATTTTTAATTTTCTGAGGAACCTCCACACTGCTTTCCAGAGCGGCTGCACCAATTTGCATTCCCACCAACAGTGCAAGAGGGTTCCCGTTTCTCCACATCCTCTCCAGCATCTATAGCCTCCTGATTTGTTCATTTTGGCCACTCTGACTGGCGTGAGGTGATACCTGAGTGTGGTTTTGATTTGTATTTCCCTGATAAGGAGCGACGCTGAACATCTTTTCATGTGCCTGTTGGCCATCTGGATGTCTTCTTTAGAGAAGTGTCTATTCATGTTTTCTGCCCATTTCTTCACTGGGTTATTTGTTTTTCGGGTGTGGAGTTTGGTGAGCTCTTTATAGATTTTAGATACTAGCCCTTTGTCCGATATGTCATTTGCAAATATATTTTCCCATTCCGTTGGTTGCCTTTTAGTTTTGTTGGTTGTGTCCTTTGCTGTGCAGAAGCTTTTTATCTTCATAAGGTCCCAGTAATTCACTTTTGCTTTTAATTCCCTTGCCTTTGGGGATGTGTCAAGTAAGAGATTGCTACGGCTGAGGTCAGAGAGGTCTTTTCCTGCTTTCTCCTCTAAGGTTCTGATGGTTTCCTGTCTCACATTTAGATCCTTTATCCATTTTGAGTTTATTTTTGTAAATGGTGTGAGAAAGTGGTCTAGTTTCAACCTTCTGCATGTTGCTGTCCAGTTCTCCCAGCACCATTTGTTAAAGAGGCTGTCTTTTTTCCATTGGATGTTCTTTCCTGCTTTGTCAAAGATGAGTTGGCCATACATTTGTGGGTCTAGTTCTGGGGTTTCTATTCTATTCCATTGGTCTGTGTGTCTGTTTTTGTGCCAATACCATGCTGTCTTGATGATGACAGCTTTGTAGTAGAGGCTAAAGTCTGGGATTGTGATGCCTCCTGCTTTGGTCTTCTTCTTCAAAATTCCTTTGGCTATTCGGGGCCTTTTGTGGTTCCATATGAATTTTAGGATTGCTTGTTCTAGTTTCGAGAAGAATGCAGGTGCAATTTTGATTGGGATTGCATTGAATGTGTAGATAGCTTTGGGTAGTATTGACATTTTGACAATATTTATTTTTCCAATCCATGAGCAGGGAATGTCTTTCCATTTCTTTACATCTTCTTCAATTACCTTCATAAGCTTTCTATAGTTTTCAGCATACAGATCTTTTACATCTTTGGTTAGATTTATTCCTAGGTATTTTATGCTTCTTGGTGCAATTGTGAATGGGATCAGTTTCTTTATTTGTCTTTCTGTTGCTTCGTTGTTAGTGTATAAGAATGCAACTGATTTCTGTACATGGATTTTGTATCCTGCAACTTTGCTGAATTCATGTATCAGTTCTAGCAGACTTTTGGTGGAGTCTATCGGATTTTCCATGTATAATATCATGTCATCTGCAAAAAGCGAAAGCTTGACTTCATCTTTGCCAATTTTGATGCCTTTGATTTCCTTTCGTTGTCTGATTGCTGATGCTAGAACTTCCAGCACTATGTTAAACAACAGCGGTGAGAGTGGGCATCCCTGTCGTGTTCCTGATCTCAGGGAAAAAGCTCTCAGTTTTTCCCCGTTGAGGATGATGTTAGCTGTGGGCTTTTCATAAATGGCTTTTATGATCTTTAAGTATGTTCCTTCTATCCCGACTTTTTCAAGGGTTTTTATTAAGAAAGGGTGCTGGATTTTGTCAAAGGCCTTTTCTGCATCGATTGACAGGATCATATGGTTCTTCTCTTTTTTTTTGTTAATGTGATGTATCACGTTGATTGATTTGCGAATGTTGAACCAGCCCTGCATCCCAGGAATGAATCCCACTTGAGCATGGTGAATAATTCTTTTTATATGCTGTTGAATTCGATTTGCTAGTATCTTATTGAGAATTTTTGCATCCATATTCATCAGGGATATTGGCCTGTAGTTCTCTTTTTTTACTGGGTCTCTGTCTGGTTTAGGAATCAAAGTAATACTGGCTTCATAGAATGAGTCTGGAAGTTTTCCTTCCCTTTCTATTTCTTGGAATAGCTTGAGAAGGATAGGTATTATCTCTGCTTTAAACGTCTGGTAGAACTCGCCTGGGAAGCCATCTGGTCCTGGACTCTTATTTGTTGGGAGATTTTTGATAACCGATTCAATTTCTTCGCTGGTTATGGGTCTGTTCAAGCTTTTTATTTCCTCCTGATTGAGTTTTGGAAGAGTGTGGGTGTTCAGGAATTTGTCCATTTCTTCCAGGTTGTCCAGTTTGTTGGCATATAATTTTTCATAGTATTCCCTGATGATTGTTTGTATCTCTGAGGGATTGGTTGTAATAATTCCATTTTCATTCATGATTTTATGTATTAGGGTCATCTCCCTTTTCTTTTTGAGAAGCCTGGCTAGAGGTTTGTCAATTTTGTTTATTTTTTCAAAAAACCAACTCTTGGTTTCGTTGATCTGCTCTACAGTTTTTTTAGATTCTATATTGTTTATTTCTGCTCTGATCTTTATTATTTCTCTTCTTTTGCTGGGTTTAGGCTGCCTTTGCTGTTCTGCTTCTAGTTCCTTTAGGTGTGCTGTTAGATTTTGTATTTGGGATTTTTCTTGTTTCTTGAGATAGGCCTGGATTGCAATGTATTTTCCTCTCAGGACTGCCTTCGCTGCGTCCCAAAGCGTTTGGATTGTTGTGTTTTCATTTTCGTTTGTTTCCATATATTTTTTGATTTCTTCTCTAATTACCTGGTTGACCCACTCATTCGTTAGTAGGGTGTTTTTTAACCTCCATGCTTTTGGAGGTTTTCCAGACTTTTTCCTGTGGTTGATTTCAAGCTTCATAGCATTGTGGTCTGAAAGTATTCATGGTATAATTTCAATTCTTGTAAACTTATGAAGGGCTGTTTTGTGACCCAGTATATGATCTATCTTGGAGAATGTTCCATGTGCACTCGAGAAGAAAGTATATTCTGTTGCTTTGGGATGCAGAGTTCTAAATATATCTGTCAAGTCCATCTGATCCAATGTCTCATTCAGGGCCCTTGTTTCTTTATTGACCGTGTGTCTAGATGATCTATCCATTTCTGTAAGTGGGGTGTTAAAGTCCCCAGCAATTACCACATTCTTATCAATAAGGTTGCTTCTGTTTATGAGTAATTGTTTTATATATTTGGGGGCTCCGGTATTCGGCGCATAGACATTTATAATTGTTAGCTCTTCCTGATGGATAGACCCTGTAACTATTATATAATGTCCTTCTTCATCTCTTGTTACAGCCTTTAATTTAAAGTCTAGTTTGTCTGATATAAGTATGGCTACTCCAGCTTTCTTCTGGCTTCCAGTAGCATGATAAATAGTTCTCCATCCCCTCACTCTGAATCTAAAGGTGTCCTCAGGTCTAAAATGAGTCTCTTGTAGACAGGAAATAGATGGGTCTTGGTTTTTTATCCATTCTGATACCCTATGTCTTTTGGTTGGCGCATTTAATCCATTTACATTCAGTGTTATTATAGAAAGATACGGGTTTAGAGTCATTGTGATGTCTGTATGTTTTATGCTTGTAGTGATGTCTCTGGTACTTTGTCTCACAGGGCCCCCCTTAGGATCTCTTGTAGGGCTGGTTTAGTGGTGACAAATTCCTTCAGTTTTTGTTTGTTTGGGAAGACCTTTATTTCTCCTTCTATTCTAAATGACAGACTTGCTGGGTAAAGGATTCTCGGCTGCATATTTTTTCTGTCTAGCCCACTGAAAATCTCGTGCCAATTCTTTCTGGCCTGCCAAGTTTCAAAAGAGAGATCAGTCACGAGTCTTATAGGTCTCCCTTTATATGTGAGGGCACGTTTACCCCTTGCTGCTTTCAGAATTTTCTCTTTATCCTTGTATTTTGCCAGTTTCACTATGATATGTCGTGCAGAAGATCGATTCAAGTTACGTCTGAAGGGAGTTCTCTGTGCCTCTTGGATTTCAATGCCTTTTTCCTTCCCCAGTTCAGGGAAGTTCTCAGCTATGATTTCTTCAAGTACCCCTTCAGCACCTTTCCCTCTCTCTTCCTCCTCTGGGATACCAATTATGCGTATATTATTTCTTTTTAGTGTATCACTTAGTTCTCTAATTTTCTCCTCATACTCCTGGATTTTTTTATCTCTCTTTTTCTCAGCTTCCTCTTTTTCCATAACTTTATCTTCTAGTTTACCTATTCTCTCCTCTGCCTCTTCCATCTGAGCCGTGGTTGTTTGCATTTTGTTTTGCATTTCCTGAAAGCGTTTTTCAGCTCCTCGTGACTGTTCCTTAGTCCCTTGATCTCTGTAGCAAGAGATTCTCTGCTGTCCTGTATGCTGTTTTCCAGCCCAGCGATTAATTTTATGACTATTATTCTAAATTCACTTTCTGTTATATTATTTAAATCCTTTTTGATCAGCTCATTAGCTGTTGTTATTTCCTGGAGATTCTTCTGAGGGGAATTCTTCCGCTTGGTCATTTTGGATAGTCCCTGGTGTGGTGAGGACCTGCAGGGCACTTCCCCTGTGCTGTGGTGTATAACTGGAGTTGGTGGGCGGGGCCGCAGTCCGACCTGATGTCTGCCCCCAGCCCACCGCTGGGGCCACAGTCAGACTGGTGTGTGCCTTGTCTTCCCCTCTCCTAGGGGCGGGATTCACTGTGGGGTGGCGTGGCCCGTCTGGGCTACTTGCACACTGCCAGGCTTGTGGTGCTGGGGATCTGGCGTATTAGCTGGGGTGGGAAGGCAAGGTGCACGGCGGGAGGGGGGGCAGGCTTAGCTCGCTTCTCCTTAGGTGATCCACTTCAGGAGGGGCCCTGTGGCAGCCGGAGGGAGTCAGATCCGCTGCCGGAGGTTTGGATCAGCAGAAGCACAGAGTTGGGTGTTTGCTCGGAGCGAGCAATTTCCCTGGCCGGAACCGGTTCCCTTTGGGATTTTGGCTGGGGGATGGGCGGGGGAGATGGTGCTGGCGAGCGCCTTTGTTCCCCGCCAAACTGAGCTCTGTCGTCCGGGGGGCTCCGCAGCTCACCCTCCCTTTGTCCTCCAGCCTTCCCGCTTTCCGAGCAGAGCTGTTAACTTATGACCTCCCAGACGCTAAGTCGCGCTTGCTGTCGGAACACAGTCCGTCAGGCCCCTCCGCTTTTGCAAGCTGGACTCGGGGGCTCTGCTTGGCTGGCGAGCCGCCCCTCCGCCCCGGCTCCCTCCCGCCAGTCCGTGGAGCGCGCACCGCCTTGCCGCCCTTCCTACCCTCTTCCGTGGGCCTCTCGTCTGCGCTTGGGTCTGGCGACTCCGTTCTGCTAATCCTCTGGCAGGTTTCTGGGTTATTTAGGCAGGTGTAGGTGGAATCTAAGTGATCAGCAGGACGCGCGGTGAGCCCAGCGTCCTCCTACGCCGCCATCTTCCCAGAATCCTGATAGCCATTTATTTTAAAAAGATACACAGATGGCCAACAAGCATAGGAAAATATTCTCATCATCACTGATTATCAGAGAAATGCAAATCAATATCATGAGATACCACTTTGTACCCACTATTATGGTTATATATAAAAAGAGGGAATGAGGTAAGGATGAGGAGAAATCAGAATCCTCCTTTATTACTTGTAAGAATGCAAAATTGTGGAAAATAATTTGGAGGCTTCCTCAAAAATTAAATATAGATTTAACACACATCCCAGCAATTTCCACCCTTCTCTCTGGTATTTACTCAACAGAATGGAAAACAAGTATTCAAATAAATCTTGTACACAAATGTTTATAGCAGCACTATTTAGAATGGACAAAAGGTAGAAATAACCCAAATGTCCATCAACAGATGAATGGATAAACTATGGCATATATACACAATTGCATTATTATTCAACCAGTAAAAGTAATGAGGTACTGTTACATACAACGTGGTTGAGTCTCAAAAACATTATGGTAACTGCAAGAAATGAGACACAAAAGGCCACATATTGTATGATTCCATATATGTGAAACATTCAGAATAGGTAAATCCATAAAGACAGAACACAGATTAGTGGTTGGTAGGGACTAGGGGGAGGAGAGAAGGGGGAGTGACTGTTTAATGCCTATGAAGTATCCTTTTGTGGTGACGAAAATGTTTTGGAACTAGATATTAGTGATGGTTGTGCAACATTGTGAATGTACTAAATGTACACTTTAAGATGGTTAATTTTATGTTATATGAATTTTACCTACAAAATGGATCCTGTTACTTTTCTCACTATCTAATAGTCTAAGCTTATTTTCCTGAGCCAAGCAGAATCCCTTATATCCTCATTCATAATAGTAATAACAGATTACTATTTAATGAGCCCTTATAATGTGCTATCAACTGGAATACATGCTTTATGTGCATATTATTTTTTTCAAGTTTTTATTTAAAGTCCAGTTAGTTAACATACAATGTAATATGTATATAAAATATAGTTATTCACCACTTACATACAATACCCAGTGCCCAACACTAGTGCCCTCCTTAGCACTCATCACCCATTTAACCCATTCCCCTACCCACCACTCCTCAGTTTATTCTCCACAGTTAAAAGTCTGTTTCTTGGTTTGCCTCTCTCTCTTTTCCCCCATGTTCATTTGTTTTGTTTCTTAAATTCCATATATGAATGAAATCTTATAGTATGTGTCTTTTTCTGACATATTTCACTTAGCATAATACTCTCTAGCTCCACCCATGTCTGCACATGGCAAGATTTCATTCTTTTTGATGGTTGAATTATATTCCATTGAACATATATATACCACTTCTTCTTTATCCATTCATTAGTCGATAGATATTTGGACTCTTTCCATAGTTTGGCTATTGTTGATAATGCTGCTATAAACATCAGGGTGCATTTTTGTATCCTTTGGGTAAATACCTAGTAGTGCAATTACTAGATCATAGGCTAGTTCTATTTTTAACTTTTTGAGGAACTTCCATACTATTTTCCACAGTGGCTGCACCAGTTGGCATTCCCACCAACAGGGTAAGAGGGTTCCTCTTTCTCAGCATCCTCGCCAAAACCTGTGGTTTCCTGTGTTGCTTAATTTTAGCCATACTGACAGGTGTGAGGTGATATCTTATTGTAGTTTTGCTTTGTATCTCCCTAATGATGAGTAACGTTGAGCGTCTTTTCATGTGCCTGCTAGCATTTTTCACAGAGCTAGAACAAACAATCCTGAAATTTGTATGGAACCACAAAAGACCCCAATAGCCAAAGCAATCTTGAAAAAGAAAAGCAAAACAGAAGGCATCACAATTCCAGACTTCAAGTTATATTACAAAGCTGTAGTGATCAAGACAATATGGTACTGGCATAAAAACAGACACATAGATCAATGGAACATAATAGAAAACCCATGGACCCACAACTATATGGCCAACTCATCTTTGACAAAGCAGGAAAGAATATCCAATGGAAAAAAAGACGGTCTCCTCAACAAAGGGTGCTGGGAAAACTGGACAGCAATATGCAGAAGAATAAAACTGGACCATTTTCTTATGGCATACACAAAATGAATTCAAAATGGATCAAATCCTACATGTGAGACAGGAAACCATCAAAATCCTAGAGAAGGACACAGGCGGCAACCTCTTTGACATTGGCCATAGCAACTTCTTACTAGATATATCTCCTGAGGCAAAAGAAACAAAAGCACAAATAAACTATTGAAGTCCCAATAGTTTATTCTTCATCAAGATAAAAAGCTTCTGCACAGCAAAGGAAAGAATCAACAAAACTAAAATGCAACCTTTGGAATGGGATATTTGCAAATGACATATCTGATAAAGGGTTAGTATCCAAAATATATAAGGACCTTATAAAACTCAACACCCAAAAAACAAATAATCCAGTTAAAAATGGGCAGAAGATATAAATGAACATTTTTTCAATGAAGACATACAGGATACATCATATTATTTAATTTTTTTTACACTTTATTTATTTGTGATAGAGAGACAGAGCACAAGGGGGGGGGCGGGCAGAGAGAGATGGAGACACAGAATCTGAAGCAGGCTCTAAGCTCCAAGCTGTCAGCACAGAGTCCAACACAGGGATCAAACTCACAGACCGTGAGATCATGATCTGAGCTGAAGTCAGACACTTAACTGACTGAGCCACCCAGGTACCCCAAAGCTTGTTGTCTGGATACATCATATTATTTAAATCTCACAACAACAATGCTATAGATGGCATATAGTAGGTGCTAAGCAAGTATCTGTGGTATGAATAAACAACCCTATAAGCAAGGTGCCATGTGAGGCAACTGTGGTTGAGAAAGATTAGGTAACCTGCCTCAGGTCTCCTAGTTAGTAAGTGGCAGAATTTAAGCTTGTTAGACAAAATTACAAGACAAAATACCACTTTTGGCTTCAGTTCTAACCTGAAATTACAATAAAGACATCAGGTTCTATTTCTAGAAAGAAGTTAGGTCCTTAATATTACTTTTTGAGTCATATTGAAATTCAAATCTGGTAATTTGGTTGTTTTCTTTGGCTTCAGGCATCTTTGGCATCCAATTCTCCATTATTTACTAAACATTTGACTTTGGGAAGATTTGATTTACCCTCTCTGAAACAAAGTTTTCAGGAGATTGTAAAATGAAGATGATAGAATGAAGGTGGAGCCAGAATTGGAAGTCAAGGCTACCTTACTCTCCTGGTTTTTAAATAATGGTAACGGATACAAAATGTTAAGAAAACACTGTGCAGGCCAAATAAAATACATCTGCAGGGTGCATTTGGTCTGTTAGTCACATGTTTTGACCTCTGTATTAGTTGAGAGAAGGCAGAGAGTTAAGACATCATGGTGGTTGAAGCATGGACTGTAGAACCATACTGCCTGGGTTGCCATCCAAGTGTGGTCATTTCCTAGCTCTATGACCTTAGACAACTTTCTTAATATGTCTGTGCCTCAGTTTTCTTGTCTTTAAAATGGGCATAATGACCTGAATGAGACATTGGATCAGATGGACTTGACAGATATATTTAGAACTCTGCATCCCAAAGCAACAGAATATACTTTCTTCTCGAGGGCACATGGAACATTCTCCAAGATAGATCATATACTGGGTCACAAAACAGCCCTTCATAAGTTTACAAGAATTGAAATTATACCATGAATACTTTCAGACCACAACGCTATGAAGCTTGAAATCAACCACAGGAAAAAGTCTGGAAAACCTCCAAAAGCATGGAGGTTAAAAAACACCCTACTAACGAATGAGTGGGTCAACCAGGTAATTAGAGAAGAAATCAAAAAATATATGGAAACAAACGAAAATGAAAACACAACAATCCAAACGCTTTGGGACGCAGCGAAGGCAGTCCTGAGAGGAAAATACATTGCAATCCAGGCCTATCTCAAGAAACAAGAAAAATCCCAAATACAAAATCTAACAGCACACCTAAAGGAACTAGAAGCAGAACAGCAAAGGCAGCCTAAACCCAGCAGAAGAAGAGAAATAATAAAGATCAGAGCAGAAATACACAATATAGAATCTAAAAAAACTGTAGAGCAGATCAACGAAACCAAGAGTTGGTTTTTTGAAAAAATAAACAAAATTGACAAACCTCTAGCCAGGCTTCTCAAAAAGAAAAGGGAGATGACCCAAATAGATAAAATCATGAAGGAAAATGGAATTATTACAACCAATCCCTCAGAGATACAAACAATTATCAGGGAATACTATGAAAAATTATATGCCAACAAATTGGACAACCTGGAAGAAATGGACAAATTCCTGAACACCCACACTCTTCCAAAACTCAATCAGGAGGAAATAGAAAGCTTGAACAGACCCATAACCAGCGAAGAAATTGAATCGGTTATCAAAAATCTCCCAACAAATAAGAGTCCAGGACCAGATGGCTTCCCAGGGGAGTTCTACCAGACGTTTAAAGCAGAGATAATACCTATCCTTCTCAAGCTATTCCAAGAAATAGAAAGGGAAGAAAAACTTCCAGACTCATTCTATGAAGCCAGTATTACTTTGATTCCTAAACCAGACAGAGACCCAGTAAAAAAAGAGAACTACAGGCCAATATCCCTGATGAATATGGATGCAAAAATTCTCAATAAGATACTAGCAAATCGAATTCAACAGCATATAAAAAGAATCATTCACCATGCTCAAGTGGGATTCATTCCTGGGATGCAGGGCTGGTTCAACATTCGCAAATCAATCAACGTGATACATCACATTAACAAAAAAAAAAGAGAAGAACCATATGATCCTATCAATCGATGCAGAAAAGGCCTTTGACAAATTCCAGCACCCTTTCTTAATAAAAACCCTTGAGAAAGTCGGGATAGAAGGAACATACTTAAAGATCATAAAAGCCATTTATGAAAAGCCCACAGCTAACATCATCCTCAATGGGGAAAAACTGAGAGCTTTTTCCCTGAGATCAGGAACACGACAGGGATGCCCACTCTCACCGCTGTTGTTTAACATAGTGCTGGAAGTTCTAGCATCAGCAATCAGACAACAAAAGGAAATCAAAGGCATCAAAATTGGCAAAGATGAAGTCAAGCTTTCGCTTTTTGCAGATGACATGATATTATACATGGAAAATCCGATAGACTCCACCAAAAGTCTGCTAGAACTGATACATGAATTCAGCAAAGTTGCAGGATACAAAATCCATGTACAGAAATCAGTTGCATTCTTATACACTAACAACGAAGCAACAGAAAGACAAATAAAGAAACTGATCCCATTCACAATTGCACCAAGAAGCATAAAATACCTAGGAATAAATCTAACCAAAGATGTAAAGGATCTGTATGCTGAAAACTACAGAAAGCTTATGAAGGTAATTGAAGAAGATGTAAAGAAATGGAAAGACATTCCCTGCTCATGGATTGGAAAAATAAATATTGTCAAAATGTCAATACTACCCAAAGCTATCTACACATTCAATGCAATCCCAATGAAAATTGCACCAGCATTCTTCTCGAAACTAGAACAAGCAATCCTAAAATTCATATGGAACCACAAAAGGCCCCGAATAGCCAAAGGAATTTTGAAGAAGAAGACCAAAACAGGAGGCATCACAATCCCAGACTTTAGCCTCTACTACAAAGCTGTCATCATCAAGACAGCATGGTATTGGCACAAAAACAGACACACAGACCAATGGAATAGAATAGAAACCCCAGAACTAGACCCACAAACGTATGGCCAACTCATCTTTGACAAAGCAGGAAAGAACATCCAATGGAAAAAAGACAGCCTCTTTAACAAATGGTGCTGGGAGAACTGGACAGCAACATGCAGAAGGTTGAAACTAGACCACTTTCTCACACCATTCACAAAAATAAACTCAAAATGGATAAAGGACCTAAATGTGAGACAGGAAACCATCAAAACCTTAGAGGAGAAAGCAGGAAAAGACCTCTCTGACTTCAGCCGTAGCAATCTCTTACTTGACACATCCCCAAAGGCAAGGGAATTAAAAGCAAAAGTGAATTACTGGGACCTTATGAAGATAAAAAGCTTCTGCACAGCAAAAGAAACAACCAACAAAACTAAAAGGCAACCAACGGAATGGGAAAAGATATTTGCAAATGACATATCGGACAAAGGGCTAGTATCTAAAATCTATAAAGAGCTCACCAAACTCCACACCCAAAAAACAAATAACCCAGTGAAGAAATGGGCAGAAAACATGAATAGACACTTCTCTAAAGAAGACATCCGGATGTCCAACAGGCACATGAAAAGATGTTCAGCATCGCTCCTTATCAGGGAAATACAAATCAAAACCACACTCAGGTATCACCTCACGCCAGTCAGAGTGGCCAAAATGAACAAATCAGGAGACTATAGATGCTGGAGAGGATATGGAAAAACGGGAACCCTCCTGCACTGTTGGTGGGAATGCAAATTGGTGCAGCCGCTCTGGAAAGCAGTGTGGAGGTTCCTCAGAAAATTAAAAATAGACCTACCCTATGACCCAGCAATAGCACTGCTAGGAATTTACCCAAGGGATACAGGAGTACTGATGCATAGGGGCACTTGTACCCCAATGTTCATAGCAGCACTCTCAACAATAGCCAAATTATGGAAAGAGCCTAAATGTCCATCAACTGATGAATGGATAAAGAAATTGTGGTATATATACACAATGGAATACTACGTGGCAATGAGAAAAAATGAAATATGGCCTTTTGTAGCAACGTGGATGGAACTGGAGAGTGTAATGCTAAGTGAAATAAGCCATACAGAGAAAGACAGATACCATATGGTTTCACTCTTATGTGGATCCTGAGAAACTTAACAGGAACCCACGGGGGAGGGGAAGGAAAAAAAAAAAAAAAGAAAAGAGGTTAGAGTGGGAGAGAGCCAAAACATAAGAGACTGTTGAAAGCTGAGAACAAACTGAGGGTTGATGGGGGGTGGGAGGGAGGGGAGGGTGGGTGATGGGTATTGAGGAGGGCACCTTTTGGGATGAGCACTGGGTGTTGTATGGAAACCAATTTGTCAATAAATTTCATATATATAAAAAAATAAAAAAATAAAAAAATAAAAAAATAAATAAAAAACTGAGAACAAACTGAGGGTTGATGGGGGGTGGGAGGGAGGGGAGGGTGGGTGATGGGTATTGAGGAGGGCACCTTTTGGGATGAGCACTGGGTGTTGTATGGAAACCAATTTGTCAATAAATTTCATATATATATATAAAACAAAAACAAAAACAAAAACAAAATAAAAAAAATAAAATGGGCATAATGAGTATGTACCTTATAAGGTTTTTATGAGGATTAATTTGTGTGTATGTTTGTCTTTTAAAACAGTACATATAACAAGTGCTCTGCAAATATGCTAAATTAAACAAAGTAAATATGCTCTAAGTTACCTTTGATTATTTTCACTAATTGTAACTTGGTCTTTGCCTCAGTTTGCACATCTGTAAAATGGGGACAATAAGGGTACCTCCTTTGTATGGTTATTGTGAGGATTAACTGATTTAATATAGACAGTTAATACATCTACAGTACTTAGAATATTGCCTAAAACAGATTAAGCACTATGTAATGTTAGCCATTATCATTATTAATTTTTAAAATGATTGCTTGGCAAAGCTCATGTAAGTCAGTACTGCAAAATTCCAAAATATATTTAACAATATTTATTTACAACAACTAGGCATTGATCTTAGGAGCAAAGTCCATAGTATAATAACAGAGCTGCACTTTTTTTAAGTTTATATATTTATTTTGAGAGAGACAGAACATGATCCTGTGAGCAGGGGAGGGGCAGAGAGAGAGAGAATCCCAAGCAGGCTCCACACTGTCAGCGCAGAGCCAACATAGGACTCAATCACATGAACTGTGAGATCATGACCTGAGCCAAAATCAAGTGTTGGAGGCTCAAGTGACTGAGCTACCCAGGTGCCTCTGGAGTTGAACTTTTAACCCTTCAATCAATCATTCAAGAAAGAAAAATGGCAAATAGTCTGAGAATAGAAAAACTTCCCAATCATTGCACAGCCCACTTAATACTACTTCATAAAGCTGAGGTTTATTGTTGAGAGAAAGGTTGAGATAAAATGAAAAACAGCCTAAACTTGCATTTATAAAGGCAACTAATTGAATTTATTAACATCTCTCTACATTTTTCATAATAAATCTAAGAAGAAGTGAAAAATTCAAACTCTCATGCACAGTTAATTAGAAGAAAGTTCTATATTGGGAAACAGAGTTATCTCTTGGCTCCCTACTTAATCCCCATCTACCTGGAGTACACTATTGCTTTGTCAGGTATGTAAGGAAGGAAGTTGTAAGTAGGGTCAGGTCCTGGGGTTGAACAAATCAGCACCCGATCTTTAAGAATCTGGTATAAATAAAGGAATCTTGAAAGGACTTGGCAGTGAGTGGATGATCAATGGGACAAATAAGAGTCCTAGTGTGAAGGGATTAGAAGTATGCTGGATCCTCACACTGAATGATTAGGGATTGCAGGACATAAGTTTAAAGGTTCTAGAAGTGGGATTTCTCGTACTGAAGTGACAATAACTATTAGTGAATCTCCTTTGAGAAGAGAAGGAAATTCTTCAATGTGAGAGGACAGAGGCAAGGGGAGATCTCACTGTAAGAAAAACAGAAGCTCTGTTGTGAGGAGACAGAATATAATATGAAAACTCCTTTGTGAATTGATAAGAACACTATAAAATCATTAGGGATAAGGATAGGTGACTTGGGTAATACAATTTGGGAACATACAGGTTAGGATGTTGGGGTTTGTGTCTGGAAATATGTAATTCTGAGCTTGAAAGCATAAAATATGCTGTGGGGACCATTTGATAGCTAAAAAGGGAATGAAATGCTCCCTAATGTGACAGGATAGGGTACAAGAGGACTCTCTAGATTTACAAAAGGGGTGGTCTAATGAGACGGGACAAGAAATGAGGCTCTCATTGGACTGAGAAGGAAATATTACAAATCCAAGTGGGAAAGGATGATGTTTTCCTAGGTTGAGAAGACAGGGGACAAGGAACCCCACACGGAAGTAAGATAAAATAATAATAATAATAATAATAATAATAATAATAAAACCCTAGAGAAAGAGGATGACAAAATGTAGGGCTATCAATGAAAGAGGACTGCAGCAGGTGGGGAGTAGGTTTCAAAAAATATAACAAGGCAGGATTATCATTAGAAAAGTAGCAGCCCTTGGGGGGGTGCCTGAGTGGCTCAGTTGGTTAAGCCTTGAACTCCGGATTTCAGCTCAGGTCATGATCCCACAGTTTGTGAGTTGGAGCCCCACGTGGGGCTCTGCATTGACAGTGCAGAGCCTGCTTGGGATTCTCTCTCTCCCTCTCTCTCTCAACCCCTCCCCCACTCCCTATCTCTATCAGAATAAATAAATAAACTTTAAAACAAAAGAAAAGTAGTGGCCCTTTGAAGGGTTTTGTGGACAACCTTGTGGGAGGGTAAAAAGGACACTACTGTGAGAAGAGAGTGGACAAGGCATGACCATATTGTGACAAAAGCAGGGTGCCTAGTATGAAGGGTCAGAAAATAATATGGGAACCCTAATGGAAAGTAGTGAATGCTCCTCAAAGGAGGAAAGCAGAAGAATAAGGGGAACCCCAGTGTGATAAAATCAGGGGCTCTAAATGAGGGGACAGGGCAAGATAAATTGTAGGACTCCCATTCTATTGGAGAAGATGATAAAAGGTAAAGCCCATAGGGAAAGAGAATAAAGGGCCCATTTTCACTGTGTGAAAACGGGACACCCAGTGGAATAAAACAAGGCATACGGTGGGGCCCTAAGTGGGAGAAGATGTGAGGTACTTCAGCCAGTGTGAGAGGATCACAGAAAAAGGATGAATTCCAGTGTTGGAAAAAAGAGAGCTTATAAGAGAGTACAGGAAATATTTTGGGATTCCTAGTAGAAAGGAATGTGAAAATGTGGGGCTCCTAGTTGTATGTATTAGTAAGGATTCATAGTGTAAGCAGTTTACCGAGATGGGGTGTGTTGTTTCCTCAATTCTGTAGGGTAGGAGCCCCCCGGAATGAGAACACCAGGCACAAGCAGTTGTCCTGTATGAGAAAAGGGGGCTCTAGTGGAAAGAGCCAGTACATTCTTGTGAGTAAGGCTAGGGAATAACGTAAGAAACCCTAGGTAAGAAGCGATGGCGACATGGTAGGACCCTCGTGGGAAGGTGCAAGAAATATTGTGGGAAGCTAGAGGTTGAAGACGAGGAGGTCTCCAGAGAGCTAAAAACAAACAGCACGCTCCCCTAAACAAACAAACAAACAAACAAACAAACAAACAAACAAAATCCCGCAGTGTGAGGGATAAGAACACAGGGGAAGGGGACACCAGTGTGAAGGGTACGACAGACAAGCTGAAGTATAATTTCCCCACCTTAGGTGCCCAGCTCCACTTACCCAGGCAGAGTTCAAAGACATAGGCATAGTAGGACCAAAGCACAACGAGGACGATAACAAGCACAGGCACCCAGGAAAGTACTCGGCGGCAGCACCGCAGCCCCCAGGACAGAGCCATCTTCCAGCCGCGCCTCATCTTTGGATCGAAGATCGACCAAGCAGGCCTGCTGGCGCTGGGTTGGAACTGCTGGGCTGGCAGCTAGGAGGAGGGAAGGCGCGCTGTGCGGCGCTCCACTGCGTAGCCTGGCGGGAACTGTCTCCCCGAGCCGGTCGATACCACCTGTAAGGCTGCAGGGCAGAGTGCTCCCTGCCTGGCACAATAGGCATGAGTCATGGCAAGGAGGAACTGACAACCCTGGAGCGGAAGGTGATCCGCCTGGCAGTCGAGCAGTCGAGGCTAGGCAAGTTCTGAGGAAATGCAGTCCCTCCCCTTTCCTCTTTTTCCACCCCCTAGCTATATACAGCTCTAGATGCAGACCTAGACCTCTGCAAAACAATAAAGCGGAAGAAATTTGGGTCTGCCCATGTGTTCTTACTGCACTGCGTCCTCCCCTCATCTCCTTTCTGATCTTTATGTTTTTCTGTCTCTCTTTGTTTCCCCCGTCAACACATACACGCAGTGCGAAAGATACCAGCCACAGCATCTTAAGACTTAAAGGTTATCCAACCCCATCCTCCCACTGCTGCTTCAACAATGTGCTTAACGTGTAGTGCTGCAATCACTGCTTAGGTAAGTCCGTTCACAGAACGCTCCCTCCTTCCTTCTCTTCTTCCCTTACCCCTTCGTCCATTTTCGGAATAAATAAACATTGGTACAGAAAAACAAAGAAGGAGACGTTAATTCTGTGAGGGGTCAGGGAAAGATACAAAGGTAGTAATGTTTAAACTGAGCTTTAATAAATGTTTGCTAGGCAGAGGAGAGGGGACGGATCTTTCAGACAGAGGAAACAGAGTCGGCAAAGGCATAGAGTAATAAAAATCCAAAAGTGTTCAAGGAACAACTAATATGGTGTGAAGAGGAGAGGCAGGGACTGAGACTGGGAATATAGGCTGAGGGAACAGTGTGAAGGTCTTTATATGCCCCATCAGGGTGTGTGGACGTAATCCTGTAAAACAGATTACTATGAACAGTCATTAAAGGTTTTGAGACAATGGAATGACATTATCAGAGATTTTTCTTTTTTTTTTTTTTTTCAACGTTTATTTATTTTTGGGACAGAGAGAGACAGAGCATGAACGGGGGAGGGGCAGAGAGAGAGGGAGACACAGAATCGGAAACAGGCTCCAGGCTCTGAGCCGTCAGCCCAGAGCCCGACGCGGGGCTCGAACTCACGGACCGCGAGATCGTGACCTGGCTGAAGTCGGACGCTTAACCGACTGCGCCACCCAGGCGCCCCTATCAGAGATTTTTCTAAAAGAACTAGCAGGATTTGGGAGAGGAGAGTGGTCTGGAAGCGGACCAATTAGGAGGTAATTTAATTCAACAAATGTTTTTGGAATGATCGCTTTGTGTTAGGTCAACTTTGGTATAAAAAGAACAGTGAAACAGGAAGCCTGTCCCCATGAAGATCATGTTCTCATCAGGGGAATAGGTGTTCAATGACACAAGTACAATAATGGAAGTATAGTAAGATACTGACATTTATGGTTTTGAAACTCACTGTTTAATGATTCCTAAATGTCTATGACATGGAGAAACTTGTGATTTTGCTATGACTCACGTTTTATTCAAATTCTGTATTGGAAACAAGGATTTCAACAGAGTTGTGCTTTGTTCTTTATTCATAGTTATGTATGCAGTAATTCCTGAAGCGTTAACAGCTTTTGTTCTTTTTAGATTAAGTTAACTTATGGTTGATATTACTAAATTAATGATGCAATGAAACACAGACTTATTTCACTTGCAACATTTATTTTAGTAGCCCAATTAATTATTTGAGTCCTAAGTTTCAGACACAGATACTTAATTTTTTTCCAGCATTACTGAGATATCATTGGCAGATAAAAATTGTATATATTTAAGGTATATAATGTGATCATTTGATAGGTGTATACATTATGAAATGATTATGGCAATCAAGCTAATTAACACTTCTATTATCTCACATAGTTACCATTTTTTGACAAATATTTTTATTGAGATATATTTTACATACAACATTGTGTAAATTTAAGATGTACATTTTTAAAGTTTTTGTTTAAAATCCAGTTAGTTAACATACAATGTGATATTAGTTTTAAGTATAGAATATAGTGATTCAACACTTCCATGTAACACCTGGTGCTCATCACAACAAGTGCACTCCTTAGTCCCCATCACCTATTTAATCAATTTCCTTGTCCAATGGGTAACCATCAGTTTGTTCTCTATAGTTAAAAGTCTGTTTCTTGGTTTGCCTCACTCTCTCTTTTTTCCTTTGCTTGTTTGTTTCTTAAATTCCACATATGAGTGAAATTGTAGGGTATTTGTCATTTTCTGATGGACTTATTTTCCTTTGCATAACACCCTCTAGTTCCATTCATATCATTGCGAATGGCAAGATTTCGTTCTTTTTATGTCTGAGTAATATTCCATAGTATATATATGCCACTTCTTTACTCATCTATCAATGGACACTTGGGATCTTTCCATAATTTGGTTATTGTTGATAATGCTTTTATAAACATGAGAGTGCATGTGTCCCTTCAAATCTGTATTTTTATACCCTTTGAGTAAATACCTAGTAGTACAGTTGCTGTATCTTAGAGTATTTCTATTTTTAACTTTTTGAGGAACCTCCATACTGTTTTCCAGAATGGCTGTACCAGTTGGCATTCACACCAGGAAGGCAAGAGAGTTCCCCTTTCTCCATAGACTCACCAACACTTGTTTCTTGTGTTGTTGATTTTAGCGATTCTGACAAGTGTGAAGTGATATCCCATGTAGTTTTTATTTGCATTTCCCTGATGATCAGTGATGTTGAGCATCTTTCATGTGTCTGTTGGTCATCTGTATGTCTTTTTTTTTGGAAAAATGTCTATTCATGTATTCTGCCCAATTTTTAATTGGATTTTTCATTTTTGGGGGCGTTATGTAAGTTCTTTACATATTTTGGATACTTATCCTTTATCAGATATGTCATTACAAATATATTCCCCCATTCTATAGGTTGCCTTTTAGTTTTGAGTCCTTGTGGTTGAAGTTTTCTTTGCTATACAGAAGCTTTTTATTTTGATGAAGTCCCAATAGTTTATTTTTGCTTTTGTTTCCCTTGCCTTAGGAGATATATCTAGAAAGAAGTTGATACAGCCAATGTCAAAGAAGTTACTGCCTGTGTTCTCCTCTAGGATTTTTATGGTTTCCTGTCTCACATTTAGGTCTTTAATCCATTTTGAATTTATTTTTGTGTATGGTATAAGAAAGTAGTCCAATTTCATTCTTTCGTATGTTGCTGTCCAGTTTTCCAACACCCTTTGAAGAGACTGTCTTTTTACCATTGGATATTCTTTCCTGCTTTGTTGAAGATTAGCTGACCATAATGTTGTAGGTTCATTTCTGGGTTTGTTATTCTGTTCTATTGATCTGTGTATCTATTTTTGTGCCAGTAGAATACCGTTTTGATTAGTATTATAATATAACTTGAAATTTGGAATTGTAATACCTCCAGTTTTGTTTTTCTTTTTCAAAATTGCTTTCACTATTGGATTCCTTTGTTTGGACTATCCACTATTTGGATTGTTTGTTCTAGCTCTGTGAAAAATGCTGGTGGTATTTTGATAGGATTGCATTAAGTGTGTAGATTGTTTTGAGTAGTATACACATTTTAACAATTTTTGTTCTTCTAATCCATGAGCATGGGATGTTTTTCCATTTCTTTGTGTCATCTTCAACTTCCTTCATCACTGTTTTCTAGTTTTCAGGATGTAGGTCTTTCACCTCTTTTGTTAGATGTATTCCTAGGTATCTGATTGTTTTTGTGCAATTGTAAATGGGATCAATTCTGTAATTTCTCTTTCTGCTGCTTCATTATTGGTATATAGAAATGCAGCAGATTTTTGTATGTTGATTTTGTATCCTGCTACTTTACTGAATTCATGTATGAGTTCTAACAGTTGTTGATGTAATCTTTCAGGTTTTCTATATAGAGTATCACGTCGTCTGCATAGAGTGACAATTTGACTGCTTCCTTGCTTATTTGGATGCCTTTTGTTTCTTTTTGTTTTCTGATTGCTGTGCTTAGGATTTCCAGTACTCTGTCATATAACAGTGGTAGGAATGGACATCCCTGTCTTCTTCCTGACTGTGAAGGAAAAGCTCTCAGTTGTTCCCCATTGAGTATGATGTGAACTGTGGGTTTTTCATAAATGGCCTTTAATATGTTGAGGTGTGGTCCCTCTTAACCTACTTTGTTGAGGGTTTTCCTCATGAATGGATATTGTACTTTGTCAAATCCTTTAATACATCTATGGAAATTATCATGTTTCTTCTCCTTTCTTTTATTAATGTGGTGTATCATGTTGATTTGAAAATATGGAACCACTCTTTTTTTTATATATATATATGAAATTTATTGACAAATTGGTTTCCATACACCACCCAGTGCTCATCCCAAAAGGTGCCCTCCTCAATACCCATCACCCACCCTCCCCTCCCTCCCACCCCCCATCAACCCTCAGTTTGTTCTCAGTTTTTAATAGTCTCTTATGCTTTGGCTCTCTCCCACTCTAACGTCTTTTTTTTTTTCCTTCCCCTCCCCCATGGGTTCCTGTTGAGTTTCTCAGGATCCACATAAGAGTGAAACCATATGGTATCTGTCTTTCTCTGTATGGCTTATTTCACTTAGCATTACACTCTCCAGTTCCATCCACGTTGCTACAAAAGGCCATATTTCATTTTTTCTCATTGCCACGTAGTATTCCGTTGTGTATATAAACCACAATTTCTTTATCCATTCATCAGTTGATGGACATTTAGACTCTTTCCATAATTTGGCTATTGTTGAGAGTGCTGCTATGAACATTGGGGTACAAGTGCCCCTATGCATCAGTACTCCTGTATCCCTTGGGTAAATTCCTAGCAGTGCTATTGCTGGGTCATAGGGTAGGTCTATTTTTAATTTTCTGAGGAACCTCCACACTGCTTTCCAGAGCGGCTGCACCAATTTGCATTCCCACCAACAGTGCAAGAGGGTTCCCGTTTCTCCACATCCTCTCCAGCATTTATAGTCTCCTGATTTGTTCATTTTGGCCACTCTGACTGGCGTGAGGTGATACCTGAGTGTGGTTTTGATTTGTATTTCCCTGATAAGGAGCGACGCTGAACATCTTTTCATGTGCCTGTTGGCCATCTGGATGTCTTCTTTAGAGAAGTGTCTATTCATGTTTTCTGCCCACTTCTTCACTGGGTTATTTGTTTTTCGAGCGTGGAGTTTGGTGAGCTCTTTATAGATTTTAGATACTAGCCCTTTGTCCGATATGTCATTTGCAAATATCTTTTCCCATTCCGTTGGTTGTCTTTTAGTTTGGTTGGTTGTTTCCTTTGCTGTGCAGAAGCTTTTTATCCTCATAAGGTCCCAGTAATTCACTTTTGCTTTTAATTCCCTTGCCTTTGGGGATGTGTCGAGTAAGAGATTGCTACGTCTAAGGTCAGAGAGGTCTTTTCCTGCTTTCTCCTCTAAGGTTTTGATGGTTTCCTGTCTCACATTCAGGTCCTTCATCTATTTTGAGTTTATTTTTGTGAATGGTGTGAGAAAGTGGTCTAGTTTCAACCTTCTGCATGTTGCTGTCCAGTTCTCCCAGCACCATTTGTTAAAGAGGCTGTCTTTTTTCCATTGGATGTTCTTTCCTGCTTTGTCAAAGATGAGTTGGCCATACGTTTGTGGGTCTAGTTCTGGGGTTTCTATTCTATTCCTTTGGTCTGTGTGTCTGTTTTTGTGCCAATACCATGCTGTCTTGATGATGACAGCTTTGTAGTAGAGGCTCAAGTCTGGGATTGTGATGCCTCCTGCTTTGGTCTTCTTCTTCAAAATTCCTTTGGCTATTCGGGGCCTTTTGTGGTTCCATATGAATTTTAGGATTGCTTGTTCTAGTTTCGAGAAGAATGCTGGTGCAATTTTCATTGGGATTGCATTGAATGTGTAGATAGCTTTGGGTAGTATTGACATTTTGACAATATTTATTTTTCCAATCCATGAGCATGGAATGTCTTTCCATTTCTTTAAATCTTCTTCAATTACCTTCATAAGCTTTCTATAGTTTTCAGCATACAGATCTTTTACATCTTTGGTTAGATTTATTCCTAGGTATTTTATGCTTCTTGGTGCAATTGTGAATGGGATCAGTTTCTTTATTTGTCTTTCTGTTGCTTCCTTGTTAGTGTATAAGAATGCAACTGATTTCTGTACATTGATTTTGTATCCTGCAACTTTGCTGAATTCATGTATCAGTTCTAGCAGACTTTTGGTGGAGTCTATCGGATTTTCCATGTATAATATCATGTCATCTGCAAAAAGCGAAAGCTTGACTTCATCTTTGCCAATTTTTTTTTTTTAAATATGAAATTTATTGTCAAACTGGTTTCCATACAACACCCAGTGCTCATCCCAACAGGTGCCCTCCTCAATACCCATCACCCACCCTCCTCTCTCTCCCACCCCCCCATCAACCCTCAGTTTGTTATCAGTTTTTTTTTGTTTATTTATTTATTTATTTATTTGTTTGTTTGTTTATTTATTTATTTATTTATTTTTATGAAATTTATTGACAAATTGGTTTCCATACAACACCCAGTGCTCATCCCAAAAGGTGCCCTCCTCAATACCCATCACCCACCCTCCCCTCCCTCCCACCCCCCATCAACCCCCAGTTTGTTCTCAGTTTTTAACAGTCTCTTATGCTTTGGCTCTCTCCCACTCTAACCTCTTTTTTTTTTTTTTTTTCCTTCCCCTCCCCCATGGGTTCCTGTTAAGTTTCTCAGGATCCACATAAGAGTGAAACCATATGGTATCTGTCTTTCTCTGTATGGCTTATTTCACTTAGCATTACACTCTCCAGTTCCATCCACGTTGCTACAAAGGGCCATATTTCATTTTTTCTCATTGCCACATAGTATTCCATTGTGTATATAAACCACAATTTCTTTATCCATTCATCAGTTGATGGACATTTAGGCTCTTTCCATAATTTGGCTATTGTTGAGAGTGCTGCTATGAACATTGGGGTACAAGTGCCCCTATGCATCAGTACTCCTGTATCCCTTGGATAAATTCCTAGCAGTGCTATTGCTGGGTCATAGGGTAGGTCTATTTTTAATTTTCTGAGGAACCTCCACACTGCTTTCCAGAGCGGCTGCACCAATTTGCATTCCCACCAACAGTGCAAGAGGGTTCCCGTTTCTCCACATCCTCTCCAGCATCTATAGTCTCCTGATTTGTTCATTTTGGCCACTCTGACTGGCGTGAGGTGATACCTGAGTGTGGTTTTGATTTGTATTTCCCTGATAAGGAGCGACGCTGAACATCTTTTCATGTGCCTGTTGGACATCTGGATGTCTTCTTTAGAGAAGTGTCTATTCATGTTTTCTGCCCATTTCTTCACTGGGTTATTTGTTTTTCGGGTGTGGAGTTTGGTGAGCTCTTTATAGATTTTAGATACTAGCCCTTTGTCCGATATGTCATTTGCAAATATCTTTTCCCATTCCGTTGGTTGCCTTTTAGTTTTGTTGGTTGTTTCCTTGGCTGTGCAGAAGCTTTTTATCTTCATAAGGTCCCAGTAATTCACTTTTGCTTTTAATTCCCTTGCCTTTGGGGATGTGTCGAGTAAGAGATTGCTACGTCTAAGGTCAGAGAGGTCTTTTCCTGCTTTCTCCTCTAAGGTTTTGATGGTTTCCTGTCTCACATTCAGGTCCTTCATCTATTTTGAGTTTATTTTTGTGAATGGTGTGAGAAAGTGGTCTAGTTTCAACCTTCTGCATGTTGCTGTCCAGTTCTCCCAGCACCATTTGTTAAAGAGGCTGTCTTTTTTCCATTGGATGTTCTTTCCTGCTTTGTCAAAGATGAGTTGGCCATACGTTTGTGGGTCTAGTTCTGGGGTTTCTATTCTATTCCATTGGTCTGTGTGTCTGTTTTTGTGCCAATACCATGCTGTCTTGATGATGACAGCTTTGTAGTAGAGGCTCAAGTCTGGGATTGTGATGCCTCCTGCTTTGGTCTTCTTCTTCAAAATTCCTTTGGCTATTCGGGGCCTTTTGTGGTTCCATATGAATTTTAGGATTGCTTGTTCTAGTTTCGAGAAGAATGCTGGTGCAATTTTCATTGGGATTGCATTGAATGTGTAGATAGCTTTGGGTAGTATTGACATTTTGACAATATTTATTTTTCCAATCCATGAGCATGGAATGTCTTTCCATTTCTTTAAATCTTCTTCAATTACCTTCATAAGCTTTCTATAGTTTTCAGCATACAGATCTTTTACATCTTTGGTTAGATTTATTCCTAGGTATTTTATGCTTCTTGGTGCAATTGTGAATGGGATCAGTTTCTTTATTTGTCTTTCTGTTGCTTCCTTGTTAGTGTATAAGAATGCAACTGATTTCTGTACATTGATTTTGTATCCTGCAACTTTGCTGAATTCATGTATCAGTTCTAGCAGACTTTTGGTGGAGTCTATCGGATTTTCCATGTATAATATCATGTCATCTGCAAAAAGCGAAAGCTTGACTTCATCTTTGCCAATTTTTTTTTTTAAATATTAAATTTATTGTCAAACTGGTTTCCATACAACACCCAGTGCTCATCCCAACAGGTGCCCTCCTCAATACCCATCACCCACCCTCCTCTCTCTCCCACCCCCCCATCAACCCTCAGTTTGTTATCAGTTTTTTTTTGTTTATTTATTTATTTATTTATTTATTTATTTATTTATTTTTTTTTATGAAATTTATTGACAAATTGGTTTCCATACAACACCCAGTGCTCATCCCAAAAGGTGCCCTCCTCAATACCCATCACCCACCCTCCCCTCCCTCCCACCCCCCATCAACCCCCAGTTTGTTCTCAGTTTTTAACAGTCTCTTATGCTTTGGCTCTCTCCCACTCTAACCTCTTTTTTTTTTTTTTTCCTTCCCCTCCCCCATGGGTTCCTGTTAAGTTTCTCAGGATCCACATAAGAGTGAAACCATATGGTATCTGTCTTTCTCTGTATGGCTTATTTCACTTAGCATTACACTCTCCAGTTCCATCCACGTTGCTACAAAGGGCCATATTTCATTTTTTCTCATTGCCACATAGTATTCCATTGTGTATATAAACCACAATTTCTTTATCCATTCATCAGTTGATGGACATTTAGGCTCTTTCCATAATTTGGCTATTGTTGAGAGTGCTGCTATGAACATTGGGGTACAAGTGCCCCTATGCATCAGTACTCCTGTATCCCTTGGATAAATTCCTAGCAGTGCTATTGCTGGGTCATAGGGTAGGTCTATTTTTAATTTTCTGAGGAACCTCCACACTGCTTTCCAGAGCGGCTGCACCAATTTGCATTCCCACCAACAGTGCAAGAGGGTTCCCGTTTCTCCACATCCTCTCCAGCATCTATAGTCTCCTGATTTGTTCATTTTGGCCACTCTGACTGGCGTGAGGTGATACCTGAGTGTGGTTTTGATTTGTATTTCCCTGATAAGGAGCGACGCTGAACATCTTTTCATGTGCCTGTTGGCCATCTGGATGTCTTCTTTAGAGAAGTGTCTATTCATGTTTTCTGCCCATTTCTTCACTGGGTTATTTGTTTTTCGGGTGTGGAGTTTGGTGAGCTCTTTATAGATTTTAGATACTAGCCCTTTGTCCGATATGTCATTTGCAAATATCTTTTCCCATTCCGTTGGTTGCCTTTTAGTTTTGTTGGTTGTTTCCTTTGCTGTGCAGAAGCTTTTTATCTTCATAAGGTCCCAGTAATTCACTTTTGCTTTTAATTCCCTTGCCTTTGGGGATGTGTCGAGTAAGAGATTGCTACGGCTGAGGTCAGAGAGGTCTTTTCCTGCTTTCTCCTCTAAGGTTTTGATGGTTTCCTGTCTCACATTTAGGTCCTTTATCCATTTTGAGTTTATTTTTGTAAATGGTGTGAGAAAGTGGTCTAGTTTCAACCTTCTGCATGTTGCTGTCCAGTTCTCCCAGCACCATTTGTTAAAGAGGTTGTCTTTTTTCCATTGGATGTTCTTTCCTGCTTTGTCAAAGATGAGTTGGCCATACGTTTGTGGGTCTAGTTCTGGGGTTTCTATTCTATTCCATTGGTCTGTGTGTCTGTTTTTGTGCCAATACCATGCTGTCTTGATGATGACAGCTTTGTAGTAGAGGCTCAAGTCTGGGATTGTGATGCCTCCTGCTTTGGTCTTCTTCTTCAAAATTCCTTTGGCTATTCGGGGCCTTTTGTGGTTCCATATGAATTTTAGGATTGCTTGTTCTAGTTTCGAGAAGAATGCTGGTGCAATTTTCATTGGGATTGCATTGAATGTGTAGATAGCTTTGGGTAGTATTGACATTTTGACAATATTTATTTTTCCAATCCATGAGCATGGAATGTCTTTCCATTTCTTTAAATCTTCTTCAATTACCTTCATAAGCTTTCTATAGTTTTCAGCATACAGATCTTTTACATCTTTGGTTAGATTTATTCCTAGGTATTTTATGCTTCTTGGTGCAATTGTGAATGGGATCAGTTTCTTTATTTGTCTTTCTGTTGCTTCGTTGTTAGTGTATAAGAATGCAACTGATTTCTGTACATGGATTTTGTATCCTGCAACTTTGCTGAATTCATGTATCAGTTCTAGCAGACTTTTGGTGGAGTCTATCGGATTTTCCATGTATAATATCATGTCATCTGCAAAAAGCGAAAGCTTGACTTCATCTTTGCCAATTTTGATGCCTTTGATTTCCTTTTGTTGTCTGATTGCTGATGCTAGAACTTCCAGCACTATGTTAAACAACAGCGGTGAGAGTGGGCATCCCTGTCGTGTTCCTGATCTCAGGGAAAAAGCTCTCAGTTTTTCCCCGTTGAGGATGATGTTAGCTGTGGGCTTTTCATAAATGGCTTTTATGATCTTTAAGTATGTTCCTTCTATCCCGACTTTCTCAAGGGTTTTTATTAAGAAAGGGTGCTGGATTTTGTCAAAGGCCTTTTGTGCATCGATTGACAGGATCATATGGCTCTTCTCTTTTTTTTTTTGTTAATGTGATGTATCACGTTGATTGATTTGCGAATGTTGAACCAGCCCTGCATCCCAGGAATGAATCCCACTTGAGCATGGTGAATGATTCTCTTTATGTGCTGTTGAATTCGATTTGCTAGTATCTTATTGAGAATTTTTGCATCCATATTCATCAGGGATATTGGCCTGTAGTTCTCTTTTTTTACTGGGTCGCTGTCTGGTTTAGGAATCAAAGTAATGCTGGCTTCATAGAATGAGTCTGGAAGTTTTCCTTCCCTTTCTATTTCTTGGAATAGCTTGAGAAGGATAGGTATTATCTCTGCTTTAAACGTCTGGTAGAGGGGGCGCCTGGGTGGCGCAGTCGGTTAAGCGTCCGACTTCAGCCAGGTCACGATCTCGCGGTCCGTGAGTTCGAGCCCCGCGTCAGGCTCTGGGCTGATGGCTCAGAGCCTGGAGCTTGTTTCCGATTCTGTGTCTCCCTCTCTCTCTGCCCCTCCCCCGTTCATGCTCTGTCTCTCTCTGTCCCAAAAATAAATAAACGTTGAAAAAAAAATTAAAAAAAAATAATAAATGTCTGGTAGAACTCCCCTGGGAAGCCATCTGGTCCTGGACTCTTATTTGTTGGGAGATTTTTGATAACCGATTCAATTTCTTCGCTGGTTATGGGTCTGTTCAAGCTTTCTATTTCCTCCTGATTGAGTTTTGGAAGAGTGTGGGTGTTCAGGAATTTGTCCATTTCTTCCAGGTTGTCCAATTTGTTGGCATATAATTTTTCATAGTATTCCCTGATAATTGTTTGTATCTCTGAGGGATTGGTTGTAATAATTCCATTTTCCTTCATGATTTTATCTATTTGGGTCATCTCCCTTTTCTTTTTGAGAAGCCTGGCTAGAGGTTTGTCAATTTTGTTTATTTTTTCAAAAAACCAACTCTTGGTTTCGTTGATCTGCTCTACAGTTTTTTTAGATTCTATATTGTGTATTTCTGCTCTGATCTTTATTATTTCTCTTCTTCTGCTGGGTTTAGGCTGTCTTTGCTGTTCTGCTTCCATTTCCTTTAGGTGTGCTGTTAGATGTTGTATTTGGGATTTTTCTTGTTTCTTGAGATAGGCCTGGATTGCAATGTATTTTCCTCTCAGGACTGCCTTCGCTGCGTCCCAAAGCGTTTGGATTGTTGTACTTTCATTTGTTTTTAAAATTTTTTAATGTTTATTTGTTTTTGAGAGAGAGAGAGAGAATGAGTGGAGGAGGGTCAGAGAGAGAGGGAGACACAGAATCCAAAGCAGGCTCGAGGCTGTGAGCTGTCAGCACAGAGCCGGATGCAAGGCCCATACTCATGAACTGTGAGATAATGACCTGAGCCAAAGCTGGATGCTGAACCACCTGAGCCACCCAGGTGCCCCTTGTTTTTTCATTTGGAATAAATTCCTCTGTCTTGCCATTTTGTCTAAGTATCTGCCAGTGTTAGATAAATGCTGAGAGCACTACTCTGCTCCCGGAGAGAATGGAGGCAAACACCTGGGAGTAGACAGCATAGAAATAGTTATGTCTCCTGCTCCTGAAAGTAATGGCCCTATGAAGAAGAGGTCATATAGTGTCCAGGGCCTATGCTTTAGGGAGGGTCTCTGGTGTGTGCTCCTTGCACTCTGCTATTGTGTTTTCTCTGCTCTATCCTTCAGGCCAATGGTCTGGAGAGGGTCTCCTTGCTTTCTGTGTGCAGTGTTTGGTCCCTGACCTGAAAGTGGCAAGTTTAAACTAGATGTGCTCCGGTCTGCTCATGAAATGAGACCCAACACCACTTCCACAAGAACTGAGGCTCTGCAGAACTATCTGGTTGAGAGATGTGGTGTGGGTAGGGTTTTGTACTATCTTCTGGGGGAGGGTCCTGTTGCACTGGGACTAAGACAAGCTGGCTGAGAAGGGCAGTCCAGCTAGAACGCAGCAGGGTGGGGCTTGGTGTAAGCAAGTTAGGCAGTCAGTGTTGATGCTGGGTTGCTTCCTGCATGTGGATATGTGTTTATGCTGAGTGGAGAGAGAGAGTAATGTCACCAGCCATTCTTTTCTTCCCAGAGAGCCATCTCCATGAATGCTGCCTCCCTGTGAAGCACTCTAAGAGGAGCAAATAATCTCCCCCCAGTGTGTACCAGGTGTTTTTCAAATTGCTATTTCTATGCCATCTACCCCCAGGTGTTTTCCTCCATTCTCTCTGGGAGCAGACTAGTGCTCTCAGGGCTCTGTCACAGCCAAGCCTCCTGACCTTTAAAACTCCAGGCTATAAGCCCTGCTGGTTGTAGAATGCATGAAATTTAGCCTCTCTTAATTTCCAGGCCAATGACCTTGGGGAAATGTTCTCCTTGTTCATTCTCCTGTGTGCTCCTCTCTCTCTTGCCCTTCTCTGTGACCATGGCTCACTTCCCTCCACAGCACCCAGATCTATTCATCCCATAAAGCATGTCTCTGCACTTGCTGAATGACCTTCTTTGATATGGCCTCTTTTCTCCCTTTAGTTGTGATGTTTGTTCTGTCAGTCTTTATTTTTGGGACAGAGAGAGACAGAGCATGAACGGGGGAGGGGCAGAGAGAGAAAGAGACACAGAATCGGAAACAGGCTCCAGGCTCTGAGCCATCAGCCCAGAGCCTGACGCAGGGCTCGAACTCACAGACCGCGAGATCGTGACCTGGCTGAAGTCGGACGCTTAACCGACTGCGCCACCCAGGCGCCCCTGTTCTGTCAGTCTTTAAGATAATTTCTGGGATATTTAGGATGACTTGATAGTTATCTAGTTGTTTTTGTGGTACAAGGTGAGCCTAGGGTCCTCCTACTCCATTGACATCTTCCTGTAGTCTGAAGGTGTATAACATTGATTTGATACATTCCAAGCCCAGCGATTAATTTTATGACTATTATTCTAAATTCACTTTCTGTTATATTATTTAAATCCTTTTTGATCAGTTCATTAGCTGTTGTTATTTCCTGGAGATTCTTCTGAGGGGAATTCTTCCGCTTGGTCATTTTGGATAGTCCCTGGCGTGGTGAGGACCTGCAGGGCACTTCCCCTGTGCTGTGGTGTATAACTGGAGTTGGTGGGCGGGGCCACAGTCAGACCTAATGTCTGCCCCCAGCCCACCGCTGGGGCCACTTTCAGACTGGTGTGTGCCTTCTCTTCCCCTCTCCTAGAGGCAGGCGGTATTCACTGTGGGGTGGCGTGGCCCGTCTGGGCTACTTGCACACTGCCAGGCTTGTGGTGCTGGGGATCTGGCGTATTAGCTGGGGTGGGTAGGCAAGGTGCACGGGGCAGGAGGGGCAGGCTTAGTTCGCTTCTCCTTAGGTGATCCACTTCAGGAGGGGCCCCTCTTCCGTGGGCCTCTCATCTGCACTTGGCTCCGGAGACTCCGTTCTGCTAATCCTCTGGCGGTTTTCTGGGTTATTTAGGCAGGTGTAGGTGGAATCTAAGTGATCAGCAGGACGCGCGGTGAGCCCAGCGTCCTCCTACGCCGCCATCTTCCCTCTCTCCTCGCCAAAGTAATTTCATTGAAACGAGGATTATTTTCAGTTCCCCACATAGGGCGATCTGGAGAGGATAGCTTGATCCAGCGAGACCAGATAGAATGTTCTAACAAAACCTCCAGTGTAATTAACAGGCGTTATCTACCCAAGGAATGGAACAAATAGGAAGTTCAGGTTCTAAGGAGCTGCCTTGTTTGTGCCAGTGGCCCCACGCTAGCTCTTTATTAATTGCACCACCTGGGATGCTGATAGCGAACTGAGCTTTGGAACATTTCAGGCCTGGCATGGAATGCAGTTTTTACACAAGTATCTTGTGGTTCAGAAATCCGATTTCACAGCTTATCTTCCGTTAGATGAAAGTGTTTACAGTGTGTCTGGAGCTGGAGTAAGTTCCTGCGGGTGCCCAAGAGCAGGGGCCTCCTCTCTCCTCTCATTAATTTGCTGATGCCTAACTGCACTGATGACACAGCGGTGAGATACCAGGGAGAGAGCTGATTTGATACATTCCAATTGCAATATGATTGCCATTGCTAACACCTCTATCCTATCACATAATTATAATTTCTTCTAGTGGTGGGAGTGATTAATATCTATTATCTTAGCAAGTTTAATATTTATAATACAGTTTTGTCATCTATAATCACTGTCTTCTGTGCTTGGTTTCCAGGACCTATTTATCTTCTAGCTGCATTTTACTCTCTGCTTTTATAATTTTAGTTTTTTTAATGTTTATTTTTGAGAGAGAGACAGAGAGACAGTGCTAGTGGGGGAGGGACAGAGAGAGAGGGAGACACAGAAACCAAAACAGGCTCCAGCTCTGAGCTGTCATCACAGAACCCACGAACCATGAGATCATAACCTGACCCAAAGTCAGACGCTTAACTGACTGAGCCACCCAGGCACCCCGATTTTAGTTTTTTGAATTCCACATATGAGATATAGTATTTTTATTTTTGTCTGATTAATCTCATATAACATAATGTCCTCAAGGTTCATCCATGTTTTTACAAATAGCAGGACTTCTTTTCTCATAGGATAATCCAGTCTTTATCTCTTCATTTATTGACAGGCACTTCGTTTGTTTTCATATCTTGGGTATTATGAATAATGCTGCAACAAACATAAGAGTGCATATGTCTCTTTGGTAAACTATTTTCATTTCCTTTGGTTATATACCCAAAAGTGGGATTGCTGGAGTGCATGGTAGTTCTATTTTTTAATTTTTTGAAGGACCTCCATACTGTTGTTAGTGGCTGAACCAGTTTAAAATCCTACCAACAGTACATAAATGTTCCTATTTCTTGACATCCTGTCCATAACTTATCTCATGTCTTCTTGATTGCCAGTCTTACAGGTGTGAGGTGATATCTCATTGTATTTACCATTTTGTGTGTTTGTGTTTATGGTGATAACACTTAAGATCTACACTTTTAGCAAATTTGAAGTATATAATACAGTATTGTTAACTATAGTCATGTTGTACAGTAGATCCCCGTAAGTTATTCATCTTATAACATTGTTTGTACCCTTTCACCAGCATCTCCTTATTCCTTCCTCACAACCCCAGCCCATGGCAACCACCTTTCTACTCTCTACTTCTATGAATTCACCTTTTTTATTCTACATATAAGTGAGATTATACAGTATTTGTTTAATGTGCCTGGCTTATTTCACTTTGCTAATGTCCTAAAGATACAGCCATGTTGTTGCAAATGGCAGGATTTCTTTGTTTTCATGGTTGAAAAATATTCCATTATATTTTTGTATTCATTCATTCATCGATGGATAACAGGTAGTTTCCATATGTTGAAGACTGTCAGTAATGTGGCAATGAACATACGAGTTTAGATATCTCTCTTTTTTTACTTTAGAGAGAGAGAGAGCATGAGAATGGGAGAGGGGCAGAGGAGAGAGTGTGGAGCCCTAGATGGGACTTGATCCCACAACCTGGGATAATGACCTATGTCAAGATCAAGAGTCAGATGCTCAACTGACTGAGCCACCCAGGCATCCCTGGATATCTCTTTGAGGCACAAGTTCCCTTTCCTTTGGATGTATATAAAAAGTGTGATTTCTACAAAAACAGACACATAGACTAATGGAATAGAATAGAGACTCCAGAACTGGACCCACAAAAGTATTGCCAACTAATCTTTGGCAAAGCAGGAAAGAATATACAATGGAAAAAAAGACAGTCTCTTTCACAAATGGTGCTGGGAGAACTGGACAGCAACATTCAGAACAATGAAACTAGACCACTTTCTTACACCATTCACAAAAATAAACTCAAAATAGATGAAGGACCTGAATGTGAGACAGGAAACCATCAAAATCCTAGAGGAGAAAGCAGGAAAAGACCTCTCTGACCTCAGCCGCAGAAATTTCTTACTTGACACATCTCCAAAGGCAAGAGAATTAAAAGCAAAAATCAACTATTGGGACCTCATGAAGATAAAAAGCTTCTGCACTGCAAAGGAAACAATCAACAAAAATAAAAGGCAACCGACGGAATGGGAAAAGATATTTGCAAATGCTATATCGGACAAAGGGCTAGTATCTAAAATCTATAAAGAGCTCACCAAACTCCACACCTGAAAAACAAATAATCCAGTGTGGACATGGACAGAAAACATGAATAGACACTTCTCTAAAGAAGACATCCAGATGGCCAACCAACACACGAAAAGATGCTCAACGTCACTTCTCATGAGGGAAATACAAATCAAAACCACACTCAGATACCACCTCACACCAGTCAGAGTGGCTAAAATGAACAAATCAAGAGACTATAGATGCTGGCAAGGATGTGGAGAAACGGGAACCCTCTTGCACTGTTGGTGGGAATGCAAACTGGTGCAGCCACTCTGGAAAACAGTGTGGAGGTTCCTCAAAAAATTAAAAATAAATCTACCCTATGACCCAGCAACAGCACTGCTAGGTATTTACCCAAGGGATACAGGAGTGCTGATGCATAGGGGCACTTGTACCCCAATGTTTATAGCAGCACTTTCAACAATAGTCAAATTATGGAAAGAGCCTAAATGTCCATCAACTGATCAGTGGATAAAGAACTTGTGGTTTATATACACAATGGAATACTACGTGGCAATGAGAAAGAATGAAATATGGCCTTTTGTAGCAATGTGGGTGGAACTGGAGAGTGTTATGCTAAGTGAAATAAGTCCTACAGAGAAAGACAGTTACCGTATGTTTTCACTTTTATGTGGATCCTGAGAACCGTAACAGAAGACCATGGGGGAGGGGAAGGAAAAAAAGGTTAGAGAGAGAAGGAGGCAAAACATAAGGGACTCTTAAAAACTGAGAATAAACTGAGGGTTGTTGGGTGGTAGGTGAGGGGAAAGTGGGTGATGGTTGACGGGTGATTGGTGAGGGCACCTGTTGGGATGAGTACTGGGTGTTGTATGGAAACCAATTTGACAATAAATTTCGTAATAAAGAAAAATAATAAAAAGATAATAATAAAAAAGTGTGATTTATGGATCACATGGTAGTTATACTGTTAATTTTTTGAGGAATCTTCATACTGTTTTCTGTAATGGCTCTACCTATTTACATCCCCACCAACAGTGCACAAGCATTCCCTTTTCTCTACCCTCTTGCCAGCATTTATCTTTTTTAGATGAAAAAAACATTATTTGTAATTGAACTATGGTTGATATATAATATTTTATTAGTTCAGGTGTACAACATAGTGATTTGATAATTACATTCATTATGAAATGTTCATCATCATAAGTGCAGTTACCATGTGTCACCATATAAAGTTATTATTACAATATTGGAATGTCAGACAGAAAGACAAATACCATATGATTTCAGTTACACGTGGAATCTAAAACCAAAAGACCAAACAATAACAAAAAGAGTAATAGTTTCATAAATATAGAGAATAAACTGGTGGTTGCTGGTGGGGATAGATAAATGAAACACTTGTTATCTTTTCTTTTTTATATTAGCTACTGTAACATATGTGAGGTGATAGCCCAATGTGGTTTTAATTTAAATTTCCTTGATGATTGATTTCCTTGATGTTGAGCACATTTTCTTATACCTGTTGGCCTTTTGTATGTCTTCCTTGGAAAAATGACTATTTAGGTCCTTTGTCCATTTCTTAATTTTTTTTTTTTGCTATTGAATTAATTATATAAATTCCTTACATATTTTGGACCCTAATCCCTTATCAGAAGTATTATTTGTGAGTATTTTTACTCCCATTCTGTGGGTTGCTGCTTCATTTTGTTGTTTTCTTTGCTTGCAAGAGCTTTTTAGTTTGATATGATTCCACATGTTTATTTTTGCCTTTGTTGCATTTGCTTTTGGTGTTATATCCAGAAATTCATTACAAGACCAATGTCTAGGACCATTTTCCTTATATTTTCTTCTAGGAGTTTAACAGTTTAAGATTGTACATTTATGTCTTTAATCCATCTTGAGTTGATTTTTGTGTAAGATGTAAGATAAGGGCCCACATTTAGTCTTTTGCATGTGGATATCCAGATTTCCCAGTGCCATTTATTAAAGAGACTATCTTTTTCCCATTGTGCATTCTTAGCACCCTTGTCAAATATTTGTAGACTATATATGTGTGGGTTTATTTCTGGACTCTCTATTCTGTTACACTGGACTATGTATCTATTTTTATGCCAGTACCATACTGTTTTGATTACAGAGCTTTTTGATAGAATTTGAAACCAGGAAGTGTGATGCCTCCAGTATGTTCTTCTTGTTCAAGATACCTTTGGCTATCTAGAGTCTCTTGTGGTTTCATATGATTTTTTTTTTATTTTTTCTATTTTAATGAAAATTGCCACTTGCATTTTGATAGAGATTGCATTTAATCTATACTATACCAAAATGTTCATACTATGCACATTTTGACAATAGTAAGTCTCCCAACTCATGACCACTGGATATCCTACCATTATTTGTGTCTCCTCCAATTTCTTTCACCAATATCCTACAGTTTTCAGTATATAGATCTTTCATTTCCTCTGTTAAATTTATTTCTAAGTATCTTTTCTTTTTGATGCTATTGTAAATCAGATTGTTTTCTTAACTTCCCTTTCAGATAGTTAATTATTAGCATAGAGAGATGCAACTGATTTTTGTATGTTGAATTTGTATCCTGCAACTTTACTAAATTCATTTCTTTGTTCTTTGTTTTTGGTGGAGTCTTTAGAATTTTCTCTACATAAGACTATGTAATCTGCCAACAATGGCGATTTTACTTCTTCCTTTGGATGTCTTTTATTTCCTTTTCTTGCCTAGTTGCTCTGGTTAGGACTTTACTATTTTTCAGAGAAGTGGTGAAAGTGAGCATCATTGTTGCGTTTCTTAAAGGAGAAGCTTTCAGATTTTCACCATTGAATATGATGTTAGGTGTGGGCTTGTCATATGGCCTTTATTATGTCTAAGAACTTTTTGCTATACCTTATTTATTGAAAGTTTTTATCATGAAAACATGTTGAATTTTGTCAAATGTCTATTGAGATGGTCATATGGTTTTTATTTTTTATTCTGTTAATGTGGTGTATCACATTTTTTAATTGCACACATTAAACATCCTTGCATCCCAATAATCTCATTTGGTTATAGTATATGATGCTTTTTAAATGCTTTTGAATTTGGTTTGCTAGTATTTTGCTAAGGACTTTTGCATCCATGTTCATCAAGAATATTGGCCTGTAGTTTTCTTTTCTTTTAGTGTCCTCTTTTGGCCTTGGTTTCAGGGTAATGCTGGCCTTATAAAATGAGTTGGAAGCATTCCCTCCTGTTCAATTTTTGGAGAAGAGTTTGAAAGCAATTAGCATTAGTTCTTTTTAAATGTATGATAGAATCTACCAGTGGAGCTACCTGGCTCTGGACTTTTCTTTGTTGACAGATTTTTGATTACTGATTCAAAATCCTTACTCATTACTGGTTTATTCAAATTTCTATTTCTCTGTGATTCAGTGTTGGTAGGTTGTATTTTCTAGGAATCTATCCATTTCTACTAGGTCCAATTTGTTGGCATGTAACTGTTCATAGTAATCTCTTATGATCCTTCTTATTTCTTGGTATCAGTTGCAATGTATCATTCATTTACAATTTTATTTAAGTCTCTCTTCTTAGTGTAGCAACAAATTTGGCAGTTTTGCTTATCTTTTCAAAAATTCAATTCTTATTTTTGTTATTTTTTGCTGATCTTTTCTATTGTTTATTCAGTTTCTATTAATTTATATCTGTTCTGATCTTCATTAGATTGTAGTAGTTGTGAGAGTCCAGGAAAGTAGATAAAACATACCATCATAATGATAATGTCTGTTACATCCAATATAGTATTAAAACCTTAGGAAGGAGAAAGCTCCATGTTGAAGTCCAATAAAATCACACTGCATGAAGAATTTCATGGTCAAGATAGGATATAGTAATGATTTGGGGCTTTCAAGGCTCGTCCTTAGTCTGAGACCACAGTGCCTGGCATATAGTTAGTACTTAATAAATATTTGTTGCATGAATTAATTTTTCACTTACTATACATATTCAGAGTTTCAAATGGGTTGCGGTGGCCCTTTAGTGTACTGTAGAAGAACCACACACCTGAAGGAGAGGCCACTTCCCTCAAGACTTAGAACACTCTTTGACCATTGATTGGGGTTATCTGTGAGTGGCTAGGTGAATAAGTATCATATGTCAGAGATCCTCAAAACTATCCCCAGGTTTGGCAGTTTGATAGAAAGGCTCACAGGACTCAATATATGGTTTTATTTGTAGTTAAGATTTATTATAATAATACATTAAGGATACACAGCTAGACCATAAAGGAAAAAGACACAGGTGGAATCTGGATAAATCCCTGTGTGGGCTCTTTTCTTCCTATGAGGAGTCACACATAGTGCACTCTTCTCCCATAAAAAAAACCCTGCAAAATATGTTAAATAGTATCTACTATAAATACCCATTAGAGACTAAGTACCTAAGATTTTTACTGGGGACAAATCACATAAGTATTCTCTTTTTAGCACATACCAAAACTCCAGATTCCCAGAAGGAAAGCAGGTGTTTAGAATTAAACTACATTGCTTGCACAAGTAGTCTAGGCACAGTGAGCCACCCTAATCACCTAATTGTTGACTGGAAATACTCCAAAACCTAAGTTACCAGATGCTAGCCAAGGATCAAACTTATAAGCAGGCTTTTTCTAAGAGTAGCAGTCTCAGATCTGCTATATTAACTCTTTTTTGCACAGTACCCATCTGCTGTGCTACAACTGACATTGATATCAGGATATTCACAGGCCATATAATCTTCCAGGACAGCATTCCTCTGCCACCTCTCTGGTGTTTGTGGGCTGTTTTGACTCAAGGGTCATAGGAAAAGGAAAAGTGTCTGTAAAATAAAGTCTACCTTCCCCAATTGTCATAGACAGTTTTTCTGGTATTTACTGCTCTAAATTGTGATGGGTAGATTAGACCTCCATGAAATTTGGGGATCCTTCAAGGTAGTGTATCCATGTGTTTTTTTCCTCACATTGGGTAGCTGCCTTTATCCACAACTAGCCTTTTTTGAGAATTAGAGGAAGATGAGTTTGCCAGCGCAAATGGATGGATCTGATTAAGCCAATAATATCCAGAAACCCCAGGGACTGCTTGATTCCTTGATTAACTAGAGGGCATCTCAGTGTAGAACTTACGAAATTTTCCTTGGAACCATGTGAATACCTTGGCTCAACATTATTCAAAAACTCCTTCTTCAGGATTTTGAAAGCAAGTTTGACTTAGTAGTGATAGTGCTATACTAGGTCTAAATCAATGGTGTTGTTCACTTTTAATACAGTTATCACTGTGAGTTTACTTTTCCTTGGGAATTTAGGTAAATATATCTTGAATCCTCAATTTCACAACCTGGGCAACTTCAGCATTCTCCCCATGATTTCTGTGAATGTTCAATCTCATATCCTCATATATGCCTCTTTGCTATTTACAGACAAGAAGGAGATATTAGTGATTGCCTAGGGCTAGGGGTGGGGAGTGGTAGGAGGGGAAATGAGGAGTGACTGCTAATATGTATGGGGGTTCTTTTTGGGATGATGAAAATGTTCTAAAATTGATTGTGGTATGGTTATACAATGTTGTGAATTTACTAAAAAAACATTGAATTGTACATTTTAAATAGGTGAGTTATATAGAATATGAATTACATATCAATAAAACTGAAATTAAAAAATAAGGATATATGTAGATTTTTAGACTTGTCAGATTTACCAGAAGAGTTGTAGCAGTTTGCCTTCTGACCATCAGTGCCTATTCCCTCAGTCTCACCAACAGAATTCATTCTAATATTCTTGCCAGTCTGATATGTGAGAAATGGTGTCTGTGTATTTTTACTTTGTATTTCTTTAATTTTGAGTGAGTTTGAAAACTTTTCATATGTTTAAGGGCCATTTTTAGATCTTTTATGTGAATTGTCTATTCACATACTTTCCCCATTTTTCTCTTGGGTTTTGGTCTTTTAGGGAGGCTGGTATTGTTCACTTATTTTTTTCCAGTTTTATTGAGAAATAATTGACATGCCTCACTGTATAAGTTTAAGACATACAGCATGAAGGTTTGATTTACATATATTGTGAAATGATTGCAATAGTTTCAGCTGACATCCATAATCTCATACAGTTACAATATAAAGAAAAGAAAGAAAAAAAAGAAAAACAATTTTCTCCTTGTAATGAGAACTCTTAGGATTTACTCTAATTTTAACAACTTTTCTATATATCATTCAGCAGTGTTAACTATAGTCATCATGTTGTATAGTATATTCCTAGTACTTATTTATCTTATAACTGGAAATTTGTACCTTTTGATTACCTTCCTCCAATTCCCCCTCTCCCTATCTTCCACCTCTGATAACCACGTGTCAGATCTCTTTTTCTATTATTTTTTCCTCAATTCTTAAGAGTTATATGTATATTAGGTATATGAGCCATTGTGTCATCACCCACACTCTTAACCATTTATACTCTACTGCTGCCCTGTTCTTAAACCCCATTCTTCTAACATTTATAATTGGAAGTGGCTCAAGTACTCACCACACAATGATTTACATTTAGCATAGTCCCTTAAAACCTACTATCTAGGACAATTATTCACAGTTGTGTTCCTCTGAAGGTCCACCAGTCCTGGAGGAATGGAGGCAGGTAGAGTGGCTTCATAGGTTATTCGTGGGGACTTGGAAGTATTTACTTCCAATACTGTATTTTTCTACAGTCTAGTCCTGCAAGGTGAAGAACTTAATATCTCTCTTTTGCAATCTTTCTGGCCACACCCACCAATACTAATAAGTCAAAATGAAATCACTTTCTGGGGTAGTAAGATCTCTTGACATGGCAGTCAGCTTATGTGGCAGGGCCATGAAGAAGGGCCACCATTCTGTTTCTTATACTATAGATGAACTTGAGAAAAAAGGCAATAATTTTTTCTTTTGTTACAGTCTTGTCTATACCAGTGCCAGCACCTCATACAGCATCTTTACTATTCCTCCTGTGGAGTGAGCTTGCCTCATATTTTTGGGTGGGGGAACTGGCCCTTGACTCCTTTCAGTTGCCTTCTCCTTGACAAGTTGGAAGTGTGTTAAAAAATTAATCACACAATTACCACATGACACAGCAATTGCATTATTGAGGATTTATCTCAAAGAAATGTAAAGTCCTCTCCACAGACAAAAAATTGTACACCAATGTTCATGTGGCTTTATTCATAATATCTAAAAAGAATGTAGTTGCTCTTCAGTAGGTGAATGGTTAAGCAAACTGTAGTATATTCATTTTTTTCCCTTTTTTAAGTTTATTTATTTATTTTGAGAGAAAGTACAAGTGGGGGAGGGGCAGAGAGAGAGGGAGAAAGAATCTCATGCATGTTCTCCACTATCAGTGCAGAGCCTGGCATGGGGCTGAAAATCATGAACCATGAGATCATGACCTGAACTGAAGTTGGACACTTAACTGACTGAGCCACCCAGGTGCCCTGAACTGTGGTATATTCATACCACAGAATGCTACTCAGCAATAAACAGGAATAAATTATTTTTTTAATATGAAATTTATTGTCAAATTGGTTTCCATACAACACCCAGTGCTCATCCCAAAAGGTGCCCACCTCAATACCCATCACCCACCCTCCCCTCCCTCCCACCCCCCATCAACCTTCAGTTTATTCTCAGTTTTTAAGAGTCTCTTATGCTTTGGCTCTCTCCCTCTCTAACCTCTTTTTTTTTCCTCCCCCTCCCCCATGGACTTCTGTTAAGTTTCTCAGGATCCACATAAGGGTGAAAACATATGGTATCTGTCTTTTTCTGTATGACTTATTTCACTTAACATAACACTCTCCAGTTCTATCCACATTGCTACAAAGGGCCATATTTCATTCTTTCTCATTGCCACGTAGTATTCCATTGTGCATATAAACCACAATTTCTTTATCCATTCATCAGTTGATGGACATTTAGGCTCTTTCCATAATTTGGATATTGTTCAGAGTGCTGCTAAGGAATAAATTATTAATATACAGAAGTTGGATGATTTTCAAAGACATTATGCTAAGTTAAAAAAAAAAATCCAGTCTCAAAACGTCACCTAGAGTATGATTCTTTTTATGTGTTATTCTTGAAAAGACAAAATTAGTGTCAATAAATAGATCACTGGTTCCCAGGGATAAAGAATGGTGGTAGAAGAGTGTGTGAATAGAAAATATTAGCATGAGGAGATTTTTTGGGGTGATGTAACTGTCCATTCTGATTATGGCAGTAGTTGTATGAATATATACCTGTGTTAAAATTCATAGACCTGTACAAAAAAAATAATTTTTGCTTTAATTTTAAAAATAAATTTAAAGTAAATTCAATATAAAAATACTAACCATGCAGTTAATGACTTATGAATCCAATTAACTTAAAATATAGTGGAAGGGAGCCAAAATGTAAAGGATCATGAATGTCCAACTGGGTAATTTGGGATTTATTCATCAAGTAGTGAAGAGGAATGAAAATTTTTAATTTTGGCAATAAAAATATATATATTGGAATCTGATTTGTACAGAGATCACCCTGAAAATAGCAGAGGATAGATTGAAGAGAGTAAAACAGAAAGCAGAGATATTCTAGCTGATAGATAAATGTGAGACAAGGAGAGTAAGAACAAAAAAAAAATTTGGGTTGGGTCTATATTTGTTAGACATTATGATAAAATTGGTAGGAATTAGCCACTGATTTGACTGACAGAATAAAATTTTTTGTTACTAAGTTGTTTGAAAGAACCCTTTTTTCCTGTGTTGTGGCTAAAAGTTTAATTCCATAAAATTTTAGAGCAGCAGACCTTTAGATCTATTTGGTAGACAAAACTCTATCTTGTGTCAGAACAGAACTTCTGGAACAGTCACTGGAGGCAGAACTAGCCATTCCAAAGTCTGCAGACTCATTACTATCTGACAGTTATGTGAATGCTGGCTCTGTCACCAGATTCCCATAATAATGTTAACTTTTACTGACTGCTTACCATGTGCTAGGTCCCATTTTAAGTGCTTTGTATACACTGTTTGTTTAATCATGTCAAAAACTCTCAGAGATTGTACTATTATAATTCCCTGTTTCAAGATGCAAAAATTATGACACAGTTATGCCTACAATTCAAACAGAAAGTAAGTGATTGAGCCTATTCAAAACCTAGGCACCTTGATTTTAAGGCCCAGACTCTTGAATGTTATACTATGCCTGAGATCCTCAAAAGCAGGTGAATAGAAAGAGAAAACCACATTGGTAACTTTTTCTGTCTTAACTTCTCTCCAATCATTTCTGCTTTCTGTGTTACCTATTATTATTGTTATTTTTATTCTCTTTGCCTATCATAAAATATTCCTGTCCTGTAATCAGTCCCCTCACAGTCACTTGGTAGAAAATCTCTTCTTTGTAGTCTTAATTTCCCTGCCTCTATTAGGTATTTTGGATGACTCTTTTGGTGAGTCTTTCTCCTAGCTTATCCTGATAGGCAGCTCTGTGTTTATATATTTCAGAGTCAGAAAGTAGGTGGGGCTGAGGGACTACTGGGATAAATTGAGTAGGCCTGCCTTCTGAGTCATTTTCACAAGCATGTAGAGTAGGGAAGTTTTATCTTAATAACCACAGGCAGGTATCAGGGAGCCAGGAGGAGGGAGCAAATTTTGCTGAAGGGGGAGGCTGTACATGTTAATAGAGGGTCAAGAAAACTATAGCCAGCACATAAAATCCAGCTATTATCTGCTTTTGTAAGTAAAATTTTATTGGAACACAGCCATGCCCATTCATTTGTTTTGTGTATGGCTGCTTTTATACTACAACAACAAAGTTGAGTAGTTGCAATAGAGATCACATGGCTTGCAGAGCCTAAAATATATGCTCTCTAGCCCTTTATAAAAAACATTTGTCAACCCTTGGTATATAAGATGGAGCATCCTGAGTGATTGGAGATTTTTGTGTAGCTAAATACTAAGAGACTGAATCTGTATTTTAAATAAATACATTTGGGAGCATTGAGAGGAGAAACTAGATGCAGGAACCAAAGAGGAAGTTATCAAAACAAGGTAAAAAAGAACTAGGGAGGGCTTAGTGCAAATAGATAAAAAGGATCAGATTTTAGAAATGCTAGTAGAGATAGGTTCTCCAGAATTTAGTTGAAGTTTGTGTGTGTGTATGTGTGTGTGAGTATGTGTGTTTGTGTCTGTGTGTACATGTGTCTGTTAGGGTGGGAAAGTCTTCATTCTGAGCAAAAAAGATGACAGAGGAAGATAGTACAAAAACATAGAAAAATACCCTCCTATTTCCTTAATTTATATTTGAAATGACCACTGTTTCTTTGCTGCAGAAAGAATTCTAGAAAATTTCTTTGGAGCTAGTTTTCCAAGCCTATATGTATTAGGCAACATTGGCTCTAGTGTCTACATGGCAGCATTACACTCCGATAGAAATTTCTGAAGCTTACTTGACCAGGGATAAAAATGGTAAAATGGTATAGACCAGTTGCAAAGATCACATTGTTCAGCTTTTCCTTTTTTATAAAAATTGATAAAGGTTACCAGTTGTACTTTCATCAGAAATACATTATTAAAATCTGCTTATTGAGAGAAGCTATGAAGGATGGTGGACCTGGTGTCTTCTTTTTCCCTGTGAGAATAATTCATGTAAATCTGAAATATAAAAATACTATTATCTACTCTTAAGAAACGTTCTCAAGTTCTACCATATCTACAAGACCATGGACTAAGAATAACACCTTAAGAAATTTTGAGGATCACTTGTTATGGGTAGTCATGGGCAAGAACTACTGAATTCACACACTGCCCCAACTTGCCATCTCTCAGAGGGTTGCTTCCTTCCTGCTAAAGCCCTGCAAAGATGTAAAAGCAGAACAAATATGCCAAGTCAGGATCCAACTCTGGCTATGCAAAGCACCACCCCTATCATATAAAAGGCTGTATGTCTTAGTCTCCAGAAGATGACCATAATTCTCAACTATAAGGTTTTACTCCCCTCTATGATCACACACTGAGTGTATCAGTCCTCCATCATAGGTTGTTGGGGGAGACTGGACTATCTTTTGCAACTAGCGTCAAGGAATGGCAGGCAACAAAGGCCTGTGTATCAGGGGACCAAACTGAAAGTGTAAATGAAAAGAGTATAATGGGGCAGGTCTGCTATGACCTTTGTTTTACTCTCAGTCACCAATTATTTTGGAATGTTGCAATTAGAGTAAATGACTAGTTGTAATAGTGTCATTATGTTTGTTGCAGGTTGCATATCTGTGCTCAAGCACAGATTTAACGGCCTTGTTACTTGTTAACTTCTGGCCCTGCCTGAAAATTTCCTAAAGAGGTCACAAATTCTACGGTACAGGTGAATAGCAAGTGAGATTGCCTTTCCCACTTCCTTTTTTTCTGTTTTCACTATTTCCTTCTCTTTTCTCCTTCTTTCCTAAACTGAAGTCCTGTCTGTCATGTCAGTCTTGTAACACAATTACTCGTGTACTCTGGAATGACGTATATATTAGAAATAATTCTACAACAAGAGTTATGAAAAGATCCTTCTAGACCAGGAGTTGTGTCTTTATAATTAAGTATCAGGATGGTTTGGAGAACATTGCTTAATATGTCTTATCTCCAAATTTCTCATCTTTATTAAGAAGTAGAATCAGATTATTTCTAAGATACCCAAAATCCATTTAAGATGCCTTCAAATCCATGGACACATTTGTTTTCAGCTCCCAGTGTTACTGTGGGAAGACACAGAGATCCTTCAGGGTTTACCATAAAGGAGAAGGGAGAGAGAGGGAAGGAGGGTGAGAGAGGAGGGTGAGAATGGAGTCTATGATGAGTACAGATTGTTCACTAAGGGATGAGGGGAGAGAGGAATTAATTCTAATCTGTGACATCTGGAGAGGCCTCTAGGACAAGGTGAGAACTGAGCATGATTTGAATGTAGGGGAATATGATTTCAGTTTTAGATTTTTGAGTTTGAGTCTTGGGTCATTAGAGAAACAAGGTTTGAAGACAGACTCCCTGGGTTTTAATCCAAGCTCTACCACATAGCAGCTATAACATCTTGGGAATGCTACTTAACCCCTCAGAGCCTTAGTTTTATCATCTTTAAAGTGGGGAATAAATGATAATTTATTATGATTGAGTTAACATAAAGTTCTTACAGCAGTGTATGGTAATAATGTTTCTGTATAGAGAAATGCTAGGAGACAAGGAAACCCTTTCTATAGATAGAGGTTTGAGTAGGTATTATTGAAGATAAAGTTAGAGCTAGGAATCAGACAAAAAGTTATTTCAAGACTGCAGATGAGAGAGGACAAAATGTGATGCAGATAATGCTGGTTGGAACCAAAAGGATAGGTAGGTCAGTATTTAGAGATGAAATATCTAATATATAGTCTTTAGAATCGATAGGAGTTACTTGCTAAATGTAACATTTATCACCCGGTCTAAGATGCTATCAATTACATTATTATCTCATGGAGTAACAGGAAATTAAAGACTCTGCCAATTAAACTAGGTCTTGCCATTGAACATAAGAATCATCCTAATTTGGGGCGCCTGGGTGGCTCAGTTGGTCAAGCGATCGACTTCGGCTCAGGTCATGATCTCGCAGTTTGTGAGTTCAAGTCCCGCATCAGGCTCTGTGCTGACAGCTCAGAGCCTGGAGCCTACTTCAATTCTGTGTCTCCCTCTCTCTCTACCCCTCCCCTGCTCACACTCTGTGGTCTCTCTGTCTTTCAATAATAAATAAATGTTAAAAAAAAATAAAAAAAGAATCATCCTAATTTATTTATTTTTTTTAATTTTTTATTTGTTTTTGAGGGGAGGGAGGGGCAGAGAGAGAGAGGGGGACCAAGGATCTGAAGCGGGGCTCTGTGCTGACAGTGAAGAGCCTGATGAGGGCTTGAACTCTGCAACCATGAAATCATGACCTGAGATGAAGTCAGATGCCTAACCGACTGAGCCACCCAGGCACCCCAAAACTCATCCTAATTTAATAGATGTTAAAATGTGGGGGTAAATTTACATTTTATAATGGATGGAATAAGGTATGTGCACAATAAAGATGGTGGAGGAAAGAAAGGAAAAACCCTTTCTGTAACTACAAATTTCTATTTGAGAGATGAATTCTCTTCTTACTTCAGAGTAGTATTTCTAGAAATTTTGCCTAGGACTTTTCATACCCTGATAGGTAATACTGGAAAGCCTAGAGAATCTGTGTACTTTTATTTGAGATGGTGTGTTTTAACCACCCTATCCCTTTACATGTGGTCTATTTTTTTAATTTTTTTAATGTTTATTTATTATTTTTGAGAGATACAGAGCATTAGCAGGGGAGGGCAGAGAGAGAGGGAGACATGGAATCTGAAGCAAGCTCCAGGCTGCTGTCAGCACAGAGCCTGATGTGGGACTCGACCTCACAAACCGTGAGATCATGACCTGAGATGAAGTCGTACGCCTAACTGACTGAGCCACCCAGGTGCCCCGGGTCTGTCTCTAACACAAAACAGGTGGAGTGATAGAGTCAATGAGAAGTGGCTTTTTTCCCCATGCTTGAGAAGTTCACTCATATGGACTTGCCTATTAGCACACAAATGTGTTGAGTCTGTCTTGAACTTAAAATTTTGAATAGACTGGGTCAGAAGTTATTGAGGCAATCTTTCTTTATTCTTGATTTGCCTCTTCCCAGTTTATCCTCTTTGTTCTTTGCCATCCTTCCGTCAAAGGGAAAACCTTCACTAACAGAAGTCAGTGTACCTTATGATGTCTTGGGTAATTTGTATTATATAAAAGGAGCATGGAGAGAAGTAGGCACTGGTATGTTCCTCTTGAAATCCCAGAAAGATGCTAAGAGACCATTTTGCACTGACTTTTCCCCACCATCATTCAAGATGCTAGACATCAAGATACTGCTAGACTTCCCAGTCTTCAGAGTGGCTTTTAAGCCTTCTCCCACCCCCACATTACCACCAATAGGAGATGACCACAGTTCTCCATCATCGAATAGTTATCATAGGACTGCATTTCCCACGTACATATTTTAACTCTATTCCTCGGAATAGAAGAAATCTTGTTCTTAACCTAAGGTAAATCTTCAGGTTAGCTAGATAAGGGGACTGAATTGTGAGGGTGTATGTGATCAGTGAAACAAACACAGTGCCCTTATCTCTTTTGTCTTTTTGTTCATTCTCTTCTTTTTCATTCAGAATTTAAAGATGGAGGAATCATCATGGCACCTTTATTTATGTGGGACTGATTAAACCAGGCGTAGTTTGGATCTGCTCAAGCAAACAGCCTGTAGACAGCTCCATAACCAGATTTGCAAAAGAGGCTGAGGATTTTTGGACACAGGTGAAAGAAAGATTGTTTTCTCCTCTTTTTCTTCCTCTTGCCCTACACTACTTTTAACCCCAAACTCTAGTATAATGTAAACATGTGCAATTTAGGATTACTGGAGTCTCAGATCTTATTTTCTCATTTCTAACTACTTGTCCCTGAACATGTTTTGAATCCTTATTTTGTACAAGGCAGTATCCTTGGTACTGGATGGGGTGCATGGGTAAAAAAGGCACTGTTGCTACCCTCCAGGAGATATCTGTTAAAAAGTAGAACCCACACATGTGCAGATTATCTTAATATATAGAGCCAGTGAATGACATGTGCTATAATGGAAGTATTAACTTCAGTGATAGAATAGGGATGATGGGGTGGAAAGAAATAAGAATTTCAAACTCGGTAAACTACGATTGCTTCAAGATGGTGATGAAATTTGAGCAAATGGACACGGGTGCAAAGCACCCTGAAACACTCAAGGCCTACCCCATTTCATTTCTGTATGACTTGCCAGAAACCCCTGGAGCAGAGCACCTGAGGCACCCCAGACCATTCATTCTTTGGCTCCAGCTGTCCTACCAGAGCAACCCCTGTGCAGAGCATCCTGAGACCCATACCCACCTTGGATCCAGCTCCCCACATGGGTGCTCCCTACATGGATTGCTCCAGGACACCCCAGATGGTACCTACTTCAGCTTTAGCTGTCCTTCCTGGGCATCATCAATACAGAGAGCCCTGGGACTGCCCCAGCCCATACCCACTTCAACTTCAGCTATACTGGCAGGAAGACCTCATGTGGAGACCCCAGGACTACCCTGGCTGACACCCACTTCAGCTGCAGCCATCCTATCACTGTGGCCCCATCACAGAGTACCCTGGAAGCCCCAGCCAATGCCAGCCACAGCTCCAGCCAGCTAGCCAGTCACCAGGTACACAAAGTCTACACAAAGGATGACCATACACAAGATCTTTCCTTCAAGATTAGGAGGAGTGGCTGTTCTGCTTAATTCACAGAAACAAACATAAAGTCAAACACGATGAAGAGATAGAGGAATATGTTTCAAACAAAAGAACAAGACAAAACCTTTAAACTAACTAAATAGGGGCGCCTGGGTGGCGCAGTCGGTTAAGCGTCCGACTTCAGCCAGGTCACGATCTCGCGGTCCGTGAGTTCGAGCCCCGCGTCGGGCTCTGGGCTGATGGCTCAGAGCCTGGAGCCTGTTTCCGATTCTGTGTCTCCCTCTCTCTCTGCTCCTCCCCCGTTCATGCTCTGTCTCTCTCTGTCCCAAAAATAAATAAACGTTGAAAAAAAATTAAAAAAAAATAAATAAAATAACTAAATAAAATGGAGATAAGTAATTTACCTGATAAAGAGTTGTAAGTAATGGTCTCATTGATACTCACCAGGCTGGAGAGAAGAGTGAATGAATTCAGTGAGAACTTCAAAAAAGAGATAGAAAATATAAAAAGAGAATCAATTGGAGTTGAAGAATACGATAACTGAAATGAAAAATACACTACAGGGAATCGACAGTAGATTAGTTGGTGCCAAAGAATGGATTAGCAATCTGAAAGTCAGGGTAATGGAAAGCACCCAAACTGAACAACAAAAAGATAAAAGAATTTTTAAAAGTGAGGATAGATTAAGGGATGTCTTGGACAGCATCGTGCAAACAAACATTCACATTATAGGGGTCCCAGAAGACAGAGAGAAAGGGGCAGAAAACTAATTTGAAGAAATAATAGCTAAAAACTTCCCTAACCTGTGGAAGGAAATGAACATCCAGGTTCAGAAAACAGAGTTCCAAATAAGATGAATTCAAGGAGGCCACACCATGACACTTAATAATTAAAATGTCAAAGGTAAAATTTAAAAATGCCAATTCCTCATGTAGAAATATGAAATTCAAAGCTTTGAGAGTGGGCATAAAATCTGCATTAAATAATAAACCCTCTGTGTGACTCTATGCTTACTAATGCTTTTAAAGAGCTACTTGAGGGGCGCCTGGGTGGCGCAGTCGGTTGAGCGTCCGACTTCAGCCAGGTCACGATCTCGCGGTCCGTGAGTTCGAGCCCCGCGTCGGGCTCTGGGCTGATGGCTCGGAGCCTGGAGCCTGTTTCCGATTCTGTGTCTCCCTCTCTCTCTGCCCCTCCCCCATTCATGCTCTGTCTCTCTCTGTCCCAAAAATAAATAAACGTTGAAAAAAAATTAAAAAAAAATAAATAAAGAGCTACTTGATATTAGAATGACAGTTTTTAAATTTCTTAAGGTTTCCTAATGCATGTACTAATTTATAATGAAATGTGTGTGTGTATGGTGGGGGTGGGGAGCAATGGATGAGGCAGGAAGAATACTAAAGTTTTATAGACCTGATAGTCTGGGGATTGGTTTTGAAAATGACAGTTTTCTTGAAGGTGGAGAGTGAGGTGATCAGATAGGACAACACAGAGAAGGTATGTGAATAAGCACTGGTGACTGAGATGTCTTATGTTTATGGTGCTTGATGGCTGTGGTTCACTATATAAGTCCCTCTTTGAAATAAACCCTATTATGGTGATAGTTTTCAAAAACTATTATGAGAAATAATCTAGATAGACTGAAACATATAATGTGAAACATATATTTAAATTTGACCAATTTCTAAAAGATAAAAATTGGTATTTTTAGGGAAAAAGAAGTGGGCTAGAATTCATATGACAAGATCTCAAAAAATAATACATTATCTAGAAGTTCTGTTGAGGCTTGCTGCTTTATTAGTGTTCAAATCTTTTTTTTCCTCTTTTTTAAATTGCAACTTTAGTTAACATACAGTGCAATATTGGTTTCAGGAGTAGAATTCAGTGATTCATCACTTACATACAACACCCAGTGCTCATCACAAGTGCCCTCCTTAATACCCGTCACCCATCTAGCCCATTTCCCACCCACCTCCGTCCATCAGCCCTCAGTTTGTTTTAGTCTTAATGGTCACAATTGTTTTCTGTATCACCACATGCCACTCACCCCTACACCTATTCTTCTGTCAGGTGTCCAGGACCTTGAGTGCTATTTGTTCCAAATTATATGAAATATGAATAATAAGGAGATATCATGACTGTTGACAGAGAAGTCTCAGACAGTGTACTCTGGGAAAACTTGGGGAAGATAACCTAATGTATTGTGTGGACAGTGTGCAGATATGTGCAGGCAGTGTGCATGATCATGAGTATAGAAAGGATCTGCTCTGGGTGAATCTGCCAATGATTGGAAGATATTGGAAAGAAGAGTATATACAGATATATTGTCTACAAAGATATCTGTATCACTTACATATTTATTAGTCTAATAATTCACTTATTCTACAAGAACCTACCTATTCCATCTAGGCACTGTATTAGGCACTGAGATACATACAAGAAAATGCTGATTAGAAACCTTGCATTCAGGGAACTTATCCTCTAGTGGGAACTGTAGGAAATTGGAATATACAACACAGGGATATCTGGGATATCAAGAGCAAAGGAAGAGTATTTGCACTAAGTTTACTGAAAACTCATAAGAGAGACACCTGATGTGACTTGTGTTTCCATATAGACTTCTGGAAGGAGGTGTCATCTAATCTGAAACCTAAAACATGAGTAGTCATTTCCCAGGCAAGGGGAGGTAAGAGATAGTGCTCTTAGCAATATGACATTGCCCATGCAAAATTCAGAAAAACAGAAATTCTGTGAAGTTAAACAAAATATACTGATTTTTTGATGTTTTTCTAAAGAGAGTGTGATGGCATATAAGACCCGGGAATAATTTCTAAGGTTTTGAAACATATAGTGGAGAACCAAGTTAGCAGGATATAAATGATTTAATGATTAGTAGTGTGAAATGTGTAGCATTTGAGGTTGTACTGAAAGACTGGGGTAACTTCTTTCTAGTGAAAAGTCTGGTTTAAAAAGAGCCATTTTCCAGATGTGCATAAATGTTAGAGTGTTTGGGGTGCTAGAAAGTGAGTCGTGATGTTCTGTTTTCTGAAAAATTATAAACGTTTGTCAAAGAGGTGTTTGGTATATTCTTTAGTAAGTGAGAAGTTTCTAAATTTTTAAAAATCATGTTTGTGGTACAGAACTGAATGATTTAACTTATTATGTGGAAAATCATTGAGAAAACAAGAAAAAGGTTGGATACATGGAGGAGAAATTTGAGGCTTGGAAACTAGTCCACAAAGGCTATAGTAACAGATCAAAGGAAAGGCCCTGAACTTTCTGTTAGGGGCAATAGGAGGGGTGTGGCTTCTTTTAGACCCCCCCCACTCCATTTGCATGTGAGACCAAGGTTCCAGGAAAATAGATTAGCAGAAAGGTTGTTTTCTCCTTTCTCATGTCTTTTTATTCATATTACTGGATCCTCAATCTCTGGTATTAAAGAAGAATCCACATACAGAACATAGTGCTGGACTGGAAGTCTGGTGTTCTGGATTCAGATCCTATTTCTACCATTACACAGCTGTGCATACTAAAGCAAACCCCTTAACATTTCTGACCTCCAGTTTTCTCTCTGAGAAATAAAGGTAGACATGTCTTGAGTCCCTAATTTGTGCATTACAACATTTGTATGTATCTGTAGGATGCCCAGTTGAAAAAATGATGCAATCCCTGTTATTTGGTATATTGAAATCTATATGCATATAGCTGACTGTCATAAAAGAGTGCTAGTGACAAGAACCCTAAGAAAGAAATAGTCTTTAATGACAGAAAGGAAAAGTGATACACATTTTAGCCTAGGGAAGACTCATGTTAGTAATAAGGTGTGAGCATAGTGTTGAATGACAATTATGACGGGCAAATATACCAGGTTGAATGGACCAATCTGAAAACATGTAGGGCTTATTTTAGGAACACAGAAAATAGTCTAGAATGGATAGATCATGAGGTTTTGGGGGAAAGGATCAGATTTTGAAAAGTAGATGGCAGTTAGAACTTGGTGATACTTATATGCTTATCCCAGGGGATTCCAGGCTTAGCTTGTAGGTAAACTAGAGGAAGCAAAGGTTTTGGGGCCTGGGAATGAAAGAAGAGTAAAATCAGTGTTTTAGAAAGATGAGCCTGAGAATGATGTAAATTCTAACTTCATGATACCTGTGAATTTCTCATCCAGGAGAAAGGATTTCAGCATGGACTGAAGAACTCATGTGGGAAAAAGTTCTTTCCAGGTACAGGGCCTGAGAAAAAACATTAATCAAATGGTAGAATGGGTAAAGAATATGTGGGGATCGATCAGGTAAGATAGTGCCAGTCTGTCTGCTGGGAAAAGGCAATATATGCAGAAAATATTTGAGTATATTCTTTAGTCAATGGGAAGTGACTAAAAGTTTGTAGTATTTTTGTGGTATAGTGCTATGTGGTGTGGATTTGTGATTGGAAAAATCACTGAGACGGTAGTGTATGGGGTGAAGGCTGGAAAGCAGTCATTGAGAGATGGTAATAGACCAAGGGAACATCTCTGGGAAAGTGAAAGGAAGCCTGGAATTAAGACTCTTATTTTAAATGTTTATTTATTTATTTTGAGAGAGACAGACAGAGAACACTAGTGGGAGAGGGACAGAGAGAGAGACACACACAGAATCCAAAGCAGGATTCAGGCTCTGAGCTGTCAGTACAGAGCCTGATGTGGGGCTCAAACCTATGAACTGCAAGATCATCACCTGAGCCAAAATCAAGAGTTGGCTGCTTAACTGACTCAGCTATCCAGGCAACCCTATGTGGGGTGCTTTTGAACATTCCAAATAAGACATAATGGTGTGGAAATATAAGATGGGATATATGTAAGATATTATAGAGTTATCCATATAACTTGTGTATTGGATTATAAGATGGTAATAGAGTGATTTAATGATCAATGCTAAAGGATGGTGGTGCTATTAATAGAAAGAGGAATGGTGGAGGATGGGTGTGGGAGAAACAACACTGCATTTTACTATAATCTTCCTTTCCTTGGTAGAACTTGAGACCCAATTCATAAACTTTATACATTTTCAGTCAGGTGCTCCATTTGCTAGATGACACTGTCCATTGTGTCTGAATATTCATGCTGTGCCATGATAATGTGTAAGCTAGAGTGCAAAAGATGGAGAGCAGACGCTTTATGAATTGAGTGACAGGTGGAGTGCTCAGTCACAGGCAGGCACAAACTGACTCCTGAGGGCAAAGATAGTTATCTTTTTTTCTGAGCCCAAAGTCAGATGTCCTCTGGATGCCTGGGTACTGAGATATTTTTTGGAGGTGGGAGGATGTTCAAGTTAAATCTGGTTGTATATGTATTTATACATCCTGTAAAGCCAGGATGTATATGTATTTATATGTAGCAGGATTTATATGTAGCAGGCCATGCCACAAAACAGCAATTATCAACTGTATATTCTATCTCCCTATAAATCTCCACACAAATTTGAGTGGAGATTGGATGAGAGGTTGTTAGACCCTAAGGTTACTGCCTAATTTGCCTCTTATGTCAGTTTCCATTAGTGGTTGACTTTATGATTTTAAGGATAGGCTCTTTCTTTGTATAACCTTTCCCTGACTCACATATAAACAGATGCATAGTCTCCAAGGACATATTTCCTTGTGTTAAAAGTTCTAAGAAAATAAAAATTTCTGGATCATGACCAGGAATTCACTCCTGGCCTCACCACTATAGAGTATGTGACCTAAAGATACTCCCTAGCTATCTTTCCTCACTTTTAAACAATTATTTTAAGTTTTTATTTAAATTCCAGTTAATTAACATACAGTCTAATATTAGTTTCAGGTGTACAACTTACTGGTTCAACATTTATATGCAACACCCAGGGCTCATCACAAGTGCCCTCCACAATCCCTATAACCTATTTAAGCCACACCCCCACCATCTCCCCTCTGGTAACCATCAGTCTGTTCTCTATACTTAAGAGTCTGTTTCTGGATTTTCCTCTCCCCCCACCCCTGCACCATGTTTCTTTGTTTCATTTCTTAAATTCCACATATGAATGAAATCATATGGTATTTGTCTTTCTGACTGATTTTGCTTAGCATAATACTCTCTAGCTCCATCCACGTCCTTGCAAATGGCAAAATTTCATTCTTTTTTATGGCTGAGTAATATTCCATTGTATGTATGTTTGTATGTGTGTATGTATACATACACACACTATACACACACACACACACACACACTACCTCTTCTTTATTCATTAATCAATAGACATTTAGGCTCTTTCCATAATTTGGCTATGGTTGATAATGCTATTGTAAACATTGGGGTGAATGTATCCCTTCAAATTAATATTTTTGTATCCTTTGAGTAAATACCTACTAGTATAATTGCTGCAAAATAAAGTGGTTCTATTTTTAACTCTTTTGAGGAACCTCCATGTTGTTTTCCAGAGTGGCTGCACCAGTTTGCATTCCCACCCACCAACAGTGCACGAGGGTTCTCTTTTCTCCACATCCTCACCAACACTTGATGTTTCTTGTGTTGTTAATTTTAGCCATTCTGGCTGGTGTGAGGTGATATATCACTGTAGTTTTGATTTATATTTCCCTGATGATGAGTGATATTGAGCTTCTTTTCATGTGTCTGTTAGCCTTCTGTCTGTGTTCTTTGGAAAAATGTCTATTCATGTCTTCTGCCCATTTTGTAACTGGATTATTTGGTTTTTGGTTGTTGACTTTTCTTTTTTTAAAAATTTTTTTTTTCAATGTTTATTTATTTTAGGGACAGAGAGAGACAGAGCATGAACGGGGGAGGGGCAGAGTGAGAGGGAGACACAGAATCGGAAACAGGCTCCAGGCTCCGAGCCATCAGCCCGGAGCCTGACTCGGGGCTCGAACTCACGGACCGCGAGATCGTGACCTGGCTGAAGTCGGACGCTTAACCGACTGCGCCACCCAGGAGCCCCTGTTGTTGACTTTTCTAAGTTCTTAATAGATTTGGAATACTAACCCTTTATCAAATGTGTCATTGTCAAATATATTCTCCCATTTTGTAGGTTGTCTTTTAGTTTTATTTATTGTTTCCTTTGCTGTGCAGAAGATTTTTATTTTGATGAAGTCCCAATAGTTTATTTTTTCTTTTGTTTCCAATGCCTCAGGATGCAGATTTTGTAAAAAGTTGGTACAGCTAAAGTCCAAAAGGATACTGCCTGTCTTCTCCTCTAAGATTTTAATGGTTTCCATCTCACATTTAGGTCTTTCATTGACTTTGAATTTATTTTGTGTATGGTGTAAGAAAGTGGTCCAGTTTCATTCTTTTGCATGTTGCTGTCCAGTTTTCACAGCACCATTTTTTGAAGAGACTGTCTATTTCCCACTGGATATTCTTTCCTGCTTTATCAAAGATTAATTGACCATATAGTTGTGTGTCCATTTCTGGGTTTTCTATTCTGTTTCATTTATCTATGTGTTGTTTTTATGCCAGTACCATAGTGTCTTGATTGATGTGGAAAACAAAGGCAAAAGAAAAAATTAAATTTCCATATAACTTTTGCCCATTGACAAGTCTTTGAAACAGGCAGAGTGACCTTCCTCTGCGACTTCAGCTGACGGAATGTTAACACTTTGCTAAGGGCAAAAGGCAATCTTAGCTTAACATTATCCTGACCCCCCAGGATTTGTGAGTATACTTTAAATGTACAGAAATTCCTTTGGAAACTTCCTTTGTTTCTAGTCCCCAAGATATATGTTAGCAATCATCCTCCAAGCATATGGCCAAAGGATACATGTCTGAAGGGTCTCATGACTGAGGGTTTACTAAACAGTAATAAATCACCTTTTCCTAACAATAGCTAACGCCCTCAGGGTCCTAGAAACCTTGTATCCAAAATTCCTTAGAGGCTTCTGCTGTCCCTATTCCCCTACCAACTTGAAAGTATATAATCAGTCACCCCTCACAACCCCAGTGCAGCTCTTTCTGCTCATAGATCCTGTCCTCATACTTTAATGAAACCACCTTTTTGCACTGAAGGCATCTCAAGAATTCTTTCTTGACCAATTGCTCCAAACCCCAACATTTCCACATCTTTGGTCACTACAGCTTTGTAACATAACTTGAAGTCCAGAACTGTGATGCCTCCAGCTTTGCTTTTCTTTTTCAAGGTTTCTTTGGCTATTCTTGGTCTTGTGGTTCCATAGAAATTTTAGGATTGTTTGTTCTAGCTCTGTGAAAAATGCTGGTGGTATTTTGATAGGGATTGCATTGAATGTGTAGATTGCTTTAGGTAATATAGACATTTTAACAATATTTATTCTTCCAGTCCCTGAGCATGGATTGTTTTTCCATTTCTTTGTGTCATCCTCAATTTTTTTCATTAGTGTTTCATAACTTTCAGAGTACAGATCTTTTACCTCTTTTGTTAGGTTTATTTCTAGGTGTTATGGTTTTGGGTGCAATTGTAAATGGGATTGATTCCTTGATTTCTCTTTCTGCTGCTTCATTATTAGTGTGTAGAAATGCAGTCTCACTGTTTCTTTTTAACTCTTTTATCTCTGTGATAAGGGCCTCCCTAAAGTCTTCCATTCTTTTCTCAAGCCTAGCGAATATCCTTATTGTTTTAAACTCTTCATCAGTCATGTTACTTATATCTGTCTCACTTACATCTCTGACCATGAACTTATCTTGTTGTTTCTTTTGGGATGAATTGCTCCCTTTCTGCATTTTGTCTAAGTCTCTGTCTTCTTCTGTGTGTTAGAAAAGCCTGTTATCTTTCCTGTCCTGAGAGTAATAGCCTTATGAGGAAAAGGTTATAGGATATCCAGGACCTGGTGCTTCAGGGAGTGTCTCTGGTTTGTGTTGTTTGCACTCAGATGTTGTATTTTGGTTGCTGTGTCCTTCAGGCGTCATCTGCAGAGGCTCTCCTTTCTTGCATTGGGCAATGTTTGGTCCTTGTCCAGAAGGTGTTGTTTTAACTAGGTGTGCTCTGGTCTGCTTGTTAAATGAGATCTGATACTACTTCCACTAGAACTGAAGCCCTGAAGAGCTCTCGAGTCAGGTAATGTGGTTTGGGCAGGTGTTTCTGCTGGTCTTCTAGGGAAGGGGCCCACTGCACTGAGACTGAGGCAAACTTAACCAAGAAAGGCAGTACTGCAAGAGTGCAGGGGTGTGGGACTTGTAAGCTCATTAGGCAGCCAGTGTTGGCAGTGTGCTGTTTAATGCAGGTGGTTCTGTGTTTATGCTGAGAAGCAAGGTAGGGAAATGGCAGCAGCCACCTCCCTTTGTCCCCAGAGAGGGGACTCTGTGCCCACTGCTCTCAGGAAGGCACTCTGAGAACAGCAAATAACTCTCCACTGTGTGTCTCAGGCATTTTTCAGATTGCCATTTCCACACTGAGTCTGGGTTGTTTGTCTGCCTTCTTTCCTGGAGCAGTGCAGTGCCCTCTGGGTTCTCCCCCAGCCATGCCTGGTGACTTTTAAAACTCCAGGCTTTAGGGATATATGGTGTGGGCAGGGGCCTGGGCTGGTCTTCTGGGGGAGTGTCTCCCCATGCTGGCAGGTTTGACTGAGAAGTGCAGTTACCCCAGACAGCATGGTTGTGGGACTTGGTGTAAGCAAGTTAGGCAGCCAGTGTCCAGGCTGAACTGCTTTCTACAAGTGGTTCTGATTCTATGCTTAGGGGTTGGGGAGGGAAATGGCGCCAGCCAGTTCCTTTGTCCCTGGAGAGGTGTCTCTGGGAATGCTACCCCTCAAGGATGCTCTCCAGAAGAGGGAACAATATCCCCAGAGTGCCCCTGATGTTCTTCACATCACTGTTTCCATACTGTCTGCCCCTGGAATGTTTGCCTGCCTTCTCTCCAGGAGCTGGCAGTGCCCTCAGGGCTCTATCCCAGCCAAGACTGCCAACCTTTAAAATTTCAGACTTTAAGTCCCACTGGTTGTAAGAACTCAGGAAAATCAGGCCCTTGTTTTCCCAGCCAGTGGCTTTGGGGAAGTGTTCTCCTTGTGTGTTCCCCTGTGTGCTCCTCTCTCTGTGTCCTTTTCCATGACTACTGCTCCCTCCCTCCACAGCAACTGTGATCTGTTTCTTCCCCCAAACCATTCTCTTCACTTCATACTTCTTTGATATGGCTCCTTTTCTCCCCTTAGTTGTGCAGTTTGTTCTGCCTGCCTTCAGGTTGATTTCTGGTGTATTCAGAATGATTTGATCATTATCTAGTTGTGTTTGAGGGACAAGACAAGCCTAGGGTTCTTCTACTATACTGCCATCTTAGCTCCTCCAACTTTAAACATTTATGAAAGAGTTAAGACGTCACTATTCTCTGTTTTTGTTTTTTTCTGATGACTTCTCTCATCCCTTTCCCTTTTCAAAACTTCTTTAAAAGTATCTGTTGTCTATAAACTTCCTGGTCTGTGCCTACAGCATAATTCCTTTTGTGCAGGTTAGAACTTCTGTGGCAAGGTCCCTAAGGAGTGTAAATTAGGTAAAGTTGTTTTTTTTTTCTTGATGCTTGCTTTTTCATTCTAGACTCAGTTGTTTATTGGATCACCACCTGCACCCATCACCCATTCCTCTGTCAGGCTTCTAGACGTCTGGATTGTATGTGCTCTGGGTTCTGTATATTATGAACAAGAAGGATATGTTGTGCCTGCAGGGACAGTGAGACAATAAAACCCAGGAGAAGTTAGGGGGAATCATCCCATATGTTGCAGACACCATGAGGGGGAAAGCTGGAGTAGAGAACAAGGGCAGGGGCTGTCATCAGATATCCAGTGATTTGGGAGGACTGGTTCATAGAGTGTGTGAATTTTGGGTGGCCTACAAAAGAGATCTGTATTAATTACTCATTTTTGGGTTTGTTTCATTCATTAATTCTACAAAGATTTGTGTTAGAAACTGTCATTAAGTATAAGAAAGACAGTTTTCTCATTTCAAGGACATTAACTTGTGGCGAGAGGGAATCAAAAAACATTTTAACACATAGTAACCTACACATTCATTTTTAAAAAAAGTTTATTTATTTATTTTGAGAGAGAGAAAGAGAGCACATGAGCAGGGGAGGGGAAGAGAGAGGGAAAGAGAAAGAATCCCAAGCAGGCTCCACCCTGTCAACACAGAGCCCAGTGTTGGGCTCGATCTCATGAACAGTGAGCTAAATCAAGATTTGGACACTCAACCAACTGAGCCACCCAGGTATCCCATAACCTTCACATTCTAATAGTATTAAATAATATTTACTAAGTGCTACATATGGTGCCAGGAACTGTTCTAAGTGTTTTATATGGATTTTCTGATTTTATATTCATCACAAACCTATGATGTACTACCATTGTCATCCCTAATTCACAGGTTAAAAACTGGGACATTGAAAGAAACATTTTAACGCTAAACAGAGGTTATTTTAATGGTCACTAAAATTGATAAACATCTAAACAGACTGATAAAGAAAAACAAAGATGAAGACACAAGTTACCAATAATGGGAATGAAAAATGGGACATCACCATATAGTATAGTGACATGAGAAAGATAGTAAGGGATTATTATTAACAACTTTATACTAAGTATATTATACAACTTAGACAAAATAGAAAAATTATTTGAAAGGCACATACTATCAAGGCTTACTCAATAAATAATCTAAAAAGCCCTATATCTAAAGAAAAAGGAATTAATGAATAGTAAGTTTCCCAGGAAGAAAACAAGCCCAGATGCCTTTGCTGCTGATTTCTATCAAACATTTAAGGAAGAAATAAAATTCTACATGATTTTTTCCAAGAATAATCCACCCTAACTCATTTTATGAGATCAACACTAGCCTAATACTAAAAATATGACCAATATAAAGTACTTATCAATACACCCCATGAATATAGATGCCAAAATCATTAACAAATATTAGCAAGTCCTATCCAGAAATATATAAAAAAGAAATTACTTCATGACTAGGTGGGATTTATGTCAGAATTCCAAGGTTGGTTTAATATTAGATAAACAATATAATTCACCATATTAAGAAACTTAAAGGGAAAACCATATGATTATTTCAAATGATACATATTAAATATTTGACATTATTCAATATTTATTCATAACAACTCTCAACCCCATATAAGAAATATAAGGAAATTTTCTCAACCCAATAAAGTTCATTTATAAAAAACATACAGCTAATAGTAAACCTAACAGGGAGAAAACTGGAACACTTTCCCCTAAAATTAGGATTAGGCAGAAATATCCTCTCTATTCTCTTCTGTATCCTAGGTCCTACCAATATAATGAGCAATAAATGGGGTAAAATGCATAAATATTAGAAAGGAAAATGTGAAACATGTAACAGATGATGTTAGTATCTCTATCGAAATTCCCATGAACTCTACCAAAAAATGAGACATTGAGAAGTTAGATAGCCTACCTAAATTCACATATTGTTTTAGTGGAACAAAGTATAGTGGGAGCACATAACAAGGACAACTTTTCTGATGGATTTATGGGTTCAAAGAAGGCTTTCTGGAGGAAATTAAATCTAAAGAGAAGTATAAAAGATGAAGAAGGAATATCAAGCAAATGGAGGTGAAAGATAGTGTTTAAGATGGGGTGATGGTCATGTGTTCTCCAGAGAGAACTAAAAAATAAGTAGCCTGAATGTTGGTAGTTTGGATAGATCAGTGTTTGGCAGGAAGCTGTGGTTAGTGGCCTGAATGCTTGGAATTATTTTATGGGAGGTTGGGTTTTTATGCAGAAAGCATAGGGACATTGTTCATCAGGAAGTGACAAGGGGATAGTATGATTAAATCAGTAAAATCATACAGTGCTCTGCCAAATAAAAGGTTACTTACTTGATGGGAGTTTTATTTTTATTTTTTTTTTAATATATGAAATTTATTGACAAATTGGTTTCCATACAACACCCAGTGCTCATCCCAAAAGGTGCCCTCCTCAATACCTTGATGGGAGTTTTATAGAACTTGACTGATGTTTGGATTTTGAGGAAGTGGAGTTTAATTCTCCACAAAGGGAGGTGCCTGCGTGGATGTTGGAGTCATCAATAGAAAGAATTCAGAAAGAGAAAACGTGGAGAAAAATTCAATGCATGTTACTCTAATGTTTCTGTGTAGGAACTACTTCCTCCTGTAATGCAGGAGTCCCATTTCATTTGTAGTCCCATTACATTCATAACATAATCCTCCCTAACTCATTTTATGTTACATGTTTCACATTTTCCTTCCTCTAGTAATGCAGCTAGAGCCCAACTCCAGAAAATTTTTTGAGTCTTACTTTATTAGACAATTTGGTGTGGTTTAGCTATCCTCTGAAAATGTGTTGAAGTTTCAGAAGCTGGCTGATGGGCTCATGGGCCAGTATGAAGTCATCTGGGATGAAATAACTAAAAATGATCAAATTTCAGACCCTCATGTTGGCTGCTGTGATAGGTAAGAAACAGCTTGATCAGGACAACTTTCTCTACTTCTCTGAGTTTGTTGATTTTTTTGTGATGTTTATTCTCAATTTAAGTGATTTCTACTCTTAAGTTTTTATTCTACTACCTTGTTCTTTTTTCCACCTTCTTTATGGAGGTAGTCTAGTTCATTAATTTTAAACATTTCTCCTTTTCCAGTATAGGCATGATAGCTATAATGTTTTTCTCTACAAGCTATTACAGTTGCATCAAATTTTGATATGTGGTGTTTTCATTATTGTTCAGTTTGAAATATTTTCTTATTTCCCTTGGCATTTCTTCCTTGGCCCTATATTATTTCAATGTGTGTTACTAAGTTTCTAAATTTGGGGGAATTTTATAGATATCTCATTGCTATTGATTTATAATTTTTTTAGTGTTTATTCATTTTTGAGAGACAGAGAGAGACAGAGTGCAAGTGGGGGAGGAGCAGAGAGTGGGAGACACAGAATCTGAAGCAGGCTCCAGACTCTGAGCTCTCAGCACAGAGCTGACATGGGGCTTGAACCCATGAACCATGAAATCCTGATCTGAGTTGAAGTCAAACTGTTATCCAACTGAGCCACCCAGGCTTCCCTTATTGCTATTTTAATTTTATTTTATTATTACCTGAAAACAAGCACTGTATGCCTAAAATCCTTTTAAATATCTATTAAGTGTATTCTATGCTCAGCATATTGTCAATATTGGTGAATGATCCATATGCACTTGAAAATAAGTATAATCTACATTGTGTAGGGGAGTGCTCTATAAATGTCAGTTAGGTCAAGTTGCTTGATAATGTTTCTTAAATATTCCATATCCATATCTTGCTTTCAAAGGTACAGGTTCAGCTAAAATACAGATTTGATTGACCCAGCCCCTCATACTATGGCTTGACAGAAGGAGCCATGTCTTTTTTGTGAAAGTATATTTTTATTTCTTTCTCTACTTGTATTTTACATACATATCCAATGTATCTTTTAAAAATACTGGATATATGAAGAATCAAACAATTGTGGCTTATGGTCAAAAGAGTAAACAGTCAATATACCTAGACAAAATGTGGCCCAGATTATGGAATTATAAGACCAATTTAAAAATACTATTTTAATAAATATGTTAAAGGATCTAATGAAAAAGGTATTTCACTAAGATATTTAGAAAAAAACACAGAGATATATTATAGTCAAAGTCCTGAAAAATAATTTCTAAATAGCAGCCAGAGGAAAAAAGATACCTTATATATAGGGAAACAATGATAAGTTTACATTGATTTTGCTACAGAATCCATGGAACATGGCATATAATGGAAATATATATTCAAATTGCTGATAACAGAATTTTGTTGACTTAGAATTTCATGTGAAAAAAAAAACTTCAAAAATAGGCAAGGTAAAAATATTTTCAGATGTAAACATTGAGAGATATTTTTTTCTACAGCAGGTCTGACTATACTAAATGCTCAAATAAATTCTTTAGGATAAAGGGAAATATTACCAGATGGGAAGTCTATATCTGCAGGAAGTTAAAAGAGCACCACAATTAGTAAATATGTAAGAAATTTTTAAGCATCTTTATTTCAGATATAAATCTATCTATCTATTTTAAAATATTTTAAGTACTGTAGACATTTTATTTTTTATGTTTATGTATTTTGACAGAAAGAGAGAGCATGAGGGGGGAAGGGGCAGAGACAGAGGGAGAGAGCGCTAACAGCACAGATCCTGATGCCGGGCTCGAACCCATGAAACATGAGATCATGATGTGAGCCAAAACCAAGTCAGTCACTTAACTGACTGAGCCACCCAAGCGCCCCAAATACTATAGACCTTTTTTTTTTTTTTAATTTTTTTTCAGCGTTTTTTATTTATTTTTGGGACAGAGAGAGACAGAGCATGAACGGGGGAGGGGCAGAGAGAGAGGGAGACACAGAATCGGAAACAGGCTCCAGGCTCTGAGCCATCAGCCCAGAGCCCGACGCGGGGCTCGAACTCACGGACCGCGAGATCGTGACCTGGCTGAAGTCGGACGCTTAACTGACTGCGCCACCCAGGCGCCCCTATAGACCTTTTAAAGTAACGATGAAATCGCTACATTGTTGGGATTAATAACGTGTGGAAGGAAAATATCTGACAAGTGTGCAAAAGATGTGAGGCATTGAGTTCCTTTACTGGATATTGTGTTTTAGTTTATGAATATCTGTCAGCTTTCCCTTCCCAAAACAGACTTGGATTGAATCTCCCCCAAAGCAACAGAAGCAGAGCCTATGAAATGGGACTACAAATGTAAGCCTCCTGAAGTTTCCATGGCACTACCTAGTCCTTGTCTTTCCTGAAGATCACATCCAGGCAGTGGTGAATTAGTAAACTGGCACTCCAGGGAAATAAAAGTTTTTACATGTAGTGTTTGCTTATTTTTATGTATTTTTATGTTATGTAAACTTATTTTTATGAGTCCAGTCCAGAAGACATATGATTAATTTCAAGCTACTAATAGCTTAACAACCTGCTGATAAAATTCCTGATTATCAATTGACTGTCATGCACAGAACTAGGCATCTCCAATCCCACTGAGTCCACATCAAACACATTATTTCTCAATTTCACTGTATAATGTAGTTGTTTTTGGAGGTGGACAGCCTGGGGTGGAATTCTCTCTCAATTATTCCAATGTGGGTGACTTTGGTTTGATACCTACCCGCCTTATACCTTAAAATCCTTGTCTATAAATTGGAGATAATGTTACTACATAAAATCCTTGTCTATAAATTGGAGATAATGTTACTACACACCTCATAGTTTTGTCATGAGCCTTAAATGTCATAACTTTCATAATGTTCAGAAATATATCTTTTCCTTGAACCCCTGCACAGCAGTATGGACAGAAAGGGAAAAGGAATCCAAAGGGAATGAACTAGAAGTTACACCTGAGGAATTCCATGTGTTTGTTCCCAAAGAATGCATGCAAGAAATTGTCCTATAGACTCACCTGACGGAAAATCTGCTTCATCTGCAGCAAGAAAAAGTCCCAGGGAGGGTATTCTAAACTGAGCATATTGGAAGAGGAGTTCACATAGGGGAAGGAGCTAAGGGAGCATCTTAAAAGAAATCAACCCCCCCACCTTGTCTCTGGAGGAAACTTCACAAATCAATATTCATCTATTCCTTTGCCATGAAACTATAATTAAAAACAGCATCTATTATGGATCAACAGAGCACTAGGGTGAGTCATCTCAGCTATGCTGATTGTGAGTAAAGTTCATGAGTCCAGTCCAGAAGACCTAATAGAATCTCTGTCTATCTGTCTATCATCTATCTATCTATCTATCTATCTAGACCAAGCAAGGACCTTAGCCAGGAATTTTAGAAGGCTCACTATTTTAGAAGATTGCCATATTTGTGTGGGTCCATTTCTGTACTCTTGTGTGTTGTATCACTGAGGTATATGTATATTCCTTCACCAAAATAGCATCATCTTTATTACTGTTGCTTTATAGTTAATATTAAAATCAGGTAGTGTGGTTTTTACAAATTTATTGTTTGTTTTCAGTTTTAGATATTTTTGTTCCTTTTCCATTTCAAATAACTTTTTCTGTAGTATCAGTCTATGTCTACAAAAAAAATCCACTTTGATTGGTATTGCATTGAAACTACAGATCAGTTTCTAGAGAATTCACATATTTGTGATGTTGAGGATTCTAATCCTGAATGTAGTATGTCTCTCCATTTTTAAGGTATCTTTTGATCTCCTTCATCAACTTTTTATACTTTTCAGCACAAGTACCTTGCACACTGTTTGTTAGATTTATACCTAAGTATTTCATTTTTATTGGAACAATCATAAGTGCTTTCAAATTTTTAATGTCAGTTTCCATTTATACATTGAAAGTATATTAAAATATGATTCATTTTTGTTTGTTGACGTATCTGGCAATCTTGCTAAGCTCACTTATTAGTTCTAGGAGATATTTATAGAGTCTTTGGGATTTTATAAATGGATAATTATGTCACCTGAAAATAGAAACTATTTTATTTTTTTTCTTTCCATAGGTATGTCTTTTATTTATTTTCCTTTCATTGTTACATTCACTAAGATGTAGTTCAATGTATGTACTGAGAGTACATATCCTTGCCTTGTTCTTAATTTTAGGGGGGAAAGCATTATATCTTTTACCATTATGATAATATCTGTAGATTTTTGTAAATGACCTTTATTAAAAGTTGAGAAAGATACTTTTTGTGATTAGTTTTTTAGAATTTTTATCATAAATACGGGTTGTATTCTGTCATATGGTTATTCTGAATTTACTGATATAACCATATGTTTTCTATTTATTAGAGATTCTATATGGTGGATTGCATTGATTTTCAGATATTGAACCAGTCTTGCAATTCTGGGATAAATCTTAGTCACGGCATATTATTCTTATAACATGTTGCCGTATACAAATTGTGAATATTTTGCTGAAAGCTTTTACTTTTATGTTTCTGAGGGAAAATAAATTGTTCTATATATTGTTCTATAATTTCTACTTATTTTACTGTCTGGCTTTGGAATTCTGGCCTTATAAAATGAATTGGAAACTGTTCTCTCCTTTTCTTTTACTATTCTTTAGAAGTAATTATGTAGAATTAGCCTTAATTATTTTGAAGATATTTGGTAGAATTTGCTAGTTAAGCCACGTGGGCCTGGAGATTTTTTTTCTGTTTATTGTACACCTGAAACTAATATTACACTGTATGTTAACTAACTGGAACCTAATAAAAACTTAAAAACAACATTGTTTAAAAAATTCAATTTCTTTAAGAGTTGTAGGGATTTTCAAATTATCTCTTTCAAACCGTATAAGTTATGGTAGTTTGTGATTTTCAAGGAATAAGTCCACTTCATTTAAGTTTTTGAACTTATTTCCATGAAGTTATTTGAAGTATTCCTTGATTATCTTTTTAATGACTGTTGGGTCTGTAGTTACATACCCTCTTCCTTTCGAGATATTAGTGATTTTTTTTCTTTTATCTTTTTTTCCCATCATTCTTTCTAGAAGCTTATCAGTTTTATTGGTCTTTTCAAAGAGATGACTTCTGGTTTTGTTGATTTTTCTATTTTTCTGTTTTCAATTTCATTATTTTTTTCTCTATTTATAACATTCTGTCTTTTTTGTTTCAGTTTCTTTTTCTATTTTTTAAAGATTGAAACTTGGACTATAAAACTTTGAGATTTCTTCTTTTTAAAGGCATATATTTAATGTTGCATATTTCCCTCAAGCACTGCTTTAGTTGTTCCCATACTGTTGACATTTATATTTTCATTTTTCTTCATTTCTAATCTTCCTCAAAGACTGCCTATTTGACCCATAGGCTATTTAAAAGTGTCCTGTTTAGGCTTTTCGGAAGATGGCGGCAGAGGAGGACGCTGGGCTCACTGCACGTCCGGCTGATCACTTAGATTCCACCTACACCTGCCTAAATGACCCAGAAAACCGCCAGAGGATTAGCAGAATGGAGTCTCTGGAGCCAAGCGCAGACGAGAGGCCCACCGAAGAGGGTAGGAAGGGCGGCGAGTTGGTGCGCCCTCCACGGACTGGCGGGAGGGAGCCGAGGAGAGGGGCGGCCCGCCAGCCAAGCAGAGCCCCCGAGTCTGGCTGTCAAAAGCGGAGGGGCTGGATGGAGTGTGTTCCGACAGCAAGCGGGACTTAGCATCTGGAGGTCATAAGTTAACAGCTCTGTTCAGAAAGCGGGAAGGCTGGAGGACAAAGGGAGGGACAGTTGCTGAGCCCCAGGATGACAGAGCTCAGTTTGGCAGGGAACAAAGGCACTCACCAGTGCCATCTCCCTTGCCCATCCCCGAGCCAAAATCCCAAAGGGAACCAGTTCTTGCCAGGGAACTTGCTTGCTCCACCCAAACACCCAACGCTGTGCTTCTGCGGAGCCAACCCTCCGGCAGCGGGTCTGACTCCCTCCCACTGCCACAGGGCCCCTCCTGAAGTGGATCACCTAAGGAGAAGCGAGCTAAACCTGCCCCTCCTGCCCCCATGCACCTTGCCTACCCACCCCAGCTAATACACCAGATCCCCAGCACCACAAGCCTGGCAGTGTGCAAGTAGCCCAGACAGCCATGCCACCCCACAGTGAATACCGCCCCTAGGAGAGGGGAAGAAAAGGCACACACCAGTCTGACTGTGGCCCCAGCAGTGGGCAAGTGGCAGACATCAGGTCTGACTGCGGCCCTGCCCACCAACTCCAGTTATACACCACAGCACAGGGGAAGTGCCCCGCAGGTCCTCACCACTCCAGGGACTATCCAAAATGACCAGACAGAAGAATTTCCCTCAAAAGAATCTCCAGGAAATAACAACAGCTAATGAACTGCTCAAAAAGGATTTAAATAATATAACAGAAAGTGAATTTAGAATAATAGTCATAAAATTAATCGCTGGGCTTGAAAACAGTATACAGGACAGCAGAGAAACTCTTGCTACAGAGATCAAGGGACTAAGGAACAGTCACGAGGAGCTGAAAAACGCTTTAAACGAGATGCAAAATAAAATGGAAATGACCACGGCTCAGATTGAAGAGGCAGAGGAGAGAATAGGTGAACTAGAAGATAGAGTTATGGAAAAAAGAGGAAGCTGAGAAAAAGATAAAAAAAATCCAGGAGTATGAGGGGAAAATTAGAGAACTAAGTGATACACCAAAAAGAAATAATATATGCATAATTGGTATCCCAGAGGAGGAAGAGAGAGGGAAAGGTGCTGAAGGTGTACTTGAAGAAATAATAGCTGAGAACTTCCCTGAACTGGGGAAGGAAAAAGGCATTGAAATCCAAGAGGCACAGAGAACTCCCTTCAGACGTAACTTGAATCGATCTTCTGCATGACATATCATAGTGAAACTGGAAAAATACAAGGATAAAGAGAAAATTCTGAAAGCAGCAAGGGGTAAACGTGCCCTCACATATAAAGGGAGACCTATAAGACTCGTGACTGATCTCTCTTATGAAACTTGGCAGGCCAGAAAGGCATGGCAGGAGATCTTCAATGCAATTAACAGAAAAAATATGCAGCCAAGAATGCTTTATCCAGCAAGTCTGTCATTTAGACTAGAAGGAGAGATACAGGTCTTCCCAAACAAACAAAAACTGAAGGAATTTGTCACCACTAAACCAGCCCTACAAGAGATCCTAAGGGGGATCCTGTGAGACAAAATATCAGAGACATCGCTACAAGCATAAAACATACAGACATCACAATGACTCTAAACCCGTGTCTTTCTATAATAACACTGAATGTAAATGGATTAAATGCGCCAACCAAAAGACATAGGGTATCAGAATGGATAAAAAAACAAGACCCATCTATTTGCTGTCTACAAGAGACTCATTTTAGATCTGAGGACACCTTTAGATTCAGAGTGAGGGGATAGAGAACTATTTATCATGCTACTGGAAACCAAAAGAAAGCTGGAGTAGCCATACTTATATCAGACAAACTAGACTTTAAATTATAGGCTGTAACAAGAGATGAAGAAGGGCATTATATAATAATTACAGGGTCTATCCATCAGGAAGTGCTAACAGTTATAAATGTCTATGCGCCGAATACAGGAGCCCCCAAATATATAAAACAATTACTCATAAACATAAGCAACCTTATTGATAAGAATGTGGTAATTGCAGGGGACTTTAACACCCCACTTACAGAAATGGATAGATCATCTAGACACACGGTCAATAAAGAAACAAGGGCCCTGAATGATACATTGGATCAGATGGACTTGACAGATATATTTAGAACTCTGCATCCCAAAGCAACAGAATATACTTTCTTCTTGAGTGCACATGGAACATTCTCCAAGACAGATCATATACTGGGTCACAAAACAGCCCTTCATAAGTTTAAAAGAATTGAAATTATACCATGAATACTTTTAGACCACAATGCTATGAACCTTGAAATCAACCACAGGAAGAAGTCTGGAAAACCTCCAAAAGCATGGAGGTTAAAGAACACTCTACTAAAGAATGAGTGGGTCAACCAGGCAATTAGAGAAGAAATTAAAAAATATATGGAAACAAACGAAAATGAAAATACAACAATCCAAACGCTTTGGGATGCAGTAAAGGCAGTCCTGAGAAGAAAATACATTGCAATCTAGGCCTACCTCAAGAAACAAGAAAATCCCAAATACAAAATCTAACAGCACACATAAAGGAAATAGAATCAGAACAGCAAAGTGTTGCGACCGGTGCAACAATCACCGAGGTCAGGGTCCTGAGGGTAGGGGAATGCAAGAAAAAAGAGAGAAGAGAAAGTTTGGGAACAGGAGGGTCCCCTGGGCTGATGGCCCAAGTGACGGCTTTATTGTTGCTGTACACAATCTTTTATAATATAAGACTCTTATGGATCAGGTCATTCTAAGAATAAACAGGTTTCACATGATCACTGCCAGCCAAGACATTTAGTTCTGTATACCTTGTGAACCTTGTGAACGGGTCACAAGACCTTGTTGATAGATTGCTAGCAAAACACAGTTCCCATGTTTGTGTCTATCTGACTAGGGGTAGAAAAAGGGAGGTAGCATTACTGCCAACACCTGCAGACCACAGGCTTCAGGAATTAACTCTCTCAGCCTTGACAAGGCTTTCGTATGCCCTTGAAAGTGGGGGAATGGGAGGGGGAACCACCGGGTTGGCTTGAGTCAACAGGGAACATTGCTCGACCTGGTCTCAGCCTGGCGCCGGGGCCCGGCCCCCCACATGAATGGGAGGGGGAACCACCAGGTTGGCTTGAGTCAACAGGGAACATTGCTTGACCCGGTCTCAACCTGGCACCGGGGCCCGGCCCCCCACATGTCCCCCTATTGTTTGTAATTGCAACATATACATCCTGGCCTGGTATGTGGTAAAGGCAGTAAGACCCCATCTCCAGAAATAACATAGCAAGACAAGTATAACAGATATTACAGAAACAATTCCAATAAAGATCCAAAAGGAATGCTGAAGAATATTAAATGGATTAAACCCATTAAGTTGGTGCAGTATGGTTTCAGCGAGATCTCCAGGATCAGGGAAACTGAGTGAACTACTTGCAACAGCATTTATCTCTTCTTGTAGCTGTAAGAGGTCTAAGCTAGTGTTAGCATCATGCCAAACCCCTTGTAAATGACAACGCACTTGTCCCCATGTCACATTGGTATACTCTAAAGGGGTAACACAGATATGCTTATATGCATCATGACAAATTAAAGAAAGTCTGGTACGCAAAACAGCAAACTGATCACCAAGATACATTAATGCTTCTTGTAGTGCCTCTAATTGGGCTTCCAATTTACGATCTATTCGTTCTTGAGTGGCAAACACCTTGGATACATTATGAGCCAATTCATTTACATGGGATGCCATTTGGGCACTTTCATGTGAGGATATTACAGATACAGTTGCAGAGGCAATTACAGTCACTGCTGCTATGAGTCCAGCAATTAAGAGTCCAAGAAACCGTTTGGTCCTGTGCAGCCGTTTACTGATTTCTAAGGCCAATTGCGTCCCATAATTAGGATACCAAGGTCCTGTAACATTTACTGGCAACATCCAATAGGGAGGTTGTAAGACCAGATAAACCTTCATTCCACTTCTAGAGGGTCCATCTACTGGTAGACAATTGGTCAAAACACAAGCAGGACACGTCAGCCGTTATAACTGATGACAATCTTCTTTCACTGGAGTAATAGTCCCATCTCCAACAATCAGATAGTAGGGTGGAGGAACACAGGCATGCAATTGCAGAACTGGAGAAACATAATATTCTGGAAAACTAAAGCTGTCATTAGTATATATTTTATCAAAGGTAGCATATAACTTCCAAAGATCAGAATGAATTCTTCCTTCAGGGGATTGCAAAATGGTTTGTGGGATAATCTTATGGTGTACCTGTACCTCGCTAGGAGGTGGATCCACGACCCTGGGATCAAGAGTCTCATGCTCTACCGACTGAGCTAGCCAGGCCTTTCGGGAATAATCTGTAATGGTATAGTTTATGTCTTTAGGAGTCATCCTCAAAGAAGAGGATTGGGCACATATACCCCAAGGTGAGTCCCCAGTAAGGCCTTGACCAGCTGAGGGACATATAGGAAGATTCTGAGGGGGATCACGCGGTCCAAAAAACATCCATTCTCCTAATAATTCTCTCTTTTGCCAATAAGCAGCAACAGAGTGGGGTACCCGTTCAGAAAGACGCTTGTCATTTTGCCACATAGTATAAGTAATAGACCGCCCTACTGGTTTCGTACCCAAACACCCATAAGCAAGTTTGTACGGCGTAGACTCCCTTTGCAGGCAGATGGGTACTCCTGCAGAGAGTGCCGTCCAATTTATAGAGGCTGACACAGTGGGCAAAAACCCTGCATCTTCCCCTCCCATAAAGGTGAGGTTGGTGTATACTTTGGGTGTGGGGTCTCTCCATGGTACAGGTTGTACTGTAGGAGGACCTACCATGTATGCCCAATAGAGAGCAGACTCCCCGGTTGTAGTTAGAATGCACAGGCATGCCAAGAAGACATGTGTGGCCGTTACCTCTCTACCTGAGGCCATCACTACATCAGTGGCCTGGGTCAGCAGGTTCTTTATCTGTCCCCAGGTGGGTGTACCCGCCTTATGACTCCACCGTTGTCGCTTCTGGGGGGGCTCCATCACTGTCAATTTGGTCATTTTTCGGCGCAACCGTAATGTCTCTGAGGAGCCGAAGTGGGACCCAGCGTGGCGCTTCCTCATCCTGTGGAAAAACACAAGCATACCCTCTCCCTTTTCGAAGGACTGGGTCTGGGCCTCGCCAAATGCCTTCCGGCATATCTTTCCATCTAGCCATCAAGAGAGGTTCTTGATTCCTTCCCCAGCGACGCTCTGCGGCAGTCATCCCTGCTTCATTGACATTTAAAAAATTTAAAACATACAACACAAGAGTGAGATGTACATGTGGGGAATACTTTATCTTTCCCTTTAATATCTCCCCTTCTTTAAGTTTTTGCAGATACTGTTTTAAAGTCAGATGAGCTCGCTCAACAATAGCCTGTCCTGTGGAATTATAAGCAATGCCAGTTGTATGCTCAATTCGGAATCGGCGGCAAAATTCTGCAAAAGATGTAGAAGTATAAGCACTACCATTGTCAGTTTTTATTTTATGAGGTTTGCCCATTGCAGCAAAGGCAGAAAATAGGTGATTTTGAACATCAACAAATGCTTCTCCTGAGTGGGCTGAAGCATGTATATAGCCTGAGCAAGTATCTACAGACACATGTATATATTGCAATTTCCCAAAAGGTAAATATTGGGTGACATCCATTTGCCACAAATCATTGGGCCGAAGACCTCGGGGATTAATGGCATAGACCGGCTGTGGGAAGAATTGTGGACAGATGCCGCATTGTTTAACAATTTGTCTGGCCACTTCAGGAGATATTTTGAATTCTCGTCGAAGGGCTGCCGCATTCTGATGAAAATTATCATGACTCCTTTTGGCTGTTTCCAAAGGAGTGGTAATGGGCAGAACTTGCAATAAATGGGTTGCGGCATCGGCTATCTGATTCCCAGCAACTAGGGGACCAGGCAGGTCGGTGTGAGCTCGAATGTGGGAAATATAAATTGGACTGTGCCGTGAATTAAGAAGTTTTTGTATAGCATGAAATAGATGATAAAGTTCCTCATCTGCCATCAGTATAAAGGCAGTGGGAAGCTGCAACACGGCTTTGACAACATATTGACTGTCAGAATAGACATTTATAGATTCTGGGTAAGTTTTTAGGGCTACCTGTATAACATAAAGCTCGGCCCTTTGGACAGATTTAGTCACATAATTTAAAGTGATCAAATTTTTATGTTGAGAAGTGACATAATACACTGCAATTTTACCTTCTTTACTAGCATCCACAAAAATGGAAGCAGCATCTTCAATCGGCTGACAAACAATAGGATTATAGGGCAAAATATCTATAAGACTGAAACCTTGTATTAAAGAATCAGAAGGTAAATGAAATTTAATTTGACCTGTAAAATTAGCCAAGGCAAGTTGCCATTCGATGGACTGGCCAAAGCAGCGTCCACCAGCTTCTGTGTCAGGAAGGCACATGCAATAAATTCTGGATCGTGTCCAAAGAGCTGAACAGCTCGGGATCTTCCTCTAATGATGAGAAGACAAACCATAGATAGCAAAGGATTAATGACATGCATAGAGTGTAAGGCTAAATGTAGCCATTCAGGTGGACCATGAGATTGCCACAGAATTGCAAAGGGGATGACCTGAGGTTTTACTATTATTAGATACAAAGGCTGAGAAGGGTCAATTCTAGTGACTTGGGCCTGCTGAATGGCCTGTTCTATATGTCTCATAGCTTCTTTAGCTTCTTGAGTGAGACTTCGCGGGGACGCTGGAGAACTATCTACTTTAAGAATATTAAACAAAGGCAGTAATTGTCCTGTGGTGACCCCTAGTGTATTTCTAATCCAGTTTATATCTCCTAATAATTTCTGAAAATCATTTAGAGTAGTCAAATGTCCGGTTCTAATTGATACTTTCTGAGGTCGGACAGTTGATTTGGAGATGAGATACCCTAGGTATTCAAAAGGTGCTTCCCTTTGAATTTTCTCAGGGGCAACAATCAAATTATATGCTTTAAGGCATCTTTAAAGAGAAATAAAAGCCTCCTGTAATAATTCCTCAGTTTCAGCAGCCAAAAGTAAGTCATCCATATAATGGATACAATATACAGGGGGAAAACTCTGTCTAAAAGGGGTAATTGCTCTGGCCACAAATTCTTTTTTTTTTGTATTTTTTTTATATATATATGAAATTTATTGACAAATTGGTTTCCATACAACACCCAGTGCTCATCCCAAAAGGTGCCCTCCTCAATACCCATCACCCACCCTCCCCTCCCTCCCACCCCCCATCAACCCTCAGTTTGTTCTCAGTTTTTAACAGTCTCTTATGCTTTGGCTCTCTCCCACTCTAACCTCTTTTTTTTTTCCTTCCCCTCCCCCATGGGTTCCTGTTAAGTTTCTCAGGATCCACATAAGAGTGAAACCATATGGTATCTGTCTTTCTCTGTATGGCTTATTTCACTTAGCATCACACTCTCCAGTTCCATCCACGTTGCTACAAAAGGCCATATTTCATTTTTTCTCATTGCCACATAGTATTCCATTGTGTATATATACCACACTTTCTTTATCCATTCATCAGTGGATGGACATTTAGGCTCTTTCCATAATTTGGCTATTGTTGAGAGTGCTGCTATGAACATTGGGGTGCAAGTGCCCCTATGCATCAGTACTCCTGTATCCCTTGGGTAAATTCCTAGCAGTGCTATTGCTGGGTCATAGGGTAGGTCTATTTTTAATTTTCTGAGGAACCTCCACACTGCTTTCCAGAGCGGCTGCACCAATTTGCATTCCCACCAACAGTGCTCTGGCCACAAATTCTTGACATAAAGTTGGAGTGTTAGCCATGCCTTGCGGTAAGACCTTCTACTGATACCGCTTAGCAGGTTCCTGTAAGTTAGTGGAAGGCAGGGAGAATGCAAAATGTTCTCCGTCGCCAGGGGCTAACGGAATGGTAAAAAAACAATCTTTTAAGTCCAAAACTAGTAATTGATATTGTAAAGGAATGGCCTATGGGGAAGGGAGGCCAGGTTGCAAACCCCCATGGGCTTCATGACAGCATTAATTGCTCTCAAATCTTGCAGCAACCTCCATTTATTTGACTTTTTTCTAATCACAAAGATTGGGGTGTTCCAGGGACTGGTGGAGGGAACTAAGTGACCTAATTGCAGTTGTTCCTCTATGAGGTGAGCAGCAGCCTCCCTCTTAACAGTAGATAAGGGCCATTGGTCAACCCACACTGGAGTGGAAGTCATCCACTGGAGAGGCATAGCGTGGGGAGTTTCCAATGGCCCTAGGAAAAACCCAATCCGAAATGGTCTCTTTTAGGCTCGGGGACATATGGCTCAGGATTCCCCTGCAACTCCTTCCCTAAGCCTTTCCCCTCAATATAGCCCATTTCCTTCATAAGGTGCATAGCAAGATTAGTCTGTTTTTGAATCGGGACTGCCTTAGTCTCCAGAGTCAAATTCATAGCAGTTAATATGTCCCTGCCCCCAGAGATTAAGATCTATATTCAAAACAAAAGGCCGAAAAGTTCCAGTCATACCATCAGGCAGTCTCCAGTGTAAATAATCAGAGCTTTGCAACGGAGCAGAGGCATAACCAACACCTTTAATTGGAATATTAGTCACTTGAGTAGGCCATGTGACAGGCCAATTTTTTTGAGCAATAACTGAGACATCTGCACCTGTATCCACTAGTCCCTCAAAAGGGACTCCTTGGATATGCAATGTAATCATGGGCTTTCCTACAGAGATCACTTTAGCCCAATAAAGATCTGTGGAGCCGAACCTTTGATTTCCCCGATAAGGTTTAACAGCCTTATTATTGGAGGATATCCTGGGTATCAAAATCAATTGTGCTATGGGAGTCTTGGGCTCAAGCACCAAAGTTCCCATAGTTAAGCTGGCCAAAATTTTTATTTCTCCAGTGTAATCTTCATCAATAACTCCAGGATAGATCACCAATCCTTTAAGAGTCCAGCTGGATCTTCCCAATAATAACCCCCAAGTATTCCTGGGTAGAGGCCCCCATATCCCTGTGGGGATGGCTTTAGGGGGCTGTCCTCCTTCTAGATAAACGGACTGAGCTGGGGCAAGATCTAGTCCTGCACTGGCGGGGGTGCCGCGGTGTAGTTGGCTAATACCTGGGAGGTCTCCAGTGTTGGACACAATGGGTGGGAAGGTGCCTGTGGGAACATTGCCGCAATTGTTTGAGGGGCCTGCGGCTTGCCCTGCTTCCAGTTTCCCTGAAGAGGTTTGCCATTACAATCAGTTTTAGAACGGCATTCATTGACCCAGTGATACCCCCGTCTACATCTGGGACAAATAATTGCCGGCTTATTATTAATGTTAGGGCCACTTGGCAAACCGGGGTGGTTGGAATTATTTCTGTACTATGACATTGGGCCTTCATATGGCCCTTTTGGCCACATTTGAAACACACTATTCCACCCAACTTCCTTGGATTAGTTCTTACGTTTTTACCCTGAAGCTGGGCATGCAGCTTTAAAGGTCTATTCCCTTTAAGGCGGCTGCCAAAGTAATGCCCTGAATATAAGATGGTCCAATCTCAGCACATAGCCTGATATAATCCTCCAAGGTACCCTGATTTTTCCAAGGATGAATGGCTGCCTGACACGCAGAATTAGCATTTTCATAAGCCAGTTGTTTTACAATAATGGTACCTGCCTCCCCATCAGTAACGATACGACTGACTGCAGTCAAAAGGCGCCCAACGAAATCCTGGTACTTCTCATCTGGCCCTTGCCTAATTTTAGACAATTCGTCAGTTCTGCCACCTGTAGAGGGGAGTTTTTTCCAAGCAGTAATGGCACAGGTATTAATTTGATTATACGCAATTTCAGGATAATTCAGCTGGAGGCCCACATCATAATATTGTCCTGTACCTGTGAGCATGTTAAAATCCACTGGTATGTTAATTCTTTTATTATACATAGCCTGTTTTTCAGCATTTTCTGCGAATTCTGCTCTCCACAAGAGGTTATCTCCCACACTCAAACAAGCCTGAGCAATGACCTTCCAATCTCCTGGGCATAATGCCTCCCTGCTCAAATTATCAAGCATAGACAGGGTAAAGGGAGCTGTTGGACCATACTGGGCTGTAGAGGATTTCAAATCTTTCAGCAATTTAAAACTTAGGGCGGAATACATTCTCTGTCCCCCCCTGCTGAATAACAGGGTAAGCGTGAAAAGCAGAGGTGTCTTCCCCATACTGTGTTGCTTGATACAGAGTCCGCTGCAAAGGAGTAGTTCCCATAACGGGGTAAGGTTCAGTGGACTGTTGATTCTGAGTAATAGGGAAAGCCAGCCGAGGTAAGCCTCTATCTGGTGCCTGAAAAGAAGGTCGTTTTAAAGGTACCTTCTGGACCAGAGGGGCCAAGAAGGCAGGCTTCCTCTGATCTTCCAAATACGGCCCATCATCTCCCTGATCCCCCAAAGGAGAGTCATCATTATTTTCTGGATATTGCACAGATAACTGTTCTAGGAGGGGGAGAGGAGGTAAAGGTGAAGGCACCCGTGACTGTCCCGAAAGGGCATTGAAAGTGGCTTCTGAAGGGAGAGGAGCATCTGAAGTCACTAAGGGTTGGGCTGCTTCTGAGCTAAGAGAAACTATTTCAATAGAATCTTGCAGATCAAGGACCTCCTTAATACAGGTCCAAGTAGACCACAAAGTCCCTGGAACTGCAGCTCCACGAATCTTCATTTGATTTTTAAGTTCCTGACCAACTCGCTGCCAATCCTTTAAATCAACTGTACCCCCATCTGGAAACCATGGGCAATAATCATGCACTATGTCAAAAAATTCCCTAAGGGCTGGCTGAGAAACCTTAATTCCCTTCTCCTTCATAAGAGCCTGCAAGGCAGTTATAAAATATCCCTGTTCCATAGACTGTTTCTGGCCCATAGTTTTACTCCCGTCGTCTGTGCTGCTGGCACAGTTCCCCTACCTGAATTAGACGCCGCGCGGTCCTCTTTCACTTTCCTCCTTGTTGTCTCAGGTCCCTGTTCAGGCGCCACTTGTCGCGACCAGCGCGACAATCACCGAGGTCAGGGTTCTGAGGGTAGGGGGATGCAAGAAAAATGAGAGAAGAGAAAGTTTGGGAACAGGAGGGTCCCCTGGGCTGATGGCCCAAGTGACGGCTTTATTGTTGCTGTACACAATCTTTTATAATATAAGACTCTTATGGATCAGGTCATTCTAAGAATAAACAGGTTTCACATGATCACTGCCAGCCAAAACATTTAGTTCTGTATACCTTGTGAACCTTGTGAACGGGTCACAAGACCTTGTTGATAGATTGCTAGCAAAACACAGTTCCCATGTTTGTGTCTATCTGACTAGGGGTAGAAAAAGGGAGGTAGCATTACTGCCAACACCTGCAGACCACAGGCTTCAGGAATTAACTCTCTCAGCCTTGACAAGGCTTTCGTATGCCCTTGAAAGTGGGGGAATGGGGGGCGCCTGGGTGGCTCAGTCGGTTGAGCATACGACTTCAGCTCGGGTCACGATCTCGCGGTCCGTGGGTTCGAGCCCTGCGTCAGGCTCTGGGCTGATGGCTCAGAGCCTGGAGCCTGCTTCCGATTCTGTGTCTCCCTCTCTCTCTGCCCCTCCTCCATTCATGCTGTGTCTCTCTCTGTCCCCAAAATAAATAAACATTAAAAAAAAAGAAAGTGGGGGAATGGGAGGGGGAACCACTGGGTTGGCTTGAGTCAACGGGGAACATTGCTCTACCCGGTCTCAGCCTGGCGCCAGGGCCCAGCCCCCCACAGCAAAGGCAGCCTAAACCCAGCAGAAGAAGAGAAATAATAAAGATCAGAGCACAAATAAACAATATAGAATCTAAAAAAACTGTAGAGCAGATCAACAAAACCAAGAGTTGGTTTTTTGAAAAAATAAACAAAATTGACAAACCTCTAGCCAGGCTTCACAAAAAGAAAAGGGAGATGACCCAAATAGATAAAATCATGAATGAAAATGGAATTATTACAACCAATCCCTCAGAGATACAAAAAATTATCAGGGAATACTATGAAAAATTATATGCCAACAAATTGGACAACCTGGAAGAAATGGACAAATTCCTAAAAACCCACACTCTTCCAAAACTCATTCAGGAGGAAATAGAAAGCTTGAACAGACCCATAACCAGCGAAGAAACTGAATCAGTCATCAAAAATCTCCCAACAAATAAGACCAGATGGCTTCCCAGGGGAGTTCTACCAGACATTTAAAGCAGAGATAATACCTATCCTTCTCAAGCTATTCCAAGAAATAGAAAGGGAAGGAAAACTTCCAGACTCACTCTATGAAGCCAGTATTCCTTTGATTCCTAAACCAGACAGAGACCCAGTAAAAAAAGAGAACTACAGGCCAATATCCCTGATGAATATGGAGGCAAAAATTCTCAATAAGATACGAGCAAATCGAATTCAACAGCATATAAAAAGAATTATTCACCATGCTCAAGTGGGATTCATTCCTGGGATGCAGGGATGGTTCAACATTCGCAAATCAATCAACGTGATACATCACATTAATAAAAGAAAAGAGAAGAACCATATGATCCTGTCAATCGATGCAGAAAAGGCCTTTGACAAAATCCAGTGCCCTTTCTGAATAAAAACCCTCGAGAAAGTCGGGATAGAAGGAACATAGTTAAACATCATAAAAGCCATTTATGAAAAGCCCACAGCTAACATCATCCTCAACGGGAAAAAACTGAGAGCTTTTTCCCTGAGATCAGGAACACGACAGGGATGCCCACTCTCACCGCTGTTGTTTAACATAGTGCTGGAAGTTCTAGCATCAGCAATCAGACAACAAAAGGAAATCAAAGGCATCCAAATTGGCAAAGATGAAGGTAAGCTTTTGTTTTTTGCAGATGACATGATATTATACATGGAAAATCCGATAGACTCCACCAAAAGTCTGCTAGAACTGATACATGAATTCAGCAAAGTTGCAGGATACAAAATCAATGTACAGAAATCAGTTGCATTCTTATACACTAACAATGAAGCAACAGAAAGACAAATAAAGAAACTGATCCTATTCACAATTGCACCAAGAAGCATAAAACACCTAGGGATGAATCTAACCAAAGATGTAACAGATCTGTATGCTGAAAACTATAGAAAACTTATGAAGGTAATTGAAGAAGATATAAAGAAATGGAAAGACATTCCGTGCTCATGGATTGGAAGAATAAATATTGTCAAAATGTCAATACTACCCAAAGCTATCTACACATTCAATGCAATCCCAATCAAAATTGCACCAGCATTCTTCTCGAAACTAGAACAAGCAATTCTAAATTTCATATGGAACCACAAAAGTCCCCGAATAGCCAAAGTAATTTTGAAGAAGAAGACCAAAGCAGGAGGCATCACAATCCCAGACTTTAGCCTCTACTACATAGCTGTCATCATCAAGACAGCATGGTATTGGCACAAAAACAGACACATAGACCAATGGAATAGAATAGAAACCCCAGAACTAGACCCACAAACGTATGGCCAACTAATCTTTGACAAAGCAGGAAAGAATATCCAATGGAAAAAAGACAGTCTCTTTAACAAATGGTGCTGGGAGAACTGGACAGCAACATGCAGAAGGTTGAAACTAGACCACTTTCTCACACCATTCACAAAAATAAACTCAAAATGGATAAAGGACCTGGATGTGAGACAGGAAGCCATCAAAACCCTAGAGGAGAAAGCAGGAAAAGACCTCTCTGACTTTAGCCGTAGCAATCTCTTACTCGACACATCCCCAAAGGCAAGGGAATTAAAAACAAAAATGAATTACTGGGACCTTATGAAGATAAAAAGCTTCTGCACAGCATAGGAAACAACCAACAAAACTAAAAGGCAACCAACAGAATGGGAAAAGATATTTGCAAGTGACATATCGGACAAAGGGCCAGTATCCAAAATCTATAAAGAGCTCACCAAACTCCACACCCGAAAAACAAATAACCCAGTGAAGAAATGGGCAGAAAACATGAATAGACACTTCTCTAAAGAAGACATCCGGATGGCCAACAGGCACATGAAAAGATGTTCAACCTCGCTCCTCATCAGGGAAATACAAATCAAAACCACACTCAGGTATCACCTCACTCCAGTCAGAGTGGCCAAAATGAACAAATCAGGAGACTATAGATGCTGGCGAGGATGTGGAGAAATGGGAACCCTCTTGCACTGTTGGTGGGAATGCAAACTGGTGCAGTCGCTCTGGAAAACAGTGTGGAGGTTCCTCAAAAAATTAAAAATAGACCTACCCTATGACCCAGCAATAGCACTGCTAGGAATTTACCCAAGGGATACAGGAGTGCTGATGCATAGGGGCACTTATACCCCAATTTTTATAGCAGCACTCTCAACAATAGCCAAATTATGGAAAGAGCCTAAATGTCCATCAACTGATGAATGGATAAAGAAATTGTGGTTTATATATACAATGGAGTACTACAGGGCAATGAGAAAGAATGAAATATGGCCTTTTGTAGCAACGTGGATGGAACTGGAGAGTGTGATGCTAAGTGAAATAAGCCATACAGAGAAAGCCAGATACCATATGGTTTCAGTCTTATGTGGATCCTGAGAAACTTAACAGAAACCCATGGGGGAGGGGAAGGAAAAAGAAAAAGAGGTTAGAGTGGGAGAGAGCCAAAGTATAAGAGACTCTTAAAAACTGAGAACAAACTGAGAGTTGATGGGGGGTGGGAGGGAGGGTAGGGTGGGTGATGGGTACTGAGAAGGGCACCTTTTGGGATGAGCAGTGGGTGTTGTATGGAAACCAATTTGACAATAATTTTCATATATTGAAAAAAAATAAAATGGAATTAAATTCAAAAAAATTTAAAAAAATAAAAAATATAAAAGTGTCATGTTTAGTTTCCAAGTTTTTGGGATCCTTGTGTTATCCTGCTGTTATTGATTTTTTTTTAATTTATTTACAAAGCATATACTTTTGTGATAACAGTTTTTTATCTTTCAAGTTTGATTTATAACACAGAATGTGGCTTACTTTAGTGAATGTTCAAAATACACTTGAAAGGAATGTGTATTTTGCTGTTTTGGGGAGAAATGTGCTATAAATATCACATAGATTCAGTTCTTGGTGGACTTGTTCAATTGTATATCCTTGCTTATTTTTGGTCTTTTTCTAATCCATTATAACTATGTAACTGTTTTCTCTTTTCAGTTCTGTTTTTGCTTCCTATTATTTGAATCTCTGTTGTTAGATGCATAAACATTTAGAATTGTAATGTCTGCTGGGTGAATTTACCCTTTTATCAATATGTAACCGTGTTGGGTATCCCCCAAACCAGCCTTAGGTTTGTTTGATGATTCACTGGAAGGAATTAGAAAAGTTGTTGTACTCATGATTACAGTTTATTACATAAAAATATGTGAATTAAAATCAACAAAGGGAAAAGGTCCAAATGGAAAAGTCCACGAGAAACCAGATGCAAGCTTCTAGGTGTCTTCTCTCCAGCAGAGTCTTATGTACACACTTAAATCTCCAAACAAGGACGTGTAACATCATATATGGAGTGTTGCCAACCAGAGATCCTCACATGAGCCCTTGTGTCTAGGATTTTTATTGGAGGCCAGTCATATAAGCATGCAGTGGCTGATGCATATAACTGATCTCAACTACTCAGACTCCAGGTCCACAAGAACAAAAGCAGGCATTCACCACAAATCACATTGTTTGCATTAATTATCTGATCAAATTAGTATCGCGTGGTCCGTTGCCTCCGACATTCAAAAACACTTCTGTCATGTAGAATATTTCAAGGGCCCACAGCTTATTTCCCTGGAGCTGGCCAAATGCAAGTCCTAAAAACAGGACTTTTGAGGAAATGTTCAGCATTTGAGGAACCCAGGCCTACTGAGTTAATTAACCCTTTCCTGTAGTACACCTCTCCTTGTACTGATAACTTTATTCTGAAGTCTAGTTTGTCTGATATTAAAATAGATACTGCAGCTATCTTTTGATTTGTGTTTGCATAGCATGTCTTTTTCCATCCTTTATTTATTAACCCACTAATATCTTTATAGTTGAAGTGCGTATTTTGTAGACAGTATATAGTAAAGTCAGGATTATAATCAATTTTAGCAATCTCTGTTTTTTAATTGGTATATTTGCATCAGGGATGAGAAAAACATACCATGCAGGCCAAATTATCCCACTGCTTGTTTTGTAAATAAAATTTTATTGGAATATAGCCATGCTCATTTGTTTAGGCATTGCATGTGGCTACCTTCATACTACATTGACACAGCACTTATGATAAAAATTATGCTCTTATGATAAAAATTATATGGCGACAAAGCCTAAAATATTTATTATATGGCCATTTACAGGAAGTTTTCCAGCCTTGTTTAGACCATTTACATTTACTTCAATTATTAGTATCTTTGTATTTGGTGTAACATTGCATTTTTTTTTCTTTTTGCTTCCTCCTTTCCCTCTCTCATTGCTTCTCTTTGTTTCTTCTGCTTTCATTTCTTTCCCTTTGCTACCACCTTTTCAGTGATTCAAACACTTTTGTATTACATTTAAATTACTTACCATGATTATTTTTATCTCTTTGTATGTTTTAAGCAAAATGGGATCACAAAATACATACTTTTCACCGGATATTTAAAACCAATATTTTACCACTTTTATTGGAATGTAGAAATCTTATCACCACATAGTTGCCCTTATTTTCCCCTCTCTATGCTATAGTTATTGTATATATATTGTATTTACATGCATTGAAAACCACATGAGTATTTATTATGCTTTATACTTTCAGCTATCAGATATATTTTAAAGAACTCAAGAGGAGAAGACAAGGCTATTATATTTACCAAGGTATTTATCATTTATGTTGATCTTCCTTCATTCCTAATAGTCTAAGTTTCCACTGGTATAATTTCCATTTTGTCTGAAGATTTTTCTTCCAAGTTTTTATTTAAATTCAAGGTTATCATACAGTATAATATTAGTTTCAGGTGCAGTATTTAGTGATTCAACACTTACATAGAACAACTGGTGCTCATCACAACAAGGACCCTCCATAATCCCCATAACCTGTGTAACACATCTCTCTACCCACCTACCCTCTGGTAACCATCAGTTCTCTATAGTTAAGAGTCTGTTTCTTAGGTTTCCTCTCTTTTTTCTTTCCCCCACTATGTTCATTTGTTTTGTTTCTTAAATTCCACACATGAGTGAAATCATATGGTATTTGTCTTTCTCCAATTGACTTGTTGGCTTAGCATAATACTCTCCATCCATGTCATTGTAAATGGCAAGATTTCATTCTTTCTTATGGCTGAGTAATATTCCATTGCATATAAATACCACATCTGTGTTTTCCTCAAGTTTTAATTTAAATTCCAGTTAGTTAACATACAGTGTAATATTAATTCCAGGTGTAGAATTTAGTGATTCAACACTTACATACAACACTGGGTGCTCATCATAAGGGTCCTCCTTTATCCCCATAACATATTTAACCAATCCCCTTCTCACGTTCACTCTGAAAACGTCTTTCATCTTTCTAACATCTTTCTTCTAGCATCTTTCTTCTCTATAGTTAAGAGTGTCTTTCTTAGTTTTCCCCACTTTTCCCCCCATGCTCCTTTGTTTTCTTACTTAAATTCTACACATGAGTGAAATCATATGGTATTTGTCTTTCTTTGATTAACTTGTTTCACTTAACATAGTACACTCTGCATCCATCCATGTCATTGCAAAAGGCAAGATTTGATTATCTTTTATGACTGAGTAATATTCGATGGTGTATATATATTTAATAAATACACCAAATCTTCTTTGTCCATTCATCACTCAGTGAATATTTAGGTTCTTTCCACAAGTGGGTTATTTTTGATAATGCTGCTATAAATATTGGGGTGCATATATCCCTTTGAATTAGTATTTTTGTGTCATTGGTAAATATTTTAAATATTTAAAAATAAGTGTTTTTGTATCCTTTTGGTAATATCTATTACTGGATCATAGGGTAGTACTTTTTTTAATGAAATTTATTGTCAAATTGGTTTCCATACAAGACCCAGTGCTCATCCAACAAGTGCTTTCTTCAATGCCTACCACCCACTTTCCCCTCCATCCCGCCCCACATCAACCCTCAGTTTGTTCTCAGTATTTAAGAGTCTCTTATGGTTTGCCTCCTTCCCTCTCTGTAACTTTTTTTTTCTTTTTCGTTTCCTTTTTTCCCCCCTTCCCCTCCCCCCTGGTCTTCTGTTAAGTTTTTCAGAATCCACATATGAGTGAAAAGATATGGTATGTGTCTTTCTCTGCCTGACTTATTTCACTTAGCATAACACTCTCCAGTTCCATCCACGTTGCTACAAAAGGCCAGATTTCATTATTTCTCATTGCCAAGTAGTATTCCATTGTACATATAAATCACATCTTCTTTATCCATTCGTCAGTTGATGGTCATTTAGGCTCCTTCCATAATTTGGAAAAGTGTTGCTATAAACATTGGGGTACAAGTGCCCCTATGCATCAGTACTCCTGTATCCCTTGAGTAAATTCCTAGCAGCGCTATTGCTGGGTCATAGGGTAGGTCTATTTTTAATTTTCTGAGGAACCTCCACACTGTTTTCCAGAGCAGCTGCACCAGTTTGCATTCCCACCAGCAGTGCAAGAGGGTTCCCATTTCTCCGCATCCTCGCCAGCATCTATAGTCTCCTGATTTGTTCCTTTTAGCCACTCTGACCAGGGTGAGGTGGTATCTGAGTGTGGTTTGGTATGTATTTCCCTGATGAGGAGTGACGTTGAGCATCTTTTCATGTGCCTGTTGGCCATCTGGATGTCTTCTTTAGAAAAGTATCTATTCATGTCTTCTTCCCATTTCTTCACTGTATTATTTGTTTTTTGGGTGTGGAGTTTGGTGAGTTCTTTAGATAGATACTCTTTAGTTTTGTTGATTGTTTCCTTTGCAGTGCAGAAGCATTTTATCTTCATGAGGTCCCAATAGTTCATTTTTGCTTTTAATTCCCTTGCCTTTGGATGTGTGTCAAGTAAGAAATTGCTGCGGCTGAGCTCAGAGAGCAGGAGAATTCCTGCTTTCTCCTCTAGGGTTTTGAGGTTTCCTGTCTCACATTCAGGTCCTTCATCCATTTTGAGTTTATTTTTGTGAATGGTGTCAGCAAGTGGTCTAGTTTCATTGTTCTGCATGTTGCTGTCCAGTTCTCACAGCACCATTTGTGAAAGAGACTGTCTTTTTTCCATTGGATACTCTTTCCTGCTTTGTCAAAGATGAGTTGGCCATACTTTTGTGGGTCCAATTCTGGAGTCTCTATTCTATTCCATTGGTCTGTGTGTCTGTTTTTGTGCGAATACCATGCTGTCTTGATGATTACAGCTTTGTAGTAGAGGCTAAGGTCTGGGATTGTGATGCCTCCTGCTTTGGTCTTCTTCGGGGTCTTGGCTATTCAGGGTCTTTTGTGGTTCCATACAAATTTTACAATTGCTTGTTCTAGCTTCAAGAATGCTGGTGCAATTTTGATTGGGATTGCATTGAATGTGTAGGTAGCTTTGGGTAGTATTGACATTTTACAATATGTATTCTTCCAATCCATGAGCACGCAATGTTTTTCCATTTCTTTATATCTTCTTCCATTTCCTTCATAAGCTTTGTGTAGTTTTCAGCCTACAGATCTTTTACATCTTCACTTAGGTTTAAGTGAAGATAAATAAACTAAGTGAAGATAAATTTAAGTGAACATAAAATTCCTAGGTATTTTATGCTTCTTGGTGCAATTGTGAATGGGATCAGTTTCTTTATTTGTCTTTCTGTTACGTCATTATTAGTGTATAAGAATGCAACTGATTTCTGTACATTAATTTTGTATCCTGCGACTTTGGTGAATTCATGTATCAGTTCTAGCAGACTTTTGGTGGAGTCTATTGGGTTTTCCATGTAGAGTATCATGTCGTCTGCAAAAAATGAAAGCTTGACTTCATCTTTGCCAATTTGGATGCCTTTGATTTCCTTTTGTTGTGTGATTGCTGATGGTAGCACTTCCAACACTATGTTAAACAACAGCAGTGAGAGTGGACATCCCTGTCGTGTTCCTGATCTCAGGGGGAAAGCTCTCAGCTTTTCCCCGTTGAGGATGGTATTAGCTGTGGGCTTTGCATGAATGGCTTTGATGATGTTTAAGTATGTTCCTTCTATCCCGACTTTCTCGAGGGTTTTTATTTTTTTATTTTTTTTATATATATGAAATTTATTGACAAATTGGTTTCCATACAACACCCACTGCTCATCCCAAAAGGTGCCCTCCTCAATACCCATCACCCACCCTCCCCTCCCTCCCACCCCCCATCAACCCTCAGTTTGTTCTCAGTTTTTAACAGTCTCTTATGCTTTGGCTCTCTCCCACTCTAACCTCTTTTTTTTTTCCTTCCCCTCCCCCATGGGTTCCTGTTAAGTTTCTCAGGATCCACATAAGTGTGAAACCATATGGTATCTGTCTTTCTCTGTATGGCTTATTTCACTTAGCATAACACTCTCCAGTTCCATCCACGTTGCTACAAAAGGCCATATTTCATTTTTTCTCATTGCCACGTAGTATTCCATTGTGTATATAAACCACAATTTCTTTATCCATTCATCAGTTGATGGACATTTAGGCTCTTTCCATAATTTGGCTATTGTTGACAGTGCTGCTATGAACATTGGGGTACAAGTGCCCCCATGCATCAGTACTCCTGTATCCCTTGGGTAAATTCCTAGCAGTGCTACTGCTGGGTCATAGGGTAGGTCTATTTTTAATTTTCTGAGGAACATCCACACTGTTTTCCAGAGTGGCTGCACCAATTTGCATTCCCACCAACAGTGCAAGAGGGATCCCGTTTCTCCACATCCTCTCCAACATCTATAGTCTCCTGATTTGTTCATTTTGGCCACTCTGACTGGCGTGAGGTGATACCTGAGTGTGGTTTTGATTTGTATTTCTCTGATAAGGAGCGACGCTGAACATCTTTTCATGTGCCTGTTGGCCATTCGGATGTCTTCTTTAGAGAAGTGTCTATTCGTGTTTTCTGCCCATTTCTTCACTGGGTTATTTGTTTCTCGGGTGTGGAGTTTGGTGAGCTCTTTATAGATTTTAGATACTAGCCCTTTGTCCGATATGTCATTTGCAAATATCTTTTCCCATTCTGTTGGTTGCCTTTTAGTTTTGTTGGTTGTTTCCTTTGCTGTGCGGAAGCTTTTTATCTTCATAAGGTCCCAGTAATTCACTTTTGCTTTTAATTCCCTTGCCTTTGGGGATGTGTCGAGTAAGAGATTGCTATGGCTAAGGTCAGAGAGGTCTTTTCCTGCTTTCTCCTCTAAGGTTTTGATGGTTTCCTGTCTCACATTTAGGTCCTTTATCCATTTTGAGTTCATTTTTGTAAATAGTGTGCGAAAGTGGTCTAGTTTCAACCTTCTGCATGTTGCTGTCCAGTTCTCCCAGCACCATTTGTTAAAGAGGCTGTCTTTTCTCCATTGGATGTTCTTTCCTGCTTGGTCAAATGTGAGTTGGCCATACGTTTGTGGGTCTAGTTCTGGGGTTTCTATTCTATTCCATTGGTCTGTGTGTCTGTTTTTGTGCCAATACCATGCTGTCTTGATGATGACAGCTTTGTAGTAGAGGCTCAAGTCTGGGATTGTGATGCCTCCTGCTTTGGTCTTCTTCTTCAAAATTCCTTTGGCTATTCGGGGCCTTTTGTGGTTCCATATGAATTTTAGGATTGCTTGTTCTAGTTTCGAGAAGAATGCTGGTGCAATTTTGATTGGGATTGCATTGAATGTGTAGATAGCTTTGGGTAGTATTGACATTTTGACAATATTTATTCTTCCAATCCATGAGCAGGGAATGTCTTTCCATTTCTTTAAATCTTCTTCAATTACCTTCATAAGCTTTCTATAGTTTTCAGCATACAGATCCTTTACATCTCTGGTTAGATTTATTCCTAGGTATTTTATGCTTCTTGGTGCAATTGTGAACGGGATCAGTTTCTTTATTTGTCTTTCTGTTGCTTCGTTGTTAGTGTATAAGAATGCAACTGATTTCTGTACATGGATTTTGTATCCTGCAACTTTGCTGAATTCATGTATCAGTTCTAGCAGACTTTTGGTGGAGTCTATCGGATTTTCCATGTATAATATCATGTCATCTGCAAAAAGCGAAAGCTTGACTTCATCTTTGCCAATTTTGATGCCTTTGATTTCCTTTTGTTGTCTGATTGCTGATGTTAGAACTTCCAGCACTATGTGAAACAACAGCAGTGAGAGTGGGCATCCCTGTCGTGTTCCTGATCTCAGGGAAAAAGCTCTCAGTTTTTCCCCGTTGAGGATGATGTTAGCTGTGGGCTTTTCATAAATGGCTTTTATGATCTTTAAGTATGTTCCTTCTATCCCGACTTTCTCAAGGGTTTTTATTAAGAAAGGGCGCTGAATTTTGTCAAAGGCCTTTTCTGCATCGATTGACAGGATCATATGGTTCTTCTCTTTTTTTTTGTTAATGTGATGTATCACGTTGATTGATTTGTGAATGTTGAACGAGCCCTGCATCCCAGGAATGAATCCCACTTGATCATGGTGAATAATTCTTTTTATATGCTGTTGAATTCGATTTGCTCGTATCTTATTGAGAATTTTTGCATCCATATTCATCAGGGATATTGGCCTGTAGTTCTCTTTTTTTACTGGGTCGCTGTCTGGTTTAGGAATCAAAGTAATACTGGCTTCATAGAATGAGTCTGGAAGTTTTCCTTCCCTTTCTATTTCTTGGAATAGCTTGAGAAGGATAGGTATCATCTCTGCTTTAAACGTCTGGTAGAACTCCCCTGGGAAGCCATCTGGTCCTGGACTCTTATTTGTTGGGAGATTTTTGATAACCGATTCAATTTCTTCGCTGGTTATGGGTCTGTTCAAGCTTTCTATTTCCTCCTGATTGAGTTTTGGAAGAGTGTGGGTGTTCAGGAATTTGTCCATTTCTTCCAGGTTGTCCAATTTGTTGGCATATAATTTTTCATAGTATTCCCTGATAATTGTTTGTATCTCTGAGGGATTGGTTGTAATAATTCCATTTTCATTCCTGATTTTATCTATTTGGGTCCTCTCCCTTTTCTTTTTGAGAAGCCTGGCTAGAGGTTTGTCAATTTTGTTTATTTTTTCAAAAAACCAACTCTTGGTTTCGTTGATCTGCTCTACAGTTTTTTTAGATTCTATATTGTTTATTTCTGCTCTGATCTTTATTATTTCTCTTCTTCTGCTGGGTTTAGGCTGCCTTTGCTGTTCTGCTTCTAGTTCCTGTAGGTGTGCTGTTAGATTTTGTATTTGGGATTTTTCTTGTTTCTTGAGATAGGCCTGGATTGCAATGTATTTTCCTCTCAGGACTGCCTTCGCTGCGTCCCAAAGCGTTTGGATTGTTGTATTTTCATTTTCGTTTGTTTCCATATATTTTTTGATTTCTTCTCTAATTGCCTGGTTGACCCACTCATTCGTTAGTAGGGTGTTCTTTAACCTCCATGCTTTTGGAGGTTTTCCAGACTTTTTCCTGTGGTTGATTTCAAGCTTCATAGCATTGTGGTCTGAAAGTATGCATGGTATAATTTCAATTCTTGTAAACTTATGAAGCGCTGTTTTGTGACCCAGTATATGATCTGTCTTGGAGAATGTTCCATGTGCCCTCGAGAAGAAGGTATATTCTGTTGCTTTGGGATGCAGAGTTCTAAATATATCTGTCAAGTCCATCTGATCCAATGTATCATTCAGGGCCCTTGTTTCTTTATTGACCGTGTGTCTAGATGATCTATCCATTTCTGTAAGTGGGGTGTTAAAGTCCCCTGCAATTACCACATTCTTATCAATAAGGTTGCTTATGTTCATGAGCAATTGTTTTATATATTTGGGGGCTCCGGTATTCGGCGCATAGACATTTATAATTGTTAGCTCTTCCTGATGGATAGACACTGTAACTATTATATAATGTCCTTCTTCATCTCTTGTTACAGCCTTTAATTTAAAGTCTAGTTTGTCTGATAGAAGTATGGCTACTCCAGCTTTCTTTTGGCTTCCAGTAGCATGATAAATAGTTCTCCATCCCCTCACTCTGAATCTAAAGGTGTCCTCAGGTCTAAAATGAGTCTCTTGTAGACAGCAAATAGATGGGTCTTGTTTTTTTATCCATTCTGATACCCTATGTCTTTTGGTTGGCGCATTTAATCCATTTACATTCAGTGTTATTATAGAAAGATACAGGTTTAGAGTCATTGTGATGTCTGCATGTTTTATGCTTGTAGTGATGTCTCTGGTACTTTGTCTCACAGGGTCCCCCTTAGGATCTCTTGTAGGGTTGGTTTAGTGGTGACAAATTCCTTCAGTTTTTGTTTGTTTGGGAAGACCTTTATCTCTCCTTCTATTCTAAATGACAGACTTGCTGGATAAAGGATTCTCGGCTGCATATTTTTTCTGTCTAGCACACTGAAAATCTCGTGCCAATTCTTTGTGGCCTGCCAAGTTTCAAAAGGGAGATCAATCACGAGTCTTATAGGTCTCCCTTTATATGTGAGGGCACGTTTACCCCTTGCTGCTTTCAGAATTTTCTCTTTATCCTTGTATTTTGCCAGTTTCACTATGATATGTCGTGCAGAAGATCGATTCAAGTTACGTCTGAAGGGAGTTCTCTGTGCCTCTTGGATTTCAATGCCTTTTTCCTTCCCCAGTTCAGGGAAGTTCTCAGCTATTATTTCTTCAAGTACCCCTTCAGCACCTTTCCCTCTCTCTTCCTCCTCTGGGATACCAATTATGCGTATATTATTTCTTTTTAGTGTATCATTTAGTTCTCTAATTTTCCCCTCATACTCCTGGATTTTTTTATCTCTCTTTTTTCTCAGCTTCCTCTTTTTCCATAACTTTATCTTCTAGTTCACCTATTCTCTCCTCTGCCTCTTCCATCCGAGCCGTGGTGGTTTCCATTTTGTTTTGCATTTCATTTAAAGCGTTTTTCAGCTCCTCGTGACTGTTCCTTAGTGCCTTGATCTCTGTAGCAAGAGATTCTCTGCTGTCCTGTATACTGTTTTCAAGTCCAGCGATTAATTTTATGACTATTATTCTAAATTCACTTTCTGTTATATTATTTAAATCCTTTTTGAGCAGTTCATTAGCTGTTGTTATTTCCTGGAGATTCTTCTGAGGGGAATTCTTCTGCTTGGTCATTTTGGATAGTCCCTGGTGTGGTGAGGACCTGCAGGGCACTTCCCCTGTGCTGTGGTGTATAACTGGAGTTGGTGGGCGGGGCCGCAGTCAGTCCTGATGTCTGCCCCCAGCCCACCGCTGGGGCCACAGTCAGACTGGTGTGTGCCTTCTCTTCCCCTCTCCTAGGGGCGGGATTCACTGTGGGGTGGCGTGGCCCATCTGGGCTACTTGCACACTGCCAGGCTTGTGATGCTGGGGATCTGGCGTATTAGCTGGGGTGGGTAGGCAAGGTGCACAGCGGCAGGGGGGGCAGGCTTAGCTCGCTTCTCCTTAGGTGATCCACTTCAGGAGGGGCCCTGTGGCATCGAGGGTTTTTATTAAGAAAGGATGCTGGATTTTGTCAAAGGCCTTTTCTGCATCGATTGACAGGTTCTTATCTTTCCTTTTATTAATGTGATGTATCACATTGATTGATTTGCGAATGTTGAGCCAGCCCTGCATCCCAGGAATGAATCCCACTTGATCATGGTGAATAATTCTTTTTATAAGCTGTTGAATTTGATTTGCTAGTATCTTGTTGAGAATTTTTGCATCCATATTCATCAGGGATATTGGCCTGTAGTTCTGTTTTTTTTTTTTTTTTTCTGGGTCTCTGGTTTGGAAATGAAAGAAATGCTGGCTTCATACAATGAGTCTGGACGATTTCCTTCCCTTTCTATTTGTTGGAACAGCTTGAGAAGGATAGGTATTATCTCTGCTTTAAATGTCTGGTAGAATTCCCCAGGGAAGCCATCTGGTCCTGGACTCTTATTTGTTGGGAGATTTTTGGTAATTGATTCAATTTCTTCGCAGGTTTTGGGTGTGTTCAAGTTTTCTATTTCTCCCTGTTTGAGTTTTGGAAGTGGGTCGGTGGTTAGGAATTTGTCCATTTGTTCCACGTTGTCCATTTTGTTGGCATATAATTTTTCATAGTGTTCTCAGATAATTGCTTGTATTTCTGAGGGATTGGTTGTAATAATTCCATTTTCCTTCATGATTTTATCTATTTGGGTCCTCTCCCTTTTCTTTTTGAGAAGCCTGGCTAGAGGTTTATCAATTTTGTTTATTTTTTCAAAAAACCAACTCTTGGTTTCATTGATCTGCTCTACTGGTTTTTTACATTGTACATTGTTCATTTCTCTTCTGATCTTTATTATTTCTCTTCTTCTTCTGGGATTGGGGTGTCTTTGATATTCTGCCTATATCCATGAGGTGTGCTGTTAGATTTTGTATTTGGGATTTTTGTGTCTTGAGATGGGCCTTGATTGCAATGTATTAGTGTAGTTCTATTTTTAACTTTTTAAGAACCTTCTTACTGTTTTCCAGAATGGCTGTACCAGTTTGCATTCCGACCAACAGTGCAAAATTTTCCACTTTTTCCATGTCTTCACCAACACCGATTGTTTCCTGTGTTGTTAATTTTAGCCTTTCTGACAGCTGTGAGGTAATAATACCTCATTGTGGTTTTTATTTGTATTTCCCTGATGATGAGTGATGTTGAGCTCCTTTTCATGTGTGTCTTTGCCATCTGTATGTCTTTCTGGAAAAAATGTCTATTCATGTCTTCTGCCCATTATGTAACTAGATTATTTGTTTTTTGGGTGTTGAGTTTTATAAACTCTTTATATATTTTGGATACTACACCATTATCAGATATGTCATTTGCAAATATTGTCTCCCATTCTGAAAGTTCCCTTTCAGTTTTGTTCATTGTTTACTTCACTGTGTAGAAGCTTTTTATTTTGATGAAGTCCCAATAGTTTATTTTTCTTTTGTTTCCATTGACTCAGGAGTCATATCTAGTAAGAAATTGTTACAGCTCATGTCACAGACGTTGCTGCCTGTATTCTCCTGTAGGATTTTGATGGTTTCCTGTCTCACATTTAGGTCTTTCATCCATTTTGAATTTTTTGTGTGTATGATGTAAGGAAGTGGTCCAGTTTGATTCTTTTGCATGTTGCCGTCCAGTTCTTTCAACAACATTTTTAAAGAGACTGTCTTTGTAATATAACTTTAAGTTTGCAATTGTGATACCTCCAGCTGCACTTTTCTTTTTCAAGATTGCTTCGGTATTTTTGGTCTTTTGTTGTACCATGCAAATTTTAGGATTATTTGTTCTAGCTTTATGAATAATGCTGGTGGTGTTTGGGATTGCATTAGATATGTCAGTTGCTCTTGGTAACAGACATATTAGCAATATTTGTTATTCCAATCCATAAGCATGGAATGCTTTTCAATTTCTTTCATCAGTATTTTATAGTTTTCAGAGTTCATATCTTTTACCTCTTTGGTTAGGTTACTTCTAGATATCTTATGGGTTTTGGTACAGTTGTAAATGGAATTGATTCCTTGAGTTTTCTTTATGCTGCTTCATTATTGGTGTATCGAAAGACAACATAAATTTCTATAAGTTTATTTTTTATCCTGTGACTTTACTGACTTCATGTATCCATTCTAGCAATTGTTTGGTGGAGTCTTTGGTTTTCTACATACAGTATCGTGTCATCTGGAAATAGTGAGAGTTTGACTTCTTCCTTGACAAGTTGGATACCTTTTATTTCTTTTTGTTGTCTGATTGTCATAACTAGGACTCCCAGTACTATGCTAAATAACAGTGGTGACAGTGGACATCCCTGTACCGTGCCTGACCATAGAGGAAAAGCTCTCACTTTTTCCCCATTGAGGATGATATTAGCTGTCAGGTTTTTTGTATATGGCCTTTATGATTTTTAGGTATGTTCCTTCTATTCATCCTTTCTTGAGGGTTTTTTATCCTGAATGGATGTTGTACCTTGTAGGATTCTTTTTCTGCATCTATTCAAAGGATCATATGGCGTTTATCCTTTCATTTATAAGTGTGGTGTATCATGTTGATTGATTTGTTAATATTGAAGACATCTTCAGGCCAGGAAGAAATCCCACTTGATCCTGGTAAAAGATTCATTTAACAGACCATTGGATTCAATTTCCTAGTATTTTATTGAGAATTTTCACATCTATGTCCATGAGGGCTATCAGCCTGTAGTTCTCTTTTTAGTGGAATCTTTGTCTGATTTTGGTACCAGGGTAATTCTGGCCTTACAGAATGGATTGGGAAGTTTTCCTTCAATTTCTGTTTTGTTAAAATAGTTTAAGGGTAATAGGTATTAATTCTCTTTAAAATGTTTGGTAAAACTCCCCAATGAAGCTATCTAGCTCTGGACTTTTGTTTGTTGGGAGATTTTTGATTACTGATTCAATTTATTTTCTGGAATTGGTCTGTTCAAGTTTTCTATTTCTTCTTGTTTCAGTTTTGTTAGTTTATATGTTTCTAGGAATTTACCCATTTCTTCCAGGTTGTCCAATTTGTTGGCATATTTTTTTTCATATATTCTTTGTAATTGTTTTCTGTAATGTTGGTTGTTTCTTCTCTCTCATTTATGATTTTATTTATTTGGGTATTTTATCTTTTATTTTTGATGAGTCTGGCTAGGGGGTTATCAATTTTATTAATCTTTTTCAAAGAATCGCTCCTTGTTTTGTTGATCTGTACTAATTTATTTTAGTTTCTATATAATTTATTTTTGCTCTAATTTTTATTATTTCCCCTCTTCTGCTGGCTTTGTTTGTTGTTTTTCTAGCTCTTTTAGCTATAATGTTAGGTTGTTTATTTGAGATTTTTCTTGATTCTGGATGGCTTTGTTTGTTGTTTTTCTAGCTCTTTTAGCTATAATGTTAGGTTGTTTATTTGAGATTTTTCTTGATTCTGGATGGAAACCTGTATTGCTATATACTTCTCTCCGAGGACTGCTTTTGCTGCATCTAGGGATGCAGGACCATAGGAGGTTTTGGACCCTTGTGTGTTCATTTTTATTTCTTTGCATATCTATCTATCTCTCTATATATATAGATATAGATAGATAGATATAGATATAGATATAGATATATATTTCTTCCTTGATTTCCTGGTTGACACATTCATTATTTACTAGCATGTTTTTTAACCTCCATGTATTTGTTGTGTTTCCAGATTTTTTCTTGTGATTGACCTCAAGTTTGATGGCGTTGTAGACAGAAAAGTTGCATGATATGATCTCATTGTTTTTGTACTTCTTGAGGCCTGATTTTTTGCCTACTACATGATCTGTTCTGCAGAATTTCCCATGTGCTCTTGAAAATAATGTGTATTTTGCTGCTTTAGGATGGAATGTTCTGAATATCGCTGTTAAGTCAATCTGGTTCAGTGTATCATTCAAAGCCATTGTTTCCTTCTTGATTTTATGTATATGTGATCTGTCCATTGCTGTAAGTAGGGTGTTGAAGTCCCCTACTATTATGGTATTATTATCAATGTTTCTTTATATTTGTGGTTAATTGATTTACATATTTTGGTTTTTATATGTTGGAGGCATATTTACAACTGTCAGATCTTCATGTTGGATGATCCCCTTTATTATGATTATATACCCTTCTTCATCTCTTGTTACACTCTTTAGTTTAAAATCTAGTTTGTATGATATTAGTATGGCTACCTCAGTTTTCTTTTGATGTCCAATTGCCTGATAAATATTTCTCCATCCCCTCACTTTCAATTTGCAGGTGTCTTTATGTCTATAATGGGTCTCTTGCAGACACATACAGAAAGGTCTTGTTTTATCCATTCTGACACCCTATGTCTTTTGATTGGAACATTTTAGTTCATTTACATTCAAAGTAATTATTAATAGGTAGGTATTTAGTGCCATTTTATTACTTGTTTTGTCATTGTTTCTGGAGAATTTTTTTGTTCTCTTCTGGTCATTGTTAATTTTGGTTTTCCTTTCCACTCAAGTAGTCCCCTTTAATATTTCCTGTCGTGCTGGTTTAGTGATCATGACGTCCTTTATTTTTTGTTTGTCTGTGAAATTCTTTCTCTCTTCTTGTATTCCAAATGATAGCTTTGCTGCATAGAATATTATTAGCTGCAGATCTTCCCACTCATATCATGCTACTCCCTTCTAGATTGCCCAATTTCTGTTGGGAGATCTACAGCTAGCCTATGGGTCTTCCCATGTAAATTATGGACTTCTTTTGTCTTGCTTCTTTTAGATTTTTTTCTTTATTGCTATTTGCAAACTTAATTACATTTCTTTATGTTGGCCTGCTTTTATTGATTTGTTTTTAACATGTTATTTTATTTTAGAAAGAAAGTGAGTGCATGAGCAGAGGAGTGGGGCAGAGAGAGAGAGAGAATCTTAAGCAGTCTCCGCATCAGCACAGAGCTCAATACAGAACTCGATCCCACGACCCTGGGATCATGACCTGAGCTGAAATCAAGAGTCAGATTCAAAAACCACTGAGTCACCCAGGCACCCCATGCTTTTATTGATTTTGATTGGTGTTCTCTATGCCTCCTAGATCTGGATGTCTGTTTCCTTCCCTAGATTAGGGACATTTTCAGCTGTTATTTCTTCAAATAATGTTTCTGCTTCTTTTTTCTCTCTCTTCTTCTGTGACTCTTGTAATCCAAATATTATTATGTTTGTTGGAGTTAATGAGTTCCCTGTCTATTCTCTCATTCCATAATTATTCTTCCTCTCTTTGTTCAGCTTCATTATTTTCCAATATTTTATCTTCTATATCACTTACTCATTCTTTGCTTCTTCCACCCTTGTGTTCATTGCATCCAATCTCTTGTAATTTTCAATGATTGTATTTGTTATTTCTCACTGATTGTTTTTTTTTTAAGTTATTTTATCTATGTGGTAAGGGCCTCCTGAAGCCTTCCATTCTTTTCTCAAGCCTAGCAAGTATACTTATTATTGTTGCTTTAAATTCTCTTTAAAGTCATGTTAGTTATATTTGTTTCACTTAGATCTCTGACTGTGACCTTAGCTTATTGTTTCATTAGTGATGAATTCCTTTGTCTTGACATTTTGTCTAAGTTTCTGTCTTCTCTGTGTTAGAAAAGTCTGTTATATTTCCTGCTCCTCATAGTAATGGCTATATGAAAAAGAGGTCTTATGTTGTCCAAGGCCTGGTGCTTCAGGGAGCGTCTCTGATGTGTGCTGCGTGTTCTCTGCTCCTGTGTTTTGGCTGCTCTATCCTTCATACCACCTGTCTGCAGAGGCTCTTCTTGTCTGCAAGTGGGCAGTGTTTGGTCCTTGGCCATAGTGTGGCAAGTTTCAACTAGATGTGCTCTGGTCTGCTTCTTAAATGAGACCTGATGCTACTTCTACGAGAACCAAGGCCTTGTAGTAATTTGTGATTGGGAGATGTGGTTAGACAGGTGTTTCTGCTGGAATTCTGGGTAAGGGGCCCACCACACTGGGACAGAGGCATATTTGATTAAGAAGGGCTGTACCAGCAGCGTACAGGGGTGTGGGACCTGTTGTAAGCAGGTTATGTAGCCAGTGTCAGTGGTGCAGAAGATGGTTCTGTATTCATGCTGAGGGTGTCACCAGCCAGCAACATGGACATCTTTTCCCATGGAGAGGGTTTTCGCTCCTTGCTGCTCTTAGGGAAGCACCCTAAGAAGAGTGAACCATTTCCTCCCATGTGTCCCAGGTTCCTCATAGATGGCTGCCTTCTCCTACCTCTGGACTATTTGCCTGCCTTCCCTCTAGAAGCCGGACAGTGCCCTCAGGGCTGTATCCTATCCAAGCCTCCTGAGTTTCAAAACTACAGGGTTTAGAGACAGTGGTGTGGGTAGGGGCCTGTGTTGTTCCTCCAGAGAAGGTTCTTACTCTACTGGGACTGAGGGCAGCTTGACTGATAAGACCAATCGAACCAGAGCACAGGAGCATGGAACCCAGATCAAGCAGGCTAGGCAACCATCATTGGGGCTGAGCTTCCCTTGGCAGGTGTCTCTGCATTTGTGCTGAGGGGTGGAGGAAGGAGACAGTGCCACCAGATCCCTTGTCCTGGAAAGGCAGCTCCATGAACTCTAACTCTCAAGGACATACTCCAAGATGAGTATCTCCCTCTGCGTGCCCCAGGAATTCCTCAGATTGTGCAGTCTGCCCCAGATTGTTTGCCTCCTTTCTCTCCAGGAGTAGGGCAGTGCCCTTATGGCTATATCCCAGCCAAGTCCTCCAACCTTTAAAATTCCAGTCTTCAAGGTTTGCTGGATGTAAAAACTCATGAAAATAAGTCCTTCTCATTTCTCCAACCAATGGCTTCTGGGAAATGTTCTCCTTGTGTGCTCCTCTGTGTGCTCTCTCTCTCTGGCCTTTCTCCATGTTCAGGGCTCCCTCACCTCTGTAGCACCCAAGATTCATTTCTCCCCCAGACTATGTCTCCACACTTCCTACCTTCCTCTTCTCACATTCTAGTTGTGGGATTTGTTCTGTCAATCCTCAGGTTGATTTCTTGGGTATTCAGAATGATTTGAAAGTTATCGAGTTTTGTTTGAAAGATGATATTAGCCTAGGGTTTTCCTACAACCCCACCATCTTAGCTTCCCCGCTGTTCACCAATTTTTAAATGCATTTCTACTGTGTATTGATTTTCTTAGTGTCCTTCTTCTGAAAAAGCCTTTATTTCCCCTTCATGCCTAAAGGATATGTTCACCAATTCTGGATTGAAAATTCTTTTCCTTAAGCATTTGAAAAATGTAAGCCACCTTCTTCTGGACTCTATGGTTTGTGATTAAACGCACAGTAATTTGAATAATTATTCAACTAAGGTAACACACTTTTTCTAACTGTTCCAAGATTTCCTTTTTTTTTAAAGTTTATTTATTTTGAGAGAGAGAGAGAGAGAGAGAGAGAGAGAAGCACAAGTGGGGAAGGGACAGAGAAAAGAGAGAGAAAGAATCTCCAGCAGGCTCAGTGCTGTCAGCATAGATACTGATGTAGCACTCGAACTCACAAACTCTGAGATCACGACGTGAGCCAAAACCAAGATTTGGACACTTAACCAACTGAGCCATGAGGCATCCCCGCACCCCCCTCCCCAGAATTCTTTTTTGTCTTTAGTTTTTAACAGTTTGATTATGACATGTCTGGAAATATGTTTCTTTGGGCTTATCCTCTTTAAAGTTCACTGATCTTAAATGTCTTAAATGTCTTTTGACAAACTTTAAAACATTAGAGCCAGTATTTCTTTATTTTTCAGCACCACGCCCTCTCCCTATTTTTAAGACTCCAATGATGGGTATGTTAGATCTTTTGTCATTTCTCACAAGTCCCTGAGGCATTGTTCTTTTTTTTTTCAGTCTGTTTACACTGTTTTTAAAATTGGATCATTTCTATTGATTAATTTTCAGGTTCAAAGACTTTGTTTCTCTATTATATTAATTCTCCTATACAGTCCTATCAGACAGTTTTTAATTAGATTATTGTATTTTTCATTCTAACATTTGTGTTTGGGTTTTCAATATCTCTTCTGTATGTTTACTGATACTTTCTACTTTAAACTTTATTTCAGGTGTGTTCATAATTGCTCAAACACTTTTTATTACAATTCTTTAAATCTTTGTCATGCATTTCCAACATCTGTGTCATCCTTTTGTTGTTAGCTATGTGCCTTTTCCCATGAAAGTTATCTGTGATTCTTTGTATGTCAAAATAATTGGAGTTTTACTCTGAACAGTTTGAGTGTTATGTCATGAGACTTTAGATATGTTAAACCTCATAAATTATACTAATATTTTTGTTTTATCAGGCACTTGGTTTGGTTAGGTCAAGCTTCAAGTTTCAACCTGTCCTCTGTGGGCTGTAGTTCCAATGTAAGTTCAGTTTTCAAAACCTTTCCAGTGCTATTTGGATTTGTTTTACATGTGTACCATCCAGTGGCTACTCTGGCACCTGTGCAGAGGTCTATCAGGTAGCAAAATTTTCAGTCATTGGAAGGGTAATTATGATCAAATCTAAGCATTTGAAAGTTAGAGGTGGGGTGCCTGGGTGGCTCAGTTGGTTAAGCATCCCACTTCATCTCAGGTCATGATCTCACAGTGTGTGAGTTTGAGCCCCACATTGGGCTCTGTGCTGATGGCTCAGAGCCTGAAGCCTGCTTCAAATTCTATGTCTCCCTCTCTCTCTCTGCCCCTCCCCTGCTCATGCTCTGTCTCTCTCTCTCCCTCAGAAATAAAATAAACATTAAAAATTTTTAAAAAGAAAGTTGAAAGAAAAGTTTATAAAAAGCTTTATGGAGGTACTTTCCCAAGAACTAAGTTCTTTGCTATCTTCTCAGTACTTTCTGGTTTCCTGGGTCTTCCTGTTTCTGTTCTACAGGTAGAAATTACCCACTTCTGTGACTATATCACTGTGAAGTGACATAGAACATAGAGTTAAAAAAAAAGAGAGGAGCTTGTCCCTGCAGTTTTGGAGTTGTAGCTTGGGACCTCTTAGCTTATGCTGTAGAATTGCTCTGGGGCTGAGACTCAAGAGAGTAAAGAAAAAGAAGAGAGAAAAAGAATCCCAAGATTTCCTCCCCCACTTTCAGAGCTCTAGGAGTTCTCTGCTTCCCACTCCTTTAGCCAGAAAAAAAGCTTCCCTTGTCTTCCTCTCAGCCTGTATTGTAGTATTCATATCTGTATTTCCCTCTGTGTTGAGTATAGACCAAGCCAGATTCAGTGTAGAGGAGAAAATAATAAAGAAACTCCATGCAAGTTTAATGATACTTTGAATTCCCACTTTGAATCACACTTTAGTGTGTGATTTCCCTAAACAACCTGTTGATGTTGTCTTTTCAGAGTTCCCAAATAGCTGCTCCAGCATTTTGTCCAGGTTTTATAGGTTGGTGACTACTTACTTCTTTTTACCCAGAAATGAGACCACTGTCATTTTTAAATTATTTTTCCTCTTTGTGTGTTTCCATTTCTTTAAAGGCACATCCCAATGCCATCCCTACTAGCCACTGATTGGCTATCCTGAAAATTCTAATTCTTTAATACCTCTCAGCTCTGAACACTGAACCAAACTCCAACTGAATTAGGAAGAAATAGAAAATTTGAACATACTGATTACTAGTAATGAAATTGAATCAGTAATCAAAAAGTTCACAACAAAGAAAACTCCAGGACCAAATGGCTTCACAGGTAAATCTTATCAAATATTTGAAGAAGAGTAAATACTCATTCTTCTCAGTTATTCCAAAAATAGAAGAGGAACTAAGATTTTCAAATTCATTTCACAAGGCAAGCATTACCTTGATACCCAAACTAAACAAAACATTACCAAAAAAGAAAATTACTGGCCAATATCTTTCATGAACATAGATGAAATAACCATTAGCAAACCAAATGCAACAACACATTAAAAGAAACACTGACCAGGATCAAGTGGATTTTATACCAGAGACGAAATAATCGGCATGATACATTGCATTAACAAAATGAAAGATAAAAAATATGATCATCCAAGAGATGCAGACATAGCATTTGACCAAATACAACATCCTTTCATGGTAAAAACTCTCAACAAAATGGGTTTAGAGGTAACATACTTTAATCAATGTCATATATGAGAAACCCACAGCTAACATCATACTCAATGATGAAAAACTGACAGCTTTTCCTCTAAAATCAGGAATAATACAAGGATGTCCACTCTCACCACTTTTATTTAACATTAAACTGGAAGTCCTAGCTGCAACAATCAGACAAGGAAAAGAAATAAAAGTCACCAAATTGGTAAGGAAAAAGTAAAATTTTACTATTTGAAGATGACATGATTATTTGTATAGAAAACCATAACAACTCTACCAAAAAACTACTAGAACTGATTAATGAATTCAGTAAGGTCACAGAATACAAAATAATTCTACAGAAATTTGTTGCATTTCTATACACTAATAATGAAGCAACAGAAAGATAAATTAAGAAAGCAGTCATGGTACAGAAGAAGCCCACGGAAGAGGGTAGGAAGAGTGGAGAGGCGGTGCGTGCTACACGGACTGGCAGGAGGGAGCCGGGCAGTGGAGGGGCAGCCCACCGGGCAAGGCAGAGCCCTCGAAGTCTGGGGCTAAGCCCCAGACCTTAGCCTCTACTATAAAGCTGTAATCATCAAGACAACATGGTATTCGCACAAAAACAGACACACAGACCAATGGAATAGAATAGAGACTCCAGAATTGGACCCACAAAAGTATGGCCAACTCATCTTTAACAAAGCAGGAAAGAGTATCTAATGGAAAAAAGACAGTCTCTTTCACAAATGGTGCTGTGAGAACTGGACAGCAACATGCAGAACAATGAAACTAGACCACTTGCTGACACCATTCACAAAAATAAACTCAAAATGGATGAAGGACCTGAATGTGAGACAGGAAACCTCAAAACCCTAGAGGAGAAAGCAGGAATTCTCCTGCTCTCTGAGCTCAGCCGCAGCAATTTCTTACTTGACACACATCCAAAGGCAAGGGAATTAAAAGCAAAAATGAACTATTGGGACCTCATGAAGATAAAATGCTTCTGCACTGCAAAGGAAACAATCAACAAAACTAAAAGGCAACCGACAGAATGGGAAAAAATATTTGCAAATGACATATCAGACAAAGGGCTAGTATCCAAAATCTATAAAGAACTCACCAAACTCCACACCTGAAAAAGAAATAATCCAATGAAGAAATGGGCAGAAAACATGAATAGATACTTCTCTAAAGAAGACATCCAGATGGCCAACAGGCACATGAAAAGATGCTCAACGTCGCTCCTCATCAGGGAAATACAAATCAAAACCACACTCAGGTATCACCTCACGCCAGTCAGAGTGGCTAAAATGAACAAATCAAGAGACTATAGATGCTGGCGAGGATGTGGAGAAAGGGGAACCCTGTTGTACTGCTGGTGGGAATGCAACCTGGTGCAGCCACTCTGGAAAACAGTGTGGAGGTTACTCAGAAAATTAAAAATAGACCTACCCTATGACCCAGCAATAGCACTGCTAGGAATTTACCCAAAGGATACAGGAGTACTGATGCATAGGGGCACTTGTACCCCAGTGTTTATAGCAGCACTTTCAACAATAGCCAAATTATGGAAAGAGCCTAAATGCCCATCAACTGATGAATGGATAAAGAAATTGTGGTTTATATGCACAATGGAATACTACGTGTTAATGAGAAAGAATGAAATATGGTCTTTTGTAGCAACGTGGATGGAACTGGAGAGTGTTATGCTAAGTGAAATAAGCCATACAGAGAAAGACAGATACCATATGGTTTCACTCTTATGTGGATCCTGAGAAACTTAACAGAAGACCAGGGGGGAGGGGAAGGAAAAAAAAAGAGAGAGGGAGGGAGGCAAACCATAAAGGACTCTTAAAAACTGAGAATAACCTGTGGGATGATGGGGGGTGGGAGGGAGGGGAAAGTGGGTGATGGGCATTGAGGTGGGCACCTTTAGGGATGAGCACTGGGTGTTGTATGGAAACCAATTTGTCAATAAATTTCATATATATATAAAAAAATAAAAATAAAAGAGCTGCAGTTTTTGCATGTGAGGCTGTTGGTTATATACTTCATAATCAAAGGGAAGGGGGCATATAGGGAGTATCAGATTACCAAAGTTTCTTCAAATTTCTTTGAATTTCTACTCATAAAACTACTTTTGCAAGATTCTTCTGGTTCTTATAATTCAGTTTGATATTACCTATGGGTGAGATATACAGTCATTCATGAGATCCTTATACAGAATGTAAAAACCAGGACGTACTTTATCCTTCTTGAAACTATGCAGGCATTAGGTCAGCCTTCCTCGTTAAGGGTAAACATTTTCCTGCTTGTGACCCTCATCAGGGTGAGGCAGTCATTTGACACCCAAGCTTAGTGTTGTTTGGAGAGAGGTTAACTTTGGGAGGAAAATGCATTATCTGTTAGCTGGAAAGAAGCAGGCCGCCAGACTCCTCAGTGGCCAGACACACTTTACTTCATCCTTTATCCCTGTGCCTTCAGGTGAGAAGGGCTAGTGAGAGCCTCTCTTTGGAACAGAATATTTGTCCTCTGCCTTCACTCCTGGCAAGGCTAACTGGCGTCAAATATGCCTCTACTCCACCTTGTTACCAAACACACATTAACACACAAGTATTTCACATGTGCATTTCCATAACTGCATATCCTGTGCCTAGAACAGAGTCAGAAATGTGGTAGGGGTCCTTGGCATAAACTCTTCCTCAATCCACTGAGTCCATCTTTGGCATTATAGTTTACATCTTCTCTACTCAAACCTCTGACTACTATTCAAACAGCTAAAGTTGGGTTGATGTCACTGAGAACGTGGAAGGAAAGACCTTACAAAACTTTTTTTTTTTATATATATATGAAATTTATTGACAAATTGGTTTCCATACAACACCCAGTGCTCATCCCAAAAGGTGCCCTCCTCAATACCCATCACCCACCCTCCCCTCCTTCCCACCCCCATCAACCCTCAGTTTGTTCTCAGTTTTTAACAGTCTCTTATGCTTTGGCTCTCTCCCACTCTAACCTCTTTTCTTTTTTTTTTTTTTTTCCTTCCCCTCCCCCGTGGGTTCCTGTTAAGTTTCTCAGGATCCACATAAGAGTGAAACCATATGGTATCTGTCTTTCTCTGTATGGCTTATTTCACTTAGCATTACACTCTCCAGTTCCATCCACGTTGCTACAAAAGGCCATATTTCATTTTTTCTCATTGCCACGTAGTATTCCATTGTGTATATATACCACAATTTCTTTATCCATTCATCAGTTGACGGACAAAACTTTTCACATACCAACATCTCAGAGTTGATACTCTGCCTTCTCTATGGTCACTCTGTGTGAGCTTTCTACACTCCTATCAAGACCCAGCCCTTCAGTTGGGCAATGGATGCCACCCTTCTTAATGATTAAATGCATGTCGCAGAAATGCTTCCAGTTGTCTCTCCCACATCACCAATTTACTCTTCTTTACTGCATGTTTTCCATCACTACACAAATATTCTGCAAAGTCCCCCATGTTAAGAACAAAACAAGAAAGATAGAAACAAACAAAAAACCTTACCTTAACTGCACAATCCCTGCCATCTACTGCAATATTATCTATTTTCCTTTTACAGCAAAGTTGCTCAAAAATCATTGTCTATTTCTGATATGTTTACTTCCTCTATTCCCATTTTCTCTTGAATCTACTCTAATCAAGCCTCTGTTCCCACCATTCCAGTGAAATAGCTCTTCTCAAGGTCCCCAAAGACCTGACCATTGCTAAATCTAGTCATAATTTCTCAGTGCTGGTAGTACTTGACTGAGCAGTAGCATTTGGCACTATTGATCGCTTCCTCCTCCCTGCAATGTTTTTTTTTACTTTGTTTAGAGGACATTTATGTTTCTTAGTTTTCATTTCGCCTCAGGGTATGCTGCTTTTCAGTGTCCTGGCTAGTTACTCTGTATCCCCTTGATGGGAGTACTGCATGGAAGTACTCTAGATATCGACTCTCACATTTCTTCTCTTCGCTACCTATGTTCACTTCCTACAGTATCATACACAGTTCCATCACTTTGATCCCACCACTGCATAGAAGAAGCACACATTAATATTTGAAGCCCAAACCCTGAACTCCAGTAACAGCTGCCAATTCATCATTGCTTCTTGCATGGCTAATATTCATCTTAAATTAAATTTCATCTTACACTAAGCTAAGATCCTGATTCCCCTTCCCATAAACCTGCTCTTCCTATCATTTCCCCCATCCCAGGGCATAGCAACTCCATTCTTCTACTTGCTAATGCCCAAAAAACTTTGAAGGCATTGTTGGATTCCTCTCACCCACAATCATGGATACTGTCATTTCTCCTTTTAGTAATGACTCTGCATCCCTGCACTTCTCATCCTCTTACATATGTACCACATTGGTATGATCCACCATCATCTATCATTTCTGTTACTGCAATAGCCTCCTAATTGGACCCCTGTTACTACATTACCTGTATTATCAAAACATCAGAATGGGCCTTTACTACGTAAGATATATCACTTCTCTGGTTAGAACACTCCAGTGGTTTCCCATCAAACACATTCTATGATCTACCAAACCCTATAACATACCATCAATTCCTATCTCATCTCCTGTTATAGTACACCTCCTACACAAGGTCCCAAAGTAGCATTCTTGATGTTCCTATAATATCACCAGCAAAGGAGCAAAAGTGTCGGTCACAGGTGCAGTGCCAAGGGTTTTCGTTCGCTGCAATTCAGAAGCAGAACAGGGCTTTTTTCATCCAGGGTCCAAAGCGGTGTGGCTCAGGGAAGAAGGAGCGTAATGGTGGGAACCCTCTTCCCAGGGCCCTGGCCAGGGATCACTGGGCATGAGAGTGTCCCACCCTGACTATCTATGTGTATTAGCAACTTTAGTAGAGTAATGCCAATACTCTTTCAGCAACCAAGCTAGCAGATGAGTTACACATTTATATATATGTGCAGGCATGTTGCTTTCCCATACACATGCACACAGGTGATTGTATAATAACATGTTTGTGAGAAGGCATATTTTCTCCCAAAACCACATGCAAGCTTTTGGAAGCCCATTTTGTTCCAATGACTTTAAGTCTAGATGACAGAGACTATTGTCTTATTAGATGACAGATTGTATGCACACACATGAGCAACTGTATGCAGACATAGAAGTGCATGCATATACATAACTGATCTATGCTAGCACAGTCTTGTCCTCTTTATTGGCCTGAAATAAGATGTTACTGAGTGGTGATGTCTGTAGTCAACTGCAAAGGCATTCAAATACAAAATCTTTAAAATTATTCTACAGAACAAATGAAATTTTTCTCAAGAGAAGTCAGGCCATGGGGTTGTGAGTTTTCCATCTTCTGTAAAAGCAAAAAGACAGGCCAAACCAGATGACAGCTGCACAAAGGTTGTTTTACAGCAAGGGTTATGCAGCCCATCCAAAAGTCAGGTCCTGTGTATTCTTAGTTTCTTTTTCCCCACTCCCCAACCTCTTCCCACTCTACTGTTAGAACTGCGATTATAAGCTATGGCATGGAAAAAGCACTAACTTGGGGATTATTGGGCTTAGATTTGAGTCTTAAAACTGCCACTACCTTACCCTTTGGCCTCAGGCATTCCCCTTCACTCCCTGAAGTCTTGGTATGTCCACTTGCCAAATGAAAGGCCTAGGATTGTGGAGAGACAGGATTGGACTATGTGATTTCTGATATCTCACACAGTTCTAACATTCTGAGCCAGTGAATTATAGCTTGATAGGAAACACTAGCAGGCCTGGAGGGCTTTGGACTTTCAGTTCTGTTAGAATATATTCATCAAAATATTAGGTCCTATTAAGCCAAATGATTGTAAGCAAGTCTGGGTTGTGATTGTGAGAAAACAAACCACTTGGGCTTTCACACAAATGACTCCAGAAATTTACCCAAGTAGGAAATAGCATCAGTATCTAGGCCAACAGCCTTCAGGGCAGGGTAGGCCCCAAGAGCTGCCTCTGGTCATTGAGGCCTTTGCATTATTCACCTATGGCAGTGTAGAGGAGAAAGGTAATAATTCACATTTGCAGCTGGACACTCCATCACTATTCAAACCCTTCTCTTTTCTCCAGGGTAGCTAAATGTCTAGCAGATGTGAAAGACAGAGAAAGTCCATTGTGGAAAGTTATAAATCACTGGAGAGAGTGGAAAGAAAGAATGACAACACCCTCAAAATATTCCCTGGCTATTTTATATACTAAGAATTTTAAACTCTCATGCATTCAATTTGGTAATTTAAAATTTCCTAGATAATTATTTCTTTAAATTTTCAGCTTCCTTTGCACAAAACTCTCTTTTTAGTTTTAATTTCTTCTCTACTGCTGCATTAAAAACAAACAGACAAAAAAGTAACTGGATGTCCCAATTAAAAAAAAATAGTATAGTGAGAGTATAAGGCACAGTTCAAGGAATTAGAAATTAAAATTTTGAATTGAGTTCCAAGTGAGAATAATCCATTTGCCTCAGTCCTCTAGACTGTAATGATCTTTGGATCTCCAAGTTTAGATTCCAAAGTAACTATTATTCAGGATGCATAAAATTTTTCAGATTTCTGGTCCTGTTTAATTCCAAGGCCTCATTATAAAAGTGCTCCGAGTTTCAAAATACATGGGGAGGGGAAGCTCTTCTCCCTATGTTCAGGGCCTATTTCAGTCACAACCAATTATCAATAAAGCCCAGTACCATTTCCAAAACCCTAGACATCTCAGTCTCACTGACTCACTGGGAACTCTTAAAGTGATTATTGAGCTTAACTAATGGCTCATCCTGTCCCCAGTCATTGTTGAATAAACTGCTTTCTAAGTCAAGTACCAGGGAAGAATCGTATCATCCACCACCACATAGGCCCTTGAGATCTGTTCATTTGTTCATGTACTCAGCACATAACTGATGGAGCACTTTCTACATGACCAACGCTGAGCAGGAGATTAGAGATTAACTGGTGAATAAATCCAGATGAACTGGTAAACAAACCCACCGTCCAGGTGGTCTGATGAGGTATAATATTGATAGTCATGCTAAACTCTGACAGTAAAGTAGAAGGAGCAAAACACTCAGGAAAAAAAACAACACACTTTGCCCCTTCTTCCTCTCTTACCTTCTTATTTGTGGGTCCTCAAGGCTGAATGGTTCTAGATGCCCCATATCTGTATAAACACTTTCCCTTGTGGCTTTCCATTTCTGATCATTGAGTTTAAATATCTAATGCAAACAAAAGGACCTCCAGACTCCCATCACATTATAGCTGCCTCTAAAAAATTGTCAAGATGGAACAACAAAGTATTTGCTTTTTACCATGTCTTTATAAAATTTAAAATTTTGTCTTTGAGCACTCAGGAGTGTGATCATGGCCTATTGGATATAGCCACTGTTCACCCAAAAGGAGCAGACTGCATCAAGAAGTTGTTCTCCTATTTCTCTCCCTCAGGGTTTGCTTCACTTCTCTCACATTTTCCTGCCAGTACCTTCCAATGAAAATGTGGGTATTTCAAAAAGAGATCAAATTGGGAGGAGTGTGCTACTCTCAGGACCACACTATAGGGAAAATTGACCTTGCTATTCAGGACAATATCCTTATCCAAGGACACTTTTGACTCAATCCTTGACCAACAAAGTGCTTTGAGATCTGGTGATCCTAACCTATCTCCAGTCCTTGTTTTGACGGGTAAAGCCTTGGGCCCAGTTCACCTGAAACCACTAAATCAGTAAAGTACTTTACAATTCCCAAGATATAGTCCTATTAATCTTTACTCCTTAATAGTCAAATACTTTGAGTTTCCAAAGTGTTTTGAAATTCATAACCCAGTGCTTGGTCTAGCCTTCATACCTGGCATGTGACCCTGTTAGGAATCAGAAGCCAGGGAGAATTCTAGGCTCACTCCTGATCAGCAAAGTGTTATGAGGATCCCACAGGCCACTGACCACACAGATCCAGAGTTCCAATTGTATCAACTACATTGACATTCAAAGTCCATTCCCTACTCTACCTTAAATTTACCTGCCTGGCATCCTAGTCTGCTCTAGACTCTCTTCAAACAACTGTCCTAAAGTCCTTGGCTCAGAGCCCAGTTCATCCATAATATAAGAGCAGCATTATTCTTGTGTTTTTACCCACAAGGCAGAAATGATAGAACACCTATAAAATGTGAGTATATGGCTCCATTGGAAAAATAGTAGTAGCATATAAAATTATATATATATAAAGTTATGTTCAAGCTATACTGAAGGGGAATAAATTAGGGTACAAATTTATGCTTGGTATGATTCAATTTTTCCTACTATTTTGGTATGAAGCTCATCAAACATCCAGAAAACTCAACAAAGTCATACACTGAAAATTCATGTAGCCACCACTTAGAAACTACAATATAAACAGTTTTCTATCCTTCCTTAATTGCATATGTATCTCCGTGTCCATTCATTATCTACCTAGAAATTCTTACTATTTTTTGGATGCCTATTAAAGTAAGCTGTAAGCAATAGTACCTTCCAACCCTAGATAATTCATCACCCAAATAATTAACTAGAGTTTAAAAATTGTTTAGGGTCTCTTTTTTTCCTGTTGAGGTAACTTACAAAAGCAAAATGCACGAATCATAACTGTACAATTCACTGAGTTTTGACAATTGTGTACAACTATGTAACCCAAACCTCCATCAGTACACAGAACATTATCCTCACCCCATGTCTTCTTCCAAATCCATCTCCTTCTCCCATCCCTCACAGTCAAACTCCAGTCTGCTTTCTGTTTCTACATATTAGTTTCTATAGATTAGTTTTGCTATTCCTAACATATTAGTTTCTACAGATTAGTTTTGCTATTCCTAACATATTAGTTTCCATAGATTAGTTTTGCTATTCCTAGATTATTATATAAATAGTATCCTACAGTATATCCTCTTTTGTGTTGCCTTTTTTCACTCAGCAAAAAGTTTTTAAGTTTCATATATGCTGTGTGTATTTGTATTTTGTTCCTTTTATTTTTTACTACTATTCTGTTGTATGGATGTATCAGACTCATGTAATCTCATTGTTGAAATGTAAAAGAAAGAGGAGGAGAAGGAGAAAGACGAGGGGAATTAACTTGTATATTTGCAAAAAGAAAAGTATACTGTAGTATGTTACATCTAAGTATTGACAGCAGTTGTCTGTAAATGATGGCATTTATATATCATTGGATAAATTTTTCAAAAGCACCTACTCCTCTCGACTGATGAACTTAGTATTTGTAATAGTTCCATCACTTAGTGGTGTCTTTTTAACTTATACCAAATGACTTCATTGAATTAAGGATGAAGTAAACAGAGTTGATGAGTTGTTAACAAAACTTTGGAGGAGCACCTGGTGGCTCAATTTATTAAGGGTCCTACTTCAGCTCAGGTCATGATCTCATAGTTCATGGGTTCGAGCCCCATTTTGTGCTCTGTGCTGACATCTCAGAGCCTGGAACCTGCTTTATATTCTGTGTCTCCCTCTTTCTCTATCCTCCCCTGCTCACGCTCTCTCTCTCTCTCCCTCTCAAAAATAAACATTAAAAAAATTTTAAAAAACAATGGAATATCACTTCTTGGGACATTCTGTGCCAATTTATGTGTGTAAAGACTTGGGCATACCACTCAAAATGATAGCTTGGGTGTTTCGGGTTGGGTTAGATCTGCAATGGAGGAGGACTATAAAAACTTCAAAGGCTCTTGCCATGCCACAGAGAGGTTAGTTCCTCAATCATAAGAAGCAAAAGGATGTTTGAGACAAACATGAAGAAAAACGTAAATAGGCAAACATCAGAGGGCTCATAAACGTTACCAGTTTCAAATTCTTCTCAATCACCAACCTGAAAACATGAGCACTTGACAAAATTCAATAGCCATTCATGATAAAAACAAAATCACCCAGAAAAATTAAGAATCAAGAGAATTTTCCTCAACTTTTTCTTTTATATATATATATGAAATTTACTGTCAAATTGGTTTCCATACAACACCCAGTGCTCATCCCAAAAGGTGCCCTCCTCAATACCCATCACCCACCCTCCCCTCCCTCCCACCTCCCATCAACTCTCAGTTTGTTCTCCGTTTTTAAGAGTCTCTTATGCTTTGACTCTCTCCCACTCTAACCTCTTTTTTTTTCTTCCCCTCCCCCATGGGTTTCTGTTAAGTTTCTCAGGATCCACATAAGAGTGAAACCATATGGTATCTGTCTTTCTCTGTATGGCTTATTTCACTTAGCATTACACTCTCCAGTTCCATCCACGTTGCTACAAAGAGCCATATTTCATTCTTTCTCATTGCCACGTAGTACTCCATTGTGTATATAAACCACAATTTCTTTATCCATTCATCAGTTGATGGACATTTAGGCTCTTTCCATAATTTGGCTATTGTTGAGAGTGCTGCTATGAACATTGGGGTACAAGTGCCCCTATGCATGAGTACTCCTGTATCCCTTGGGTAAATTCCTAGCAGTGCTATTGCTGGGTCATAGGGTAGGTCTATTTTTAATTTTTTGAGGAACCTCCACACTGTTTTCCAGAGTGGCTGCACCAGTTTGCATTCCCACCAACAGTGCAAGAGGGTTCCCTTTTCTCCACATCCTCTCCAACATCTATAGTCTCCTGATTTGTTCATTTTGGCCACTCTGACTGGCGTGAGGTGATACCTGAGTGTGGTTTTGATTTGTATTTCCCTGATGAGGAGCGACGTTGAGCATCTTTTCATGTGCCTGTTGGCCATCCAGATGTCTTCTTTAGAGTAGTGTCTATTCATGTTTTCTGCCCATTTCTTCACTGGGTTATTTGTTTTTCGGGTGTGGAGTTTGGTGAGTTCTTTATAGATTTTGGATACTAGCCCTTTGTCTGATATGTCATTTGCAAATATCTTTTCCCATTCCGTCGGTTGCCTTTTAGTTTTGTTGGATGTTTCCTTTGCTGTGCAGAAGCTTTTTATCTTCATAAGGTCCCAGTAGTTCATTTTTGCTTTTAATTCCCTTGCCTTTGGGGATGTGTCAAGTAAGAGATTGCTATGGCTGAGGTCAGAGAGGTCTTTTCCTGCTTTCTCCTCTAGGGTTTTGATGGTTTCCTGTCTCACATTCAGGTCCTTTATCCATTTTGAGTTTATTTTTGTGAATGGTGTGAGAAAGTGGTCTAGTTTCATTCTTCTGCATGTTGCTGTCCAGTTCTCCCAGCAGCTTTTGTTAAAGAGACTGATTCCTCAACTTTTTCATATCAGCTTTATTTGTAATAATGAAATCCTGGAAATAACCCAAATGTACCCTAATAGGTGAATGATTAAACAAACCGTGGTACATTCACACCATGGAAAACTACAGAGCAGTAAAAAGGAACAAACTGTTGATAAATGCAACAACTTGGATAGATATTAAAGGAATTATTCTAAATTAAAAAGCCAATCTGAAAAAGTTACATGTTGTATGATTCCATTTATATACCATTCTTGAAATGACAAAATTTTAGAGATGGGAAACAAATCAGTGGCCGTTAGGGGTAAGGGATGGCAGGAGTGTGTGTGTGGTCAAGTGTGGGTGTGATTATAAAGACAAGAAAAAAAATTATTGGGATGGAATAGTTATATATCTTGTGTGTGGTGATGGTTACATGTGATAAAATGACATAGAATTGTAAACATACATTATATCAATGTCAATTTCCTGGTTTTGATATTGTACTATATATATTTAAGAAGTAATCATGGGGAAAACACTGGATAAAGAGTACACAGAATCTCTACATACTACCTTTCGCAACTGTGTATTGGTAATTATTTCAAAACAAAATGTTGAAAAAGTATATTTTACAATTTCCCACATTTTCAAATATTCTTCTAGGAAATCATTTGCAATGTTTGTAATACCTTAAATTCCCATGAATAAATCCTGCTTTCTCAATGCTTTACATTATTGTTGAGTATTCAGTGTGATTCAAATTATTCTAAATTTAAATAAGTGGTGGTGAATAGAACATCCTTGTATTTAAATCTGCGCTGATAGCCAAAAATAATTATGGGACAAAGATTTCATGAGATTAAGTGGCTCTTAGTTGCCTGTGTATTTCAGAGCTTTGAATGAAATGTTGCCAAATGGCTTTCATTGAAGTTGTTCTAGTATGGGGTCCCATGGGTAAGGTGATACAGTGCCCAAATGAATGCCTCCAATGTGTATCTTTAATTACATTGGGCCTGTGCTCATTTAATTGACTAAAACTGGTTCTCCTTATTTTTTGTTCAGGCTTACCAATATTACACAAGAACAAATATTTTGTTGTGCATAAATAATGTCATGATAAGAAGATAAAAAAATAACCATAATTCTGGGGTGCCCGGGTGACCTAGTAGGTTAAGCAGCTGACTTCTGCTCATGTCATGACCTCACCATTCATGAGTTCGAGCCCCGTGTCAGGCTCTGTGCTGACAGCCCAGAGCCTGTACCCTACTTCAGATTCTATGTCTCCCTCTCTCTCTGCCCCTCCCCTGCTTGTGCTCTCTCTCTCTCTCTCTGTCTCTCTCTTAAAAATAAGTAAACTTTCATAAAATAATAACCAGAATTCCATGTGACACATAGATGTGACCAAAGCTAAATTTAAGAGCATTCCTTTTCATTGTATGGAATTTATGTATATATGCCTACTTTTACAAAAATATAATCTTACCAAATATTTGCTTTTTATCATACAATGATACATTATTAACATTTATGTGCCTTGAAATATTTTTTTCTGCTTCTTCCTGTTCAGTGATAGAATTCTATTCAATTAATGAAAAAAATCCAATTTTCTGTAACTACTTCTTTTTTTTTTTTAAACCTAGTTTTAGCCTGTTCAGTGAATACTTCTATGGACTCTATATACCCAAGTCTATATTTATATGCTATATTATTTCCTGATAAAACCTTCAAAAGTGTTATTTTGCTGCAAAGACTCTCCATAAGCGGGCTGTTTGTACCTATCCTACTACCCACAGCATAAAATATTTTCTCAACTCAACTTACAGTCAAACATTAAAATTACTTTTTCACTTTTCAAAAGAAGAGGTCATCATAGTATGCCTTTGGTATTTTCATCAATTCATTAGAACATATGTAATTTTACTGTAGAAAATTAAGAAAGTGCATATTATAATATATGCAAAAATAGAAAGCACCTGCAAAACTACTAATTAAAGATGAACAAGATTATAATGTGGCTGGAGAAATAGTCCTTTTTCATTCCAAAGGAATGGAGTTATACTGTTAATAGTCTCCAAAATAACTTCCTTGCCATTAACAATTATTTTACATCATAATTTCTTTTTCTTCTATTTAAAAAAGGTTTTATTTATTTATTTTGAAAAAGAGGGAGAAAGTGTGCATGTAAGAAGGGGAGGAGCAGAGAGAGAGAGGGAGAGGGAGAACCCAAAGAGTCTCCATGCTGTCAGTGCAGAGCCTGATCCAGGGCTCAATCTCATGAAATGTGAGATCATGACCTGAGACAAAATCAAGAGTTGGATGCTTAACCAACTAAGCCACCCAGGCCCCGCTGTGCATCATCATTTCTATTTTTTAATATGAAATTAATTGTCAAATTTGTTTCCATACAACACCCATCCCAACAGGTGCCCTCCTCAATGCCCATCACCCACTTTCCCCTCCCACCCCCCCAGCAACTCTCAGTTTATTCTCAGTTTTTAAGAGTCTCTTATGGTTTGCCTCCCTCCCTCTCTTTTTCCCCTTCCCCTCCCCCATGGTCTTCTGTTAAGTTTCTCAGGATCTACATAAGAGTGAAAACACATGGTATCTGTCTTTCTCAGTATGACTTATTTCACTTAGCAGAACACTCTCCAGTTCCATCCATGTTGCTACAAAAGGCCATAATTCAATTTAGGAAGGAAGATGGCGGCGTAGGAGGACTCTGGGCTCACCGCATCCTCCTGATCACTTAGATTGCACCTACACCTGCCTTAATAACCCAGAAAACCGTCAGAAGACTAGCAGAATGGATTCTCTGGAGCCAAGTGCAGAAGAGAGGCCCAGGGAAGAGGGTAGGAAGGGTGAAGAGGCGGTGTGCGCTACACGGACTGGCGGGAGGGAGCCGGGATGGAGAGGCAGCCTTCCGGCCAAGCAGAGACACCGAGTCTGGCTTGCAAATGCGGAGGAGCCAGAGTGTGTTCTGATAGCAAGCAGGACTTAATATCTGGAAGGTTATAAGTTAACAGCTCTGTTCGCAGAGCGGGAAGGCTGGAGGACAACGGGAGGGAGAGTTGTTGAACCCTGGATGACAGACCTCAGCTTGGCGGGGAACAAAGGCACTCACCAGTGCCATCTCCCTCGCCAATTCACCAGCCAAAATCCCAAAGGGAACCAGTTCCTGTCAGGGAACTTGCTGGCACCGCGCAAACACCCAACGCTGTGCTTCTGCAGATCCATCCCTCCGGCGGCAGGCCTGACTCCCTCCTGGTGCTGCAGGGTCCCTCCCAAAGCGGATCACCAAAGGATAAGCCAGCTGAGCCTACCCCTCCCACCACTGTGCACCTTGCTGATCCACCCCAGCTAATACCCAGATCCCCAGCACCACAAGCCTGGCAGTGTGCAAGTAGCCCAGACAGGCCACACCACCCCACAGTGAATCCCGCCCCTAGGAGAGGGGAAGAGAAGGCACACACCAGTCTGTGGCCCCAGCGGTGGGCTGGGGGCAGACATCAGGTCTAACTGCGTCCCCGCCCACCAACGCAAGTTATTCAAGACAGCACAGGGGAAGTGTCCCACAGTCCCACACCACTCCAGGGACTATCCAAAATGACCAAACGGAAGAATTCCCCCTCAGAAAAACGTCCAGGAAATAACAACAGCTAATGAACTGATCAAAAATGATTCAAACAATATAACAGAAAGTGAATTTAGAATAATAGTCATAAAATTAATCGCAGGGCTTGAAAACAGTATAGAGGACAGCAGAGAATCTCTTGCTACAGAGATCAAGGGACTAAGGAACAGTCAGGAGGAGGTAAAAAATGCTATAAACGAGCTGCAAAATAAAATGTAAACAACCACGGCTCAGATTGAAGAGGCAGAGGAGAGAATAGGTGAACTAGAAGATAAAATTATGGAAAAAGAGGAAGCTGAGAAAAAGAGAGATAAAAAAATACAGGAGTATGAGGGGAGAATTAGAGAACTAAGTGATGCACTAAAGAGAAATAATCTACGCATAATTGGTATTCCAGAGGATGAAGAGAGAGGGAAAGGTGCTGAAGGTGTACTTGAAGAAATAATAGCTGAGAACTTCCCTGAACTGGGGAAGGAAAAAGGCATTGAAATCCAAGAGGCACAGAGAACTCCCTTCAGAAGTAACTTGAATCGATCTTCTGCATGACATATCATAGTGAAACTGGCAAAATACAAGGATAAAGAGAAACTTCTGAAAGCAGCTAGGGATAAACGTGCGCTAACATATAAAGGGAGACCTATGAGACTTGTGACCGATCTATCTACTGAAACTTGGCAGGCCAGAAAGGAATGGCAGGAGATCTTCAATGTGATGAACAGAAAAAATATGCAGCCGAGAATCCTTTATCCAGCAAGTCTGTCATTTAGAATAGAAGGGGAGATAAAGGTCTTCCCAAACAAACAAAAACTGAAGGAATTCGTCACCACTAAACCAGCCCTACAAGAGATCCTAAGGGGGAGCTTGTGAGACAAAGTACCAGACACATCGCTACAAGCATGAAACCTACAGACATCTCAATGACTCTAAACCCATATCTTTCTATAATAACACTGAACGTAAATGGACTAAATGCACCAACGAAAAGACATAGGGTATCAGAGTGGATAAAAAAACAAGACTCATCTATTTGCTGTCTACAAAATACTCATTTTAGACCCGAGGACACCTTCAGATTGAAAGTGAGGGGATGGAGAACTATTTACCATGCTACTGGAAGTCAAAAGAAAGCTGGAGTAGCCATATTATATCAGACAAACTAGACTTTAAATTAAAGGCTGTAACAAGAGATGAAGAAGGGCATTATATAATACTCACAGGGTCTATCCATCAGGAAGAGCTAACAATTATAAATGTCTATGCGCCGAATACCGGAGCCCCCAAATATATAAAACAATTGCTCATGAACATAAGCAACCTTATTGATAAGAATGTGGTAATTGTAGGGGACTTTAACACCCCACTTACAGAAATGGATAGATCATCTAGACACACGGTCAAAAAAGAAACAAGGGCCCTGAGTGATACATTGGATCAGATGGGCTTGACAGATATATTTAGAACTCTGCATCCAAGCAGCAGAATATACATTCCTCTGGAGTGCACATGGAACATTCTCTAAGATAGATCACATACTGGGTCACAAAAAGGCCCTTCATAAGTATACAAGAATTGAAATCATGCCATGCATACTTTCAGACCACAATGCTATGAAGCTTGAAACAACCACAGGAAAAAGGTGGAAAACCTCAAAAAGCATGGAGGTTAAAGAACACCCTACTAAAGAATGAGTTTGTCAACCAGGCAATTAGGGAAGAAATTAAAAAATATATGGAAACAAATGAAAATGAAAATACAACAATCCAAATGCTTTGGGATGCAGCAAAGCCAGTCCTGAGGGGAAAATACATTGCCATCCAGGCCTATCTCAAGAAACAAGAAAAATCCCAAATACAAAATCTAACAGCACACCAAAAAGAAATAGAATCAGAACAGCAAAGACAGCCTAAACCCAGCAGAAGAAGAGAAATAATAAAGATCAGAGCAGAAATAAACAATACAGAATCTAAAAAAAACCGTAGAGCAGATCAACGAAACCAAGAGTTGGTTTTTTGAAAAAATAAACAAAATTGATAAACCTCTAGCCAGGCTTCTCAAAAAGAAAAAGGAGATGACCCAAATAGATAAAATCATGAATGAAAATGGAATTATTACAACCAATCCCTCAGAAATACAAGCAATTCTCAGGGAATACTATGAAAAATTATATGCCAACAAACTAGACAACCTGGAAAAAATGGACAAATTTCTAAACACCCACACACTTCTAAAACTCAATCAGGAGGAAATAGAAAGCTTGAACAGACCCATAACCAGAGATGAAATTGAGTCAGTTATCAAAATTCTCCCAACAAATAAGAGTCCAGGGCCAGATGGCTTCCCGGGGGAGTTCTACCAGACATTTAAAGCAGAGATAATACCTACCCTTCTCAAGCTATTTCAAGAAATAGAAAAGGAAGGAAAACTTCCAGACTCATTCTATGATCCAGCATTCCTTTGATTCCCAAACCAGACAGAACCAGTAAAAAAAGAGAAATACAGGCCAATATCTCTGATGAATATTGATGCAAAAATTCTCAATAAGATACTAGCAAATCAATTTCAACAGCTTATAAAAAGAATTATTCACCATGATCAAGTGGGATTCATTCCTGGGCTGCAGGGCTGGTTCAACATTTGCAAATCAATCAACGTGATACATCATATTAATAAGAGAAAAGATAAGAACCATATGATCCTGTCAATCGATGCAGAAAAGGCCTTTGACAAAATTCAGCAACGTTTTTTAATAAAAACCCTCGAGAAAGTCGGGATAGATGGAACATACTTAAACATCATCAAAGCCATTTATGAAAAGCCCACAGCTAATAGCATCCTCAATGGGGAAACTCTGAGAGCTTTTCCCCTGAGATCAGGAACACGACAGGGATGCACACTCACATCGCTGTTGTTTAACAAAGTGTTGGAAGTTCTAGCATCAGCAATCAGACAACAAAAGGAAATCAAAGGCATCAAAATTGGCAAAGATGAAGTCAAGCTTTCGCTTTTTGCAGATGACATGATATTATACATGGAAAATCCGATAGACTCCACCAAGTGTCTGCTAGAACTGATACATGAATTCAGCAAAGTTGCAGGATACAAAATCAATGTACAGAAATCAGCTGCATTCTTATACGCTAACAATGAAGCAACAGAAAGACAAATAAAGAAACTGATCCCATTCACAATTGTACCAAGAAGCATAAAACACCTAGGGATAAATCTAACCAAAGATGTAAAAGATCTGTATGCTGAAAACTGTAGAAAGCTAATGAAGAAAATTGAAGAAGATATAAAGAAATGGAAAGACATTCCGTGCTCATGGATTGGAAGAATAAATATTGTCAAATTGTCAATACTACCCAAAGCTATCTACACATTCAATGCAATCCCAATCAAATTTGCACCAGCATTCTTCTCAAAGCTAGAACAAGCAATCCCAAAATTCATATGGAACCACAAAAGGCCCCGAATAGCTAAAGGAATTTTGAAGAAGAAGACCAAAACAGGAGGCATCACAATCCCAGACTTAAGCCTCTACTACAAAGCTGTCATCATCAAGACAGCATGGTATTGGCACAAAAAGAGACACATAGACCAATGGAATAGAATAGAAACCCCAGAACTAGACCCACAAAAGTATGGCCATCTCATCTTTGACAAAGCAGGAAAGAACATCCAATGGAAAAAAAAGACAGTCCCTTTAACAAATGGTCCTTGGAGAACTGGACAGCAACATGCAGAAGGATGAAACTAGACCACTTTCTCACACCATTCACAAAAATAAACTCAATGGATAAAGGACCTGGATGTGAGACAGGAAGCCATCAAAACCCTAGAGGAGAAAGCAGGAAAAGACCTTTCTTACCTCAGTCGTAGCAATTTCTTACTTGACACATCCCCAAAGGAAAGGAATTAAAAGCAAAAATGAACTACTGGGACCTTATGAAGATGAAAAACTTCTGCACAGCAAAGGAAACAACCAACAAAACTAAAAGGCAACCAACGGAATGGGAAAAGATATTTGCAAATGACGTATCGGACAAAGGGCTAGTATCCTAAATCTATAAAGAACTCACCAAACTCCACACCCAGAAAACAAATAACCCAGTGAAGAAATGGGCAGAAAACATGAATAGACACTTCTCTAAAGAAGACATCCAGATGGCCAACAGGCACATGAAAAGATGCTCAATGTCGCTCTTCCTCAGGGAAACACAAATCAAAACCACACTGAGATATCACCTCACACCAGTCAGAGTGACCAAAATGAACAAATCAGGAGACTATAGATGCTGGAGAGGATGTGGAGAAACGGGAACCCTCTTGCACTGTTGGCTGGAATGGAAATTGGTGCAGCTGCTCTGGAAAACAGTGTGGAGGTTCCTCAGAAAATTAAAAATAGACCTACCCTATGACCCAGCAGTAGCACTGCTAGGAATTTACCCAAGGGATACAGGAGTACTGATGCATAGGGGCACTGGTACCCCAATGTTTATAGTAGCACTCTCAACAATAGCCAAATTATGGAAAGAGCCTAAATGTCCATCAACTGATGAATGGATAAAGAAACTGTGCTTTATATACACAATGGAGTACTATGTGGCAATGAGAAAGAATGAAATATGGCCCTTTGTAGCAACGTGGATGGAACTGGAGAGTGTGATGCTAAGTGAAATAAGCCATACAGGGAAAGACAGATACCATATGTTTTCAGTCTTATGTGGATCCTGAGAAACTTAACAGAAACCCATGGGGGAGGGGAAGGAAAAAAAAAGAGGTTAGAGTAGGAGAGAGCCAAAGCATAAGAGACTCTTAAAAACTGTGGACAAACTGAGGGCTGATGGGGGGTGGGAGGGAGGGTAGGGTGGGTGATGAGTATTGAGGAGGGCACCTTTTGGGATGAGCACTGAGTGTTGTATGGAAACCAATTTGACAATAAAGTTCATATATTGAAAAATAAGGCCATATTTCATTCTTTCTCATTGCCAAGTAGTATTCCATTGTATATATAAACCACAATTCTTTATCCTTTCATCAGTTGTACATCATTTCTAATATCTATATGTCATTCTATTACATAGACAGACTTTTATTTTCCTTACCAATCAACTGATATTGAAGACTTAGCTGATGTTTTTATTAATTGGTTTTCATTGGCATTTGTTTTCATTTAAATAATTCTGAAATAATCCTTCAAGCCAAATGTAAGTTTATATCCAAAAATGTTTTCTCAAAATTCATTCTTAGAAATGGAACTGCAGTGTACCATTAGATAATTATTTCTTTAAAATTTTTGTGTTCTATTTAATGTAGCCCTATAAAACCCAATACTAATTTATATCTCTAAGAGACATATAAGTACATGCATTTTTTTCCTTATGCGTTCTCCTACTATGGATATTACAATACTTCTATTTTTTACAACCATAAGCTGACAACCAGTGTCTCATTGTTATTGACAGATTTAGGTGCTTTAACTATGGTCCCTTATTTATGTGAATGTTAATTTTTTTCAAGCAAAATAGAAACTTAAATCACTCTAAATTTCTCTAACGTATGGTAAGCACTTGCATTAGTTTCGTATTGCTGCTGTAAGAAATTACTACATACTTGGTAGAATTATTATTTTATAATTCTGGAGGTCAGAAGTCCAAAATTAGTCTCACTGGACTAAAGTCAAGGTCCCAACAGGGTTCATTCTTTCTTGAGTCTCTGCGGAGAGAATCCATTTCTTTGCCTTTTTCAACCTCTAGAGTCTTGTCTGCATTTCTTGGTTCATGACCCCTTCCTCATATCTCTTCAGTCTCTTGCTTCCTTTGTCACATCACCTACTACTGTTCTTCCTGCCATCCTCATATAAAGATGACTGTGATTACATTGTATCCATCTGCATAATCCAGGACAACCTCCCTAGGTCATGTTCCTTAATTCAATCATATCTGAAAAGTCCCTTTTGCTGTTTAAAGTAGCATATTAACAAGTTCCAGGGATCATGACATGGACATCATTGGGGGACTATTATTTTGTCTACCACATCACTATTCATAAGTTAAAAAATGTATTTCTAATACTTGCACATACATTTTTACAAGACAATATTGACTCTGTATTTATTGTCTCATAGCTTGTATTTTGTAGTTAACAATACATACTGAATATCATTTGTTATTCTTTACTAGTCTTCTACTCCATCATTCCCAAATATTTCAATTGTTCCATTGAAAGGAGGGACCCTAATTCTATTACCAAGTAAAACCAAAGTATATGCTGTGAGACCTTAGGTTGACTTCAACTTTTCCCTATTGAAATAAGTGCTGTGTTCTGGTCAAGATGTTGAATTACATCCCTCTTTTCCCTTTCTTTCCAAAATACCATTGAAATGACACTAAAGATTTATAAAAGGAGTAAACTCCTGAACCATAGAAGGCAGCAAAGATTTGGATAAATGTCTTAAAGACATATGAAAAGGAGAAGGCTTACATGGGGCAGGAGGTATTCTTTCAAAGGAGATTCAGAGAGCCTCTAAGCTCAGGAAGACATGATGTCTGTACTTGAAGGACTACAGTGGAACAGCTGCACCAGACTATGTGTAACTTCATGCCTTCTCCCCAAGAGGGAAAGATTGGCAGCAGAGATAGTCTGATTAGCACTAAATTAGCACACAGATATGAGTTATAAAGCACATACAAAAAAAAATCACCACCATTAGATACTGAGCAGACCCATCAAATGACAGAATTAACAACTAAGAAATAGGAAAATATAAAAAAGTTTTACAATAAGACTGATTAAAATGTTTAAAGAGATTAAAAAGAGACTGGGATCAATAAGAAAAAAACAGCATCCTTATCTTGAAAAACATAAGGTATGTTTGAAAAAGAAACAGAAATTCTAGAAATGAAAAAGTTATACTTTGGAATAAAACCTTAATAGATTGGTTATGTAGTTGTACAGACTCCAAACTGAATAGATAATTAGAACACAGATAAGGTGAAGGCCACATTTGATTCATCCCTGTGTCCTAGTTTCTATTATAACTAGGCTAGCATATAGCAGGTGTTCAGCAATTGCTTGTTAAAATGAACTGGGAAAGTGGCCTTTTGACAAGCTGACTTCCAGGGGCTCCTTCAGTGTAAATGAGTCTCAGATGCCAGGACAGATTTTGGTGTAACTACCTGTGGATTGGGCTGAACTAGGTCTGACTCCTTCTGGGTAGAGTTGGCAGTAAAGGCCATGCAAACAAGAGGCTTGGGAGCTGCCATTGATCTCAAAGGCCAGTTTGTTCCCTGTCATAGCTGGTCATTGACTTATGTTCACTCAGCATGTCTGGCTACTGACTTTCTTCCCATGCCCATAGTTGTGTGAGGAGATATGCTATAAATGGTTAGCAGCTGTGCCAAAGCTCCCTCTCTTTACTTCTCTCATCCTAGGCCTTACACTCCTCACATTCCCCAATCCAAAGAAAGGAGAGAAGTCCTTTGTGAAAATAGTTCTCTAGAGCTGGATCTCAGGGTGGTCTCCCTCACTGTCTGGAATAATGGGCATCTTCTCCTAGAACATCCCAAGGCACCCTTGTTGCTGCCAACCTCAATGGCCAGGAAGCTTCTCTGAGCAGTCCAAGAAGGTTAAGGCTTCAGAATAGAAGGCAGATTCAGAAGTGATGACAATTCTTGTGTTTTCACTTTCTTCATGCTACTTCTATGTTTTGAGGAAAGTGGACATTCAGAGGACAGAGTCCATACTCTGGCCATCCCATGCCAAACTAAATGCTCTAAGGAGAAAAGTACTCTGAAATAAGCCTACTTAGAAAGATAAATTTTTTTAAAAAAATAACACCATTTATAAATGCACCCAAAAAATAATAAAATAACTAGGAATAAACTTAACCAAAGAGGTGAAAGACCTGTACTCCAAACACTCTAAAACACTGATGAAAGAAATTAAAGATGACACAAATGGAAAGATATTCCATGAGCATGGATTGGAAGAATTAATATTGTTAATATGTCCACATTACCAAAAACAACCTACAGATTTACTGCAATCCTTATCATAATACCAACAGCATTTTTTCAGAAAACTATAACAAATAATCCTAAAATTTGTATGGAACCACAGAAGACCCTGAATAGCCAAAGCAATCCCGAGAAAGAAGAAAAAAGTGGAGGTATCAAAATTCCAGATGTCAAGATATACTACAAAGCTGTAGTAATCAAAACAGTATGGTACTGGCACAAAAAATAGACACATAAATCAATAGAAAAGAATAGAGTCTCCAGAACTAAACACATGATAATACGGTCAGTTAATCTATGACAAAGGAGGCAAGAATATACAATGGGGAAAAGACACTCTTTTCAATGAATGGTGCTGAGAAAACTGGACAGCTACATGTAAAAGACTAAAACTGGACCACTTTCTAACAACATACACCAAAATAAACTCAAAATGAATTAAAGACCTAAGCATGAGACCTGAAACCATAAAAATCCTAGAAAAGAGCATGGGCAGTAACTTTTCTGACATCAGTCATAGAAACATTTTTCTAGATATGTCTCCTAAGGCAAGGGAAACAAAAGCAAAAATAAACTATTGGGACTACATCAAAATAAAAAACTATTTCACAGTGAATGAAACCACCACCACCAATAGCAACAACAAAAAAGAACACCAACCTACTGAATGGGAGAAGATATTTGCAAATGGTTTGTCCAATTAATATCCAAAATATACAAAAAACTTCTACAACTCAACACCTAAAAAACAAACAATCCAATTAAAAAGTGGGTAGAGAAACTGAATAGACATTTTACCAAAGCAGACAGATGACCAACAGACACTTGAAAAGATGCTCAACACCACTCATCATCAGGGAGATGCAAATCAAAACCACAATTACATATTACAACAGTAAGAATGATTAAAATGAAAGTGACAAGAAATAACGTGTTAGGATGTGGAGAAAAGAACCCTTGTGCACTGTTCCTAGGAATGTAAATTAGTATAGCCACTGTGGAAAACAGTATGAAGGTTGTAAAAAAAAAATAGAAATACTATATGATCCAATAATTTCACCACTGGGTATTTACCCAAAGAAAACAAAAACACTAATTTGAAAAGGCATATGTACCCTTATGTTTATTGCAGCATTGTTGATAATAGACAAGATATGGTAGCAACCTAAGTGTCCATCAGTAGACAAATGTATAATGAAAATATGATATTGGGGCACAGTTGGCTCAGTTGGTTAAGTGTCTGACACTTGGTTTCAGCCCAGGTCATGATCTCACAGTTTGTGGGTTCAAGTCCCACATTGGGCTCTGTGCTGGCAGTGTGGAGCCTGCTTAGGATTCTCTCTCCCCTGCCTCTCTCTGTCCCTCCTCTACTTGCTCTCTCTCTGTCTCTCTCTGTCTCTCTCTCTCTCTCTGTCTCTCTCTCTCTCAAAATAAAGAGAAAATAAACTTAACAAAATGAACTTAAAAGAAAATGTAATATATATATATATGAAATATTACACAGCCATAAAAAAGGTGAGATCGTGCCATTTGAGACAACATGTATGGACCTAGATGGTATTGTACTAAGTGAAATAAGTCATACTGAGAAAGACAGATTCCACTTATAAGTGGGATTGCAAAAAAAAAAAAAATGAATAAGGAAACAAAAAGAAGAATCAGACCTGTAAAATACAAAGAACAAACTGATGGTTGCTAGAGGGGAGAGGAGTGAGGGGTTGGACAAAACTGGTGAAGAAGAGAAGGAGATGCAGGCCTCCAGTAATGTAATGAGTAAGTCACCAGAGTAAAAGGCACAACATAAGGAACATTGTCAATGATATTGTAATAGGGATGCAATGTAACAAATGGTAGTTACACTTGTGAACATAGCATAATGTATAAATTTCTCAAATCACTAAGTTGTGTACCTGAAACTAATACAACATTGTGTGTTAAACACTCAAATAAAAAAATAAAATAAGAGAGGCACCTAGGTGGCTCAGGTAAGCGTCCAACATTGGCTCAGGTCAGGATCTCAGTTTGTGGGTTCAAGCCCCGTGTCTGGCTCTGTGCTGACAGCTCAGAGCCTGGAGCCTGATTTGGATTCTGTGTCTCCCTCTCTCTCTCTCTCTCTCTCTCTCTCTCTGTCCCTCCCCTACTTGTGCTCTGTCTCTCTCTTTCAAAAATAAACATCAACAGGGTTCCCGTTTCTCCACATCCTCTCCAAGGGATACAGGAGTACTGATGCATAGGGGCACTTGTACCCCAATGTTCATAGCAGCACTCTCAACAATAGCCAAATTATGGAAAGAGCCTAAATGTCCATCAACTGATGAATGGATAAAGAAATTGTGGTATATATACACAATGGCGTACTATGTGGCAATGAGAAAAAATGAAATATGGCCTTTTGTAGCAACGTGGATGGAACTGGAGAGTGTAATGCTAAGTGAAATAAGCCATACAGAGAAAGACAGATACCACATGGTTTCACTCTTATGTGGATCCTGAGAAACTTAACAGGAACCCATGGGGGAGGGGAAGGAAAAAAAAAAAAAAAGAGGTTAGAGTGGGAGAGAGCCAAAGCATAAGAGACTCTTAAAAACTGAGAACAAGCTGAGGGTTGATGGGGGGTGGGAGGGAGGGGAGGGTGGGTGATGGGTATTGAGGAGGGCACCTTTTGGGATGAGCACTGGGTGTTGTATGGAAACCAATTTGTCAATAAATTTCATATATATAAAAAAAAAGAAAAAAAAATAAACATCAAAAATATTTTTAATTATAAATAAAATAAAATAAAATAAGAAATAAGGCTGCCCAGACATCAGGCTTTGGCTCGTAATTCCCTTCCTAACCCTGCCCTTTTATGAGAGAAGTCGTCTTCACTGTTTGGGACTCTCTGAGTGGTATATAAAACAGATAATTCCTTAAAAGTCACTGAGGCCTGCTTGAAAAGACCACACAGGAGCCCCTTAAAAAGTGTCTTGTGGATAGGTGTTTGCAAAGGATATGTTATTAACACAGCTAAACTTCATAATTTATAATTAGCCTGGGTCTAATATTCACCTAAAATATTTGCTAAAAAAAAAAACAATGCTAGTAATTCTAAGAACTCTATATTCATTTGAACTCAGCTACCAAGATGTTGACAAGTAGTCTTAAAAGCAGTGTGTAGAACTGAAATATCACTAGACGAATATATAATTGGCCTGGGTTATAGTGCTGACATCATCAAATAGTAAGTGTGTGACCCTGGGCTTTCTATCAATTTCTTGAAAATCACTTTAAGTAGTCTAGATAGAGATGTTAAGTCCAAAGTCACACAGCCAGGAAGTGAGAGAGCCAACACTGGCCAGATCCAGAGTTCATAATTATTCTGATATACTGTACTCTCCTTATTATGTGCTTAGAGTATTTGCATGAGGCCTGGAACAGAAATGTCTGAGGGATCCAGGGCCCACTCTGATCATTCTTTTTCAAATTTCTTTAAAACTAGCCTCAAACTCTGTCTGGAGAGAATTCCTTAAGACATTGCTGAGTACTCATTGAGGGGGAAGAGAAACTATGTAGAGTGAGAAAATCTCACTGTCTGGAGATCCCCACTAGGAAGGTAGGAGGAGACTGTGGGGTTCTTTTCTGACCCTAAAGGATACTTACAGCCTGGTCTAGATTGTTGGTATCAGAGGGTCTACAGGCAGCAATTCTAGGGCTGATAGAATTGCCTCGAAGTCCGTATATGCCAGTCCAGCTCAGCTTTTCCTTGAATTGTAACGCTCATTTGTGATGGCTTGAGTGTGTATACAGAAACTGATGGAGAGAAGGCAGGAAAAGTCTTCCCTAACCACCCATCTTCTCCAAAAGAGGACACTCCTGGGCCTCAGCAACTGAAAGTAAATGTATTTTCAATGTTTTCTTTCCAGGAAGGATCAAAGGGGAATCTGAATGGCAATGTATATGTTGGATGATGAACCCATATCTAACCAACACCCATTCTGCAAGCCCTAACTTGGCCAATGTTTCAATACTTGATATTGATGGCCCAAAGAGTCTGCAAATGAACTCAGGTTGTACCATTTTTCAAATTAATTCACACAGAGAAGAGGGATATTTGGTCCAGTGTTTAAAAGCTTAAGGGTGATTGTACATTGAATTAATTCATGCAGCATGTTCTGTAAGACTTGTTTACCAGACACTCACTTCCATCACTAGTGTTTCTCCTAGGGAGTGCTAATTCTAATATGGCATGTGTAGAAAGGAGAGTACCCAGGCCTCTCATGGCTTTCAAAGAAATGGCTGTAGCCACAGAGAGACTACATCCTTTCCCTCACCATAGGCATGTGCTCCATGCAAGTCTCACCTTTATTACTTCTGGGAAACTGCATTTGGCATCTGTGACATGGGCTATTTCCCACTGCTGTTTTTGCATCCTGAGCTCCCTTGGGCAAGGCATGAGCTCTGTCAGGTCATTGTTCTTTCAGGATTACAAAAAACATTGCCAAAAATTTCTATAGGTCCACAAAAGGTGACATTTGACTTTCCCTGGGTGAAAACAGATTAGGCTGAAAGCTTTCAGGAATAGGGCAAATTGGGGAAGACTCACAGGATAGAGTAGGGAGATTGGACAAAACTATGCTTTCTACACCTAGACAGCCCTCATGGAGCCTGGGTGATGGAACAAGGAAGATACGGGAGAAATTTCAGCCTCACTTTCATCCTCCCCCAGAGGGCTATCGTCTTGCCCCTCCCATCCTGTCATGCAGCCCTTTCTTACATTTCTTGAGAATCAATAAATTTGAATGAAAACATAACACAAACTGGAGGGGGAGTATGATGCAGTGCACCGGAAAGAGTGTGAACTGTAGCCAAAGGCAGCCTTAGACTCTAATCCCAACATTCCCTGACTGGTTGCGTGACCTTTGGCATATGATTTAAGCCTCAGTTTCCTACAGTGTCAAATGAGGCTATTAAAACGTTTCTTTGAGAACTGGTGGAAAGATTAGAGCTAAAGGAGGTGAAGACCCAGCACAGTGCCTGGCACAAATTTATTACTAAAAAAGTTGGCAACTTTACACTATTGTTGGTCCAGATGCTACACCTTCCACCTTGACAGGTTTCTCTCCACTCGTATCCCCAGAAGAGCTTATGTTCTCGACATCCAGAAAATGCACTAACCCAAAAAATCAGAGCAAAAAAACTTGTAACGATAATCTGCTTGCCCCTCTCCCCGCCCCAGAAGCATGTACATATTAAGGGTCCACGGAGGCTAAAGAATGAGAGCTCTCAGCACACAGGCAGGACTCTACTTCAAGATCCCAGATTTTGAGTTAGATATTCTCCCGCCTCACAACTCCACCCCCAGCCTATTTTCCAGAACCCCTTTAGCTCTAGCTCTCTAGTTACTCATTTTCTCATTACTAGAAATCCTGCCCTTAGTGTTCAGTTTTTCGCGGAATGTTACGATAGGAAAGATCGCTGAGACCAGGTGGGGGTGTATCTCCCGGGCAACCGCGGAGTGGACATGCGCAGTGGCTTCCCCAAGCTGGCAGCTCTAATCTGACTTCTGCAGGCGGGGGGATTTGGAAACAAAACGGTTATCTCCCTTCTTTTTGTCCCTCCCCCGGCGAGACAGTTGTGTCATTCTCTTCCTGAGGCTGACTTAAATGTGAGGAAAGTCTTCTCTCATTTGTTAGGAGGTGGCAGTTTGGGGTAGCCCTTAATGATTAAATGGATGAAAGGGCAGAAAGCTTATGGGTGTCAGGGGGTGAGGAAACATAAAACCTAAACCAATGGCGGGCAATTCCCCCACCCCTGCGTAATAGATGACTTTCCATATAATATCCACTACTGAGCCAGGGCTCCCTTACAGAAATTGTTTTTTGCAGGCTCTCTGGGGAAAGTTTAGGGACAGCTGTGAGCAGGGTTAGAGGCTGCGTGAAGGATCAGGATGAAGAGAGCCAAAGTACTCACCTTAACAGCTTGGATGCGGAAGTAAACTGCAGTGGCAGAGATTGCTGGGTAGAGCTTCAGGTAGATTCTTCGGTCTGACCCAAGATCCAAGATCAGTTGCCTTCAGGAGAATCATTATTGGTTCCCAAGACCCACTCTCTGAGAATATGGGTCTTTGTTATCTCTGCCCCAGGCTTCCCTCTCCCACTTCCCCCTTGATCTCAACACTGTCTTTCTGAATCCCCCAAAAGGTGTTTTTACATACCGCCCCTGACTTCATCAACAATCCCTCCCTCCTCCTTTCCAATCTCAGGTCTTAGAAAAGAAGTCACTAAAGGAGAATTTGCCCTCAGCCCTACATAGCACCTCATACTCCCCTTCAACCACCTCACCCACTCCCCCACTAATCATTTGCTGGACACCCCTGCCCCTTCCCTAGCCCTTCTTGTGCCCCATTGCCTTCTCCACTGTCCCCTCCCAGCACCTACAGTTTAGTTGGAAGTTACTACTGTGGTCTCTCCTAGCACTCTGAGCTTACCCCTACTATATTACCACAGCAATAAAACATTTTCTGGTTTACTTCAGTGGCCCCTTCCCCTTAAGCCCTGGGTTCAGCTGGGTCTTCTTCACCCTTATATTCCCAGCACAAAGCATGTGCTCTGAGCATGGCAGGTGCTTAATAAATGTTTGTTGAATAAAAGAATCCTTAAGCATGGTGTCTAATTCATTATGCTTATATTTTTCACTACATTTGGAACAGCAAAGCAAATACAGGTAAATGCCAGCAATTTTTTTCTTACACAACAACAGTAGACACAAAGAAGGCATCCACAGATCAGTGATATTGTGTTTGATTTTGTTGTGTGTGTGTTGTTACTATTGTTACTTAACTTTTGCACCACAACATTTTACTAATTATTTTAAGCAATTAAAGAACATTTATATGTTCTCTTCCACATCATAGAAAGATGTAAACGTTACCAATACAATTTACACAGATATCTGAGTTTTATATTAAAACAAGATAGGGATAGCAAATGAGCAATTTAATTTATAAACATTGATCATGAACCTAATTCAAGGGTATATTGTAAGGGAGGGAATACTATTAGAAAGAGAACACAAATAGCAAACACAATGTGTACGTTCCACCCCAGCCCTGACTGACTTGTGATTTGGGGCCCCAGTGCCCATTTCCCCAGGGCACCTATAACTGATGACACCCAACTAATGTGATACATTTTCCCAGATTTCACATGGGGCCAAAGAAGAACATGGCAGTTGCCTCAGATCTGACTCTGGCCTCCTCATCTTCAACAGCCTCCCTATATTGCTCTGGCCAGTCCTGTGGTCGCTTTCTGTACAGCCTGGCCATATACTCCAAGGCTTTCATTTTGGTAGTTTCAAGGTGAGCTCGAGGACCCCATAGAAGCTCATACTCAACTGGATTAGAGTAGGACAGTGGCCTGCATTCCAAGTAGCGCTGTCTCATAAGCTTGCAGGTGATGGCATGCTTTCTCCCTACATCCACACCAAATCTACGAAGCATGTTCCAAATGTTGGCCTCTTTGACGCGGTTGCCCATCAGGAAGATCAAACCCAAAATTGGCATCACATATTCTTGAGTGGGTCTCCCCAGGCTGTCTAACATCATTTGCTCTTCTTCTGATTCTGGTTGCTGGACAAGGAGGTAGATGTGCTCACTCGTATCAACCTCAATCAGAGAGAATCCATAGAACAGATCAAGGATTAGAGTAGCTCGACTGAGGATATTTGGGAACACTTCCTCAAATTCTTTGCCAGTGTGAGCCAGTAGCTCATCCTGATGTATAGGCAGCAACTCCTCAGTGACATTAATGGCCAACTGGACCAAATCATTGGCCTTATCGTTCATAGTGTCCTCTGACCAGAATTCCAAGCCAGCAGCCTGTCTTCTTTCTTTGGCTTTGTCAGCTTCCAGGGCCTTGTTATATTCTTCTGGCCAGCTCCAGGGTTCTTCATCATGGGCCTCTGCCACAAACTTCAGGGCTTCCATCTTTGTGATTTCCATGTGGGCTCTAGAGCCCCACAAGAACTCAAATTCGAGGGGATTAGTGCCATATACTGGCCAGTACTCCAAGAACCGCATGCGCACAAAGTCAGTAATGAGCAGGTTCCTTGTGTTCCCAAAGAGGTTGTTGATCCTCTGGGGATCATCCAGCAAATCAACCTTTAACAGCAGGTCCCAAATGGATGCTTCTCTTGCCCGGTTGCCATTCAGAAGGATGTGGCCTAGGACCAAGGCCAGGAGACCTGCCTTTGGCACATCCAAGGATTCTGTTATGCGATCAGTGGTCTGGAAACCCCGTTTGCTGATTAGGTTGTAAATGTCAGCCTGGGGATCAAGAACCCTAAGGTTCAACCCAAAGACCTGATCCAGGTGGGCTGAGGCTCGTCTAAGGATCTCAGGGAACTGATCTGAGTATTCTCTGAGGAACTCTAGCATCTCTGCTTGCTGGATAGAACCCTCGGTTTGGCTTTTCATTCGCATGAAATTCACCAAAGCAATTGACCTGTCTTCTAGAGGGTCGTGGACCCTGAGCGCCCCCAAACGTTGGGACTGCTCTTCAATTAGGACCTCGAGGTCATTTGGGTCCTGCGCAGTCTGGGAAGCGCTGGCATCCTGAGGGTTGATTAGCGCATGAGGGCACTGGAGGGCCTGGGGAACAAGCATGGAGGTCGGAGACCCATAGGCGTCACTAGCCTGCATCTCACCCTGACGGTCGCCGTAATCTGCAGTGGTCTCTGCGCTGCCGCGGCGCGCGTTCTGGCTTACCAGAGACATGGTTCCAGGAGTCAGCAGCAGGAACGGGGAAATCAGCAATCTGTCAGAGAGAGGATGGTAGGAGTCGGCGCCTCAGCACAAATCCTAAGCCAGAGACCCGGGATCAGGAGGGAGAGCTGGAGAGAGAAGCGATCTTTCTACACAACCAGTGAGCAAATGACCGCTAGCTTCTCAGTGCCTAGCTTTGCCGCAGCCTACGCAGGCGCAGTCTGGTTCTGCGGCATTGTGGCCACGCCCCGCTTCCAGTCCCCCACTCCTGCCCACTAGGGCTGCCAGGAAGACTAGGGTGGTTGAAGTGGTTGCTGCTGGATTAAAACATTTTAGAGCCGAGAATTCAAGAAAGGGGCCAACAAACGGAGGTAAAGCAGAATTAACAAGGAATGAGAGATGTTCAATGACATCAGTTTTTCTGTGAGGTAAAAAGCGCCACGTTAACAGAAGATTCAAAGATGAAGAGGAGGATGCTAACAATGAGAATTATTTTATGGTTTCATTAATTTACCCACACACTCAGCAGACATTTCTTGAGTACATACCACGTCAGGCACAGTGCTGGGTACTAGGGATACACCAGAGGACAAACATAATGATTACCTCTTTCTGTATGGAGCTTACATTCTGGGGTAGGTTCAAACAACGGTGATAATAATGAGAGCTAACCTTTATGGAGCATGTACTATGTACAAGGCAATTTCTGGTACTTTCACTTGCCCCACATTAAAACACTTAATGTTAGCTATGAGGTAGCTACTCTTAATGGTCCTCATTTTACAGATGAGGAAACTGGGTCACAGAAGTGAATTTACCTGTTCAAAATCAGGGAGCAACAAATGGAAGAGAGGAGTATTTGAACACAAGTCTGTCAGAATCTCTGTCTCTGTCAGAATAAGTACGTTCTCTGACACCGTCTGCCATTCAAAGAATTTTTTTAACCCTATTCATTAAAAATGACTCATATAAGTTAGATGGAAATAGTTGCCCTAATGTAGGGTCAATTAACATATGGTATAAATACAGAAGGAGCAAGCATGGATTACAGCTTAGTTTGAGACGTCTTGGAATAGGGGCACATGTGGGGCGCCTGGGTGGCTCAGTCGGTTGAGCGTCCAACTTCGGCTTGGGGCATGATCTCAGTCTGTGGGTTCGAGCCCCGCGTCAGGCTCTGTGCCGATAGCTCGGAGCCTGGAGCCTGTTTCGGATTCTGTGTCTCCCTCTCTCTCTGACCCTCCCCTGTTCATGCTCTGTCTCTCTCTGTCTCAAAAAAATAAACGTTAAAAAGACATTAAAAAAAGGAATGGGAGGCACATGCTTCACGGAGAAACTGAGCTCTAAGTGATGGACAGGATGTAAAGGATATATAAGGGAATTCTAGGCTGAAGGATCAGCATCAGAAAAGGCCCAGAGGTGTGAAAGTACAAAATAAGTTTGCACTGCAGCTGATTACCCAAAGTGGCTACAGCCAAAGTATACTAGTATGAGTGGGAAATGAGGATGAAGGTGGTGAGCCAGGAATGATTGGGTTTTCTGTTTTTTCACTAAGCAGTATAACAGAACTGGTTGGAGTCCCACAAGGTGAGAATGGAAACACCAGAAAAGGGCCTGGTTATTTAGAGGTCGGTCATGTGTTTGGGGAAGCATAATCCAAGCACTGTGACCAGGAAGAGGGGTCAGCTGCTTTATCTTCAAGGAATGCTACCAAAATAATTGTGCTAAATCCTAGCTCTCAACCATCAAGCTACTCGGTAAAATAGTGGGAAAGGAAAAAATATTACATAGGGTTGCCATTTGCAGCCTTCCTTAAATTCTTGGTGGTAATAAATACTGTAACAGTTATCCTGTGCCCAGGGATTTCTTCAGAAAGCACTACCTTCACATGTGGAAGCCAGACAATTACCTCTGAAATTTTCTATATCTCAGATGTTCTCTATCAGTTGCAAAGCAGGCAGTTCAGGACCATGGATTTGGCCAAACTGGGGTAAAGAGAACAATGTTTATACAACTGAATATGCATGTTCTGCAAGGTAGAAGTGTGTGGTTTGTGTGCTGATTATATCTTAGGAGAATCGTGTGGAAAGCAGCACCATCTTTGAGCTACCAAAAAGGTATAATTGAGATCAGATCTGATGGGATCCCTCAGTTTGGTCTTTCCATTTCCCTAGGAGAGCTCCATGTTCTTTGTCTCAGCAGGTGTTGCCTGGCTAGAATTTTATTCTTCAGTCATAAAAGAAAAGAGATATGTATTTTCCTGAAACCCAGCTCACAGTTTGTCATGAGTTGAAGCTTCTACTAACACTCCATCTAATAACAAAAACCCAACATTGAATGGAAACATTTTACCTCTAACATCCTAATCTGATTCCACAGATTTCAAGTCCTTCACAAATTGGTCCCTACCTGGCTTTCCATCTTCATTTTTATCCCCCAGCATTTCCATCCATGAATTCTGCTTCCAAGCCACATTTAGCTACACTCCTGGTCCCAGCCATTTATATTCTACTGGTCTCTGAAGTAGTTTTAGTTCTTGCTAAGTGAAAAATTAAGGAGTCGTGACTGTGAATGTGACATATGGTGTATTTTCCACTCTAAGTGTGAATTAAAAAGATAGGATCATACTCATCATTCTGAACTTCTATCAGCATTTTCTAAACTCCTTTTGCAATTTAAAACCATGAATACCCTAATTTCCACATATGAGTGAAATCATATGGTATTTGTCTTTCTCTGACTGGCTTATTTCACTTAGCATTATGCTCTCTAGCTCCATGCATGTTGTTGCAAATGGCAAGATATCATTCTTTTTATGGCTGAATGATATTCCATTATATATGTATGTATATATGCCATATCTTCTTTATACATTCATCTATCTATGGACACTTGGAATAATTTGGCTACTGTACATAATGCTGCAATAAACACATGAGTGCATATAGCCTTTTGAATTAGTGTTTTGTATTTGTGGGGTAAATACCCAGTAGTGCAATTACTGGATCGTAAGGTAGTACTATTTTTAATGTTTTGAGGAGCATCCATACTGTTTTCCACAGTGGATGCACCAGTTTGCATTCTCACCAATAGTGCACAAGGATTCTTTTTCTCCACATCCTTGCTTTCACTTGTTTCTTGTATTTCTAAATTTTTATTTTAATTCCAGTTAGTTAACATACAGTGTTATATTAGTATCAGGTGTACAGTATAGTGATTCCACAATTTCATATATCATCTGGTGCTCATCACAACAAGTGCACTCCTTGAACCCCATCGCCAATTTAACCCATTCCTCCACTTCCCACTCTGGTAATCATCAACATGTTGTCTATAATTAAGTCTGTTTCTTCATTTGTCTCCCACCTTGTCTTGTTTTTTCCCTTTGCTCATTTGTTTTGCTTCTCAAATTCCACATATGAATGAAATAATACTGTATTTGTCTCCTCTGACTGACTTATTTCACTTAGCATAATACTCTCTAGCTCCATCCACATGCTTGAAAATGGCAAGATTTTATTCTTTTTTATGGCTGAATAATATTCCGTTATTACTATATTACTATGCCAATATTACTATATACTGTCAATAATGCTACTATAAATATAGAGGTGCATGCATCCCTTTAAATTAGTGTTCCTATGTTCTTTGGATAAATAAACAACAGTACAACTGCTAGATCATGAGGTATTTCTACTTTTAACTTTGTGAGGAACTACCATACTGTTTTCCACAGTGACTACACCAGTTTGCATTCCCACCAACAGTGTAAGAGAGTTCCCCTTTATCCACATACTCGCCAACATCTGTTGTTTTCTGTATTGTTAATTTTAGCCATTCTGACAGGTATGAGGTGATATCTCATTGTAGTTTTGATTTGCATTTCCCTGATGATAAGTGCTGATGTGCATCTTTTCATGTGTCTGTTAGCCATCTGTATGTCTTCTTTGGAAAAAAGGTCTATTTATGTCTTCTACCTATTTATTAAGTGGATTACATAAGTTCTTTCTTTCTTTCTTTCTTTCTAATTTTTCTTTTAATTTTATTTTTTTAATTTACATCCAAATTAGTTAGCATATAGTGCAACAATGATTTCAAAAGTAGATTCCTTAATTCCCCTTACCCATTTAGCCCATCCCCCCTCCTACAACCCCTCCAGGAACCTCTGTTTGCTCTCCATATTTAAGAGTCTCTTCTGTTTTGTCCCCCTCCCTGTTTCTATATTATTTTTGTTTCCCTTCCCTTGTGTTCATCTGTGTCTTAAAATCTTCATATGAGTGAAGTCACATGATATTTGTCTTTCTCTTACTGACTAATTTCGCTTAGCATAATACCCTCCAGTTCCATCCACGTACTTGCAAATGGCAAGATTTCATTCTTTTTGATTGCCGAGTAATATTCCATTGTATATATATATACCACATCTTTTTTATCCATTCATCCATCAATGGACATTTGGGCTCTTTCAATACTTTGGCTATTTTTGATAGTGTGGCTATAAACATTGGGGTGCATGTGTCCCTTTAAAACAGCATGCCTGTATCCCTTCTTTATATATTTTGGATACTAACCCTTTATCAGATATATTCATCTGCAAATATCTTCTCCCATTCTGTAGGTTGTCTTTTATTTTGTTGCTTCCTTTGCTGTGCAGAAGCTTTTTATTTTGATTTAGTCCCAATAGTTTATTTTTGCTTTATTTCCCTTTATCTAGAAAAATGTTGCTAGAGCCAATGTCAGAGAAATTACTGCCTGTGCTCTCTTCTAGGATTTTTATGGTTTCAGGTCTCATATTTAAGGCTTTAATCTATTTTGGATTTCTTTTTTGTGTATGGTAGAAGAAAGTGGTCTAGTTTCTTTCTTTTTCATGTAGCTTTCCAGTTTCCCAATACCATTTATTGAACAAACTTTTCCTCATTGCATATATTCTTGTTTAATTAGTTGAAGATTCATTGACCATACAACTGTGGGTTTGTTTCAGGGCTTTCTATCCTTTTCTACCGATCTATGTCTCTGCTTTTTGTGCAAGTACCATACTGTTTTAATTACCAGATTTGTTGGATAACTTGAAATTTGGAATTGTGATACCTCCAGATTTGATTTTCTTTTTCATAGTTGTTTGGCTATTCTTGGTCTTTTGTGGTTCCACACAAATTTCAGGATAAATTGTTCTAGTTTTTAAAAATTATTTATTAATTAGTGAGAGACAGAGCATGAGTGGGGGCAGAGAGAGAGGGAGACACAGAATCTGAAGCAGTCTGCACAGAGCCCAACGCGGGGCTCGAACTTATGGACCACGAGATAATGACCTGAGCCAAATTCGGATGCTCAACCGACTGAGCCACCCAGGCGCCCCTAATTTGTTCTAGTTTTGTGAAGAATGCTGTTGCTACATTGATAGGGATTGTATTAAATCTGTAGATTGATTTGGATAGTATGGACCTTTTAACAATATTTGTTATTGTAATCCATGAGCATGGAATATGTTTCCATTTGTTTTTGTCACCTTAAATTCCCTTCTGAATGTTTTATAGTTTTCAGAATAGAGGTGTTTCAGTAATTTGGCTACTAGGCATTTCTAGGCATTTTGTTATTTTTGGTATAATTGTAAATGTAACTACTTTCTTAATTTCTCTTTCTGTTACTTCATTATTAGTGTATAGAAGTTCAATAGATTTCTGTGAATCAATTTTGTATCTTGTTATCTTACTGAATTCATTTGTTACTTCTAGCAGTTTTTTGATGGGGCTTTTAGGGTTTCTATATAGAGAATCATGTTATGTGCAAATAACAAAATCGTCTCTTCTTCCTTATCAATGTAGATGCCTTTTATTCCTGTTTCTTGTCTGATTTCTGTGACTGGGACTTCTAGTACTATGTTGAATAAAAGTGGTGAGAGTGGACATCCTTGTCCTTTCCCTGACATTAGAGAAAAAGCTCTCAGTTTTTCCCCATTGAGTATGATGTTTGCTGTAGATTTTTCATATATGGCCTTTATTATGTTGAGGTATATTCCCTATAAACCTACCTTGTTGAGGACTTTTTATCTTGAATGTACATTGCACTTTGTCAAATGCTTTTTCTTCATCTGTTGAAAAGATTATATGATTTCTATCCTTTGTTTTGTTGATGTGGTGTATCACGTTGATTGATTTTTCAAATATTGAATCATCCTTGCATCCCGGGAATAAACCTCACCTGATAATGGTTAATGATCTTTTTAATGTATTGTTGTATGTGATTTGCTAATATTTTGTTGAAGATTATTGCATATATGTTCATCAAGTTTATTGACCTGTAATTTTCTTCTTTTGTGGTGTCTTTGTTTTTGCTATGATGGTAATATTGAATGTGTAGAATGTATTTGGAAGCATTTCTTCCTTTCCAGTTTTTGGAATAGTTTGATGAATATAGGAATTATTTCCTCTTTAAATGTCAGGTGGAATTCACAGATGAATCCATCTGGTTCTGGACTTTTATTTTTGGGTAGTTTTTTGATTACCAATTTAATTTCATTATTTGTGATAGATCTGTTCATATTGTCTATTTCTTCCTGGTGCAGTTTTGCAAGGTTGTATGTTTCTAGGGATTTATCCACTTTTCCTATGTTATCCTGTTTATTGGCATATAATTGCTCATAGTATTATATTCCTTTGTATTTCTGTGGTGTCACTTGTTACTTCTCCTACCTCATTTTTTTATTTTATGTATTTGGGTCTTTTTCCCCCCTATATGTTTCTATAAGTGTTTATCTATTTTTTCTTTTCAAAGAACCACCTTATGGTTTATTTGACTTTTTCTTTTTTTTTTTTCTCTCAACATCATTTATTTCTGCTGTGATCATTCTTATTTTCTGTCTTCTTCTCACCTTCAGCTTTGTTTGTTCTTTTTTTCTTGTAAAGTTAGATTGTTTGTTTGAGGTTTTCCTTTTTTTAATGATAGGCCTGTATTGCTACATACTTCCCTCTTAGAACTGCTTTTGCTGTGTCCCAGAGATTTTGGACCATTGTGTTTCATTTTTAATTTATATCCATGTATTTTTTATTCCTTATTTAACTGATGCATTGCCCCATTTGTTGTTTAGGGTCATGTTGTTTGGTTTCCAGGTGTTTGTGGGTTTTCAGGTTTTTTGTTTGTTTTTTTGTTTTGCTTTTTTTTTCCTTGTGATTTTATTCTAGTTTTGTACCATTGTGGTTGGCAAAGATCCATGGTATGATTTCAATCTTCTTAAATTTATTGAGGCTTGTATCGCAGCCTAACATGGGATCTATTCTGGAGAGTGTTCCGTGTACACTTGAAAACAATTTGTATTCTGTTCTCTTTGGATGGAGTGTTCTGTATGTATCTGTTATGTCCATCTGGTTCAATATGTCATTCAAAGACATTATTTCCGTATTGATTTTATGTCTGGATGGTTTATCCATTGATGTAAGTTCAGTGTTAAAATCTCATACTATTATTTTATTACCATTAATTTCTTTCTTAATTTCCATTAACATTTGTTTTATATATTTAGGTGTTCCAGTGTTGGATGCATAGATATTTACAAATGTTATATCCTCTTATTGGAGTGATACTTTAATGTAATGCCCTTTTTTGTCTCTTGTTTGGCTTTGTTTTAAAGTCCATTTTTTCTGATGTAAGTACTGATATCCTGGCTTTTTTTTCACTTCCATTGCATGGTTAATATTTTTCCATCCCTTCACTTTCAGTCTGTATGTGTCTTTAGGTCTTTCTTAGGCAAGTCTCTTGTAGTCAGTATATAGATGGGTCTTGTTCTTTCATCCATTCCACCACTCTGTGTCTTTTGATTGGAACATTGAGGACATTTACATTTAAAGTAATTATTCATAGTTGTGTGCTTATTGTCATTCTTAAAATTTGTTTTCTGGTTGTTTTTCTAGTTCTTAGTTCCTTTATTCTTCTCTTATTTCTTTGGTTTGATGAGTATCTGTAGCGTTTTGTTTGGCTTTCTTTCTCTTTTGTGTGTGTGTATCTATCATAGATTTAGGGTTTGTGGTTATCATGACGTTCCTATATACCATCCTAAATGAAGAGCAGTCTCTATTAATTTGATGGCCATTTAAGTTAATACACATTCTAAAGGAAAATAAAAAGAACAAAGAAAAAAATCTTCCTTTTTCTTTTTCCCCTCCTCTTCCTTTTATACTCCCTTCTCCACATTTTAAGTATATGTTGTCATATTTTACATCTTTTCATTCATATTTCTCTTACATCTAATTGTGGTCATTTCTTTTCCATTTAAAGAAGTCGCTTTAACAATTCTTATAAATCTGGTTCAGTAGTGATAAACTTCTTTATCTTTTGTTTGTCTTGGAAATTTGTTATCTCTCCTTCAAATCTGAATTATAACCTTTTTGGGTAGAGTATTCTTGATTTTAGGTTTTTTTCCTTTCAGCACTTTGAATATATTATGGAAGTCATTTCTGGTTTGCAAAGTTTCTGCTGAAAAATCAGCTGACAGCCTTATAAGGTTTCCCTTTGAGGTATCTTTTTGTAGATTTCTTCTTTTAAGATTCTCTATCTTTAATTTTTGACATTTTAATTATTATGTGCTATGCTTTTTACCTCCTTGGGTTTATCTTGTTTGGAAATCTCTGTGATTCTTGGACTCGGATATCTGTTTTTCTCCCTAGATAAGGGAAGCTTTCAGTTATTATTTCTTCAGATAACTTTTATACACCTTTCTTTCTCTCTTATTCTCTTGGGATTTGCAGATGTTTGGTTGATGTTGTCTAAGAGATCTTTTAATTGATGCTTTATTTTTTTTTCTTTTTGCTGTTTAGCTTGTGTGCTTTCCATTACCCTTTCTTCCAGATCCTGAAACCAATATTTCCCTGTATGTTAACTAACTAAAATTTTAATTAAAAAAAGGTTGGATGTACTTAAAAAAAATAAAATTTATGCTTGTGTTTTTCCTATGCTTTTATTCTTATAATTGATTTTTAGTTTCATAGCATTGTGTTTAGAAAAGATGCTTGAGGGGGCGCCTGGGTGGCGCAGTCGGTTAAGCGTCCGACTTCAGTCAGGTCACGATCTCGCGGTCCGGGAGTTCGAGCCCCGCGTCAGGCTCTGGGCTGATGGCTCGGAGCCTGGAGCCTGTTTCTGATTCTGTGTCTCCCTCTCTCTCTGCCCCTCCCGTTCATGCTCTGTCTCTCTCTGTCCCAAAAATAAATAAACGTTAAAAAAAAATTTAAAAAAAAAAAAAAGAAAAGATGCTTGATATGATTTCAATTTTCTTTTATTTTTCTTTTTAATTGAAGTATAATTGAAGCATATTATATTAGTTTCAGATGTACAACATAATGATTTGACAATAATATACATTATTAAATGCACACCCTGATATGTACCATCTGTCATCAGACATTATTTTATAAATATTATTGACTGTAATCCCTATACTTACTTTTCATCCTTATGACTTACTTATTTTAAAACTGGAAATTGATACCTCTTAGTTACATTTACCTATTTTGTATTTACCTCACACCAATACCCTCTGGCAACCAGTAGTTCATTCTCTATATTTTTGAGTATGTTCTTCTTATTGTTGTTTTTGTTTGTTTGCATGTTTACCTCTTTAGATTCCACATATCAGTGATGTCATATGGTATTTGTCTTTCTCTGTATGGCTTATTGCACTCAGCAAAATACCTCCTAGGTCTTTCCATATTGTCATAAATAATGACATTTTTTATAGGTGAGTAATATTCCACTCTTGTTTAACCATTCATGTATCAATAAACACTTAAGTTGCTTCTATATCTAAGCTACTGTATAGCTATCTAGGCTATATTTAGGCTATTGTAAATAAAGCTGCAATATACATAGGGGTGCATACATCATTTTTATTGAAGTACAATTAATATACAATGGTATATTAGTTTCAAGAATTGATTCAACAATTCTATAAATTACTGAATGCTCACTATGATAAATGTAGTCTTTGTCTCACACCACACACTGATACTAAAATACTATTGACTATATTTTCTATGCTTTACCTTTCATCTCTGTGACTTATTTATTTCCTAACTGTATGACTGTACTTTTAAATCTCCTTTATCTATTTGACCCATCTTTTCACTCACCTCCCCTCTGGAAATAACTGGTTTGTTCTCTGTATTTAAGAGTTTTCTTTGTTTTTGAGATTACACATACAAGTAAAATCATATGGAATTTGTCTTTCTCAGTCTCACTTATTTCACTTCACATAATATCCTCTATGTCCACTCATATTGTCATAAATAGCAAGAACTCATTTTATGGCTATTTAATATTATATATGTATATCACAATTTTGTCCATTTATACACCAATGGGCACTTGAGTTACTTCTATATGTTGGATATTATACATAATGCTGCAATAAACATAGGGACGAGTATATTTTCTTGAATTAGTGTTTTAATTTTCTTTGGGTAAATACCCAATAGTGGAATTACTGGATCATATAGTGTTTTTCATTTTTAAGGAACATCCATGCTGTTTTCTACAGTAATGAAAACAGTTTACATTCCTACCAACTGCATAAGGGTTTCTTTTGCTCTACATCCTCGCCAACATTTTGTTGCTTCTTGTCTTTTTCATTCTAGCCATTTTAACAAATGTAAGGTGTCTCTTACTGTAGTTCTGATTTCAGTTTCCCTGATTATTGGTGATGTTGATATTTTTTTCATGTGCCTGTTGGCTGTTTAACTTCTTTGGAGAAATGTCTATTTGTGTCTTCTGTCCATTTATTTTTTGGTGTTGAGTTGTAGAAGTTCTTTACATACTTTGGATATTATCCCTTTATTAGATGTGTCACTTGTAAAAGTCTTCTTCTGTTCAGTAGATTGCCTTTTCATTTTGTCTGGTTTCCTTTCCTGTGCTTTTTATTTTGATGTAGTCCCAACAGTTTGCTTTTGCTTTTGTTTCTCTTGTCTTAGGAGACATATATAGAAAATGTTGCTAAGGCTGATATCAAAGAAATTATTGCCTATGTTTCCTTCTGGGAGTTTTATGGTTTCAAGTTTCATATTTAGGTAATTAATCCATTTTAAATTTACTTTTGTCTATGGTGTTAGAAAGTGTCCAGTTTTATTCTTTTGCACATACCTGTCCAGTTTTCCCAGCACCATTTGTTGAAGAAACTTTTTACCATTGTATATTCTTGCTTTTTTTTTGTAATAGATTAATTGTGTTTTATTTATGGATTTTCAATTTTGTTCCATTGATCTATATGTCTCCTTTTGAGCCAGTAACATGCTGTTTTGATTACTACAGCTTTGAGTATAGTTTGATATTTGGTGTTGTGATACCTCCATCTTTGTTCTTCTTTCTCAAGATTGATTTGACCTCTTTCTCAAATTCATTTGAGTAGACGTTGCTGCTCAAGGTCTTTTGTGGTTCCATACAACTTTTAGGATTTTTTTGTCCTGATTCTGTGAAAACTTCTATTGGAGTTTTGATAGGGATTGCATTTAATCTATAGATTTTTTGAGTAGTATTGACATTTTAATAATATAATTATTCCAATCCATAGGCATTGTATATCTTTCCAATATTTGTGTTGTATTTAATTTATTTCATCAGTATTCTATAGTTTTTCAAGTATAGGTCTTTTACATATTTAGTTAAATATATTCCTCGATATTTTATTCTTTTTGATGCACTTGTAGATGGGATTCTTATTTTTATTTATTTCTCTTTCTGCTATTTCATTGGTAGTATGTAGACATGAAACAGATTTCTGTATACTGATTTTGTATCCTGCAATTTTACTGATTTCATTTATTAGTTCTAATACATTATTTTTGGTTTTTATGGTTTTCTATATATAGTACCATGTCATTTGCAAATTAGTAAAAGTTTTATTTCTGCTTTGTCAATTTGGATGTCTGCCACTTCTCTTTCTTGTCTGATTGCTATGAGTAGGAATTCTAGTACTATGTTGAATAAAAGTTCTGAGAGTGGACATCTTTGTCATGTTCTTGATTTTAAAGAAAAATTTTAGCTTTTCAACATTATGATGGTAGCTGTAGGTTTGTCATATATGGCTTTTTTTATGTTCAGGTATGTTTCTTTTATGCCCACTTTGTTGAAAGACTTTATTATGAATGGATATTTAATTTTTTCAAATTCTTTTTCTATATATATTATAAAGATCATATGTATTTTTAATCCTCTATTTTGTTAACATGGTGTATCACAATGATTAATTTGAATATGTATATATTCATCCTTGTATTCCTGGAATAAATCCCACTTGATCATCGTGAATTAACCTTCTAATGTATGTTTGAATTCCATTTGCTAATATTATGTTGAAGTGTTTTGTTTTTGCATCTATGTCCAACAGGAATATTGGTCTGTAATTTTTTTTCTTTGTAGTGTCTGGCTTTGTTGTCAGGATAATGTAGACCTCACAGATTGATTGTGAAAACATTATTTCTTTTTCAAATGTTTTTAGGAAGAGTAGATATTAACTCTTCTTTAAACACTTGGTACAATTTGCTTGTGAAGCCATTTGGTCCTGGACTTTGGGAGTTTTGTTAATTAAAAATTCAATTTAATTACTAGTAATCAGTCTGTTCAGATTTTCTATTTCTTCCTGATTCAGTTTGGAAGATTGTATGTTTCTTGAAATTTGTCCATTTCTTCTAGGTTCTCAAATTTGTTACCATATAATTTTTTTTAATTTAAATTTTAGTTAACATACAATGCAACATTGGTTTTAGGAGTAGAATTCAGTGATTTGTCACTTACATACAACACCCAGTGCTCATCACAGCAAGTGCCCTTTTTAACCCATTACCCATCTAGCACATCTCCCACCCACCTTCCTCTAATTCTTAGTTTGTTCTCTATCATAAAGAGTCTCCTTTGGTTTGTTTCCCTCTATTCTCTTTTTTCCTCCCCTTCCCATGGCTTAATCTGCTTTGTTTCTTAAATTCCATATATGAGTGAAATTTGTATTTCCCTGACTGACTTATTTCACTTAGCATAATACATTCTAGTTCTGTCTACATCATTGCAAATGGCAAGATTTCATTCTTTTTGATGGCTGAGCAATATTCCATTGTATATACACAACACATCTTCCTTATCCATCCGTCAGTCGATGGACATTTGGGCTCTTTCCATAATTTGGCTATTGTTGATAATGCTGCTATAAACATTTGGGTACATGTACCCTTTTGAATCTGTATTTTTGTAACTTTTGGGTAAATACTTAATAGTGCAATTGTTGATAATACGGTAGTTCTATTTTTAGGTATTTGAGGAACCTCCATACTTTTCTCCAGAGTGGCTGCACCAGTTTGCACTTCCACAAACAGTGCAAGAGGGTTTCCCTTTCTCTCCACCTTGCCAACACCTTGGTTTCTTGTGTTGTTAATTTAAGCCATTCTGACAGAAGGTGTGAGGTGGTATCTCATTGTGGTTTTGATTTGTATTTCCCTAATGATGAGTGATGCTGAGCATCTTTTCATGTGTCTGTTATCCATCTGGATGTCTTCTTTGGAAAAGTGTCTATTCATGTCTTCTGCCCATTTATTCACTGGATTATTTGTATTTTGGGTGTTGAGTTTGATAAGTTCTTTATAGATTTCAGATGCTAACCCTTTGATATGTCATTTGCAAATATCTTTTCACATGCTGTAGACTGCCTTTGTTTTGTTGATTTTTTCCTTCACTATGCACAAGCTTTTTATCTTGATCATGTCCCAATAGTTCATGTTTGCTTTTGTTTCCCTTGCCTTTGGCAAGGTGTCTAGTAAGTAGTTGCTCCAGCCAAGGTAAAGGAGGTTTTTACCTGTGTTCTCCTCTAGGATTTTAATGGTTTTCTGTCTCAAATTTAGGTCTTTCATCAATTTTGACTTTATTTTTGTGTATGGTGTAAGAAAGTGGTCCAGTCTCATTCTTCTGCATGTAGTTTTCCAGTTTAACCAACACCATTTATTGAACAGATTGTCTTTTTTTCCCATTGGATATTCTTTCCTGCTTCGTCAAAGATTAGTTGACCATATAGTTGTGGGTCCATTTCTGGGTTTTCTATTTAGTTCCATTGATCTATGTGTCAATTTTTGTGCCAGTACCACATTGTCTTGATGACTACACCTTTGTAATATAGCTTGAAGTCTAGAATCGTAATGCCTCCAGTTTTATCTTTCTCAGAATTGCTTTGTCTATTTGGGGTCTTCTGTGGATGTATACAAATTTTAGGATTGTTTATTCTAGCTCTGTGAAAAATGCTGGTGATATTTTGCTAAGGATTGTATTAAATGTATAGATTGCGTTGGGTCCTATAGATATTTTAACAATGTTTGCTCTTCCAATCCATGAGTATGGATTGCTTTTCCATTTATTTGTATCATTTTCAATTTCTTTCATAAATATCATATAGTTTTCAGAGTAAAGATATTTTACCTCATTAGTTATGCTTATTTGTAGGTATCTTGTTGTTTTTGGTGCAATTGAACATGGGAATCTTTCCTTGATTTCTTTTTCTGCTGCTTCCTTATTGGTATTATATAAATGCAGCAAATTTCTTCCTGCTGATTTTATATCCTGTGACATTGCTGAGTTCGTGTATTAGTTGTAGCAATTTTTTGGTGGAGTCTTTTGGGTTTTCTACATAGAGCATCAAGTTGTGTGCAAATAGTGAAAGTTTGACTTCTTCCTTGCCAATTTGGATGCATTTTATTTCTTTTTGTTGTTTGATTGCTGAGGCTAAGGCTTCCAGTACCATGTAAAATAATAATAGTGAGAGTGGACATCTTTGTCTTATTCCTGACAATAGGGGAAATGTTCTCAGTTTTTCCCCATTGAGGCTGATATTAGCTGTGGGTCTTTCATATATGACCTTTATGATGTTGAGGTATGTTCCATCTTTCCCTACTTTTTTGAGTTTTTTTTATCAAGAATGGATGCTGTATTTTGTCAAATGTTTTTCCTGCATCAGTTGAGAAGATCATATGATTCTTATCATTTCTTTTATTTATGTGGTATATCACATTGATTGATTTGTGAATATTGAACCAAACCTGCAGCACAGGAAAAAATCCTATCTGATCATAGAGAATAATTCTTTTAATGTGCTATTGAATTTGACTTGCTAGTATCTTGTTGAGAATTTTTGCATCCATGCCCATCAGGGATATCGGCCTGTAATTTTCCTTTTTTAGTGGGGTCTTTGTCTGGTTTTGGAATCCAGGTGATTCAAACAATGAGTTTGGTTGTTTTCCTTGTATTTATAATATTTTGGGGAATCCTTTGGGAAGAATAGGTATTAACTCTTCTTTAAATGTAAGGCAGAATTCCTCTGGAAAGCCATCTGGCTCAGGACTTTGGTTTTTTGGGAGATTTTTTTTTATTACTGATTCAATTTCTTTGCTGGTTACGGGCCTGTTCACATTTTCTATTTCTTCCTGTCTCAGTTTTGTGAGTTGTAGGAATTTGTCCATTTCTTCTTGATTTCCCAGTTTGTTGGCATATAATTTTTCATAGTATTCTCTTATATTTATTTGTATTTCTGTGGCATTGGTTGTGACCTCTCCTCTTTCATTTGTGATCATATCTATTTGGGTCCTGTCTCTTTTATTTTTGATAAGTGTGGCTCAGGGGCTATCAATTTCTTAGCTCTTAGTTTCATTGAACTGTTCAACTGTTGTTGTTGCTTGTATACCATACATTTCTACTCTAATATTTATTATTTCCCTTCTTCTGCTGGCTTTGGGTTTTATTTGTTTTTCCTTTTCTAGCTCCTTTAGGCATAAGGTTAGGTTGAGTATTTGGGACCTTTTTTTGCTTCCTGGGATAGGCCTGAATTTCAATATACTTCCCTCTTAGGATTGTCTTTGCTGCATCCCAAAGGTTTTGGACTGTCGTTTTTGTTTTTGTTTTTGTTTTTATTTTTCATTTGCTTCTGTGTATTTTGTTTATTTGTTCTCTAATTTTCTGGTTAACCCATTCATTATTTTTTAAAGTTTATTTATTCATTTTGAGAGAGAAGGAGAGTGTGAGCAGAGGAGGGGCAGAGAGAGGGGAGCAGAGAGAGAATCCCAAGTAGGTTCCACATTGTGAGCCCAGAGCCCGACGTGGAGTTCAAACTCACAAACAGTGAGATCATGACCTGAGCTGAAATCAAGAGTCAGACACTTAAGTAACTGAGCCACTCAGGCATGCCAATCCATTCATTCTTTAGTAGGATGTTCTTTAATTTCCATGTATTTGAAGGCTTTCCAAATTTCTTCTTGTGGTGACTTCAAATGTCATAGCATTGTGATCTGAAAATTTGCATGGTATGATCTCAATCTTTTTGTACTTGTTGAGGGCTGATTTGTGACCCAGTAGGCGATATATTGTGGAGAATGTTCCATATGCACTAAAAAAAAATGTGTATTCTGCTGCTTTGGGATTAAATGTTCTGAGTATATCTGTTAAATCCATCTGGTCCCATGTGTCATTAAAATCCAGCATTTCCTTGTTGATTTTCTTCTTAGATTATCTGTCCATTGTTGTAAGTGGGGTGTTAAAGTCCTCTACTATTATTGTATTATTAATGACTTACTTTATGTTTGTTATCAACTGATTTATATATTTGGATTCTTCAAATTGGGAGCATAATTATTTGCAATTGTTAGCTCTTCTTGATGTATAAATACCTTAATCATGATTTAATGCCCTTCTTCATCTCTTGTTACAGGTTTTGTTTTAAATCTAGTTTGCCTGAAATAAGTATGGATGCTCTGGCTTTCTTTTCATTTCCATTAGCATGATAGATCGTTCTCCATCTCCTCACTTTCAATCTGCAGTGTCTTTAGGCCAAAAGTGAGTCTGTTGTAGGCAGCATATTGATAGATCTTGTTTTTTTATTCATTCTGATACCCTATGTCTTGTGATTGGAGTATGTAGTCCATTTACATTCAAACTGGTTATTGAAAAGTATGAATTTAGTGCCATTGTGTTACCTGTAGAGTTGGTGTTTCTGGTCTTTTCTAGTCTTTGTTGCTCTTGGTCTCTTTTTTTTCTTTTTTCTCCACTCAAAGAGTCCCCCATAAAATTTCTTGTGTGGCTGGTTTAGTGGTCACAAACTCCTTTAGCTTTTTTTTTAATACGAAATTTATTGCCAAATCAGTTTCCATACAACACCCAGTGCTCATCCCAACAGGTGCCTTCCTCAATACCCATCACCCACCCACCCCTCCCTCCCACGCCCCATCAACCCTCAGTTTGTTCTCAGTTTTTAAGAGTCTCTATGTTTTGGTTCCCTCCCTCCCTAACCTTTTTTCCCCTCCCCCTCCCCCTTGGTCTTCTGTCAAGTTTCTCAGGATCCACATAAGAGGGAAAACATATGGTATCTGTCTTGCTCTGTATGACTTATTTCACTTAGCATAACACTGTCCAGTTCCATCCACATTGCTACAAAAGGCCGTATTTTATTCTTTCTCATTGCCACGTAGTATCCCATTGTGTATATAAACCACAGTTTCTTTATCCATTCATCAGTTGATGGACATTTAGGCTCTTTCCATAATTTGGCTATTGTTGAAAGTGCTGCTATAAACATTGGGGTACAAGTACCCCTATGCATCAGCACTCCTGTATCCCTTGGGTAAATTCCTAGCAGTGCTATTGCTGGGTCATAGAATAGATCTATTTTTAATTTTCTGAGGAACCTCCACACTGTTTTCCAGAGAGGCTGCACCAGTTTGCATTCCCACCAACGGTGCCAGAGGGTTCCGTTTCTCCACATCCTCGCCAGCATCTATAGTCTCCTGATTTGTTCATTTTAGCCACTCTGACTGGCTTGAGGTGGTATCTCAGTGTGGTTTTAATTTGTATTTCCCTGAGGAGTGGCATTGAGCACTTTTCATGTGCCTGTTGTCCATCTGGATGTCTTCTTTAGAGAAATGTCTATTCATATTTTCTGCCCATTTCTTCACTGGATTATTTGTTTTCTGGTGTGGAGTTGGCGAGTTCTTTATAGATTTTGGATACTAGCCCTTTGTCTGATATGTCATTTGCAAATACCTTTTCCCATTCCGTTTGTTGCTTTTAGTTTTGTTGATTGTTTCCTTTGCAATGCAGAAGTTTTTATCTTCATGAGGTCCTAATAGTTCGTTTTTGCTTTGAATTCCCTTGCCTTTGGGGATGTGTCAAGTAAGAAATTACTGCAGCTGAGGTCAGAGAGGTTTTTTTCCTGCTTTCTCCTCTAGGGTTTTGATGGTTTCCTGTCTCACATCCAGGTCCTTCATCCATTTTGAGTTTATTTCTGTGAATGGTGTAAGAAAGTGGTCTAGTTTCATCCTGCATTTTGCTGTCCAGTTCTCCCAGCACCATTTGTTAAAAGAAGATATAAAGAAATGGAAAGACATTCCGTGCTCATGGATTGGAAGAATAAATATTGTCAAAATGTCAATACTACCCAAAGCTATCTACACATTCAATGCAATCCCAATCAAAATTGCACCAGCATTCTTCTTGAAGCTAGAACAAGCAATCCTAAAATTCATATGGAACCACAAAAGGCCCCGAATAGCCACAGTAATTTTGAAGAAGAAGACCAAAGCGGGAGGCATCACAATCCCAGACTTTAGCCTCTACTACAAATCTGTAATCATCAAGACAGCATGGTATTGGCACAAAAACAGACACATAGACCATTGGAATAGAATAGAAACCCCAGAATTAGACCCAAAAAATATGGCCAACTTATGACAAAGCAGGAAAGACTATCCAATGGAAAATAATTTTTTTAATTTTATTTTTTATTTTTTAAAATTTACATCCAAATCAGTCAGCATATAGTGAAACAATGATTTCAGGAGTAGATTCCTTAATGCCCCTTACCCATTTAGCCCGTCCCTCCTCCCACAATCCCTCCAGGAACCCTCAGTTTGTTCTCCACATTTATGAGTCTCTTCTGTTTTGTCTCCCTCCCTGTTTTTATATTATTACAATGGAGCATTACTCGGCAATCAAAAAGAATGAAATCTTGCCATTTGCAACTATGTGGATGGAACTGGAGGGTATTATGCTAAGTGAAATTAGTCAGTCAGAGAAAGACAAAAATCATACGACTTCACTCATATGAGGAGTTTAAGAGACAAAACAGATGAACATAAGGGAAGGGAAACAAAAATAACAAACTCCTTTAGTTTTTGTTTGTCTGAGAAACTTTTTAACTCTCCTTCTATTCTGAATTACAGGCTTGCTGTATTCTTGGCTGCATATTTTTCAGATTCAGCACGTTGAATATATTTTTCCACTTCTTTTTGGCCTGCCAAGATTCTGTGGACAGATCTGCTGTGAACCTGATCTATCTTCCCTTGTAGATTAAGGATTTTTTTCCCTTGTTGCTTTCATGATTCTTTCCTTGTCTGTGTATTTTGTGAATGTGACTATTATATGTCTTGGCCATGGCCAGATTTTGTTGAATTTAATGTTTTTTTTTTTTTCCTTTTTAGCACTTTGAATATATCATGCCAATCTCTTCTGGAGTGCAAAGCTTCTGCTGAAAAATCAGTGATAGCCTTATGGGATTTCCCTTATGTGGAGCAATTTGCTTTTCTCTTGTTACTTTTAAGATTCTCTCTTTATATGTAATCTTTTTCTGTTATTTTTTTTCAACGTTTATTTATTTTTGGGACAGAGAGAGACAGAGCATGAACGGGGGAGGGGCAGAGAGAGAGGGAGACACAGAATCGGAAATAGGCTCCAGGCTCTGAGCCATCAGCCCAGAGCCTGACGCGGGGCTCGAACTCACGGACCGCGAGATCGTGACCTGGCTGAAGTCGGACGCTTAACCGACTGCGCCACCCAGGCGCCCCTTTCTGTTATTTTATTATGTGTCATCATGTGGACCTCTTTGGGTTCATCCTGTTTGGTGCTCTCTGCCTTTCCTGAACTTGGATATCATTTCCTTCCCCGCTTTAAGGAAGTTTTCAGCTATTATTTCTTCAAATAAGGTTTGTACCCCCTTCTCTCTCTTCTTCTTCTGGGACCCACATAATATGAATGTTAGTACACTTGTCCCAGAAGTTCCTTAGCCTATTCTTATTTTTATTTCTTTTTCCTTTTTGATGTTCTGCTTATGTGTTTTCCACTTTCCTGTCTTCTAAATCTCTAATTCATTCTGCATTCTCTAACTTACTGTTGTTTCCTTCTAGTGTATTTTTTATTTCAGTTATTGTGTTCTTCAACTCTGATTACTTCCTTTTTATGTTTTCTCTCTTTGTTGATGTTCTCAATGAGTTATCCCCTCTTCTCTCAAGTCCAGTGTGCATCTTATGACCATTACTTTGAACTTTTTATCAGTTAGATTGCTTATTTCTGTTTCTTCTAGTTCTTTTCTAAAGTTTTACCTTGACCTTCATTTGGAGCATATTACTCTCTCTCATTTGTTTGACTTTTTGTGTTGGTTTTTATGAATTAAGTGGAACAACTGCTTCTCCTAGCCTTGAAGGAATAGCCCTGTATAGGACAATTCCCTGTATAGACTACATTGCCTTGTGGGTCTGAGCAGCTGTCTGGAGCTATAGAAGGCATAGGCTGGGGGTCCTGGGCCATTCCACACCAGGTCAACACTGGATGTATAGCTATTGCTGAAGCAAGCAGAAACCAAGTGGTCCTGTGGTGCTCTTCACAGGGGATCCCCTGGTAGTTTGGCTGGAGCTGAAGTGGGCACAGCCTGTGTTGTCATGAGATGCTCAATGCTGGTGATTCTCTGGCGGGACAGCCAGGGCTACAGTGATATGAACTGGGGGGTCTTCGGGTATTAGTTGCAGGGGACACTCTGACAGTATAGCAGGAACTGAAGTTGTACAGTCCACAGGTCCCAGGGCATTTTATGCCAGTGCTACCCTTGTGAGATGGCTGAAGCTGAAGAAGGCACAAGCTAGGTGGGGCACTCAACACAGGAAGAATGGCTGGAGCTGAGGAAAGCATGTGTTGGAGAGGTCTAATTGTGCTCTGTTTGTATGTGGGGAGGGTCTCTGGAGGATAGCTAAAACTGAAGCAGGTGTGGATTGGGTTTTCTCAGGACTCTTGTGCCTATACCACCTTGATTTAATGGCCAAAGCTGCAGTGGGTGCTATTTGGTGTTGTCCCAGTGTACACTGCACTAGGGCCACCTCAGTGGGATGGCTGGAGCTTAGACAGGCATGGATAGGAGCCACTTTGGGGGGATGGCTGGAGTTATTTTGAGCTAGGGGCCCAGGGATCACTAAAGTGGCAGGCTGACCAGGGCACCTGGACCCTGCTTCTATCTATGCTGTCAAGGTGGAGAGGTAATATGAACAATGTTGCTTACCACACCTCCAACACCAGAAAGCATTCCTGCAGTTTCCTTAACATTTGGCAGACACTCTAGAATTAGTTCTTTTCTAGTCTATTTGCTCTATAAACTGCAGCTTTTTTCTGTGGCTTATGGAAAGCAAATCTTCTGGCAGTCCCTCTGCTATCCCTCCCTACTACAGTTTAGAGCATTGGAGGTGGTTTTCTTGTTGTTATCATGTCTCCTTATCTCCTGCTGCTCTCTATGCGGTCACTCTATCCTTTTGTTATCCAAAAGCTGTTCAGTAAGCTCTCAGTTCTTCAGGAGAAGTTCTATATGTAGGTGTAGATTTGGTGTGTCCATGAAGGAGGTGTGTTCAGGGTCTTCCTACATTGCCATCTTGTTCCTCTCTTGTATCAGTCTTGTGTTTAAATATGACTATGTTTCTTTTTGTTTGAAAATATACTCAATTATTAGAAGATATTTATATTGACATGTTTTAATTATAACCAACCAATGAAGTTAAATTCCTTTTCGGTCATTTTTTTATATTATGTTTTTAAAAATAAAATCTATCATGACTGTTTTGACTTAACTAAAATTTAGAGATTTGGGGGTAAACCTAGTTATTTTTATTGTTTTTTTTCTTTTACAAGGTGAATGAGCAAATGTTTTTTGTCTGAAGTTCACTTTTGGAAATTCAATGGTAGAAAAGAATAATTTTATTATTCTGAATTTGAATCCTAATTTTGGACAAAGAAAATCAAGAAAAAGTTCAGGGAATAGATAAGTAACAGGAATAAAAGGTATAGTATAGGGAATATAGTTAATGGTATTATAATAGCATTGCATGGCGACATATGGTAGCTATGCTTGTGGTGAGCAGAGAATAACATATAGAGTTGTTGATGTTGTATACTCAAAAGTAATGTAGCATTGTATGTCAACTATGCTCAAAATGTAAAAGAAAAATTTCAGAGTAATTCAAGAAGCACTAAGTTAACAGAGTAATTTGGTGACAGAAATTCTACTAGTCTGGGCATGAAATAACAAAATAATGTAGTCATTTGATAAGAGAAAATAACCAAATTCTAATGTTACCACTTTGGTACATTATTCATATAGGAACTTATATTAAAAGATTCATTAATATGCCTTTGTGTTTATGCACTTAAGCATACACGTATATATAAATATAGTAATCAGTTATAAATTAAAGATTTTAGCTATAGCCTTAAAATATAATTAACTGAACATACTAAATAAATAATATATATTATTAAATTTACCATTTGAATTAACTGTAACAACCTTCTTAAACAGAAAATCATGGCCATTATTTTGTATATTTTTTTGGATTTCTCTGTAATTATTGTAACTAGTATGATTAACCATTTATATTAACTGTAATTAAAGTAACCAACTTTGTCTATATAAAAGAGAAAACTGTGGTGCCAAAACCCCAAAAGTATTTATTTTTTCCATGAGCACTATTTCATATTATTTTAACAACTCTGAGGAAACAAAAATAAACATACATGTATAGTAATCCAAAAGCATTTGCAAATTTTGTTTATCTATTGATTTTAAGAAATAAGATTATCTAAAAATTATGTTAACTGGGGCGCCTGGGTGGCTCAGTCTGTTAAGCGTCTGACTTCGGCTTGGGTCAGGACCCCATGATTCGTGAGTTCTAGCCCCAGGTCTGGCTCTGTGCGAACAGCTCAGAGCCTGGAGCCTGCTCCAGATTCTGTGTCTCCCTCTCTTTCTGTCGCTCCCCCACTCACACTCTCTCTCTCTCTCTCTCTGTGTGTCTCAAAAATAAATAAACATTAAAAAATGTTTAAAGTATGTTTACTAACCAATATTTTATACCTTTTTTTTAGGAACTATATAGGCATTCAAAGATAATTATTTAACTTAGACCTATAGTCTCAAAGTTAATTAAGGATTTGAAAATTACAATTTAGTTAAAACATTAAATCTTTATATTGGAAGTATTTTAAGAATTTCATAAAATTAATTCCTTTCAAAGATATCCTTTATAATAGTATAACATTCATTATAACATTTATGTTAATGAATATAACATTCATTATTATAACATTCATCTATAGATGAATATTATTTTACACATGTGATTTTGTATTTAAACAAGTTATGAAAAAAGAAGAAAGTTATTTAACTCATAAACTAATGTAGGGAATTTAGGAAATTTTAATCAAGAGAAATTTAACCCTGGTCTTTAACAAACCAAAATATCGTGCTAACATTATTTTGGTATTGTAAATTAATTAATTTATTTTTTTTTCTTTTTTTTTTTTATATATATGAAATTTATTGACAAACTGGTTTCCATACAACACCCAGTGCTCATCCCAAAAGGTGCCCTCCTCAATACCCATCACCCACCCTCCCCTCCCTCCCACCCCCCATCAACCCTCAGTTTGTTCTCAGTTTTTAACAGTCTCTTATGCTTTGGCTCTCTCCCACTCTAACGTCCTTTTTTTTTTTTTTTTCCTTCCCCTCCCCCATGGGTTCCTGATAAGTTTCTCAGGATCCACATAAGAGTGAAACCATATGGTATCTGTCTTTCTCTGTATGGCTTATTTCACTTAGCATCACACTCTCCAGTTCCATCCACGTTGCTACAAAAGGCCATATTTCATTTTTTCTCATTGCCACGTAGTATTCCGTTGTGTATATAAACCACAATTTCTTTTTTTTTTTCGTTTTTTTATTTTTTTTTATTTTTTTTATTTTATTTATTTATTTTTTTTTATGAAATTTATTGACAAATTGGTTTCCATACAACACCCAGTGCTCATCCCAAAAGGTGCCCTCCTCAATACCCATCACCCACCCTCCCCTCCCTCCCACCCCCCATCAACCCTCAGTTTGTTCTCAGTTTTTAACAGTCTCTTATGCTTTGGCTCTCTCCCACCCTAACCTCTTTTTTTTTTTTCCCTTCCCCTCCCCCATGGGTTCCTGTTAAGTTTCTCAGGATCCACATAAGAGTGAAACCATATGGTATCTGTCTTTCTCTGTATGGCTTATTTCACTTAGCATTACACTCTCCAGTTCCATCCACGTTGCTACAAAGGGCCATATTTCATTTTTTCTCATTGCCACATAGTATTCCATTGTGTATATAAACCACAATTTCTTTATCCAGTCATCAGTTGATGGACATTTAGGCTCTTTCCATAATTTGGCTATTGTTGACAGTGCTGCTATGAACATTGGGGTACAAGTGCCCCTATGCATCAGTACTCCTGTATCCCTTGGGTAAATTCCTAGCAGTGCTATTGCTGGGTCATAGGGTAGGTCTATTTTTAATTTTCTGAGGAACCTCCACACTGCTTTCCAGAGCGGCTGCACCAATTTGCATTCCCACCAACAGTGCAAGAGGGTTCCCGTTTCTCCACATCCTCTCCAGCATCTATAGTCTCCTGATTTGTTCATTTTGGCCACTCTGACCGGCGTGAGGTGATACCTGAGTGTGGTTTTGATTTGTATTTCCCTGATGAGGAGCGACGCTGAACATCTTTTCATGTGCCTGTTGGCCATCTGGATGTCTTCTTTAGAGAAGTGTCTATTCATGTTTTCTGCCCATTTCTTCACTGGGTTATTTGTTTTTCGGGTGTGGAGTTTGGTGAGCTCTTTATAGATTTTAGATACTAGCCCTTTGTCCGATATGTCATTTGCAAATATCTTTTCCCATTCCGTTGGTTGCCTTTTAGTTTTGTTGGTTGTTTCCTTTGCTGTGCAGAAGCTTTTTATCTTCATAAGCTCCCAGTAATTCACTTTTGCTTTTAATTCCCTTGCCTTTGGGGATGTGTCAAGTAAGAGATTGCTACGGCTGAGGTCAGAGAGGTCTTTTCCTGCTTTCTCCTCTAAGGTTTTGATGGTTTCCTGTCTCACATTTAGGTCCTTTATCCATTTTGAGTTTATTTTTGTGAATGGTGTGAGAAAGTGGTCTAGTTTCAACCTTCTGCATGTTGCTGTCCAGTTCTCCCAGCACCATTTGTTAAAGTGGCTGTCTTTTTTCCATTGGATGTTCTTTCCTGCTTTGTCAAAGATGAGTTGGCCATACGTTTGTGGGTCTAGTTCTGGGGTTTCTATTCTATTCCATTGGTCTGTGTGTCTGTTTTTGTGCCAATACCATGCTGTCTTGATGATGACAGCTTTGTAGTAGAGGCTGAAGTCTGGGATTGTGATGCCTCCTGCTTTGGTCTTCTTCTTCAAAATTCCTTTGGCTATTCGGGGCCTTTTGTGGTTCCATATGAATTTTAGGATTGCTTGTTCTAGTTTCGAGAAGAATGCTGGTGCAATTTTGATTGGGATTGCATTGAATGTGTAGATAGCTTTGGGTAGTATTGACATTTTGACAATATTTATTTTTCCACTCCATGAGCAGGGAATGTCTTTCCATTTCTTTAAATCTTCTTCAATTACCTTCATAAGCTTTCTATAGTTTTCAGCATACAGATCCTTTACATCTTTGGTTAGATTTATTCCTAGGTATTTTATGCTTCTTGGTGCAATTGTGAATGGGATCAGTTTCTTTATTTGTCTTTCTGTTGCTTCATTGTTAGTGTATAAGAATGCAACTGATTTCTGTACATTGATTTTGTATCCTGCAACTTTGCTGAATTCATGTATCAGTTCTAGCAGACTTTTGGTGGAGTCTATCGGATTTTCCATGTATAATATCATGTCATCTGCAAAAAGCGAAAGCTTGACTTCATCTTTGCCAATTTTGATGCCTTTGATTTCCTTTTGTTGTGTGATTGCTGATGCTAGAAGTTCCAGCACTATGTTGAACAACAGCGGTGAGAGTGGGCATCCCTGTCGTGTTCCTGATCTCAGGGAAAAAGCTCTCAGTTTTTCCCCGTTGAGGATGATGTTAGCTGTGGGCTTTTCATAAATGGCTTTTATGATCTTTAAGTATGTTCCTTCTATCCCGACTTTCTCAAGGGTTTTTATTAAGAAAGGGTGCTGAATTTTGTCAAAGGCCTTTTCTGCATCGATTGACAGGATCATATGGTTCTTCTCTTTTTTTTTGTTAATGTGATGTATCACGTTGATTGATTTGTGAATGTTGAACCAGCCCTGCATCCCAGGAATGAATCCCACTTGATCATGGTGAATAATTCTTTTTATATGCTGTTGAATTCGATTTGCTAGTATCTTATTGAGAATTTTTGCATCCATATTCATCAGGGATATTGGCCTGTAGTTCTCTTTTTTTACTGGGTCTCTGTCTGGTTTAGGAATCAAAGTAATACTGGCTTCCTAGAATGAGTCTGGAAGTTTTCCTTCCCTTTCTATTTCTTGGAATAGCTTGAGAAGGATAGGTATTATCTCTGCTTTAAACGTCTGGTAGAACTCCCCTGGGAAGCCATCTGGTCCTGGACTCTTATTTGTTGGGAGATTTTTGATAACCGATTCAATTTCTTCACTGGTTATGGGTCTGTTCAAGCTTTCTATTTCCTCCTGATTGAGTTTTGGAAGAGTGTGGGTGTTCAGGAATTTGTCCATTTCTTCCAGGTTGTCCAGTTTGTTGGCATATAATTTTTCATAGTATTCCCTGATAATTGTTTGTATCTCTGAGGGATTGGTTGTAATAATTCCATTTTCATTCCTGATTTTATCTATTTGGGTCCTCTCCCTTTTCTTTTTGAGAAGCCTGGCTAGAGGTTTGTCAATTTTGTTTATTTTTTCAAAAAACCAACTCTTGGTTTCGTTGATCTGCTCTACAGTTTTTTTAGATTCTATATTGTTTATTTCTGCTCTGATCTTTATTATTTCTCTTCTTCTGCTGGGTTTAGGCTGCCTTTGCTGTTCTGCTTCTAGTTCCTGTAGGTGTGCTGTTAGATTTTGTATTTGGGATTTTTCTTGTTTCTTGAGATAGGCCTGGATTGCAATGTATTTTCCTCTCAGGACTGCCTTCGCTGCGTCCCAAAGCGTTTGGATTGTTGTATTTTCATTTTCGTTTGTTTCCATATATTTTTGATTTCTTCTCTAATTGCCTGGTTGACCCACTCATTCGTTAGTAGGGTGTTCTTTAACCTCCATGCTTTTGGAGGTTTTCCAGACTTTTTCCTGTGGTTGATTTCAAGCTTCATAGCATTGTGGTCTGAAAGTATGCATGGTATAATTTCAATTCTTGTAAACTTATGAAGCGCTGTTTTGTGACCCAGTATATGATCTGTCTTGGAGAATGTTCCATGTGCCCTCGAGAAGAAGGTATATTCTGTTGCTTTGGGATGCAGAGTTCTAAATATATCTGTCAAGTCCATCTGATCCAATGTATCATTCAGGGCCCTTGTTTCTTTATTGACCGTGTGTCTAGATGATCTATCCATTTCTGTAAGTGGGGTGTTAAAGTCCCCTGCAATTACCACATTCTTATCAATAAGGTTGCTTATGTTCATGAGCAATTGTTTTATATATTTGGGGGCTCCGGTATTCGGTGCATAGACATTTATAATTGTTAGCTCTTCCTGATGGATAGACCTTGTAACTATTATATAATGTCCTTCTTCATCTCTTGTTACAGCCTTTAATTTAAAGTCTAGTTTGTCTGATAGAAGTATGGCTACTCCAGCTTTCTTTTGGCTTCCAGTAGCATGATAAATAGTTCTCCATCCCCTCACTCTGAATCTAAAGGTGTCCTCAGGTCTAAAATGAGTCTCTTGTAGACAGCAAATAGATGGGTCTTGTTTTTTTATCCATTCTGATACCCTATGTCTTTTGGTTGGCGCATTTAATCCATTTACATTCAGTGTTATTATAGAAAGATACGGGTTTAGAGTCATTGTGATGTCTGTATGTTTTATGCTTGTAGTGATGTCTCTGGTACTTTGTCTCACAGGGTCCCCCTTAGGATCTCTTGTAGGGCTGGTTTAGTGGTGACAAATTCCTTCAGTTTTTGTTTGTTTGGGAAGACCTTTATCTCTCCTTCTATTCTAAATGACAGACTTGCTGGATAAAGGATTCTCGGCTGCATATTTTTGCTGTCTAGCACACTGAAAATCTCGTGCCAATTCTTTCTGGCCTGCCAAGTTTCAAAAGAGAGATCAGTCACGAGTCTTATAGGTCTCCCTTTATATGTGAGGGCACGTTTACCCCTTGCTGCTTTCAGAATTTTCTCTTTATCCTTGTATTTTGCCAGTTTCACTATGATATGTCGTGCAGAAGATCGATTCAAGTTACGTCTGAAGGGAGTTCTCTGTGCCTCTTGGATTTCAATGCCTTTTTCCTTCCCCAGTTCAGGGAAGTTCTCAGCTATGATTTCTTCAAGTACCCCTTCAGCACCTTTCCCTCTCTCTTCCTCCTCTGGGATACCAATTATGCGTATATTATTTCTTTTTAGTGTATCACTTAGTTCTCTAATTTTCCCCTCATACTCCTGGATTTTTTTTATCTCTCTTTTTCTCAGCTTCCTCTTTTTCCATAACTTTATCTTCTAGTTCACCTATTCTCTCCTCTGCCTCTTCCATCCGAGCTGTGGTGGTTTGCATTTTGTTTTGCATTTCCTTTAAAGCGTTTTTCAGCTCCTCGTGACTGTTCCTTAGTCCCTTGATCTCTGTAGCAAGAGATTCTCTGCTGTCCTGTATGCTGTTTTCCAGCCCAGCGATTAATTTTATGAGTATTATTCTAAATTCACTTTCTGTTATATTATTTAAATCCTTTTTGATCAGCTCATTAGCGGTTGTTATTTCCTGGAGATTCTTCTGAGGGGAATTCTTCCGCTTGGTCATTTTGGATAGTCCCTGGTGTGGTGAGGGCCTGCAGGGCACTTCCCCTGTGCTGTGGTGTATAACTGGAGTTGGTGGGCGGGGCCGCAGTCCGACCTGATGTCTGCCCCCAGCCCACCGCTGGGGCCACTGTCAGACTGGTGTGTGCCTTCTCTTCCCCTCTCCTAGGGGCGGGATTCACTGTGGGGTGGCGTGGCCCGTCTGGGCTACTTGCACACTGCCAGGCTTGTGATGCTGGGGATCTGGCGTATTAGCTGGGGTGGGAAGGCAAGGTGCACGGCGGCAGGGGGGGCAGGCTTAGCTCGCTTCTCCTTAGGTGATCCACTTCAGGAGGGGCCCTGTGGCAGCGGGAGGGAGTCAGATCCGCTGCCGGAGGTTTGGCTCCGCAGAAGCACAGAGTTGGGTGTTTGCGCGGAGCGAGCAATTTCCCTGGCAGGAACCCGTCCCTAGTGAAATTTTGCCAGTTTTAGGGGGGAAAAGTACAAGCTAGCATTGCAAGGAGAAAACATGAAGAAATCAGGTGTTTAGTCTGGAATATTTACTATTTTAGATTGAAAAATGCCATTAGAACTGTATCTAGAGCTTGGCCAAAGGCCAATCATCAATGATTGGGGCTGGACAAAACATCTGTATTCTGAGTAATTGAAACTAAACACCATTTGGGGGATGCAAAGAAGAAACTGAAAAAGTCTTTAACAGGTTTTGAAATGGTGACCTTGGGCAAAATTTGTCCAAATGATATTGGTTTGACAAAAAACCTTCTGAACTTCTCAGTGATTAAGACAGGCTTGAGAACACTTATTGGGCCTAAGTCGATAGTCTCCATATACACATTTCTTTTTTTTTTTTTTTTCGTTTTTTTCTTTTTTTTTCACATTTCTTATAGATAAACAACATTCAAGATACCAAAGAAGCAGACATAGAAGCAGATTTTAAATGTGATCAGATTTTTAAAAATCCCTAGGGATCTTATTTCTAGGAACATAAAATAAACCCAATGCTGAAAAGTTTTAATAAAACACCAGAACTCAATTCAATGTGAGTTTACCTCCCAACTAAGAGAAGGTGGTGCCTTGAAAAGATAAAGACACAAAGAGTCTCTGATGCTTAAGCTCAAGAGTTAGAGACACAGGTCTCTATAACATGATATTACTGAAGCTCAACAGATAGAGGAACAGATCTCTATAACATGGTACTACTGAGTCAAGCGTTCTGGTCTCTGAAGTGAAAACTTCAGCTGAATATCAGTGGAGTCTTCATTTCTGTCAATGGCTTTCTGACAAAGACCATCAGGAACACCACTGTAAGTTGAACAAGTTGTGTTTATTAGTTTTTGCTGCAAGGGAGAATGGATGCCATGGTGGGGAAAATATATCTAGGTGTAGATCTCTGCATCTTCCTACGTGCAGTTTGCTGAGCTTATTGGATATGTAAATTATAATTTTCATCAAATTTGGGAGGTTTTCTGCCATTCTTCAAATATTTTTTATGCACCTTTCTTTTTTTCTTCTCCTTCTGTTAACTCTCATTATGCATATATCGGTACACTTGATGGTCTCCTACAGGTCTCTGGGGATCTGTTAATTTTTCTTCATTATTTTTCCTGCTCTTCAAATTGAATAATTTCTATTTATGTGTCTTTAAGTTCACTGATTCTTTATTCTGCCAACAAATATATTGAATTAAATTTTCCATTTTAGCAATTTTATTTTTCATCTCTAGATATCCATTAGTTTCTTTTTTATGTTTCCTATCTTTTTATTCATGTCCCCTATTTAGTGAATAGTTGTCATGCTTTCCTTAATTCTTGTTTTAATGTTTTTTTTGAGACAGAGAGACAGAGACAGAGTGTGAGCAGAAGAGGGGCAGATAGAGAGGAAGACACAGAATCTGAAGCAAGCTCCAGGCTCTGAGCTGTCAGCACAGAGACCTATTGGGCCTGAATTCATGAACTGCGAAATTGTGACCCAAGCTGAGGTCAGACGCTTAACTGACTGAAATAGCCATGTGCCCCATTTTTTAATTCTTTAAACATAATTTCTTTGGTTCTTTGATAATATTTGTAACTGCTATGAAGTCTTTGCTATATCTAACATCTTCACCCCCACTGAGTCAGTTTCCATTGACTGAATTTTTTTCTTTTATAAGAGTTACACTTTCTTTGCATGTCTTGTAATTTTTTTGTTGAAAACTGGACTTTTAATCAGATCCAGAGTTGAAACAGTAGTTCATTAAAACCAGTCATTTAGTGAACTACTGTTTCAACTCTGGATCTACTCTTTTTCATCATTCAGGAGAAAGCCATAGTTGTTGATTTTTAAAAATTTTTTCTTCCCTTCTTTTTCCTTTTTAAAAAGTTTTTATTTAAATTCTAGTTAGGTAACATACGGTGTTTCAGGTGTAGAATTAGTTTCAGGTGTAGAATTTATTGATTCAACACTTACATACAACACCCAGTGCTCATCACAAGTGCCCTCCTTAATACTCATCACCTATTTAACCCATCCCTTCACCCACCTCCCTTCTGGTAACAATCAGTTTGTTCTCTCTAGTTAAGAGTCTGCTTCTTGGTCTTCCTCTCTTTTTTCCCCTATGAGCATTTGTTTTGTTTCTTAAATTCTACATGTGAGCAAAATCGCATGCTATTTGTCTTTCTCTGACTTTTGTTGAGTGTTTCTTTTTAAAGATTGTGTGTCTGTTTATTTGTTCAGTGGCTTTCCTGGAGAAATTCTGTGAACCTGTTCCTGCAATAGTGTGTGCCCTATAATTTTCTGCTCAGTTTTATTCTTCTTTTTCTTGTTTTTATTTTTAATATTAATTCCCAGAGATCCTTCTAAATAAGCATAGCTTAGTGGCAAGTCAACAATGGGCCAAAGTTTGTGCTTAAAGAATGTGAGCCAGTACAGTGTAGAGATTTTGCCATTGGATCTGTATGTGCCTTTGGAATCCTTTCAAAATTTAGGGCATTTTCACATCTGAAACAACACTTTCACTGTCAAATTGGTGGTAGGAGGATGGATTTTCAGGGTGGCAAAACCTAATGCACCTATGTGATAAGTAGCAGAAGTAAGGAGAAAATGCAGCAAGTAAGGCTCACAATGATTGCTGGAAGGTGCATGAATTCAAAAGTAATGACTTCTCACAAGTTCTAATTCCAGTTTCTCATGATTCTTGGACATTTGCTCTGGCTGTGTACAAAAACATCCACCCACCTTTCATCCTCTTTCTGTGTTATTACTTTCTTATTTGTGTCCACTCCCACATGCCAGTTGCCAGGACTATGGCTCTCATAAGCCAGAGTTGTGTTGTTATTTTGCAAAGGTCAGTGTAAGCAATAGCTTTATCCAGGGAGAAATGCAGACCACCAGGGTTGGATTCATGGATGTGTGATCACTGCAGTTGCATAGGGTCACACTCTCAAAAAGAGATCAATGCTTGGTGTTTAATATCCTGTGTTTGCCATCTTGAAATTCTTAATAGTGTTTTCTTTGAATTTGTGTTTTGTAAGTCAAGTCTGATGGTAAAATGAAACATGCACTGAGGACCTGGAACTTCAGCTCACACAGTCTTCCCACTTCCCTGACTCCTTGCCTCCCTTCAACTCCTGGGTGCTTACTCCCTTTAACTCTTGTCACCCAGGAAGTATGGGGCCTGTGCCAGGGCATAGACTAATTTGGGCTCAGATGCCCAAGTCCTACACACTGCGTTGTGGAACAAGGTCCCCAGGTGGCTGTGAGGGTCTGCACTTACCCTGGGAATATTTCTTCTCCAAAAGGACAGTATCATTAAATAGGAAATAAAAGGCATTATGACAAGTCAAATTAAAAGCCTACAAAGGTAAAAGTTTTTTTCTTTTTTTCACTTTGCACTGAGTCCCACAAACTATGTAGATGGTCACACGGATCCTTAATGCTTCTGGTCTTCCTACTGCCATGCTAGACCAAGTTGTCCCCCGAGGTTGTAGTAACCCCTATATCTGCTGAGCCACTCCACTGATTCTAAGGTCTGAGCACTTCTAGATTGCCCATTGACTCGAAGGACCTCACTATATTGTTGAGCTTAAGTGCTTCTATGGGTCTGAATGCATTCCAGTGTCACACTGCTTTTCTGATCCCTAGTTTTGCCAGGTCCATCCCAGGTTGCCCATACGAGGAATGTCTGGAAGCCTGGGGATCAAAAACATTATAATTCTATATAACACAAGATTGCAGAGTGGTTGTAATTCTCTCTGAGGAGGACCAGACCAGGGTTCTTATCTAAGATGTTGGGATAAGTTATTAAAGAATATTTAGTTCCCTAAAATCTTCAGTTGAGCAGTATCCTACCTCTAGTGTTGCTCCAGGCTCAAACTGAGGTACTTTAACTCTGTAAATCATGCATACATCCTAATTAACAAATTGGGATTTGTACCCTTTCAACTGAAGGAAGATGATTCATCAGGCCCTGAAGATGGGCCTCATGATGATGATCATAAGCCAAACATTAGCAAAAGGAAACCAGGCCAAAGAGACTGAGACTGGGGAAATGCTTCAGTGATAAGGATGCAGTGGCAGAGGAGGCATAACATTTGGGGGTGTCCAAATAAACTTGTAACTGAATGCTTTTTGTAGCAATAGTTGGACTCAAGCCAGTGACCATCAGTAGAGTACATATTTATTGGGTTATTCAATCCTGCCTAGAAACAATAATGATAAAAGTCCTAAATTTTATGGCCTGGGTCTATAAGAACTACACAAAAGAAGGTTGGCTAAAGCAATACAATCAGACCTTGGAAAAAGATGCCACCAGAGTCAATTGATAGCAGACATTTTACCATTTCCCTCAGGAATTCCCTGTCCTGAGAAAGCTGCTACAGAGAAGCAGCATTCCCCAATTTAGAGCTTAAATATCTTCAGTCATGATATGAGTATAGATTGAAGAGCAAGACAAAGAAGTAAGTGCTTTATTTGCTGATAAATCTGAAGTAGCTATCTACATTGAAGAGACAGATGTGTTACATTGGACAAGAGTGCAGCAAATTATGTCCTGATATCCTCAGTCAAGTCTCCCATGCCCTTAATCAGGTCTGTGAGAGAGAACATTGCCACAGTATTACTCTCATGCTCTGTACAACTAAAGGGAAATGCAGGACACTGAAAAATCTGGTAGATTGTGAAGACAGGCCTGGCAACAACTTTATAATTCCAATCCTATCCCTTATTTTTGTGCTGGACAAGCACACCAAGTATTTTGTAATTTAGATCTTACCGTGTGGATTGGGGATTCAGTCAAGAAGTAAGCACATGATAACCTGTAGGTATTTGAAGCAGATCTATATAGGCAGCATACAGGTTTCTACCAATAATATGATGCAATTTGAATATATATGGTGCCCTCATATCTGCCAAGAAACCTCTAAAATATAGCCAAATTATACAAAAAGGATCACAGAACTGGCCACAGCAACATAAAGAGGCTATGGAAGATGAGGTCAAGCAAGCTGTAGGTGAGAGTAAGAAATTCTCTGACCATTGTTTCAGATAGAATACAGGAAATACAATCCTGAAGAGCTGGTCTTGAAAGCCATGTGTCTCAAATAGTTGAAGAAAAAGGATGAGAGGTACATATGTCATTTTATATTTTTATTGAAAACTTATTTGTATTCCTTTCATGATCTCTGACAGACTGGTTAAGTGACTGTCATAAAGTAATTTTATGAACTCAGGTAAGAAAAGTTCAATTCCTTTTAATTTACATTGTAAGTCTTTAATTTTAAAGATTTTTAATTTTAAAGTCTTTCATTTTAAAGTGATGCACTGCCATGGTTGAAACTGTGAGAGATTCAAATGGACAAACAGTAAAAACTATCCTTCTTAAACCTGGCAACCTGGCCACTCAATTCTCTTTCTTGGAGGCAACCAATGCCATCATTGTAGAAGACAATTTGCTGAGATCAGGGTTCTATAACTTCTCTGAGATGGTAAAATGTGTAGAAGAAGCAGACTGTCTACTTTGTGGCTTCAAGGGAAGCAGGCTGGAATCTAATGTAGAGAGGAATAACTGGAGCCTAAGAAGGGAGTTTTATAAGGATACCTAGAGGCTGAGGAAATCAGAAGCGCAGATACCTTATGACCCAGCAATTACACTACTAGGTATTTATCCAAAGGATATAAAAATGCTGATTCGAAGGGGGCACATGCACTTCATTGTTTATAGCAGCACTATCAGCAATAACCAAATTATGGAAACAGCCCAGATGCCCAACAACCAATGGATAAAGAAGATGTGGTATATACACAAAATGGAATATTACTTAGCAATCAAAAAGGATGAAAGCTTGCCATTTGCAACAACATGGATGGAACTAGAGGGTATTATGCTAAGCAAAATAAGTCAAAGAAAGACAAATATCATATGATTTCACTCATATGTGGAACGAATATGTGAACATAGGCGAAGGGAAGGAAAAATAAGATAAAACAGAGAGGGAGGCAAAGCATAAGAGACTTTTAAATACAGAGAACAAACTGAGGGTTTCTGGAGGGGAGGTGGAGGATGGGCTACATTGGTCATGAGCATTAAAAAGGGCACTTGGGATGAGCACTGGGTGTTATATGTATGTGATGAATCACTCCTGCAACTAATATTAAATTGTATGTTAACTAACTTGAATTTAAATAAATAAATTAAAAAAAGAAAAGCAGAAAGGCTGTTGAAATGCTTTTCTCTAATGTTGGGACCTCATCTCTACTTCTCTGTCTACCACTCACTTGTGCAGACACACCATCCTCCTTTTAATTCACACATCAGACACATTCCTGCCTTGGGGTTATTGATTTCACTGTTCTCTGTGCCTGTAAAGCTCTTCTATATCTCTACAGTAGTTGGATTATTCTCCTTTTTCAGAATTTTACTTAACACTTTCTCGGTAAGGCCTTGGATGGAGAATCTATTTGTAATGCAATTCTTCTGCCATGCCTACCCACAATCACTAGTTTTGTTCTTGCACTTTTTCCCCCTCCATAGCACTTATTATTATCTTGACATATATTATTTACAGTTCATTTTATGTTTTTTTTTTATTGCCTGCTATTCCACCCTACCCCATTAAAATAAATTTAATGAGTAGAAGGATCTTTGGGGTCTGTTTTCTTTTGTATTATATTCCAAGTATCAATAATTAACTGAAACTTATTAAACAATCCCTAAATATTTGTAGAATGAATAAATAAATATTAAAGCATTTGATAAACAAAATCTTAAGATGGCCCACAAGTATCCTGTTCCCTGGTGTATACATAGTCACTGATCACCTACTCTTGTGTGGAATGGAACTTTTGAGTATAATGGTATAATCACTCTCTTTAATTAGGTTATGCTATATGGAAAATAGTGGTGGGACAGTTGCTTGCATAATTACATTACAAATATATGACTCCATCACAGTGGACTGAAGAGCCTAGAAGGAAACAGTTATTAACTGTCTACATAGGTTTTCTAGCAAGCAACTGTGGGTGGTCTCTAAGAGCTGAACACAGTTTTCAGCCAACATTTAGCAAGAAGATAGAGACCAGTCATACAGCTTCAAGGAAATAAATTCTGCCAACAACCAATGAGTTTGCAGGAGGATTACAAGACTCATATGGATACGCATATGGAGTTTGAATTCTTCCTTGCTGGAGTTTGAATGCCTTTTATTTCTTTTTGTTGTCTGATTGTTGTGGCTAGTTTACCCAGTACTGTTACATATCGATGGTGAGAGTGTATAACCCTGTCTTCTTCCTGACCAAAGAGGAAAAGCTTTCAGTTTTTCCCCATTGAGGATGATATTAGCTGTGGGGTTTTCATATATGGCCTTTGTGATGTTGAGGTATGTTCCCTCTATCCTTACTTTGTTGAGGGTTTTTATCAAGAATCGATGCTATACTTTGCCAAATGCTTTCCCCCATCTGTTGAAAGGATCATATAGTTCTTATCCTTTCTTTTATTAATGTGTTATATCATGTTTATTGATTTATGAGTATTGAACTACCTTTGCAGCCCAGGAATAAATCCCATTTGATTGTGTGGAGTGATTCTTTATGTTAGATTCAATTTGGTAGTATTTTATTGAGAATTTTTGTATCCATGTTCATGAGGGATATTGGCCTGTAGTTCTCTCTTTTAGTGGAGTCTTTTTCTGGTTTGGGTATCAGGGTAATGCTGGCCTCATATAATTAATTCAGAAGTTTACCTTCCTTTTCTAATTCTTGGAATAGTTTGAGAATAATAGGTATTAACTCTTTAAATGTTTCATAGAATTCCTCTGTGAAGCCATTTGGCCCTGGACTTTTGTTTTTTGGGAGATTTTTTTAAATTAGTGATTCAATTTCTTAGCTGGTTATTGGTCTGTTCAAGTTTTCTATTTCTTCTTGTTTCAGTTTTGATAGTTTATATATTTCTATTAATATATTGATTTCTTTCAGGTTGTCCAAATTTTGGCATATAATTTAAATTATATTTTTTATTTTAGAGAGAGAGCATGTGAGTGGGGGAGAGGGGCAGACGGAGAGAGAGAAGCTTTTTTAAGTTTATTTATTTTGAAAGAGACAGACACAGGGAGGGAGGGAGAGAGAGAGAGAATCACAAGCAGGATCTACACTGTCACTGCAGAGACTGATGTGGAACTCAATCTCAGAAACCATGAGATTATGACCTGAGCCAAAATCAAGAGTCAAATGCTTAATCAACTGAGACACCCAGGTGCCTCCTACCATCCTTTCACTTCCAATCTGTGTGTGTCTTTATGTTTGAAGCATGTGTCTTGTATGGAGCATGTAGATGCATATTGCTTTTTTATTCACTTAGTGACCCTATGTCTTTTGATGGGAGCATTTAGTCCATTACATGCAAATTATTCATAAGTATGTACTTATTGCCACTTTGTTACTTATTTTATGGTTGTTTTGTAGTTCTGTTCCTTTTTTTCTCTCACCCTCTCCCACTGTGGTTTGATGCTTTCTTTTCTTTCTTACTTTTTTATGTTTTAAATATTTATTTTATCTTTTTTTATATTTCTTTCATTTTTATATACTTCTTTTTGTATTCTTAAGTTAACATATGGTATAGACTTGGCTTCCGGAGTAGAACGCAGCGATTCATCTCTTACATATTACACCCAGTGATAATCCTGAAAAGTGCCCTCCTTAACCCATCACTCATTTAACCCACCCCACACACCCAGCCCCCCCCCCATTAACCCTCACTTTGTACTCCGTATTTAGGAATTTCTTTGGTTTGCCTCCCTCTCTGTTTTTATCTTATTTTTCCTATCTTTCCACTATGTTCATCTGTTAAGTTTCTCAAATGCCACATATGAGTCAAATCATATGATATCTGTCTTTGACTGACTCCTTTTGCTTAGCATAATACTCTCTAGTTCCATCCACATTGTTGCAAAGTCAAGATTTCATTCTTTTCTATCACTGAGTAGTATTCCATTGTGTGTGTGTGTGTGTGTGTGTGTGTGTATACACCACATCTTTATCCATTCATCAGTCGATGGACATTTGGAGTCTTTCCATAATTTGGCTATTGTCTATAGCACTGCTATAAATATTGGGGGTACCTGTGCCCCTTTGAATCAGCATTTTTGTACTCTGGATAAATTCCTCGAAGTGCAATTGATGTATGGTAGGGTAGTTCTATTTTTAATTTTTTGCGGAACCTCCATACTGTTTTCCAGAGCGGTTGCACCAGTTTGCATTTCCACCAACAGTGCAATAGTGTTCCCCTTTCTCCACATCCTCACCAACATCTGTTGTTGCCTGAGTTGTTTATTTTAGCCATTCTGACAGGTGTGAAGTGGTATCTCATTGTGGTTTCGATTTGTATTTCACTGATGGTGACTGATGTTGAGCATCTTTTAATATGTCTGTTTGCCATCTGGATGTCTTCTTTGGAAAAGTGTCAATTCATGTCTTGGCCCATTTCTTAACTGGATTGTTTGCTTTTGAGTGTTGAGTTTAGTAAGTTCATTATAGATTTTGGGTACAAAACCTTTATCAGATATGTCATTTGCAAATATGTTCTCCAATTCCGTAGGTTGCCTTTTAGTTTTGTTGATTGTTTCCTTTGCTGTGCAGAAGCTTTTTATCTTGATGAGACCCCAAAAGTTCGTTTTTGCTTTTGTTTCCCTTATTTCCAGAGAAATGTCAAGTAAGAAGTTGCTATGGCTGAGGTCAGAGAGGTTGCTGCCTGTTTTCTCCTTTAGGATTTTCATGGTTTCCTTGTATCACATTTAGGTTTTCCATCTATTTTGAATATATTTTTTGTATATGGTGTAAGAAAGTGGTCGAGTTTCATTCTTCTGCATGTTGCTGTCCAGTTCTCCCAGTATCATTTGCTAGACTGTCTTTTTTTCCATTGGATACTCTTTCCTGGTTTGTCGAATATTGTTTGGCCATGTATTTGTGGGTCCATTTCTGGGTTCTCTATTCTATTCCATTCATCTATGTGTCTGTGTTTGTGCCAATATCACACTGTCTTAATTATTACAGCATTGTAATACAGGTAAAAGTCTGGGATTGTGACGTCTCCAGCTTTGGTTTTCTTTTCCAATGTTACTTTGGCTATTCAGGGTCTTTTCTGGTTCCATACAAATTTTAGGATTGTTCGTTCTAACTCTGTGAAGAATGCTGGTATTATTTTGATGGAGATTGAATGGAATATGTAGATTGCTTTGGGTAGTATCAACATTTTAACAATATTTGTTCTTGCAATACATGAGCATAGAATGTTTTTCCATTTCTTTGTGTCTTTTTCAATTTCTTTCATAAATTTTCTATAGTTTTCACCTTACAGATATTTTTTCTCTTTGTTATGTTTATTCCTAAGTATCTTATGGTTTTTCATGCAATTATAAATGGGATCAATTCCTTGATATCTCTTTCTGTTGCTTCATTATTGATGTACAGAAATGGAACTGGTTTCTGTAGGTTGATTTTATATCCTACAACTTTGCTGAATTTATGTATCAGCTGTATCAGTTTTTTGGTCGAGTATTTCAGGTTTTTCATGTAGAGTATCATGTCATCTATGAAGAGTGGAAGTTTCACTTCTTACTTTCTGGTATGGATGCCATTTATTCTTTTGTGTTGTCTGCTGAGACTAGGACTTCCGATATTATGTTGATTAATAGTGGTGAGAGAGCACATCCCTGTCGTGTTCCTAATCTCAGGGGGAAAGCTCTCATTTTTTCCCCCTTGAAGATGATATTAGCTGTGGGCCTTTCATATATGGCTTTTATGATGTTAAGGTATGTTCCTGCTATCCTGACTTTCTTGAGGGTTTTTATCAAGAAAAGATGCTGTATATTGTCAAATGCTTTTTCTGCATCCATTGAAAAAATCATATGGTCCTTATCCTTTCTTCTACTAATGTAGTGTATCACATTGATTGATTTGCAAATATTGAACCAGCCCTGCAACGACAAACTGACTCGACTTGATGAAGGTGAATAATTCTTTTAATGTACTGTTGAATTCGATTTGCTGATATCTTGTTGAGAATTTTTGCATCGAGGCTCATCAGGGATATTTGCCTGTCATTCTCCTCCTTAGTGTGGTCCTAGTCTGGTTTTGGAATCAAGGTAATTCTGGCTTCAGAGAATGAGTTTGGAAGCTTTCCTTCCATTTCTATTTTTTGGAACAGTTTGGGAAGAATAAATATTAACTCTGCTTTAAATGTCTGGTAGAATTCCCCTGGAAAGCCATCTGGTCCAGGACTCTTATTTGTTGGGGGAGTTTTGATAACCAATTCAATTTCTTTGCTGGTTATGGGCCTGTTAAAATTTTCTCTTTCTTCCTGTTTGAATTTTCGTAGTGTGTGTCTAGGAATTTCTCTTCCAGATTGTCCAGTTTGTTGGCATATAATTTTTCATAGTATTCTCTAACAATTGTTTGTAGGTCTGTGGTGTTGGTTGTGATCTCTCTTCTTTCATTCATGATTTTATTTATTTGAGTACTCTCTCTTTTCTTTTTGAGAAGTCTGGCTAGGATTTTTATCAATTTTGTTTGTTCTTTAAAAAAACAGCACTTAGATTCATTAATCTGTTCTTCCCTTTGGGGGGGGATTATATATCATTTATTTCTATTCTAATCTTAATATTTCCCTTCTTCTTCTGGCTTTGGGATTTATTTTCTACTGCTTTTCTAGCTCCGTTAGGTGTAAGGTTATGTTGTGTATTTGGGACCTTTCTTTCTTCTTGAGATAGGCCTAAATTGCAAAATATTTTCCCCCTTAGGACTGCCTTTGCTTCATGCCTAAGGGTTTGGACTGTCATGTTTTCATTTTCATTTGCTTCCATAAATTTTTAAATTTCTTCTTTAATTTGCTGGTTAACCCATTCATTCTTTATTTTTTTTTCAATATATGAAATTTATTGTCAAATTGGTTTCCATACAACACCCAGTGCTCATACCAAAAGGTGTCCTCCTCAACACCCATCACCCACCCTCCCCTCCCTCCCACCCCCATCAACCTTCAGTTTGTTCTCAGTTTTTAAGAGTCTCTTATGCTTTGGTTCTTTCCCACTATAACCTCTTTTTTTTTTCCTTCCAACCCATTCATTTTTTAATGGGATGTTCTTTAACCTCCACATTTCTGGGAGATTCCAATTTCTTGTGGTTTATTTAAAGTTCCATAGCGTTGTGATCTGAAAACATACATGGTATGATCTCAATCTTTTTGTACTTGTTGAGGGCTATTTTGTGACCCAGTATGTAATCTATTTTAGAGAATATTCCATAAGCACTAGAGAAGAATGTGTACTCTGCTGTTTTGGGAAAAAAAATTCTGAATATATCTATTAAGTCCATCTGATTCAATGTGTCACTCAGAGCTGTTGTTTCCTTTTTGATTTCCTGCCTAGATGTTCTGTCCATTGATGTAAGTGTAGTATTAAAGTCACCTACAATTACAGTATTATTATCAAAAAGTTTGCTTATGTTTACAATTAATTGATTTGTATATTTGGGTGCTACGAGTTGGGGGCATAAATATTTACAACTGTTATTTCTTGATGGATAGACCCCTTATTTATGATATAATTCCCTTCTTCATCCTTGGTGCAGCCTTTGTTTTAAAATCTAGTTTGTCTGATATAAGTATGGCTACTCTGGCTTTCTTTTGATGTCCATTAGCATGACAGATGGTTCTCCATCCCCTTACTTTCAATCTGTAGATGTCCTCAGGTCTAAAATGGGTCTCTTGTAGGCAGCATATAGTTGGATCTTGTCTTTTTAACCCATTGTGATACCCTATGTCTTTGGATTGGGACATTTAGTCCATTTACATTCATAGTGATTATTGAAAGATATGGATTTAGCACCATTGTGTTATCTGTGGATTTCATGTTTATGGTGATGTCTTTGGTCCTTTGTAGTCTTTGCTGCTTTCCACTCACAGAGTTACCCTTAGAATCTCTTTCAAGGCTGGTTTAGTGGTCAAGAACTCCTTCAGTTTTTGTTTGCCTGGGAAAGCCTTTATCTCTCCTATTCTGAATGACACCCTTGATGGATAAAGGATTCTTGGCTGCATAGTTTTCCTATTCAGCACATTGAAGGTTTCCTGCCACTCCCTTCTGGCCTTACAAGTCTCAGTGGACAGGTATGCTACTACCCTTATTGTCTACCCCTGTAGGTTAAGGGCCATTTGTCATAGCTGCTTTCAGAATTCTATCTTTGTCTTTTTATTTTGTAAGTTTCACTATGATGTGTCATGGTACTGATCTGTCTTTGTTGATTTTGAAGGAGGTTCTCTGTGCCTCTTGAACTTGGATGCCTGTTTCCTTCCCCATATTAGGGAAGTTCTCTGCTACAATTTGTTCTAATAAACCTTCTGTCCCTTTCTCTTGCTCTTCTTCTTCTTCTGGGACTCCTATGATATGGATATTGTTTCATTTCATTGTATCACTGGTTTGATGCTTTCTTTAGTAATGTGCTTGAATTGGTTTCTTTCCATTTATTGCGTATTTATTTTAGGGCTTTTTAAAAGTTTGTTTACCATTAGGTTGATATATAACATACCATGTATGTAGCAGTCTGTATTAAATTGATGGTTGTTTATGTTTCAACCCATTCTAAAAGTACTAAATTTTCATTCCCCTCACCCACATTTTATGTAAATGATGTCATATTTGACATCCTTTTATTTTGTGAATCCTTTGTTTGATTTTTATAGATATAATTGATTTTATTGCTTTTGTGCTTTAACCTCCATACTGGTTTTATAAGTGATTAATCTACTACTTTTATTGTGTTTGTATTTATCTGCGAATTTTTTTCCTTTCCTTACTTTCTTGCTACTGACTGTGGTCTTTTCTTTCCACTGAATGCACTTCCTTTTGCATTTCTAGAATTTGGTATAGTAGTGAGGAACTTCTTTCACTTTTGTTTGGGAAACTCTTTGTATCTCCCTCTATTCTGAATAATAGTCTTGTTAGATAGAATATTCTTAGTTGCAGATTTTTTCCTTCAACACTTTGAGTATATTATGTGACTCCCTTCAGACCTGAATAGTTTCTGCTAAAAAATCAACTTATAGTTTTATGTGGTTTCCCTTGTATGTAATAGCTTTCTTTTGTCTTGCTGCTTTTAAAATTCTTTTTCTTTACCCATTTGTTTTTTAGTTTAAATTTTAGTTAACATATAGTGCAATATTGGTTTCAGCAGAATTCAGTGATTCATCACTTACAACACTCAGTGCTCATCACAACAAGTGCTCTCCTTAATGCCCATCACCCATTTAGCCCATCTCCCATTTATCTCTGTATTTTGCCATTTTAATCATTATGCATCTTGGTTTGGACCTTATTGGATTGATTTTGTTGAAGGATCTCTGTGCCTCCTTGATCTAAGTATCTGTTACCTCTCCCAGATTAGTGAATGTTTCAGTTATTAATTTAAACCAATTCTCTTCCTACCTTTTTCTCATCTTCTCCTTCTGGGATCCCTAGAAGCCAAATATTATTATGCTTGATAATGTCACCAAGTTCCCTTAACCCATTCTGAATTTTCATTACTCTCTTTTGCTGTCAGCTTGATTGCTTTCCATTACTCTGTCTTCCACCTTGCTGGTTCATTCTCCCTTTTTCTTGTCTATTATTTATTCCATCTAGTGTATATTTAATTTTTGTTATTGATTTTCTCATCTCTGATTGGTTCTTGTTAATATTTTCTATCTCTTTGTTGAAGGTCTCACTGAGATCCTCCAGTCTTCTCTCAAGTCCAGTTAATATCTTTATGACCATTACTTTGAAATCTGTATCAGGCATATTGTTTATCTCTGTTTCATTTAGCTCTTTACCATGATTTGTCCCTTTTCTTTCACTTGGGATATATTCTTCCCCTTTTTGTCTAACCCTTTGTGTTTGTTTCTATATATTATGAAAGTCAGCTACATCTCCCACTCTTGAAAGTAGTAGTCTTATGAAGAATAGGTCTTGTAGTGTCCTGTAGTACAACGTCCTCTATTCACCCATACTGAGCACTTTAGGCGTGTCTCCTATGTGTGTTTTGTGCTCTACTGTTGTGCTTGAGCTACATTTGTCTTCAGCCCAGTTTGCTGCAATGGCTCCTTTTGTTTGTTGTGGGCAGGGTTTATTGCCTGTGGTGTTGAGAGGTCAGTCTGAAGCCACCTTGGACTTGTAGATGGGTCAAAGCAGACATGCACTCAGCCCATTTGCTCAGGTTGTGCTTGCACCATACTGCAGTGTGCTCTTTCTGCATTGTCCTCTGAGAGAACTTTTTTGGTGTGTCAGACCTGTAGTCCAACTAGATGCCTGCCCCCAGTTCATCTGTTGGGGTTACAGTGATCCCTAAATACATAGTTCTTTCCTTGTGCTGCCCACTGTGAGGATTTTTTGATAGATGGGGCTGGAAGTCAGATCAGATGTCTGTCCCCTGCACACTACTGGGGGCTTTATTCAAACTTGTCTGTGTGGTTATTTTCTCCTCTTCCCCTGGCAAGAGTCACTTTACAGTGGTGCTGGTCACCATTGCAGCTGCTTACACAATGAGATGCATTAGGGAGCGGCCTCTTTGGAGGGACTTTTGCTATGTGAATCAGGTTGGATAGAGAAAACCTGCAGGAGAATGTGGACACAAGACACATGGTGTTAGAAAGATATGTGCCTGTCCCTGGTCCCTACTGGGGATGCTTATAGGATAAGACCTGACTGTAGTTACCTTGGAGAAATTTGTGCCAAGTGGGGATGGATGGATGGGGTAGATTGCAGGAGAACACACGAGTGGGGTGTGTGGTGTTAGCAAGCTTTGTGGTTAGTGTTCATGCTGGTTTCTGGGTATTTAGGCTGGGAGGGACAGCGGTTGGCAAAGATGAATTGCACCCACCAGTTCTTTCATTATTAGAGAAGCCTCCTAAAGATCCCTGCCTCTACATAAGCAGTAACATCTTGAATGGATCCTTTTTTTCTAAGCAGCATGTCTCAACTGTGGGCTTAAAATATTCCATTAATTATGTTGTAAACAGATGCAATGTCATTCAGGCTTCCTTGTTATTTTTATAGAGCACAGGCAGAGTATATTTAGCATTTTTTAAGGGCCATAAGATTTGCAGAATGGTAAATGAGAATTGGCTTCAACTTAAAGTCACCAGATGCATTCACTCCTAAAAAGAGAGTCGGCTGTCCTTTGAAACTTTGAAGCAAGGCATTGACTTCTCTCTAGGTATGAAAGTTATAGATGGCATCTTCTTTCATAAGAAGGCTGTTTTGTATACAGTGAAAATAAGTTATTTAGTGTAGCCACCATTATTAGGTATCTTAGCTAGATCTGGATAGCTTACTGCAGCTTCCACATCAGCACCTGCTGTTCCACCTTGCATTTTTATGTTATGGAGATGGCTTCTTTATTTAAATCTTAGAAACAGCTACAGCTAGCTTCATATTTTTCATCTGCAGCTTCCTCACATCTCTAACCCTTCACAGAGTTGAAGAGAGATAGGGACTTGCTCTGGATTAGGCTTTGGCTTAAGGGAATTTTTGGCTGGTTTGATCTTATATTCAGACCACTAAAACTTTCTCTATTTTAGCCATGAGGCTATTTGGCTTTGTTATCATTTGTGTGTTCAGTAGAGAAGTATTTTTAATTTACTTTCAGACCTTTTTTTTTTGCATCCACAATTTGGCTAAATGTTTAGTGGAAGAAACCTAGCTTACATCCTAGTTCAGCTATTTTAACAGGCCTTTCTCATTAAGCTTAATCATTTCTAGCATTTGATTTTTTATTTAAAAATTTTTAATGTTTATTTATTTTTGAAGGAGAGAGAGACAGAGTGTGAGAGGAGGAGGGGCAGAGAGAGAGGGAGACACAGAATCAAAAATGGGCTCCAGGCTCTGAGTTGTCATCTAGCATTTGATTTGAAGTGCACCCTAATTCAGCTATTTTAATAGGCCTTTCTCATTAGGCTTAATCATTTCTAGCATTTGATTTAAAGTGAGAGAGATTTTCCTTTCATTTTAAGACTCAAGGCCATTGTAGGATTACTAATTGGCCCTGTTTTAATATCACTGTTTTCAGGGAATAGGGAAACCCAGGGAGAGGAAAAGAGATGGGGGCATGGCCCATTGATAGAGTGGTCAAAACACACACATTTATCAAATAAGTTTAATATGGAAGAATTTCATGGTGTTACAAAACAATTACAATAATGAGAGTAAAGATAATTTATTATAGACAACCATAAAAATATAATGATACTTTTTAAAATATTGCAATAATTACAAAATATAACAGATATTAAGTGAACAAATGTTGCTAGAAAAATGGTGCTGATTAACTTGTTTGATTCTGGGTTGCCACAAACCTTCAATTTCTAGAAAATGCAACATGTGCAAAGTGCAATAAAATGAAGAGCAATAAAAAATGTTATGCCTGTATATATTTACCTGTTCCAGTGAGGTTTTCACTTTTGCATGCTCATTTGTTACTAATTAGTGCCATTTCTTTTCAGCTCAAATACGTCCCTTTAACATTTCTTATAAGGCTCGTTTACTGCTGATGAATTCTTTAGCTTTTGCATAACTGGAAAACTAGTGCTTTTTTCAATGAGAGTTCTTGGTTGGAGGCTTTTTTTTTTCTTTCAGCACTTTGAATATGTTATGCCACTCTGTTCTGGCCTGCAAAATATATGCTGATTAATCTGCTTATAGCCTTATGGGATTTCCCTTGTACATAAGTTGTTTTTCTGTCGTTTAAGATCCTTTATTCATGAAATTTTGACATTTTAATTAGATTGTGTCTTGGTGTGGATCTCTTTGAGTTCATTTTGAGGCTCCCTGGGATCCCTGGAACTAGATAGAAGTCTGTTTCCTTCCCCAGATTAGGAAAGTTTTCAGCTATTTTTTCTTCAGATAATTTTTCTGGCTCTTTCACTCTTTTTGCTTATTATTTCACTTGAAGTTGTCTTAAAAGTCTCTTAAAAATGTTAACTTTTTTCCCCTGGTCTGTCTTGTTCATTTCCATTGCTTTATCTTCCAAATAACTGATTTGTTCTGCTTCATCCAGTCTGCTGTTGAACCACTCTTGTGTATTTTTCAGTTCAGATATTTTAATATTCAGTTCTGTAACTCCTGTTGAAACTTTCTTATGTTTTCTATCTCCTTCTTGAAGAACTCACTGTGGTTATACTTTCTTCTCCAAAGTTCAGTAAATATTTTTATTACTTTCAACACTTATCAGGTAGGTTGCTTAGCTCCATTTCATTGTTTTTTTTCTGAGGTTTTGTCTTGTTCATTCTCTTGGAACATATTTCTCTGTCTCATTTTTCTTCTCTATATTGGTTTCTATGTATGTGGAGAGAAGCAATCATTTCTCTTTCTGCTGATTCATTAATGGTGTAGAGATTCAACACATTTCTGTACAATGATATTGTATCCTGCAACTTAACTGAATTCATTTATCAGTTCTAGTAGTTTTTAGATGGAGTCTTTAGGTTTTTCTGTATATAGTATCATGTCATCTGAAAATAGTGAAAATTTTACTTCTTTCTTATCAATTTCAATGCCTTTTTGTTTCTTTATCTGTTCTGATTGCTGTGGCTAGGACTTCCAGTACTATGCTGAATAAAAGTAGTGAGAGTGGAAATCTTGTCTTATTCCTGACATTAGGGGGAATGCTGTCAGTATTTCCACTTTGAATATAATGTTCACTGTGTGTTTTTCATATATGGCCTTTTATTATGTTTAAGTATGTTCCCTCTAAACCTACTTTGTTGAGGGCTTTTATTATGAATGGATGTTGTATTTTGTCAAATGCTTTTAGTGTGTCTATTGAAATGATCACATTTTTTTCCCTTCTCTTATTGATGTGATGTATCATGTTGATTGATTTCTGAATATTGAACCACACTTGCATCCTGGCAATAAATCCCACTTGATCTTGGTGTATGATTTTTTAAAATTTTCTTTTAATGTTTATTTACTTTTGAGACAGAGAGACAGAGCGAGAGCAGGGGAGGGGCAGAGAAAGAGGGAGACATAGAACCCAAGCCAGGCTGCAGGCTCTGAGCTGTCAGCCCAGAGCCCAACGTGGGGCTCAAACCCACAAACCCGGAAATCATGACTTGAGCCAAAGTCGGATGCTCAACGGACTGAGCCACCCAGGCGCCCCTCATACATTCTTTACTGTGAAGAATGTAAAGGGAAAAAAGTAATTGAGATGTGCGGTTGTACAGCATACATGGGGTAGAGATTACATAGAGGGTTTTTTTTAATTTTCTTTTTTTTTTTGGTGTATGATTTTTTAAATGTATTTTTGGACTCTCTTTGCTAGTATTTTGTTGAGAATTTTTGCATCTCTTTTTATCAAAGGTATTGGCCTGTAGTTCTCTTTTTTGTGGTGTTTTTATCTGGTTTTGGTGTTAGGGTAAAGCTGGCTTCATAGAATGAATTTGGAAGTTTTCCTTCCTCCTCCCATATTTTGGAATAGTTTGAGAAGAATAGGTATTATATGTTCTTTAAATGTTTGGCAGAATTTATCTGGAAACCTTCTGGTCCTGTACTTCTGTTCATTGGAAGATTTTTGATTACAGATTCAATCTCTTTACTGGTAATCTATTCACATTTTCTATTTCTTCCTGCTTCAGTTTTGGTAGGTTATATGTTTCTAGGAATTTATCCATGTACTCTAAGTTGTCCAGTTTGTTGGCATATATTTTTTTCTCATATTCTCTTATGATCGTTTATATTTTTGTGTTGTTGCTTATTATTTCTCCTTTTTCATTTGTAATTTTATTTGAGTCCTTTCTCTTTGTTTTTTGATGAGTCTGGCTACAGGTTTATAAATTTTGTTTATCTTTTAAAAGAACCAACTCCTGGTTTCATTTCTGTTCTACTATTTTTTTAGTCTATGTATCATTTATTTCTGCTCCTATCTTTATTATTTCTTTTTTTTTTTTTACTAAATTTGTTGTAATTTCTTTTTTTTTTCTTTTTTTTTAATATGAAATTTATTGACAAATTTATTATTTCTTTCCTTCTGCTGGTTTTGGGTTTTGTTTGTTGTTTTTTATCTGTCTCCTTTAGGTAAGGTTAGGTTGTTTATTTGAGATTTTTCTTCCTTCTTGAAGTAGGCCTGTTTTGCTATACACTTCCCTCTTAGAATTGCTTTTGATGCATCCCAAAAGTCCTGGTTTTTTGTGTTTCCATTGTCATTTGTTTCCATGTCCTTTTGGATTTCTTCTTTGATCTCTCACTCAACCCATTTATTGTTAATTAGTAAATTACTTAACCCCCATGTATTTGTGGTCTTTCCAGATTTTTTCTTGCTGTTGATTTCTGGTTTCATAGCATTGCGGTCAGGAAAGATGCATGGTATGATTTTGATCTTTCTGAACTTGTTGAGAGTTGTTTTAAGGCATAATATGTGATCAATTCTGGAGAATATTCCATGTGCACCTTAAAAGAATGTGTGTTCTTCTGCTTTAAGTTGGAATGTTAAAATTTATCTGTTAAAATTAATCTGTTCCAATGTGTCATTCAAAGCCATTGTTTCCTTGTTGAGTTTTTGGTTGGATGATCTGTCCCTTGATGTAAGTGGAATGGTATAGTCCCCTACTATTATTGTACTTCTGTTGATTAGTTCGTTTATATTTGTTATTAACTGCTCATGTATTTGGGTGTTCCCACAGACTATTATTTTTAAATATTTTTTATCTCACATTTCCATTTTCAGCCCTAAGGCCCTGTTCATTTTTTTCAGTCTATTTTCTTTTTACTTTTCAGATTGAATAATTTGTTCTGTCCTCCAGTTTACTGATTTCATTCTGTCACTGCCAGTTTACTGAAAAGCTAATCAGGAAATATTTTCTTTGTTTATCCTATTCTTCATTTGTTTTCATTTATTTCAAGATAATTTTAGTTATTGTTGAAACATTTTTATGATGACTGCTTTAAAATTCTTGTTCATATCATTTGGAACCTCACATATTGTTGATGTAAATACAAATGTGTGCATCCACTGTAATAATCATTTTGGAAGTTTATTAAAATGTTAAATATAACATTATCGTATGATCCACCAATTCCGCTGTTAGGTATAAACCCAGAATATATAAAGTGATACATCTATTAAAAAATTTGTACAAATAATAGCATTATTTATAATAGTTGAAAAGTAGAAACTGGGGCGCCTGGGTGGCGCAGTCGGTTAAGCGTCCGACTTCAGCCAGGTCACGATCTCGCGGTCCGTGAGTTCAAGCCCCGCGTCGGGCTCTGGGCTGATGGCTCAGAGCCTGGAGCCTGTTTCCGATTCTGTGTCTCCCTCTCTCTCTGCCCCTCCCCCGTTCATGCTCTGTCTCTCTCTGTCCCAAAAATAAAATAAAAACGTTGAAAAAAAAAAAAGTAGAAACAAACTGAATGTCCATTAACTGATAAATTGATAAAAATATGGTATATACATATAGTGGAACATTATTCACTAGTAAAAGGAATGAAATACTAATACACACTGCAATATGGATGAATCTTGTAAACATTATGCTAGGTGAAAGAAGCCAATTAACAAAGGGTGAATTTTAGATGATTTAATTTGTATGAACTGTACATAATAGGCGTATTTATTAATATAGAAAGTAGATTTATGGTTTCTTGTGTCTGTGGATTAAATAGAGGTGGTGTTTGAATTCTCACAAATATGGGTTTGTTTTGAGGGTGTGTGAAATCTTCCAAAATTAGATTGTGGTAATGGCTGTACAACTTTGTGCAAATACTAAAAACAGCAACAACAACACTGAACTGCACATTTTAAATAGTTGAATTGTGTGTTATGTGAGGTGTATTTCAGAAAATAAATCTGTTTATAAAAATTTTTGTCATATAATTCCAACATCTAATTCATATTGCTTGTTGGCATGAATTGATTATATTTTCTCATTGAAGTTTGTATTAATTTTCTTGGGCTGCCATAATAAAGTACCATAAATTGGGTCGCTTAAGCAGAAATATATTGTCTCAAAGTTCTGGTGGCTGTAAATTCAACATTAAGTTAATAGCTGGGCTGGTTTCCTCTGAGGGCTGTGAGAATCTGTTCCGTGACTCTCACATAGCTGCAGGTGGTTTAGCATACAGTTTTGGCTTTCTATTGTGGGATGTAGTTACAATGGAAATCTAGTTTTGAATGCTACTATAGTCTACTTAATTCTTCTGATTTTGCTTGATCTCCTGTTGTATTCATGCTAGTGCCACCTGTGAATATGGATGGTTTTTCCCTGGGCTACTGGTGTCATTAGGTGAGAGACAGAGGATACCAGTCTGAACAGACCAAAAACACTTCCCCTGGAACATTTTCCAGCCACCCAAAGCCAGTGAGCTCCCTGTTCTTTATCTACTAGATAAGGGAAGCACTAGGTAAGGGAAGCACTAATTTGTACCACTTTCTTCCACTGACTGTAAGATCAAGAGTCACATGTCTGGGTAGATGGTGGTTCAAAAGACTATTGGCCTCATTCATTTTATGCCACTGGATAAAGGGCCAGATTTAGTGGATCTGGTTGGCTTCTGTCATCAGGTGGAAATACAGTAGACATTTGGATTGGGTCTTCTGCCACTTCATGGAAGGCCAAGAACTGCTGTGTCTAGGTGGCTCTCTGTCACATTGGATGAAGTGATGGGACATACCAGGCCTACTATCATCCCTGGTGCTAATATAGGGCCTATTGCTGGAGGATTTGATACATAAATGTGTTTGTCTGGTTGGATATGTTGCTGCTGCTTCAGGAAAATTGGCCCACTGATGCCAGTAGCTATAGCTGGAGAAAGGACTGGGATTAATTGTGTTCACTGCCACAGGTAGATTGTCCTATTGCTACTGACTGAGAGATGGGTTTTTCCTTCCTCCTGTTCTTGTAGCATCACTTCTGTGGGAAGTTTTGAGTACATTTGTTAACCCCTTGACTCTGCTAGTGCTTTTGCTGTGGACAAATCCAGCTGTCTGCAGTGTTTTATTTTTTTAAATATATATTGATTGTAATATACACAAAAAATTCATTTATTTAATTTTATTTATTTATATTTATTTTTTCACAAAGAATTCACTTTTAAACCTTGTGTTTTGGGACAAAATAGAGTACTAGGGACCAGGTTTACCTTCCTTTCTGAAATAATTTAAAAAAACAAGCAAAATATATGAAACAATCATTAAGAAAACAATTCAGGCAATGAAATAAAGTGATAGTTGAGAATCAAGAAGCAAACAAAATGAGACTTATAATTGTTTCATTTTAATTCCTTGAGAGAGTTCCCCTACCTAAGTGTAGTAATGGGGATCCAGGCAGTGCCACAGGGGCTCCTAGAGTTGAAAAAAAATGAAGCTGAAAGTCAGGAAAAATAAAGGTAAGTAGAGTTTGTAGGACAGAGTAAAGAAGAGGAGAGAGCTAGCTGCACACAGAGAGAATAACAGTGATCAAGAGAATGTTTTTCTCAAGTATGCAGCAGATTGTTGATCAATGTCAACATGTGAGGGAAGTACCCAAAAGCAGGAAAAAGAACCACATGAAAAAATCTGAAAGCAAAGTACCTAGCATTCTCTCAAAAATAATGCCTCTTCCAATCATTTAAACTAGAACACCATGTAATTCATGGAGTAGAGGGTAAAGTACTCAGTAGAATCTTGTCTCAGGAGTGGGAAATAATTATCCTTAGACAAAATAGTGTTCTGGTTGCCCATAATAAATAATAAAAGCAGAATCATAAAGGCTCAAACTGTTTCCATGTTACTTAACCACATCACAGAGAAATGCTCAAGAATATTTATTGGAGTACAAAAATATATAACATTTAAACAGTAAAATTCACAATGTCAGCCATCTAATACAAAATTACCAGGTATGCAAAGAAGAAAGTGACCCATTATGAAGAAGAAAAATCATTTGAAACTTAACAGAACTGACAGACTTAAGAATTAGCAGATGAGAAGATTATTTTAACAATATTCTATATGCTCAAAAATATAAACAGAGCTAAAGATCATTATTTTAAGTTTATTTATTTATTTTGATATAGGTTGTTTGAGCAGGGGAGGGGCAAAGACAGAGGGAGAGAAAGAATCCCAAACAGGCTCCATGCTGTCAGTGCAGAGCCCAATGTTGGGCTCAATCTCATGAAGAGTGAGATCATGATCTACGCCAAAATCAAGAGGTGGATACTTCACTGACTGAGCCACAAAGATACCCTGAGCTAAAGATTACTTAAAAAAGAAAACATTCAAATCTTTAGTCGTGAAAACTACAATAACCAACATAATAATTCATTGGATGGAATTAATAACAGATAAGGCTTTAAAGAAGAATAGACACGTGAACTTGATGATATAGCACTAGAAACTATCTGAGGTAAAACATAGAGAAAAAATTTGTTAAAAAAAGAACAAACTATCAATAAACTGAGGGAACTTTTCAAGAGGGTAATGTGCATGGAATTTGCATCCTAGAAGGAAGAGAAAAGATAAAGAAAAAAATCTGAAGCATAAAAGATAGAAGTTATCCAAACTTGATAAAAATAGAGCCAAGAAGTCCAACAAGCCCTAAACACAAAAACATGAAGAAATATAAATCAAGGCATATAACCATATTATTCAAAATAAGTGAAGAATATCTTAAAAGCAACCAGAGCAAAAAGACATTACATATATAACAAATACAAAGATGACAGTAAATGTCTCATTGAAACACCTCATTGGAAGACAGTATATCAATATCTTTAAAGTACTGTGATTGTTGGCGCCTGGGTGGCGCAGTCGGTTAAGCGTCCGACTTCAGCCAGGTTACGATCTCACGGTCCGTGAGTTCGAGCCCCGCGTCAGGCTCTGGACTGATGGCTCAGAGCCTGGAGCCTGTTTCCGATTCTGTGTCTCCCTCTCTCTCTGCCCCTCCCCCGTTCATGCTCTGTCTCTCTCTGTCCCAAAAATAAATAAACGTTGAAAAAATAAAATAAAATAAAAATAAAGTACTGTGATTGTTAAATTTATGTGTCAGTTTGGTGGGGCCATAATGCCCATATATTTGGTCAAACATCCTTGATGCTTCTGTGAGGCTATTTTTTGGGTGACATTAACATTTAAACTGGCGAATTTTGAGTAAAGTAGTTTGCCCCCCTTGTTGGGTCTCATTCAATCAGTTGAAGGTCTTAAAAGAACAAAGATTAATTCCCCTGGACAAAAACAACCTATAATTGTTTGACCCCTCCCCAATATCTCACACATTTTTTTTGGTCCTTTTTTGTCTTGATTACCCTAATACAACTACTGAAAGAGGAAACACTATTAGTGTAGAATTCTATGTCCAGAAAAAAAATCTTTGAAAAATATGAAGGTGAAATGAAGACTTTTTCAGATATACATAAGCAGCAGATCCACACTACAAAAAATGTTAAATGAGTCTTTCAGACATAAGAAACATGATGCCAGGTGGAAATATGGATCTACAGAGAGGAATAAAGATCCCCCAAATGATAAATCCATGGGTAAACGTATAAGGCAATTTTAATTATTTAAATATTTTTAAATGTTTATTTATAATAGTTTCTGATTTCAGCTGGAAGATATAGAAATGTAGAAAGAACATCACTTTCATCCATACAACAAGAAAAATGCTGGAAAGAATGTAAATTAACAACTAATCTTGAACCTATCAGATAATTGAAGTCAAAGGGCAGACAACTGACCTGAAATCTGAAGAGGGTTGCCTGCAGATAAAAACAAGACTGGGTCATTGTATACCCAGAATAAATGTTATGAATGCCATATAACCTTCATGAAGATTAACTGGAAATAGTTAACTGCTAAAGGCCCACTATGGATTAGCATGAGAGAATGAATTAGCATGGATAAGGGCCCCAGGCAGAAGCATATTCTCCTATATTTGCAGTCGTTTTATTACCCAGAAAGCCCACAGATATGACTGAAGAAGACCATAAAAAAGCTCCCCAATATTTCTGACTGGAGGAAAAGAACAATAATAGCCACTGTCAAAATCAACAAAGGTCAACATCCTGCCCCACTCCATCTGCACTACAGAACAAAAGATTTCATCTTCAGTGTAGTTCACTAGTAGAAACCCATTGCAGCTGAGAGAGGAAAATGCAGACCACCACAAAAACTGCATAAATATTTATCTTCCTAAAATCTTCTACATTTGGAGAAGAAATAGGAATACTTGTGAAGAGCATGCCTCAAAACTCAGGTTGAAAATATTTGCCTAAAATCAAGGCTTAAAAAGAATATCAGAGAATGTCCCCTTTACCAACCTCCCTCTCACCACTAACAAACCTTGAGTAAATATTATGGTGGAGTACAGCTGGAAGGATGACAAAACTGAGTATGGGGAGCAAAACAAAAGAAAGATGCAAATACAAGAGAAGAGACAAAAACAAGGTATCACTAGAGGATTTTGAAATCTCTTGTGCCCATAGCAACAACCAAATCCAACTCAGATAACCATAGCAACAAATTACAACTCCAGTAACCATAGCAACAATAAGAACTAAGAAAATTTCAAACCTCCAACCCCTCACTAGATCAACACAAGCATCCACATTAAAGGCCCAGCAGAAAGAAAAAAACATGGTAATCTTGAAGTATACAAAAATTATCTCAGTATCTGCTACTCTATATATGTTCATCTTTCAACAAAAACAAATATGTGGCATGACAAAAGAGCATGAAAAAATTCAGTCTGAAGAAACAAGGAAATCACCCAAAGCAGACTCAGATATGACATGGCTGTTAAAACTATCAGGAATGGAATTAAAAACAACTATGATTAGCATGTTTAAGCACTAGTTCTCAAAGGAAGGAGGCAATTTTGCCCACAGGGAAAATTTGGAAATGTCTAGAGGTATTTATTAGTGTCATAAGATGTGCTATGGCATCGAGTGGGTAGAGACCATAGATGCTAAGCATCCTATAATGCACAGAACAGCACCTTACAATAGAGTTATCTGTCTGGAAGTTATTATGCTGAGGTTGGGATACCTTGGAAACCCTGTATTAAAAGCTCTAATAGAAAAAGTAGAAAACATATAAAATTGCATAAGTACTTGAACAGAAAACAGAAATGTAAGAAGGAAAAAAAATGGAGATGCTAGAAATGAAAAATGGAAATCAGAAATTGGATTGCTTTTTTAAATGCTTATTTATTTTTGAGAGAGACAGAGACAGAGAGCAAGAGTGGGTGAGGGGCAGAGGGAGAGGGAGACACAGAATCTGAAGCAGGCTCCAGGCTCCAAGCTGTCCGCATAGAGTCCCATGCGGCGCTCAAACCCACACTGTGAGATCATGACCTGAGCAGAAGTTGGACGCTGAACCTACTGAGCCACCCAGGTAGCTTCAATAGCACGTCAGTATGCTCACTACATTTGAGGAAAGAATAACTAATTTTGAAGATGAGTAAATAGAAATTACTGAAACTGAAATACTAAGATGAAAAAGAGTAGGAAAATAGTACAGAACATGCAAGCACTATGGAACAGTAACAAATGGTGTAACCCCATAAGTAGAAGAGAGAGAATAAAACAGAAGAAATATTTGAGGAAATAATGGCTGAGAATTTTCCAAAATTACTAACAAACACCACAGTCTCAAAAATTTTAGAAAACACCAAGCAGGATAAACATAAAAGAAAATATAAACAAATATGCATACTTAGGCATGTTATATTCACACTACTAAAACACAGCAAGGAGAAAATCATTTTTAAGTTTTTATTTAAATTCCAGTTGGTGAACATACAGTGTAATACTAGTTTCAGGTGTCCAATATTGTGATTCAACACTTCCATACAACACACAGTACTCATCCCAGCAAGTGAACGCCTTAATCCCCATCACCTATTTAACACATCTCCCCCACACACCTCCCTTCTGATAACCATCAGTTTGTTCTTTATAATTAAGAGTCTGTTTCTTGGTTTGCCTTCTTTTTCCCCCCTTTGCTTGTTGGTTTTGTTTCTTAAATTTCACATGAGTGAAATCATATGGTATTTGTCTTTCTCTGACTGACTTATTTTGCTTAGCATAATCCTCTCTAGCTCCATCCATGTCTTTGCAAATGACAAGATTTCATTCTTTTTTAATGGCTGAGTCTCACATCTGTCAGAATGGTTGAAATCAACAACATAAGAAACAAGAGAAGTATTGTTGAGGATGTGGAGAAAGGGTAACCCTCTTGCACTGTTGATGGGAATGTAAACTGGTGCAGCCACTCTGGAAAACATTGTGGATGTTCCTCAAAAAGTTAAAAATAGAACTACCTTATGATCCAGCAATTGTACTACTAGGTATTTACCGAGAGAATACAAGAGCACTAATTCAAAAGGATACATGCATCCCAATGTTTATAACAGCATTATCCACAATGGCCAAACTAAGGAGAAAAGCCTATAGTCAGCCAGGAATGGGGGCATATTGCCTACAGAGGAAGAAAAATAAAAATTATAGACTACTTCTCAGAAAGCATGCAAGCAAGAATACATAATAAGTGTTGAATTTAAAAAATCTATCAAACTTGTATTCTATACCAAGTGAAAATATCCTTCCAAATTCAACCAGTATAGTCTAACTGACCTTTCTAAAACACCCTACCCAAACAGCAAAATAAACATTCCTCTCAGGCACACACAAAACATTCACAAAAATAGACTGTACACTGAGCCATAGAACATATTTTTACATTATATCCCTCTGACTTATTTATTTTATAACTGTAAGTTTGTACCTCTTGGTCCCCTTCACCCATTTCACCCCCCAAACACCATCCCTTCAGGAAACCACCAATCTATTTTTTATAGCTATGAGTGTTGCCTTATTTTGTACAAAATTTGCTTTGCTGTTTAGATTCCACATACAAGGAAATCATATGGTACTTGTATTTCTCTGTCTGACTTATTTTACTTAGCATAATACCCTCATAGTCTATCCATGTTGTTACAAATGGCAAAATACTATTATTTTCATGGCTGAGTAGTATTCACACACACACACACACACACATATACATATATATACTCTATGTATATTATATATATATACTATACTGTATTTTATATATAGTATATATTTTATATATATACATATATATAGAGAGAGTATATATATATATATATATATGTATAGCTGTGCATGGGGGCTCTCTTTCACTACATCCTTGCCAACACTTGTCATATTTTTGTTATTTTTTATGATAGCCTCTCTGACAAGTGATATCTTCTTGTGGTTTTGATTTGGATTTCCCAGATGATGAGTGATGAGTATCTTTTGATGTGCCTGTTGGCCATCTATATGTCTTCTTTGTAAAGAGTGTATTCAGATCATCTGCCCATATTTAATTCAGAATATTTTTGTTATTGAGAAGTATTAGTTCTTTATATATTTTAGATATTATCCATTATTGGATACATAATTTGCAAATGTCTTCTCCCATTCAGTAGGTTGGCTTTTATTTTGTTGACCGTGTCCTCTACTGTGCAGAAGGCTTTTACTTTGGTGTCCCATTTGTTTATTTTCACTTTTATTGCCATTGCTTTTGGAACTAGATCTACAAAAATATCACCAAGAGCAATGTTAGAGTTTATGGCCTGTGTTTTCTTCTTGGACTTTTATGGTTTCTAATCTTATATTAAAGTCTTTCATCTATTTTGAGTAAATTTTTGGTATAGTGTAAGATAGTGGTCTAGTTTCATTCTTTGCCTGTGGCTGTCCAATTTTTCCAGTACTGTTTATTGAAGAAGATGTGCTTTTCTCATTGTATATTCTTTCCTCTTTTGTCACAAATAAATTGATCATATATGCTTGTGTCTATTTCTGAGTTTTCCATTCCATTCCGTTGATGGAATGTTTTATACCATTAAAAACTATTTTGATTACTGTAGCTTTAATAGTGTAGCTTGAAATGAGGAAGTGTGATACATCCTGCTTTGTTCCTTCCTCAGGATTTCTTTGGTTATTTGGGGGTTTTGTCGTTCCATTTAATTGCAAGAATGTTTTTTCTACTTTTGTAAACAAAAATGCCATTGGAATCTTGATAGGGATTGTACTGAATTTCTAGCTGGCTTTGGTAGTTATTGACATTTTAACAATATTAATTCTTCCAATCTGTGAATACAGACTACATTTCCATTTATTTGTATCTTCTTTGATTTATTTCATCAGTGTATTGCAGTTTTCAGAATGCATATCTTGGTTAAATTTATTCCTAGGTATTTGGGGGGGGATGGAATTTTTAAATTGGATCGTTTTCTTAATTTCTCTTTGTGCTTCTTTATTGTTAGTATATAAAAATGCAACAGATATTTGAATATTGATTTAGTCCTCTGCAAATTTACTGAATTTTATTTACCTCTGACAATTTTTTTTTGATGGAGTATTTAGGGTGTTCTATATATAATGCCATGTTATGTGAAAATAATTATAGTTTAATTTTTTTCCTTTTTAATTTGGATGCCTTTTATTTCTTTTTCCTGCCCAACTGCTTTAGCTAGGACTTCCAATACTATGTTAAATAAAAGTGGCAAGAGTAAGCATCCTTGTTTTATTCATCTTAGAAAAGAAGCTTTTAGTTTTTCATATGACTATGATGTTAGCTATTGGCTTACCATATATGGCTTTTACTATCTTGAGGCACATTACATCTATACCCATATTGTTGAGAATTTGTATGATAAATAGTTGTCAAATTAGGTCAAATTTACTTTGCATTTATTAAGATGATCATAGGGGTTTTTTTTGCTTCATTTTGTTAATGTGGTGTGTTATGTGGATTGATTTGCAAATGAATCATCCTTGCATTCCTAGAATAAATCCCATGAGATCATGGTGTATGAACCCTTTCATATATTGTTGAATACAGTTTGCTAATAATTTTTCATCTGTTTTTATCAGTGTTATTGACCTGAAATATTATTTTCCTGTGGTGTCCTTGTCTTGTTTTGTTATTAGAGTAAAGATGAGCTTTTGAAATAATTGTGGGACCATTCTTTCCATTTTGATTTTTTAGAAGAGTTTCACAATATGTATTTAATCTTTGAGTCTTTGGTAGAACTTACCGGTAAAACCATCTGCTCCTGGACTTTTGTTTGTTACAAGGTTTGATTACTGATTCAATTTCCTTACTAGTAATTGGTCTATTCAGATTTTCTATTTCTTCGTGATTCAGTCTCGGAAGATTGTATATTTTTAGTAATTTATCCATTACTTCTATGTTATCCAGTTAGTTGGTATATAATTGTTATAGGGTCTGTAATTATCCTTTATATTTTTATTTTTTGGAATCAGTTATAATTTCTCCTCATTTATTTCTTATTTTATTTAACCCTTCTGTCTTTTTTTCTTAGGCCAGCTAAAGGTTGGTCAATTTTGTTTATCTTTTCAGAGAACTATCTCTTAGTTTCATCAATCTTTTTAGTTTATTTTTTTTCCTCTCTGATATTTATTTCCTTCCTTATACTAAAATTTAAGTTTCATTTGTCTCTATTCTTCTAGTACATTTAAGTGTAGTTAGATTGAGATTTTCCGTTTCTTGGGGTAGGCCTATATCATTATAAACAACTATTAGAACTGGTTTTGGTGCATTCCATAGATTTTGGTATGTTATATTTCCATTTCCATTGTCCCGAGGTATTTTTTTAATTTCTTTTTTGATATCTTCATTGACCCATTGTATGTTCAGTAGCAAGATGTTCATTCTCCATATATTTTTAGTTTTTTTCAGTTTTCTTGAAATTCATTTCTAATTTCATAACACAGTGGTGAGAAAAGATGCTTGATATCATTTCTTTCTCTTTTTTATATCATTGTAGTCTTTTTAAATTTATTGTAACTTGTTTTCTAGTCTAGCATATCATCTATCTTACAATTTGTTTCATTGCACTTGAGAAGAAAATATGTTCTGTTGTTTTTGGATGGAATGATTTGTATATATCTCTTAACTCCCATGTATAATGTGTCATTTAAAGCTGATGCTTCACCCATACACAAATAAAGCTGATGTTTCCCTATTGATTTTCTGTCTTAATGATATATCCTTTGATAGAAGTAGGGTATTAAAGTCCACTACTGTTTTGTATTGCTGTCAATTTCTCTCTTTAAGTCTGTTAATATTTGCTTTATATATTTAGGTGCTTCTATGTTACATGGATATTTACAAATATATATTGTTGGATTTCTATCATTTATCATTATATAATGCTATAATGTTTATCCATCTTTTTTTTTACTTATTGCATTCATTGTTTTAAAATCTATTTTGTCTAATATATCCCCATTATTTTTCGTTTTCTATTTGCATGAAACATCTTTTTCCATCCCTTCACTTTTAGCCTGTTTTTGTCCTTATATCTGAAGTGAGTCTCTTGTAAGCAGCATATACAATGGATTTTGGTTTTTAATCTATTCAGTCACACTATGTCTTTTGATTAGAGAATTTAGTGCATTTACATGACAAGTAATTATTGATAGGTATGTAGTTATAACGATTTTGTTAGTTGTTTTCTGGCTGTTTTCTATTGCCTCTCTGTTCCTTTATTCTTCTCTTTATTCTCCCCTGTGATTTGATGATTTTTTATAGTTTTATTTAGATTTGTTTATCATTATCTTGAGTGTATTATTATAGATTATTTTACTTTGTGATTGTCATGAGGCTCACATATAATGGCCCATATATACTAGTCTGTTCTAAGTTGATTGCAAGTTACATTTGAACACATTCTAAAACTGCATTTTTATCCCATCACCATGTTTTATTTTTTGATATTCACATTATGCATCTTTTCATTGTGTGTATCCTTTAACTAATTGTTGTTGTTATCATTATTTTTACTACTTTTATCTTATAACCATCATAATAGTTTGATAAGAGTTTAATCCAATTCCTTTACTATGTATTTACTTCTACCATGAGATACTGACTTTAGTATGTGTTCTTGTTAATTAGAGCCCTTTCTTTTCAGCTTAAAGCAGTTCCTCTAACATTTCTTGCAGGGCTGGTTTATTGGTGGTGAACTCCCTTAATTTATATTTGTGTAGGAAATTTTTTATCTCTCCTACAATTCTGAATGATAACCTTGCCGGGTAGAGAATTCTTGTTTGTTTGTTCATTTGTTTTTCTTTTCAGCACTTTGAATATATCATGCCACTCCATTCTGGCCTGCAAAGTTTTGCTGAAAAATCTGCTGATAGTCTTATGGGGGGGGGGGTTCCTTGTATGTAAAAAGTTGTTTTTCTCTTGCTGCTTTTTTTTTGAAAGCAGAAAACAGTTTTATTAAGGACAGTACACTCTCAAGGTGGGAAAGCAAGCAAAACCAGAGGTGAAAACTGCCCTGATGTTACAGGGGTCCTTTCCTTTTATGTGATTAGAGTCTTGCATCATGGATAAGGTGGTCTCTAATGGAGGCTGCTTCTAATGCTTTGGAGGACTCCTCTCACAGGTTGGGAGGGAGAGTTTTTAACCCTACAAGGTTTGTACTGAATTATCATGGTAGCCTTCCTCCAACGGGGGGTGGGGGGACTATATTGCAATGAAACTACATTATAATGAATCTAGGGGTTATCCTGGGGCAAAGGTGGAACAGGAGAGCACATGCTCTGCACTGTGGCTCTTGGTCTGTTAGCTCCAAGGTCTTGAAAGTCACAAGATCAGGATGTTGTAAGCCACAGAGTCAGGATATTGTGTCCTCAGTCTTCTAATATGTAACCTATTTATCACCATCCTTGCCTCCAGCTCATGTCTAAATAACTGCCTACTGTATCATTCCCTGTTCAAGGACTTAGGGCTCTGAAATCTTTCAGGTCAAGAGATGAAGTTTCCTTGGGGTGTTCCTTCCACTGCTCGTATCTGGCGTCTACCTAACATTCCTTCCTGCTGCTTTAAGCTGAAGGAGGATCTTGGAGAATATGGATCCACTATTCTTGCTGTCAGGTAGAAGGAATTCCCAGCTTTAAAGTCCATCCAGGGTTCTCATGTAGATGGAGGTGTTTTGAGTAGAGATCGTCTGATAGTCTCAGTGTTTGCAGGCTTACTTGGAGTTTTATTGCTTATAGTCTGGAGGACACAAATCTTAGAAGTAAATTAAATAAGAGTGGTCCTGCAAGAAAGAGAACTATTATGGAAATTAGGGGCCCCAGAAAAGGAAGTAGCCATGATAGCCAGGGCCAGGTATTTTTCCAATTTGACCGTCCTCAGTTAGCTTGATCATGAAGCATCCCAGCATTTTGTAGGAAAATTTTGATGTCTTGTTGTACCTGGACACTTTAACCCCAAAACAGCATTCTTCTAGTAATGCACAGGCTTCCCCACTTTCTGTTGTAAGGACATCATGGGCCTGACAGTTCTGTAAGACCATAGCCACCAAGGAGTTCATTTGTGTCTGGGTATCAGAAAAGGTGGCTGCAATGTCCTCATTTATTTTGGCAAGGACTTAGATAGATTATAATAAATTTGGTGAGAGTCATGGGTGCTGTAGATTCCTGTGGCCACTCCTGAAATGCCAAAAAGAGAGAAGATTTCTACCAAGCTAAGTATCAAAGGCACACCCTGTTTGGTGTGTCTTAAACTGGTGATGGTAGGGAGGGGCATGGGGACTAATGCTTCAAGGTAGGAAAATTGAAGGAGGACACAGGACACAGGCCAAGGTGCAAATCCCTGCCCAATTTGTGGGGAGATAGGAATAACACCTGTCGCTTCAGACAGAGAGGATCTGGCTGACATTGGGAGGCACCCATGTGCATGATAAAAGACCCTTGGCTATCCAATTAGTTGGGGACCTATATTTCCACAGGAAGGTTATTGCTCAGGTTGCAAAGGAAATAAGATTAGAACATGGGGCTCCAGAGGAGGAAAGAAAAGGGGTGGATGAATTTTACTGACCAGGTTTCTAATGAGTAGTCCCTTACACCTGGGCTAGGTACAGTTTTCCTTTGGTGGAGTTAAAATAAATCAAGATGCCATGTTTTAGGAACTTGGTTATGAGCAGCTGGAGTCCTTGTCACACCTCAAGGTGGACAGAGTATTGTTATTAGGATAAGCAGATAGGTTCTTTAGGTCTATTAGTGCAGGAGTGATGGTGACCATACATCCTGGCAGCCCATCGTCCCAAATCCTAGGGTCTACTGACAAAACCTCTTCTAAAGAACTGGGTTCAAGAATTTCTTCAATTAGGAGTTATAGGGAGACTCTGGTAGCTGTTATTCCTCCCAGAATAAGCCTAGCTCCTAGTTTGTATAATATGTCTCTTCCCACTAGGGGCCAAGGGCACTCCAGCATAAACAGGAAGGAGTGGGAAAAGGTGTAATCTTCCCATAGGCAACATAAGAGGGGTGAAAGGCTTAGTTATTAGTTTGCCTGACACTTCCATCACTTTACAAGAGTCTTGGGAGAAGGATCCAGAGAATGAGGTCAGGACAGAGTAGGTAGCCCCAGTATCCATAAAGTTGTTGTTCTACCTGCCACATCCATCTTTACACATGGCTCCAGTACATCGATGGTTACTTCTTACAGGGGGACTGACTAGAGCAGAAGACCCCTTTAATCCATTACCATAAGTGGAGCAGCAGTTTCTGAATCTGGGGTTCTTTGACCTTGGGGGCAATTAGCTGCCCAGTGTCCTGTATGCTGACATTTAAGACAGGGTGTTTTCAGGGGAGGCTTGTCCTTAGGACATTCTCACACCCTGGGCCAGTCCTGCTGATCAGGCATTTACCTGATCCTTTTCCAGGACAGAGTATGACATACTGAGTTTGGGCTTGGCTCTATAGGGCCACTAGCAATTGGGCCTGCCTTACTTCCTTCCTTGGATCCTTCTCCCGAGGTTTGGCCTTTCTTTTTTGGTCCCTGTTATAAAGGATAGTAGTTGTTGCTGAAAGGAATTCTTCAAGAGTGGTATCACTTTCTCTTACCAGTTTTTGCAGCTTCCAGCTGACATCTGGAGCAGACTAAGAGAGGAATTTGTCTTAGTATTACCTGTCCCTCAAAAGACTGAGGATCAAGATTAGTATATTTAGTCACAGCCTCTTCGAGTGTTTCCAGAAAGTTGGTTGGGTTCTCATTTGGCTCCTGGCTGACTTCAGCTACCTTAGAGTAACAGATGGGTTTTTATCAGCTGGCTTTTAAACTTGCCTTAACACAGATGAGTAAGTGGCCTAATTCTCATCTCTCTGAAGGTTGCTTATAATCCCATCCTGCATCTATGGGAGGGACAGCAGTCTCTCCTACTGGGTATTTGGTATCAGAAAGGTAAGACTATTAGCATATGCTTTGGCTTCCTTAAGAACCCTTTTCCTTTTTGGTCAATGAAAAAGTCTTCCTTAAGATGATCATCACATCTTTCCAAGACACATTATAGGCCAAGTTCAGATGCTTAAAGGCTTCTATGTAATCATCTGGATTATCAGAAAACTTTATCAGGTCTTTTTAATATGTTCAAGTTCTATTAAAGAGAAGGTTTATGAGTAACCTGAAATTCAAACTTCCTGCCTGCTTCAACCAGGGAGCACAGCTTAAGGTGGGAAGCCCCTGGATATGGAAGCAGTAAAGGGAGAGGGTCACAGGTTGAGAGAGGTGGACACAAACCTGATGGCCTGGGAGGAGGAGCAGAGGGAGGAATAGAGGGTGGAGAAGGAGGCTTAGGCAGTGACAATGCCTTTTGAGGTTCCTTCTCACAGAAGACCTGAGCTGCTGTCAATAAGGAGTCCCTTTTGGCTGCTGCAAGGAGAGCAATGTCAATATTACAGGTTTTACAGAGGTCCTCCACATCTCTGAAGGCAAAGAAATCCTGGACATAGAGAATTTCACTCCACTTTCTGTGAAGTTTACAATAGAGATCTAGCTGAAGTACAGTGCTGTAGTCAAGGCTCCATTTAAAGGTCAAACATCTCCATCATTCAACTTACACTGGGGCCACACAGTTTTGAGGAGATGAGCCTCTTCCTCTTTAAGGTCTCAGAGTCAAAAAGTGACCAGCCAATGGGCCGGAATGCAACCCAGGTGGGACTCAGGAGGAATTGTAGACATTTGGCTGTCCATCTGTAAGAGACAAAGCAGGAAAGTTAGAGAACTCGGTGTCTTGAAGTCTAAGCTCTTGGAGTCAGCAAGAGGGGCATCACTTTCACTGTGAACTAAGAGGACTCCAGGTTAGCAGTCATTCTTGTGGGTCCTCTTGGATTCAGCCTTAGTTGTCCCAATTTTCTCAGGCAGTTCTGAGAAGGTCTGGGTGGGCTCCTTCATCTTTCCCTCCTGCGTTTTTCTGCCTAAAGCCAGTGGCCTATGGTGATGTGTCCAGGGCTGGGATGGTGTCCCCTATGGGTGGCATCCTTCCATATGCAGGCCACCTCTAAGTTATAGGTAGCCTTTCAGCTGAGGTATTGGATGATAACTAGAGAGGCAAAAGTTTCCAGCTGGGTAAAGGAAAGAGACTGGGAAAAAGTTTCTTCCAGCATCTACCCCTTGGAAGAAGATCCTCGACTTTGACAAAAGTCCAAGTGTGGCTGTGGCAGAGGCCTCCAATGTGGGAAACACTATGGCACTGCATATGATATAGTAAAAGACAGGCTAGAAGGATAAGTTTAGACTTCTGGGGGTTAGAAGATTGAGCCAAGAAAGGACAATAGTGAAGATGGTGGTGGCCAGCAGACATGCAACAAGGAAACCCATGACAGGAGACTTGAGATGGTAAGTTGAGAGCTTCACAGACTAGTGGTCCCAAGCAGTAATAAGGAAGAGGCTTAAAGTAATGATGAGTTAAAACACTCTAAGGAAGGCAGGGCTAGAGGGTGGGGGAGTTTGGGAGAATATACCTTGAAGGCGATGGTCCACTAGGAATTCAAGTTTGAATTGGTTGAGGAGACAGGCGCCAGCCATGAAAGGGGTAACTCAAACTGTTGTATTCTAGAGGAGGCAAACAAGCAGAGTTAGAGGCAAAGGAATCCCAGTCACAGCACCAAAAGATGTGTGTTTCTCAGCATTGTGTCTCTTAGCAATTGGCACTGACACAATAAAGAATTAGAAATGAGGATTGAGCTTTGGAAGATGGCAGCGTAGGAGGAAGGTGGGCTCACCTCCTCCTGCTGATCACTTAGATTCCACCCACATCTGCCTAAATAACCCAGAAAACCACCAGAAGGCTAGCAAAACGGACTCTCCGGAGCCAAGCATAGACAAGAGGCCCACAAAAGAGGGTAAGAAGGGCAGAGAAGTTGTGCATGCTAGACGGACTGGCAGGAGGGAGCCAGGGGGGGTGGAGGGGCAGCCTGCCCAGTATGTGGAATCCCCGAGTCTGGCTTGCAAAAGCGGAGGGGCTGGACATCATGAGATCTGACAGCCAGAGGGACTTAACATCTGGAATGTTATAAGACAACAGCTCTGCTCAGAGAGCAGGAGGGTAAGAGGACACCGGGAGGGAGAGGTGTTGAGCCCTGGAAGACAGAGCTCAGCTCCACGAGGAACAAAGGTGCTGACCAGCACCATCTCCCTCTCCCATCCCCCAGCCGAAATCCCAAAGGAAACCAGTTTCCATCACTGAACTTACTTGCACCGCACACCCAACGCTGTGCTCCTGTGGATCCATTGCTCCAATGGGTTGACCTCCATATCGGTGCTGTAGGGCCCCTCCCACAGGTGACCAATGATGGCAAGTGAGCTGAGCCTGACCCTCCTGCCCTTGTGTACCTTGTGGATCCACCCCCGCTAATATGCCAGATCCCATCAAAGCAGATCCCACCACAAGCCTGACAGTGTACAAGTAGCCCAGACAGGGGCCACACCAGTCCACAGTGAGTCCTTCCCCTGGGAGGGGGGAAGATAAGATACACACCAGTCTGACTGTGGCCCCAGTGGTGGCTGGGGACAGACATCAGGTCTGACTGCAGCCCCACCCACCAACACAAGTTACTCCAGACAGCACAGGGGAAGTGCCCTGCAGGTTAGAGCCACTGCAGGGACTACTCAAAATGATGAAACGAAACAATTCTTCTCAAAAGAAACTCCAGGAAGTAGTGACAGCTAATGAATTGATCAAAAATGATTTAAGCAATATAACGGAACAAGAATTTAGAATAATAGTCATAAAATTAATCGCTGGGCTTGGAAAAATGTATAGAGGACAGCAGAGACTCTATTGCTACAGAGATCAAGGGACTAAGCAATAGTCATGAGGAATTAAAAAATGCTACAAATGAGGTGCAAAATAAAATAGAGGTGATCCCAGCTCGGATTAAGAGGCAGAGGAGAGAACAGGTTAATTAGAAGATAAAATTATGGGAAAAGAGAGAGCTGAGAAAAAGACAGATAAAATAATCCAAGAGTATGAAGGGAGAATTAGAGAACTAAGTGATGCAATCAAATGGAACAATATCCTTATAATAGGAAATCCAGAAGAGGAAGAGAGAGAGAAAGGGGCTGAAGGTGTACTTGAACAAATCATAGTTGAGAACTTCCCTGATCTGGGGAAGGAAAAAGGCATTGAAATACAAGAGGCACAGAGAACTCCCTTCAGATGTCACTTGAATCGATCTTCTGCACGACATATCATAGTGAAACTGGCAAAATACAAGGATAAAGAGAAAATTCTGAGAGCAGCTAGGGATAAACAAACGGTAACATATAAAGGGAGACCAATAAGACTTGTGGCAGACCTATCTACTGAAACTTGGCAGGCCAGAAAGGAATGGCAGGAAATCTTCAATGTGATGAACAGAAAAAAATATGCAGTCAAGAATCCTTTATCCAGCAAGTCTGTCATTCAGAATAGAAGGAGAGATAAAGGTCTTCCCAAACAAACAAAAACTGAAGGAATTTATCACCACTAAACCAGCCCTGAAAGAGATCCTAAGGGGGATTCTGTCAGTGAAATGTTGCAAAGACCACAAAGACTACAAGCATGAAACCTACAGACATCACAATGACTCTAAACCCATATCTTTCAATAATAACACTGAATATAAATGGACTAAATGCTCCAATCCAAAAGACATAGGGAATCAGAATGGATAAAAAACAAGACCCATTTATTTACTGTCCACAAGAGACTCATTTTAGACCTGAGGACAACTTCAGATTGAAAGTGAGGGGATGGAGAACTATCTATCATTCTACTGGAAGTCAAAAGAAAGCTGGAGTAGCCATACTTATATCAGACAAACTAGACTTTAAATTAAAGTCTGTAACAAGAGATGAAGAAGGGCATTATATAATAATTACAGGGTCTATCCATCAGGAAGAGCTAACAATTATAAATGTCCATGTGCCAAATAAGGAGCCCCCAAATATATAAAACAATTAATCATAATTGTTTCAAGAAACCTTATTGATAGGAATGTGGTAATTGCAGGGGACTTTAATATCCCACTTAGAGCAATGGATAGATCATCTAGACACAGGATCAAGAAAGAAACAAGGGCCCTGAATGATACACTGGATCAGATGGACTTGACAGGTATATTTAGAACTCTGCATCCCAAAGCAACAGAATATACTTTCTTCTCGAGTGCACATAGAACATTCTCCAAGATAGATCACATTCTGGGTCACAAAACAGCCCTTCATAAGTAGAAAAGAATTGAGATCATACTATGCACACTTTCAGGCCACAATGCTATGAAACTTGAAATCAACCACAGGAAAATATCTGGAAAACCTCCAAAAGCATGGAGGTTAAAGAACACCCTACTAAAGAATGAATGGGTCAACCAGGCAATAAGAAAATTAAAAAAATATATAGAAACAGATGAAGATGAAAATATAACAATCCAAACGCTTTGGGATGCAGCAAAGGCAGTCCTGAGAGGAAAATACAGCAATCCAACCTATCTCAAGAAACAAGAAAACAAGAAAAAATCCCAAGAAACAAGAAAAATCCCAAATATAAAATCTAACAGCACACATAAAGGAAATGGAAGGAGAAGAGCAAAGACACCCCAAACCCAGCAGAAGAAGAGAAATAATAAAGATCAGAACAGAAATAAACAATATAGAATCTAAAAAAGCTGTAGAGCAGATCAATGAAACCAAGAGTTGGTTTTTTGAAAAAATAAACAAAACTGATAAACCTCTACCCAGGCTCCTCAAAATGAAAAGGGAGATGACCCAAATAGATAAAATCAAGAATGGAAATGGAATTATTACAACCAATCCCTCAGAAACACAGGCAATTACCAGGGAATACTATGAAAAATTATATGCCAACAAAATGGACAACCTGGGAGAAATGGACAAATTTCTAAGTTCCCACAGACTTCCAAAATTCAAACATGAAGAAATAGAAAACTTGAACAGACCCATAACCAGCGAAAAAATTGAATCAGTTATCAAATATCTCCCAACAAGTAAGAGTCCAGGACAAGATGACTTCCCTGGGGAATTCTACCAGACACTTAAAGCAGAGATAATGCCTATTCTTCTCATGCTGCTCCAACAAATGGAAAGGGAAGGAAATCTTCCAGACTCATTGTATGAAGCCAGCATTCCTTTGATTCCCAAACCAGACAGAGACCCAGAAAAAAAAAACTACAGGCCAATATCCCTGATGAATATGAATGCAAAAATTGTCAACAAGATACTAGCAAATGGAATTCAACAGCATATGAAAAGAATTATTCACCATGATCAAGTGGGATTCATTCCTGGGATGCAGGGTTGGTTCAACGTTAGCAAATCAATCAATGTGATACATCACATTACTAAAAGGAAAGATAAGAACCACATGATCCTATTAATAGAAACAGAAAAAGCATTTGACAAAATTCAGCATCCTTTCTTAATAAAAACCCTCGAGAAAGTCGGGATAGAAGGAGCATACTTAAACATCATCAAAGCCATTTATGAAAAGCCCACAGCTAATATCATACTCAATGAGGAAAAACTGAGAACTTTCCCCCTGAGATCAGGAACACGACAGGAATGTCCACTCTCACTGCTGTTGTTTAACATAGTGTTGGAAGTGCTAGCATCAGCAATCAGACAACAAAAGGAAATCAAAGTCATCAAAATTGGCAAAGATGAAGTCAAGCTTTCACTTTTTGCAGATGACATGATATTATACAGAAAACCCAATAGACTCCACCAAAAGTCTGCTAGAACTCATACATGAATTCAGCAGTCACAGGATACAAAATTTATGTACAGAAACCAGTTGCATTCTTCTACACTAATAATGAAGCAACAGAAAGACAAAGTGATCCCATTTACAATTGCACCAAGAACCATAAAATACCTAGGTGTAAACCTAAGCCAAGATGTCAAAGATCTGTATGCTGAAAACTATAGAAATCTTATGAAGGAAATGGAAAAAGATATAAAGAAATGGAAAAACAATCCATGCTTATGGATTGGAAGAATAAATATTGTTAAAATGTCAATACTACCCAAAGCTATCTACACATTCACTGCAATCCCAAGCAAAATTGCACCAGCATTCTTCTCGAAGCTAGAACAAGCAATCTAAAATTTGAATGGACCCACAAAAGACCCCGAATAGCCAAAGTAATTTTGAAGAAGAAGACCAAAGCAGGAGGCATCACAATCCCAGACCTTTGCCTCTACTACAAAGCTGTAATCATAAAAACAGCATAGTATTGGCACAAAAACAGACACACAGACAAATGGAATAGAATAGAGACTCCAGAATTGGACCCACAAAACTATGGCCAACTAATCTTTGACAAAGCAGGAAAAAGTATCCAATGGAAAAAAGACAGTCTCTTTAACAAATGGTGCTGGGAAAACTGGACAGCAACATGTAGAACAATGAAACTAGACCACTTTCTGACACCATTCACAAAAATAAATTCAAAGTGGATGAAGGACCTGAATGTGAGACAGGAAACCATCAAAATCCTAGAGGAGAAAGCAGGAAAAAAACCTCTCTGACCTCAGCCGCAGCAATTTCTTACTTGACATACCTCCAAAGGCAAGGGAATTAAAGGCAAAAATGAACTATTGAGACCTCATGAAGATAAAAGGCTTCTGCACAGCAAAGGAAACAATCAACAAAACTAAAAGGCAACCAACGGAATGGGAAAAGATATTTGCAAATGATATATCGGACTAAGGGCTAGTATCCAAAATCTATAAAGAACTCACCAAACTCCACACCCGAAAAACAAATAATCCAGTGAAGAAATGGGCAGAAAACATGAATAGACACTTCTCTAAAGAAGACATCCAGATGGCCAACAGGCACATGAAAAGATGCTCAACGTCGCTCCTCATCAGGGAAATACAAATCAAAACCACACTGAGACACCACCTCACACCAGTCAGAGTGGCTAAAATGAACAAACCAAGAAGACTGTAGATGCTGGTGAGGATGTGGAGAAACAGGATCCCTCCTGCACTGTTGGTGGGAATGCAAACTGGTGCAGCCTCTCTGTAAAACAGTGTGGAGGTTCCTCAAAAAATTAAAAATAGACCTACTCTATGACCCAGCAATAGCACTGCTAGGAATTTACCCAAGGGATACAGGAGTGCTGATGCATAGGGGTACTTGTACCCCAATGTTTATAGCAGCACTTTCAACAATAGCCAAATTATGGAAAGAGCCCAAATGTCCATCAACTGATGAATGGATAAAGAACTTGTGGTTTACATACACAATGGAATACTACGTGGTAATGAGAAAGAATGAAATATGGCCTTTTGTAGCAATGTGGATGGAACTGGAGAGTGTTATGCTAAGTGAAATAAGTCATACAGAGAAAGACAGATACCATATGTTTTCACTCTTATGTGGATCCTGAGATACTTAACAGAAGACCATGGGGGAGGGGATAGGAAAAAAATGTTAGAGGGAGAGACTAGTAGACTAGTTATTCAGCCAGTTCTCAGTTTTCTTTTCAGAGGAAATTGTTCCATTCATATCTTATTTTTTTTTTGTTTGTTTCTGTGGGAGAAAGTGAGTTCAGGATCTTCCTACAGCACCATCTTAATTTTTTTCATTGAAATATAATTGACACACAATGTTACATTAGTTTAAGGTGACCAACTTTGTGATATGACAAGTTTATATACCATGCTATGTTCACCAAAGTGTGGCAACCATCTGTCTCCTTACATCATTATTGTAATGTAATTTACTGTACTCCTTATGCTGGGCCTTTGATTCCCATGACTTATTCATTCCATAACTGGAAGTCTGTATTGCCCTCTCCCTTTCACCTCTTTTCCCATCCCCACATCAAACTCCCCTCTGGCAAACATCAGCTTGTTCTTTGTATTTATGTCTGCTTCTGCTTTTGTTTATTCATTTGTTTTAGATTCCACATATGAGTGAAATCATATGCTATTTGTACTTCTCAGTGTGATTTATTTCACTTATCATATTACCCTCTAACTCCATTCATGTTGTTCCAATGACAAGCTCTCACTTGTTTTTCTTATTTGTGTGTGTGTGTATACATATACACATTATATGTATATATATATATATATATATATATATATATATATATAGTATTAGGTACTCCAATATTGAATTCATAGATATTTACAAGTGCTATATCTTCTTATCATTATGTAGTGCTCTTCTTTGTCTCATGTTACAGTCTTTGTTTTAAACTCTATTTTGAAAGTGGGTGATGGGCATTGAGGAAGGCACCTGTTGGGATGAGCACTGGGTGTTGTATGAAAACCAATTTGACAATAAATTTCATATTAAAAATAAATAAATAAAGTCTATTCTGTCTGATGTAAGTATTGTTATCCTGGCTTTTTTAAACTTCCATTTGCATGAGATATCTTTTTCCATCCTTTCATTTTTAGTCTTAATGTGTCTTTAGGTCTGATGTGAGTTACTTGTAGGCACCATATAGATGAGTCTTACTATTTATTCATTTCATCATTGTGTGTCTTTTGATTAGAACATTTAGACCATCTACATTTATTTTTTAATTTTTAATTTTTTTTTAAATTTTTTAATGTTTATTTATTATTGAGAGACAGAGCATGAGTATGGGAGGGGCAGAGAGAGGAGGAGACACAGAATCCGAAGCAGACTCCAGGCTCTGAGCTCTCAGCACAGAGACCGACATGGAGCTCAAACTCACAAACCGTGAGATCATGACCTCAGCCGAAGTCGAACGCTTAACTGACTGAGCCACCCAGGCGCCCCTACACCATCTACATTTAAAGTAATTTTTGATGGGTATGTACTTACTGCAATTTTGTTAATTATCTTCTGGCTATTGTTGTAGTTTTTTTCTGTTCCTTTCTTCTTCTCTTATCTTGTGATTGATGATTTTCTGTAGTGTTATGCTTCTATTTTTCCTTTTTATTTTCTGTGTATCTGTTATAGGTTTTTGATTTGTGGTTGTCATGACATTCATATATAACTTCCTCAAGTATATAGCAGTCTATATTAACAGTCATGTAAGTTTGAACACATTCTAAAAGAAATTCCTTTTTACTCCCCCCTCTACATTTTATGCATATGTTGTCATATTTTATGTATTTCATATTGTAAGTTCCCTGAACTATTTTTAACATATAACTGATTTTACTACTTTTGTCTTTTGACCTTCATACTAGGTTTATAAGTGATTGCTACCTTTACTGTATGTTTCCTTTTGCTCACGAAATATTTTCCTTTCATATTTTCCTTACCTTTAATTTTGGCCTTTTATTGTTACTTAAATATGTCCTTTTAACATTATTTGTAAGGCCTGTTTAGTGGTGATGAACTCCTATAACTTTTGTTTGGGAAATTCTTTAACTTAAATTCAAATCTGAATGATAATCTTGCTAGATAGAATACTCTCGAATGCAGTTTTTTTCTTCCAGCACTTAAAATATATTATCACACTTTCTTCTGATCTGCAATATTTTTGCTTAAAAATCCACTGATGGACTTATGGATTTTTTCTTGTACGTAACTAGTTGCTTCTACATTGCTGGCCTTCAAATATTCTCATTTTTAATCTTTGACATTTTAATTATTATGTGTCATGGTGTGGACCTCCTCGGATTTATTATGTTTGGAACTTTCTGTGCTTTCTGAACCTGGATGTCTATTTCCTTCCCTAGGCTAGAGAAGATTCCAGCTATTATTTCTTCAAATAAGTTTTCTGCCCTTTTCTCTCTCCCTCCTCCCCCTCCCCCTCCCCTCTTCCTCCTCCTCCCCCTTCTCCTCCTCCTCCTCCTCCTTCTTCTTCTTCTTCTTCTTCTGGCATCTCTATAATGTAAGTGTTTGTTTGCTTTATGTTATCCAAGATATCACTTAATCTATCCTAATTTTTTCTTTTCTCTTTTTGCTGCTCAGCTTGTGTGCTTTCCATTACCCTATGTTCCAGATCACTAATTTGTTCTTCTGCATCTTCTAATCTAATATTGATTTTCTCTTGTGTATTTTTTATTTTAGTTACTGTATTTTTCATCTCTGATTTGTTCTTTTTTATTGTTTTTATATTTTGTTGAAATTCTCAGTAAGTTTATTTCCTGTTTTCTCCAGTTTGGTGAGCATCTTTATGAGCATTATTTTGAAGTTCTTTATGAGATTTATTTTGAAGTTCTTATCAGGAATGTTGCTTATCTTCACTTCATTTAGTTCTTTTTCTGGCACTTTGTCTTGTTCTCATTTTGCTTGACTTTCTGTGTTTGTTTCTATGAATTATGTAGAACAACTATTCTCTTAAACTAGAAGAAATATGTATGGCTGTCCACTTTGTACACTGTGCCTGATCATTTTGGATAGCTGGCTGGAGCTGTGCCTGTTGTGGGATGGGGATTTGAGGGTACTCTGTGCTAGAGTCACCCTGATGGAGTGGCCAGAGCTGAAGTGGGTGTGGGCTGGGGGTATTCCCAGGTCTTTGTGCAAAGGGTGTCCTGGCTGGACAGCTGAAGTTGAACTGGGTGCAAGCTTGGAGATCCTGTGTCATTCTGTGGAAGGGGCACCCTGGCAGGCTGGCTGGTGCCAAATTTGGTACAGGCCAGGGGGGTCTTTGAGTGCTCCATTCAGGGGGCACCCTTTTGGGGTGCCTGGAATTGAGACAGTCATGGATGAGATTTCTGGGGTAGTCTGTGGAGGGGTGCTATGGTAGAGAAGATGGAGCTTAGGCAGGGGTGTCAGCCACGAGTCCCTAGGTGCTGTGTGCTGGGGTGTGCTTATGGGATGGCTGGAACCTAGGCCAATATAAGCTGCTGTATGTCAGTCAGTGTGCTCCATGCAGGGAGCACCCTGGAGGGATGATTAGAAATAAGGCAGGCATGGGCCATGGTCCCTGAGCACTCTGAACAGAGGTGACACTGATGGGACAACTTGAGTTGAAGCTGGTATGAGCTGGGAGTTCCTGGAATGCTCCACACCAGGGGTACCTTGGCAAGTTGTCTGGAACTAAAGTTCTATGGGCCTGGAGTGTTCCAGGATGCTCTGCATCTTTGTCACTTTGACAAGATGATTGGAACTTGTAGTGAGCACTGTCCTGGGATGTCTTGGTGAACACCATGCCATGTTGGGCCTGCCTTTGTGGGACAGTTGGGGCTATTGTGGGATACAGGCCTGGGGCTCACTGAGGTTGTAGACCAGCTAGGGCTCCTGGACCATGTTCCTATCTGCACTATTGAGGTGGAAGGGGAATGTAAACCATGGTGCTCACTAGCCTCTGTGACCCAGCGAGTTCTGGAAAAAAACAACTTTAAAGAGATTTTTTCCTATGTATTTTTCTAGGAATGTTATAGTTTCAGGTCTTAAGTTTAAGTTTTTAATTTATTTTGAATTAATTTTTATGAATGATATGACAGAGGCATCCAGTTTTATTTTTGTGTATGTGAATGTCCAGTTTTCCCAACACCATTTATTGAAAATACTCTTCCCTGTTGAGTGTTCTTGGCTGCCTTGTCAAATATTAGTTAACTGTATAAGCATGAGTTTATTTCTGGACTCTTGATTCTGTCCCATTGGTCTATGTGTCTCTTTTTTTGCAGTACCATACTATTTTAATTAGTATAGTTTTGTAGTATAGTTTGAAATCAGGAAGTGTGATATCTCTAGCTTGATTATTCTATCTCAAGATTGTTTTGTCTATTGAAGGCCTTTTGTGGTTCCATACAAATTTTAGGATTGTTTTTTTCTATTTCTCTGAAAAATGTCATTGGGATTTTCATAGAAATTGCATTGAATCTATAGGTGTCTTGGGGTAGTACGAACATTTTTAACAATATTAATTCCTCTGATTCATAAACACAGGGTATCTTTCCTATTTTGTGTCTTACTTTTTTTTATTAATGTCTTGTAGTTTTCAGATCTTTTCCCTTCTTAGCTAAATTTATTCCTAAATATTTTATTGTTTTTCATGCTATGGTAAGTTGGATGATTTTATTTATTTCCCTTTCAAACATGTCATTGTTAGAGAATAGAAATGCAACTGATTTTTGTACTTATATTTTATGTACCACAACATTACCAAATTCATTTATTGGTTCTAAAAGGTTTTTTTGTGGAGTCTTTAGGGTTTTTGATATATAAGATTGCCATCTGCAGACAAAAACCATTTTTGTTTTTCCCTTTCCAAAATGGATGCCTTTCATTTCTTTTTCTTGACTAATTGCTCTACTTAGGACTTTCAGAACTGTATTGAACAGAATGGGTGAGACTGGAAATCTTTGCCTTATTACTAATTTGAAGGAAAAACTGTCAACATATCACCATTGAGTATGCTGTTAGCTGTGGGCTTCTCATATATGAACTTTATTAGGTTGAGTTATGATTCTACTATATCAAATATTTTCTCCTTTTTACTTTAAAAATTTGTTAATTTTATTTATTTATTTATTTATTTATTTATTCATTTATTTATTGAGAGCGCAAGCTGTGGGGGGCAGAGAGGGTGAGAGAGAGATCCCAAGAAGGCTCCATGCTGTCAGTGCTGTCAGCTTGAACCAATGAACTGTGAGAAAATGACCTGAGCCAAAACCAAAAATCAGTTGCATAACTGACTGAGCCACCCAGGTGTCCATCCTTTTTACTTTTTAAAATTAAGTTTATAATTGTAATTCCAGGATAGTTGACATACAATGTTATATTAGTTTAAGGTGTACAATATAGTGATACAACAGTTCTATACATTGCTCAGTGCTCATGAAGATAACTGTACTCTTTAATCCCCATTACCTATCTCACCTATCCCCCCACCCACCAACCCTCTGGTAATAATCAGTTTGCTCTCTAGAGTTAAGAGCCTATTTCTTGTTTGTCTCTCTTTTTTTCTTTGTTCGTTTTATTTCTGAAATTCCACATATGGGTGAAATCATATGGTATTTGTCTTTCTCTGGTAGACATATTTCACTTAGCATTATACTATCTAGCTCCATCCATGTAATTGCAAATGGCAGTATTTCATTCTTTTTAGTTTTTCATACACACACACACACACACACACACACACACACCTACATACCACATCTTCTTTACCCATTTTACCCATTTCTTTATCAATGGACAATTGACTGGAAAGTTCTTTTATTTAAGTTTTAACTGTTTTTTAAGTTTGTTACAGTTTTATATGAATTTCAGGTGTAAAATATAGTGATTCAACCATTAAAATCATCACCTGGTGCTCATCACAAGTGCACTACATAATCCTCAAAACCTATTTAACCCATACCCTTAATCCTCTTTCCACTGGTAACCATCCATTTGTTCTCAATAGATAACAGTCTATTTCTTGGTTTGCCTCTCTTTTTTCCCCTTATGTTCATTTGTTTTTGTTCCTTAAATTTCACATATGAGTGAAATAGTAGGGTATTTGTCTTTCTCTGACTGACTTATTTTGCTTAGCATTATACTCTCTAGCTCCAACTATGTTGTTCCAAATGGCAAGATTTCATTCTTTTTAATGGCTGAATAATATCCCATTGTATATATATACCACATCTTCTATATCCATTCATCAGTCTATGGACACTTGAGCTGCTTCCATATCTTGGCTGTTGTAAATGATGCTGCTATAAACATAGGGGTGCATGTATACCTATGGATTTGAATTTTTTGTATTTTGGGGGTAAATACCCCAAAGTGTGATTGCTGGATCATAAGGTAGTTTTACCTTTAACTTTTTTTAGGACCTCCATACTGTTTTCCAAACTGGCTGTACCAGATTGCATTGCTACCAACACTGAACAAGTTTTCCTATTGCTGCACATCCTTACCAACATCTCTTGTTTCTTGTGTTCCTGATTTTAGCCATTCTGACTGGTGTGTGGTAATATCTCATTGTAGTTTTGGTTTTCATTTCCCTAATGGTAAGTGATGATGAATATCTTTTCATTTCTCTGTTGGCCATCTGAATGTCTTTTTAGAGAAATGTCTGTTCATGTCTTCTGCCCATTTTTTAATTGCATAATTTAGGAGGTATGTTGAGTTCTAATGGTTATTTATATATTTTGGATACTACCCCTTTCTGGATATATCATTTGCAACTAATTTATCTCTTTACTTATGTTGCCTTTTATTTTTATTGATTGTGTCCTTCACCACACAAAAGCTTTTTATTTTTATGTAGTCCCAGTGGTTTATTTTTGCTTTTGTTTCCCTTGCCTCAGATGACATGTTTAGAAAAATTTGCTATAGCCAATGTCAAAAAGGTAATTGTATTGTCTTCAATGATTTCTATGGTTTCCATCTCACATTTAGGTCTTTTATCCATTTTGAATTAATTTTTCTGTATGGTGTAAGAAAGTGTTTCAGTCTCATTCTTGTGCAGGTTGCTGTTCAGTTTTCCCAGAACCATTTGTTGAAGAGACTGTCTTTTTCCCTTTGGATATTCGTTTCTGTTATTTTAAAGTTTAGTTGATTATATAATTGCGCATTTATTTCTGTGTTTTCTATTCTGTTCTATTGATCTGTGTCTATTTTTGTGCCAGAACCATACTGTGTTGATAACTACAGCTTTGTAATATAACTCTAAGTCAGGAAATGTCTCCTGTGATGTCTCCACCTTTGGTTTTCTTTTTCAAGACTGCTTTGACTATTTGGAGTCTTTTGTGGTTCCATGAAAATTTCAGGATTGTTCTAGCTCTGTGGAAAATTCTTATGGTATTTTGATAGGTATCACATTAAATGTTTACATGTCTTTAGGTAATATGGACATTTTAATGGTACTTTTCTCTTTCAATCCATGAGCATAGGATGACTTTCCACTTCTTTGTGTCATCTTGAACTTCATTCATCAGTGTTTTATACTTTTCAGAGTAGAGATCTTACACCTCTTTGTTTGGGTTTATTCCTAGATATCTTATTACCTTTAGTGCAATTGTAAATAAAATTGTTTTCTCAATTTCTCTTTCTCTTCATTATTGATGTATAGAAATACAGCAGATTTCTGTACATTGATTTTGTATCTGTGTCTTTACTAAATCACTTATCTGTTCTAGCAGCTTTTGGTGGAGTGTTTTGTGTTTTCTATACATAGTATCATGTCATTTGCAAAGAGTGAAAGATTTACTTCTTATTGATTCAGAAGACTTTTATTTCTTCTTGTTGTCTGATGCTGTGAGTAGGACCTCAAGTACTATGTTGAATAAAAGTAGTGTCTTCTTCCTGACCTTAAGGAAAAGCTGTAAGTTTTCTCCATTGAGAATTATATTAGCTCTGGGTTTTCCATATATGGTCTTTATTATGTTGAGGTATGTTCCCTTTAAAACTACTTTGTTGAGGTTTTTTATTCAGAATGAGTGTTGTACTTTTTTTAATTGTTTTTTCTTTGTTTATTAAAATGGTCATATTTTCTTATCCTTTCTCTTATTGATGTGATTTATCACTTTGATTGATTTGTGAATATTGAAACACCCTTGCAACCCAGGAATAACTCCCACTTGATTGTGGTGAATTATTTTCTTAATGTATTGTCCCTTTCTGTTTCCTAGTACTTTGTGGAGGATTTTTGCATCTACGTTCATCAAGGATATTGGCCTGTAGTTTTCTTTTTTTGTGGGATCTTTATCTGGTTTTGGTATCTGGGTAATGCTGGCCTCATGGAATCATTTGGAAGTTTTCCTTCCTTTTCTGTATTTTGAAATATTTTGAGAATAGGTATTATCTCTTCTACAAATGTATGGTAGAATTCTCCTGTGAAGCCATCTAGTTCTGGACTTTTGTCTGCTGGGAAGTTTTTGATTACTGATTCAAGTTATTTGCTTGTTATGCTGTGTTCAAATTTTCTATTTCTTCCTGTTTAGTTTTGGTTGCTGATATGTTCTAGACATTTATTTATTTCTTCTAGATTTCTCAGGTTGTTTCCATATAGTCTTTTATAATATTATCTTTTAATTTTTTTAAATTTTTTTTAACGTTTATTTATTTTTGAGACAGAGAGAGACAGAGCATGAACGGGGGAGGGGCAGAGAGAGAGGGAGACACAGAACCGGAAGCAGGCTCCAGGCTCTGAGCCATCAGCCCAGAGCCCGACGCAGGGCTTGAACTCATGGTCGGTGAGATCGTGACCTGAGCTGAAGTCGGACGCTCAACCGACTGAGCCACCCAGGCGCCCCTCTTTTAATTTTTTATATTTCTGTGTTGTTTGTTGCTATTTCTCCTGTCTCATTTGTAATTTTATTCATTTGAGTCCTTTCTGGTTTTTGCTAGATAAGTCTGGCTAGAGGTTTGCCAATTTTATCATTTATTTTTTTTCAAAGGCCATCTATGAAAATACCACAGCTAACATCATACTCAATGGTGAAAAAATGAGAGCTCTCCCTATAAGGTCAGTAACAAAACAAGGATTTCCATTCTTGTCACCTTTATTCAACATAGTACTGGAAGTCCTAGCTGCAGCAATTAGACAAGAAAAATAAGGGCATCCATATTGGTAAGGAAGTTAAAATGGTTTTGATTTGCATTTTCCTGATAATTAGTGATGTTGAGCATATTTTCATGTGTGTGTTCACCATCTGTATGTCTTCTTTGGAAAAATGTCTAATCAGGACTTCTGCCCATTTTTTAATTGGATTGTTTATTTTCTCCATTTTCTTTCTTGCCTCCTTTCCTCCTTTACCATAGATTAATTGATCATATAATTGTGGGTTTATATATCATTCTCTATTCTGTTTGATTGATCCATGTCTATTTTTGTGCCGGTACTATATACTCTTTTGATTACTACAGTTTTGTAATATTTTATCTTGAAATCTGGGATTGTCACACCTCCAGCTTTGTTCTTCTTTCTCAAGATTGCTTTGCCTATCCGGGGTCTTCTGTGGTTACATACAAAATTTAAGATTATTTGTTCAGTCCTGTGGAAAATGCTATTGGTATTTTGGTGGTGATTGCATTGAATGTGTAGATTGCTTTGGGTAACACAGATATTTTAACAATATTGATTATTTCAATCCATGGGCATATAATATCTTTCCATTTCTTAATGCCATCTTCAATTTATTTTATAAGTGCTTTATAGTTTTCAGAGAATAGTTCTTTCTACTCTTTGGTTAGGTTTATTCCTTGGTAGTTTATTCTTTTTGGAGAAATTTTAAAGTGTTTTTTTTTAAATTTCTCCTTCTGCTACTTTGTTATTAGTGTACAGTAATGCTACCAAGTACTGAGTATTAATTTTATATCCTGCCACTTTGCTGAATTGATTACTTCTAGTAGTTTTTTGTGGAGTCTTTACTGTTTTCTTTATATAGTATGTTATCTGTAAATAGTGAAAGTTTTACTTCTTCCTTACCAATAAGAATGTCTTTTATTTCTTTTTCTTCTTATTGTCATGATTAGGACTTCCAGTAACTTGCTGAATAAACGTGGTGAGAGTGGACATCCTTGTCTCATTCCTGATCTTAGAGGGAAAGCTCTCAGTTTTTCACTATTAAGTATGATGTTAACAGTGAGCTATTATTTTCACTATTAAGATGTTAGCAGTGAGCTATTATATAAAGCCGTTATTATGGTTAGATACGTTCCCTCTAAACCTTCTTTGTTGAAAATTTTTATCATGAATGGATGTTGTATCTTCTCAACTATGTGGTTTTTATTCTTTCTTTTGTTAATGTGATATATCAAGTTGATTGATTCATAAATACTGAATCACCCTTGCATTTCTGGAATAAATCCAGCTTGGTTGTGGTGAATGAATTTTTAAGTGTGTAGTTGGATTTGGTTTGCTAATATTTTGTTGAGGGATTTTGCTTCAGTGTTCTTCAGAGACATCAGAGGTACGGTAGTTTTCTCTTTTTTTGTAGTGTCCTTGTCTGATTTTGTTTTTAGGGTAATTCTGGCCTTGTAGAATGTATTTAGAATCCTTGATTCCTCTTCAGTTTTTGGGAATCATTTGAGAATAGGTATTGACTCTTTCTTAAATGTTTGGTAGAATTCACCTGTCAGTCCTGGAATTTGATTTCATTGCTAGTAATTGGTCTGTTCAAATTTTCTATTTCTTCCTTATTCAGTTTTGGAATGTTATGTATTTCTAGAAATTAATCCATTTCTTGGCATAGAATTTTTCAGAATATTCTCTCATAATATTCTATATTTCTCTGGTGTCAGTTGTTATTTATCCTCCTTAAGCTCTGATTTTATGTTTTTGGCTTCTCTCTCTCTCTCTCATAAGTCTGGATAAATGTATATCGATTCTGTTGATCTTTCCAAAAACCAGTTCTTGATTTCACCAATCTGTTCTATTGTTATTTTTTATTCTGTATTTCATTTATTTCTGCTGTAATTGTTATCATTTTATTTTTTCTACTGGCTTTAAGCTTTGTTCTTCCTTGTCTAGTTCTACTAGGTGCAAGGTTAGGATGTTCATTTGTGACTTTTCTTGCTTCTTGAGGTAAGCCTGTATTTAATCTTCCCTCTTAGAACAAATCTTGCTGCATTCCAAAGATTTTGGACTGTTGTGTTTTCATTTTCACTTGTCTCCATGTATTTCATCATTTCTTGGTGGACTCACTCATTTTTAGTATCAAGTTATGTAGCCTCCATGTGTTTGTGTTCTTTCCAGATTTTTTCTTGTGATTTATTCTTAGTTTTATATCATTGTGATTAGGAATTATGCATGACACAATTTTTTTTAATTTTTGAGACTTAGTTTATGGCCTAACATGGGATCTATTCTGGAGAATGTTACATGTGCACTTGAGAAGAATGTGTATTCTACTGTTTTTGATGGAATGTCCTTAAGTTATCTGTTAGGTCAATCTGGTCCAATGTGTTATTCAAAGCCACTGTTCCCTTGTTGATTTTTATCTCTATCCATTGATGTAAGAAGGATGTGAAAGTGCTTTAATATTATTATTACTATTAATTTTTTCCCCTTATATATGTTAATAGTTGCTGCATTTATTTAGGTGCTCCCATTTTGGGGGCATTAGATATTTACAGTTGTTATACTTTTTGTTTGATTGTTTCCTTTATCATTATGTAACATCCTTCTTTGTCTCTTATTACAGCCTGTTTAAAGTCTATTTTGTCTGATATAATATTGCTACCCCAGGTTTCTTTTTACTTCCACTTGCATGATAAATGTTTTTTCTCTTTCTTCACTTTCTTTTTTAAAAATTTTTAATGTTTATTTATTTTTGAGAAAGAGAGACAGAGTGTGAGCCAAGGAGGGGCAGAAAGAGAGAGGGAGACAAAGAATCAGAAGCAGGCTCCAGGCTCTGAGTTATCAGCACAGACCAAGCACAGGGCTTGGACTCAAGAACTGTGAAATCATGACCTGAGCTGAAGTCTGACGCTTAATCGACTGAGTCACTCAGGCACCCTTCTCTTTCTTCACTTTCAATCTGCATGTGTCTTTAGGTTTGAAATGAATCTTTTCTAGGCAGCACATAGATAAGTTTTCCTCTTGTATATTCAGTCACCTTATCACTTTTGGTTGAAGCATTTAATCCATTTATATTCAAAGTAATTATTAGTAGGTACATATTGTTATTTTGTTACTTCTTTTATGGTTGGTTTCTTAAAGTTCTTCCTTTCTTCTCTCACTCAGTTTTCTTATATTTTGATATGTTTCTTTAGTGATATGCTTGAATTTATTTCTCTTTATTTTTTACATATCTATGACATTTAAAAAAATTTGTTGTTAGTATTAGGTTCACATATATCATCCGATGCATATAGCAGTCCATATTAGGTGTACGGTCATTTAAGTCTGAACCTATTCTGAAAGTATTGATTTTTTTATATCCCACTCCATATTTTATGTATATAATGTCATCCTTTACATCTTTTTATTTTGTGAATCCCCTGCTTGATATATATATATATATATAGAGAGAGAGAGAGAGAGAGAGAGTTCATTTTATTGCTTTTGTGATTTAATCTCTGTACTGGTTGTATAAGTATTAATCTACTACTTTTATTATGTTTCTATTTACCTGTAAGGTTTTTTATTTCTTTTCTAATTTTTTTGCTCCTGATTCTGGTCTTCCACTCAAAGAATTTCCTTTAATTTTTTATTTTTGAGAGGGAGAGACAGAGCACAAGTCGGGGATGAGAGAGAGAGTGGGAGACACAGAATACAAAGCAGGCTCCAGGCTGTGAGCTCTCAGCACAGAGCCCAACATGCAGCTTGAACTCATGAGCCATGAGATCATGATCTGATCCAAAGTCGGATGCTTAACTGACTGAGCCACCCAGACACCCTCAAAGAATTACCTGTAATGTTTCTTGTAACGCTAATTTAGTGGTGATACATTCCTTTAACTTTTGTCTGGGAAATTCTTAATGTTTCCTTGTATTCTGAATGATAGCCGTACTGGATAGAGTATTATTAGTTGCATTTTTTCTTCATCACTTTGATTATGCCACTCCCTTCACTGCAATGTCTGTGCTGAAAAATCACCAGAAAGCCTTATGGGGAGAGATAGATAGATAGATATAGATAGATGATATAGATATATAGATATAGATATAGATGATATAGATATTTTCCTTTTTCTTATTTCTTTTAAAATTCTCTATGTCACTATTTGCCAGTTCAATTATTATGTGTCTTGATGTGGGCCCCCTTGGGTTGGTTTTGTTTGGGGTCTCTGTGCTTCTTGAATCTGTATATGTTACCTTCCCAGATCAGGGAAGTTTTCAGCTATTATTTCTTCAATAAATTTCTGCCCCCTTTTCCTTCTTTTCTCCTTCTAGGATTACTATAAGGCAAATGTTATTATACTTGATGATGTCACTGAGTTCCCTTAAACTGTTCTCATTTTTTACTATTTCTTTTTCTTTTAGCTGTTCAGCTTGGTTGCTTTGAATTACTCTGTCTTCCAACTTGCTAATCCAATTTTATGCTTTCTCTAGTTTACTATGGATTCTCTGTAGCATATTTTAATTTTGATTATTTAGTTCTTTATGTCTGATTTTTAGAAATATTCTCTGTCACTTTGTTGAAGATCTCCCTGAGATCCTTCAGTTTTCTGATGTTCAGTATATATCTTTATCACTATTGCTTTGAATTCTCTATCAGGCATATTGCTCATCTACATTTCATTTAGCTATTTTGCCGTGATTTTGTCTTGTTTGTTAATTTAGTATATATTGTTCTTTGTTCTTATTTTGTCTAAATTTGTGTTTGTTTCTGTATATTATGTAAGTCAGCTATGTTTCCTGATCATGAAAGTAATGGCCTTATGAATAAGAGGTCCTGTACTGCCCTATGGCGCAATGTCCCCTGTTCTCCAAACTGTGAAACTTCAGGGGTGTTTCCTATATATACTGTGCATACCCTGCTTTTGTGGCTGAACCTTGTTTGCCTTTAGTCCAGTCAGTTGCAATGGCTCTCTTTGCCTATTGTATGCAACATTTGTGCCTCTGTCCATAAGGGTCCAGTCTTGGGACACCTTGATCTGGTAGTTCAGTCAGACAAGTTGCCTGCCCTTTGGCCATTTTCCAGGTTTGTGGTCACACTGAACTGCAGAATGCTTTCCTTGCATTGTCCCCTGAGAGGCTTATGTTTGTAGGCCCTATCCCTAGGGCAAGAGCCATTTTGGAGTGGTTCTCGTGGCTATTTGTGCTGCTTGCAGAATGAGACACACCAGGAACAACTTCAGAATGATTCCTGTTAAGTGAGGAAGTTGGATGGGGTGATTTCACAGGAAAAATTGGGAGAGAGGCACGTGGTATTAGAAAGCTATGTGTTGAGTGTGCTATTTTCCACAAGTGTCCAGGCATCTGGGCCAGGGTGGAGGGGGAGAAATGACACTTGGAAGTTCTTGTATTCTTGAAGAAGTCTCCTATAGATCATTGCCACTCTTGCACGCATTCTTAGATTAGTAAATAAATCTCTTTTCCATATACTTCAGGTGCTTTTAAACTGTTGCTTCCATGTTGTATGTCAGTGGGGTTGTTTGTTATGCTGTCTTGTTAAGGGCAGGTACTCATATTCCTGTCACCCTCTGGCTCTCCCTGAGCTAAGGCCACTGATTTTTAAAGTACCCAGAGTTAACCCTTGCTGATTTTAAAAACTCATAAAGTTAAGCCCCACTGGTTTTCAAAGCTAAATGTTATGAGTAATCACCTTCCAGTGCAATTCCTCCATTCTGTGTTGCCTGGTATGGGGTCTCTTCCTATCTCTTCTCCATGCTTGTGGTGTTCCTCCTGTTTGTGGTTAGTCTCACCAAGTTTGGTTCCTGACATGTCTCCACTGATCTCACCCTTTCTAAAGAGCCTTTTTCTCTATGATTAACTGTATAAAGGCTGTTCTGCCAATTTTGGGGTCATTTCCTGGGTTAGTTACACTGATGTGTCAGTAATCTATGTGTATCCTACGATGAGGTGAGCTTAGGATCTTCCTTCTCTGGTATCTTCCCAAGCTCCTCCTGAAAATATTTTCAAATAATATATCTGATAAGGGGTTAATATCTAAAATATGTAAATAACTTTTATGACTCAACACCAAAGGAAACAAAACAATCTAATTTAAAAATGGGCAGATCTCCTGAACAGACATTTTCCAAAGAAAATGTGCATATGGCCAACAGACACATGAAAAGATGCTCAACATCACCAACCATCAGGGAAATGCAAAGCAAAACTGCAATGAGATATCACTTTACACCTGTAAAAATGGCTAAAAGCAAATAGACAAGAAATAAGAAGTGTTGGAAAGGATATAGGGAAAAAGGAGCTTTTTGTACTGTCATTGAGAATGTAAATTGGTAAAGTCACTTTGGAAAACATTATGGAGTTCCTCAAAAAATTAAAAATAGAAATACCATATAATCCAGTAATTCCACTACTGGGTATTTACCCAAAGAAAATCAAAACACTAATTTGAAAAGATGTATACCTTGTATGTTTATTACAGCATTATTTACAATATCCATGATGTAGAAACAACCCAAGTGTCTATCGATAGACAAATGGATAAGGAAGTGGCATTAGACATATGATAGAATATTATGCAGTTTTTATATATATATATATGAAATTTATTGACAAATTGGTTTCCATACAACACCCAGTGCTCATCCCAAAAGGTGCCCTCCTCAATACCCATCACCCACCCTCCCCTCCCTCCCACCCCCCATCAACCCTCAGTTTGTTCTCAGTTTTTAACAGTCTCTTATGCTTTGGCTCTCTCCCACTCTAACCTCTTTTTTTTTTTCCTTCCCCTCCCCCATGGGTTCCTGTTAAGTTTCTCAGGATCCACATAAGAGTGAAACCATATGGTATCTGTCTTTCTCTGTATGGCTTATTTCACTTAGCATTACACTCTCCAGTTCCATCCACGTTGCTACAAAAGGCCATATTTCATTTTTTCTCATTGCCACGTAGTATTCCATTGTGTATATATACCACAATTTCTTTATCCAGTCATCAGTTGATGGACATTTAGGCTCTTTCCATAATTTGGCTATTGTTGAGAGTGCTGCTATGAACATTGGGGTACAAGTGCCCCTATGCATCAGTACTCCTGTATCCCTTGGGTAAATTCCTAGCAGTGCTATTGCTGGGTCATAGGGTAGGTCTATTTTTAATTTTCTGAGGAACCTCTACACTGCTTTCCAGAGCGGCTGCACCAATTTGCATTCCCACCAACAGTGCAAGAGGGTTCCCGTTTCTCCACATCCTCTCCAGCATCTATAGTCTCCTGATTTGTTCATTTTGGCCACTCTGACTGGCGTGAGGTGATACCTGAGTGTGGTTTTGATTTGTATTTCCCTGATGAGGAGCGACGCTGAACATCTTTTCATGTGCCTGTTGGCCATCTGGATGTCTTCTTTAGAGAAGTGTCTATTCATGTTTTCTGCCCATTTCTTCACTGGGTTATTTGTTTTTCGGGTGTGGAGTTTGGTGAGCTCTTTATAGATTTTAGATACTAGCCCTTTGTCCGATATGTCATTTGCAAATATCTTTTCCCATTCCGTTGGTTGCCTTTTAGTTTTGTTGGTTGTTTCCTTTGCTGTGCAGAAGCTTTTTATCTTCATAAGGTCCCAGTAATTCACTTTTGCTTTTAATTCCCTTGCCTTTGCCTATTATGCAGTTTTAAGAAAGGATGAGATATTGTCATTTGTGACAACATGAATGGACCTAGAGAGTATTATGCTAAATGAAGTAATTCAGACTAAGACAACACCATATGTTTTTACTTATATGTGGAATCTTAAAAAAAATTAATACACAAACAAAAAATAGAATGTGGTGTATAAATACAGGAGACAAACTGATGGTTACCAGGGGAAAGAGGAATTGTGGGGTGGACAAAATGGATGAAGAGGGGTGATAGATACAAGCTTCTAGTTATGGAATGAATAAGTCATGGGAATAAAAGGAACAGCATGTAGCATATAGTCAATGATATTGTAATATCTTTGTATGGTAACAGATGGTAGGTGCATTTCTGGTGAGCATAGCATAATGTATAAACTTGTCAAATCACTATGTTGTATGCCTGAAGCTAATTTAACAGTGTGTGTCAACTATATTCAAATAAAGATTTTTTTAAAGTATATATATAAAAACAGAAAGTAGATGAATAGCTGCTTTGCGATTGGTTTGGGGACTTGGACTAAATGTAAATAGAATCCAGGTATCTAATTGGGGTGAAAATGAAAATGTTCTATGACAGGATTATGGTGATGGTTTTATAACTCAGTTACTTTGCTAAAATTTATTATTATCCATAATACATAGAGTATGCAAATCTTATTACAACTCAATAATAAAAAAATTATTCAGTTAGTTTCAACATAGTCAAAAGATTTTAATATTTTCCATATAAGTTACATGAGTGGCCAATAAAACCATAAAAAGTATCTCAATACAATAGGTATTAGGCAAGTGCAAATTGAAACCATATGAGATACCAATTAGCATCCACTAGAATAGCTAATATCAAAAATCTGTTAATAACAAATGCTGATGTGTATGCATCACAATAGGAGCTTTCATTCATTACTGATGCAATATAATATGGTGCAGTCCATTTGAAAACAATCTCACAGTTCTCCAAAATGTTTTTTATTGTATAACCTAACAATTCCACTCCTAGGTATACACCCAAGAGAAATGAAAACATGTTCTGAAAAAACTTGCATAATAATGTTTATAGCAATAGTACATGTAATAAATTAAAAAGGGGAAACAACCCCAATTGCCATCAACCAGTGAATGGATAAGCAAATCATGATATATCTATACAATGGATTATTATTTGTAAATAAAGAGAAATAAAATATTTATTCATGGCACAGCATGGATAATACTGAAAGTAGAAATTGCTGAAACACTTAAAGATGCTTAATTGCAGTGATAATATATGCAAATTAAAACACCAAAGATCATGAATTTATTGCTACAAAAGTAAAGAGATTTTAAAGATAGTAATCTTGGGGCACCTGGGTGGCTCAGTCAGTTAGGCGTCCGACTTTGGCTCAGGTCATGTTCTCATGGTTTGTGGTTTGAGCCCCGTGTCAGTCTCTGTGCTGACAGCTCAGAGCCTGGAACCTGCTTCAGATTCTGTGTCTCCCTCTCTCTGGCCCTCCCCTGCTCACGGTCTATCTCACTCTCTCTCTCAAAAGTAAATAAACATTAAAAAAATAATAAAAATAAAATATAGTAATCTTAATATCAATAAGGAGAAAATGAGCATTGATGAAAGTAAATAATTGCTTCTTCATGTATGTTTCATAAGCACAAAAGTATTTGTTTTGCCCACTTCTTTACATCTACATGCTAGAAGAGTGCCTAGCATGCATTAGGCACTCCATATATTTTGAATTAATTAAGAGTTTTCTCATAAGTCAGTCTTGGAGTAGAGGGTGACATAGTAGGAGGATCACAGGCTTGTCTTGTCCCTTGAACACAGATAACTACTAAATCATTCTGAATACCTAAGAAATCAACCTGAGGAGTGACAGAACAAACTGCACCATTAGAGAGAGACACCATATTGAGGAAGGTAGGAAGTGTAGAGATGTGGTTTGGGAGAGAAATGGATAATGGGTGTTATGGAGGGGAGGGAGTCCCATTTGTGGAGAAAAAAAAAGAGTGGAGCACATAGGGATATGCACAAGGAGAACAAGTCCTCAAAGACATTGCCTGGGAAAATGGGTGTGGCTGATTTTTGTGATGTTTTGCAAACAGTGAAGATCAAAGAATGGCGTTTTGAAGGTCAGTGGGCTTAGCTGGGATAGACCCCAGAAGATACTGCCCTACTCCTGGAGAAAAGGGAGGAAAAAACCCCTAGGCAGATGGTGTGATCTGAGGATCGCCTAAGTCACACGGGAGAGAGTGTTCATCCTTCTTGGAACATATCACAGAGACACTGAGGACAAAAGAGCCAGTGGGCCCCATTTCTCTTCCCTACCCTATGCTCTCAGCATAGACACAGAGACACCTGCTGAGGGTGGCTAACCCAGACACTGGCTATTTAGCCTTCTTTGCTCCAAATCCTATGCCCCTTGTGCTCTGGTGTGACTGCAATTGTCAAAGCTGCATCCATCACAGTGAGGCCAGGCCCTACTCCAGAAGACCAGCCAGCATAGACCTCTGGCACACCACATCCCTAAAATTTGCAGTTTTAAAACTCAGCAGGCTTGGCTAGGATACAGCCCAAAGTGAACTGGGCTTCTCTAGACAGGGAAGCAACCTAGAGAAAGACAGCATGAAAACAGAAAACTGAAAAACACCTGGGGTGAATGAGGGGAAGTTATCCCCTTTTCTGGGAGTGCTTCCCTGAGAGCAGCAAGCAGGAAACACCTCTCCAGAAAAAAGAGCTGGATAGCACCATTTTCCTCCCCCACTGCCCAGTATAAGCTTAGAACTGCCTGTAGTAAATAGTACAGGACTGATACTGGCTGCCTAATCTACATACACCAAGTCCTGCCCGACCCCACCCCACCCAGCTCTTCTGGTACTGTCCTTCTCTGACAAGTGTGTCTCTGACCCAGTGTGGCAGGCCCCTCCCCAGAAGACCAGAAGAAACCCCTTCTCACACCATGTCTACCAACATAGGCTTGTGTAAGGCTTCACTTCTAGTGGAAATAGCAGAGGTGCCATTTAAAAAAGCAGACAAGAGCACACATAGTTAAAACTTGTCATATTCTGGCCAAGGTCCAAATAGGGATCACTGCAGGAAGGAGAGCCTCTGCAAACCACTCTCTTGAAGGATAGAGCAACCAAAACACATCAGCAGTGTGCACTCAGCACACACCAGAGACAGTCCCGGAAGCACCAGGCCCTGGACACTATATGACCTCTTCTTCATAAAGCCATTACTCTCAGGAGCAGGAGATATAACAGGCTTTTCTAACACAGAGAGAAAAACAGAGACAGACAAAATGCCAAGATGGAGGGATTCATTCCAAATAAAAGAACAAGAAAAGGTCACTGCAAAGGTTCTAAGCAAAAAGATATAAGTAATATGCCAGATGGGGATTTTAAAGAAACAATCATAACAATATTTTGTGGGCTTGAGAAGAGGATAGAAGACATCAGAGAGACCCTTACTGCAGAGATAAGAGTTGAAAAACAGTCACAAAAAATGCAATAACTGAGATTCAAAAGAGATCAGATGTAATGAACACAAGGATGGAAGAAGCAGAGGAATAAATAAGTGATATAGAAGATACAATAATGGAAAATAAAGAAGCTTAACAAAAGAGGAAAGAAGAATTATGGAATATGACAATAAAAATAGGGAATTCAGTGACCTCATCAAATATAAAAACATTCATATTATAAGAGTCCCAGAAGAAGAAGAGAGAAAAGGGGGCACAGAAAGTTTATTTGAAAAATAATAGCTGAAAAATTCCCTAATCTGGCTAAGGAAATAGACGTTGAGATCCAGGAGGGATTGATCCCATCAAAATGAACAAAAGCAGGCCAATACCATGACATATTGTAATTAAATTTTCAAAATATAGTGATAAACAAAAAGTCATAAAAGCAGCAAGACAAAAGAAGTCCCAAACTTAAAAGGAAAGACCAATAAGGCTATCTGCAGGTTTCTCCACGGAAATCTGGCAAGCTAGAAGGGAGTGGCATGATATATTCAAAGTGCTGAATGGGAGAAATCTGGAGCCAAGAATACTCTATTCAGTAAGGCTATCATTAAGAATAGAAGGAGAGATAAAGAGCTTCCCAAACAAAAACTAAAAGACTTTGTGACCACTAGAAATATTAAAGGGGACTCTTTGAGTGCAAAGGAAAAAGCAAAGGTGACAAAGACTAGAAAGGAACAGAGAAAATCACCAGAAACTACAATAAGACTGGTAATAAAATAGCACTAAATACATATCTATCAATAATTACTCTGAATTGTAATGGACTAAATGCTCCAATAAAAAGACATAGGTTTGGATGGATTAGAATGGATTAGAAAAAAAAAAAAAAAACAACAACCAAGACCCATCTATATGCTGCCTACAAGAAACTCATTTTTTACCTAAAGTCACCTGAGCATTGAAACTGAGGGGATGGAGAAATATTTACCATGCAAGTGAATGTCAAAAGAAAACAGGAGTAGAAATACTTTTTTTTTATTTTATATATGAAATTTATTGTCAAATTGGTTTCCATACAACACCCAGTGCTCATCCCAAAAGGTGCCCTCTTCAATACCCATCACCCACCCTCCCCTCCCTCCCACCCCCCATCAACCCTCAGTTTGTTCTCAGTTTTTAACAGTCTCTTATGCTTTGGCTCTCTCCCACTCTAACCTCTTTTTTTTTTTGTTCCTTCCCCTCCCCCATGGGTTCCTGTTAAGTTTCTCAGGATCCACATAAGAGTGAAACCATATGGTATGTGTCTTTCTCTGTATGGCTTATTTCACTTAGCATCACACTCTCCAGTTCCATCCACGTTGCTACAAAAGGCCATATTTCATTTTTTCTCATTGCCATGTAGTATTCCATTGTGTATGTCAGACAATCTAGATTTTAAACCAAAGACTGTAACAACAGATGAAAAAGGACACTATATCATAATAAAGGAGACTATCCAACAGGAAGATTGAGCAATTGTAAATATTTATACACCCAACATAGAAGCACCCAAATATGTAAACTGGTTAATAACAAACATAAAGAAACTCATTGATAATAATACAGTAATAGTAGGTGACTTTAACTCCCACCTTATAACAATGGACAGATCATCTAAGCAGAAAATCAACAAGGAAACAATGGCTTTGAATGACACACTAGACCAGATAAACTTGGCAGATATACTCAGAACATTTCATCTTAAAGCAGCAGAATACACATTCTTTTCATGTACACATGGGACATTCTTCAGAAGAAATTGCATACTAAAGCACAAATCAGCCCTCAACAAATATAAAATTATTGAGATCATATCCTGCATCTTTTCTGACCACAGTGCTATGGAACTTGAAGTCAACAAAAGAAAAACTTTGGGAAGACCACTAATATATGGAGGTAAAACAACATGCTACTAAACAATGAATGAGTCAACCAGGAAATTAAAGAAGACATAAAAATATGTGGAAACAAATGAAAATGAAAACACGATGGCCCAAAACCTTTGGTATGCAGCAAAAGTAGTCCTTGGAGAGGAGCATATAAAAATGCAGGACTACCCCAAGAAATAAGAAAAATCACAAATACACAACTCAGTCTTAAACCTAAAGGAGCTAGAAAAAGAATAACAAATGAAGCCTAAAGCCAGCAGAAGAAGGGAAATAATAAAGATGAGAGGAGGGGCGCCTGGGTGGCGCAGTCGGTTAAGTGTCCGACTTCGGCCAGGTCACGATCTCGCGGTCCGTGAGTTCGAGCCCCGCGTCAGGCTCTGGGCTGATGGCTCAGAGTCTGGAGCCTGTTTCCGATTCTTGTCTCCCTCTCTCTCTGCCCCTCCCCCATTCATGCTCTGTCTCTCTCTGTCCCAAAAATAAATAAACGTTGAAAAAAAATTAAAAAAAAAAAGATGAGAGGAGAATTAAAGGATATAGAAAGAAAAAAAAAACAAAAGAATAGATCAATGAATCCAGGAGCTGGTTCTTTGAAAATATTAATAAAATTAAAAAATCCTTAACAGACTTGTCAAAAATAAAAAGAACCCCCCAAAAAATAAATTACAAATAAGAAAGGAGAAATAACAACCAATACCACAGAAATACAAACAGTTGTTAAAAGAATATTGTGAAAAATCTAGACACCTACAAATTGGACAGCCTGGAAGAAACGGATACATTCCTAGAAATATACAAATGACCTGAGACATTAAGATATAGAAAACTTGAAGATCAGTAACCAGCAAATAAATTAAACCAGAAATATAAAATATCTTACAACAAACAAAAGTCCCTGGCTAGATGACTTCACAGGCGAATTCCACCACACATTAAAAGAAGAGTTAATACCTATTCTTCTGAACTATTCCAAAAAAATAGAAAAGGAAGGAAAACTTCCAAATTCATTCCATAAGGCTAGCATTACCCTGATTTCAAACCAAAGACTTCACTAAAAAAGGGAACAACAAGCCAATATCCCTGATGAACACAGATGTACAAATTCTCAACAAAACACTAGCAAATCAAATACAACTGTACATTAAAATAAGCATTCACCACGGTCAAGTGGGATTTATTCCTGTATTTCAAGGGTGGTTCAATATTCACAAATCAATCAACATGATATACCACACTAATAAAAGAAACATTAAGAGCATTATGATGCTCTCAATAGATGCAGGAAAACATTTCACAAAGTAGAACATCAATTGATGATAAAACCCCCAACAAAGTAGAGATAGAGGGGACATACCTCAACATCATAAAGTCCATATACAAAAAACCTACAACTAATACCATCCTCAATGGGAAAAAACTGAGATCTTTTCCTCTATGGTTAGAAATAAGACAGGAATATCCACTCTCACCTTTACTATGTTTTAATGTTTATTCATTTATTTTGAGAGAGAGAGAGACAGGCAGAGGCAGAGACAGAGGGGAAGAGAGAGAATCCCAAGCAGGCTCCATGCTGTCAGTGAAGAGCCTGACATGGGGCTTGATCTCATGTACCAAGAGATCATGATCTCAGCCAAAATCAAGAGTTGGATGCTTAAGCAACTGAGCCACCCAGGTGCCCCTCACCATTACTATTTAACATATACTAGAAGTCTTAGCCTCAGCAATAAGAGAATAAAAAGACACAGAAGGTCTCCTAATCAGCAAGGGAGAAGTCAATCTTTCACTATTTGCAGATGACATAATACTCTACATAGTAAATAAATCCAAAAGACTCAACCAAAAATTTGCTAGAACTGATACATGAATTCAGTAAAGTCACAGGATGTAAAATCAATGTACAGAAATCTCTTGCATTTGTATACACCAATGATGAAACAGCAGAAAGAGTAATTAATGAATCAATCCCACTTACAATTGCACCAAAACCATACAATACCTAGGAATAAACCTAAACAGAGAGGTAAAAGATCTGTACTCTGAAAACTAGAAAACAACATGAAAGAAACTGAACATGACACAAAGAGATGGAAAAGCATTCCATACTAATGGATTGAATGAACAAATATTGGTAAAATGTCTATACTACCCAAAGCAATCTACACATTTAATTCAATCCCTATCAAAATACCAACAGCATTTTTCACAGAGCTAGAACAAACAATTCTAAAATGTGTATGGAACCACAAAAGACCAAGAATAGCCAAAGTAACCTTGAAAAATAAAACCAAAGCTGGAGGCACCACAATCCGGACTTCAGGTTATATTACAAACTTGTAGTGATCAAGGCAGTAGGCTACTGGGGTGCCTGGGTGACTCAGTTCATTAAGCGGCCAACTCTTGATTTTGACTCAGGTCATGATCTCACTGCTCATGCGACTGAGCTCCACGTGGGGCTCTGTGGTGACAGCATGGAGACTGCTTGGGATTCTCTCCCTCTTTCTCTTCCCTTCCTCTGCTTGTTCTCTCTCTCTCTCTCTCTCTCTCTCTCTCTCAATAAATAAATAAATAAACATTAAAAAAAGACAGTATGCTACTGGCACAAAAACAGACACATAGATCAATGGAACAGAATTAGAAAACCCATAAATGAACTTACAATTCTATGATCAACTGACCTTCAACAAAGTATGAAAGAATATCTAAGGGGAAAAAAATTCAGTGTCTTCAACAAATGGTGTTGGGAAAACTGGACAGTAACATACAAAAGAATGAAAGTGGTCCACTTTTTTGCACTATACACAAAAATAAATACAAAGTGGCTGAAAGACCTAAGTGTGAGATAGGAAACCATAAAAATCCTACAGGAGAACACAGGCAGTAACCTCTTTAATATTGGCCATAGCAAAATCTTACTAGATAAGGTCTCCTGAGGCAAGGGAAACGAAAGCAAACATAAACTATTGTGACTTCATCAAGATAAAAAGCTTCTGCACAGAGAAGGAAACAATAGGCCACACCCAAAGGCAACCTTCAGAATGGGAGATGATATTTGCAAATGACATATCTGATAAAGGAATAGTATTCAAAATAAATAAAGAACGTATACAGTTCAATACCCAAAAAACAAATAATTCAGTTAAAAATGGGCAGATGTCATAAGTAGACAGTCTTCCAAAGAAGACATAGAGCTGTCTGACAGACACATGAAAAGATGCTCAATATCACTCATCATTAAGGAAATACAAATCACCTTAGACCTGTCAGAATGGCTAAAATTAACAGCACGGGAAATAATATACATTAGCAAAGATGTGGACAAAGGAGAACACTCTGACACTGTTTGTGGGAATGCAAACTGGTGCAGCCATTCTGGAAAACAGTATGGAGGCCCTTCAAAAAGTTAAAAATACACTATGGTGCAGCAATTTACCCTAAGGATACAAAAATACTGATTTGCAATGATACATGCACCCTGATGTTTATAGCAGCATTATCAACAATATCCAAATTATGGAAAGAGCCCAATGTCCATCAACTAATGAATGGATAAAAAACATGTGCTATATAAACACAATGGAATATTACTCAGCCACAGAAAATAATGAAATCTTGCCATTTACAAGGACATGAATAGAGCTAGAGAATATTATGCTAAGCAAAATAAGTCAGAGAAAGAAAAATAACATATGATTTCACTCATAGGTGAAATTTAATAAACAAAACAGTTGAATATAGGGAAAAAAAAAACTAAGAGAGGCAGGCCAGAAAATAGACTTTTAAGTATAGAGAACACACTGAGGGTAATTGGTAGGGAGTTGGGTCAGGGGGTGGGTTGAGTGGGTGATGGGTATTAAGGAGGCCCTTGTGATGAGCAGTGGGTGTTGTATATATGTGGTGAACCACTGAATTGTGCACTTGAAACTAATATTGCACCGTATGTTAACTAACAGGAATTTTAATAAAAACTTGACAAAAATAAAATTTAGGAAGCAAAACTAGGGCAAATATATCATTTTAACCCTAAAACATTCCACCAAAATACCAGTATAGGAACTGGGCAAATTATATCAAAATGTTAATGATGGTATACTGTGAGTATTGTTATCTCCTTCACATTACTCTAAAATTTATAATTTTATAATGAGATATATTATGTTATAATAATGAAAAACAAAAAGCAGTAAGTTATTCTTTAAAATCTTCAACTAAAAAATGAGCAATACAACGGAAAAGGTAAGTTGGAGTGAGGACAAGGGTGGGAGTCAGCCAATATAATATGCAAAGGAAAATTCAACCTGACTAACAATTTTAAAAGACCACTTAAAAATGATACTCTTTTCATTTCTCAAGTTGGTAAAGATATCTTTAAAGATATATTTCAAGAGAGTAATCCAATATTTAAGGCAGCAGAAATATGCTCACTTCTTTTTTTTTAAACACAATGGGTGAAGGAAGAGCAGTTGATTCTTTTCTATGACACTCTCCTGCCACCTACAGAAAATTATTTTTAAAACAACCAAGAAATTATTACTTTGACCCCAAATCCACTGCAGCACACATACCCCCAAATAAATAAGCAGAAGAAAGTTGATATTTCTTTTGAAATCTTGACTCCTCTGTATTTACAAAAATAGAGTGGAGATGGAAAAGTAGGAAGTCACAGACCTATCTTGCAAATATACAATTATCAAATTAATGAAAGGAGGAGATTGATATGAGTAGGAACAGATGCATTGAAGCATAAGGAATAGAGAACATCTCTTGGACTGTAAGAAAAACCTCAACCACTTATAAAAGAATTGAAATCATATAGAATATATTATCTGAGAAGAATGTAGTCAAACCAGAAAACAACAGAAGGACAACAGAAAAATCTCAAAACACTTGAGAAATACATAACACGCTTAAATGATCTATTGGTCAAATTAGAAATCTAATGGAAATAAAAAAAATAACTAGAACTAAGTGAAAAATAAATGCAACACAGTATAGGAAATAAAACTAAAAGCCATGCTGAGAGGAAAATTTATACCAATAAATACATACTTTGGTAAAGAAGAGAGTTCTCAAATTTATAATTTAGATTTCTACCTTTAGAAACTAGAATAACCCACCCTTCCATGCCACTTCCATATCCACAGCCAGAATCAGTGGATGAGTGACCTGCCTCCCTGTGCCACTTCCGCAGCCACTATCAGATCCAGCAGGTAGTGCAAACTACCAAGGTAATGTCTCTTGTGTGCCTGGCTCTAGTGGCCAAGGTGGAGTTCATTTCTGAGACCAATGGGTCTAAAACAATTGGAGTGATGGTTCAAGAGACAGCAAAACCTAAGGCAAAGTTAAAAGATTTTCTATACAAGGCCACTCCTTCAAGACTTGGAGAGATAGCTGTTCATCTAATACATAGGAACAGAGGGAGCCAATTGAATTGTGTCCCAAACAAAAGAAGACAAACACTGGGAGAAAAAAACTTCATGGAATGGAGATAAGTAATTTATCTGATAAAAAATTCAAAGTAATAGTCAAAAAGATGCTCACTGAACTTAGGAGAAGGATGGCTGAATATAACGAAAACTTTAGCAAAGAAATAGAAAATATAAGAAAATAACAAACAGAAGTCAGACAGTTGAAGATTAAAGTAACTGAACAACAACAACAAAAAACCACACTAGAGTGATTCAACAGTGGACTAGATGAAGCAGAAGAAACAATTAGTGAGACAGGGTAGTGGAACTCACCCAAACAAAGCGACAAAAATAAAAAGGAAGGCAAAAATGAAGATAGCTTAAGAGATGTATATGAAAATATCATGAAGAATAACATTTGCATTATAGGGGTCTCAGGAGGAGAAGAGAGAGAGAGAGTCAGAAAACATATTTGAAGAAATAATAGCTGAAAACTTCTCTAGCCTAGGGAAGGAAACAGAAACCTAGATCCAGCAAGTCTAGAGAGTTCAAAATAAGATGAACCCAAAGAGACCCACACCAAGACACATTACAATTAAAATGTCAAAAGTTAAAGATTAATACAGAAAATTAAAAGCAGTAAGAGGAAATAACTTGTTATGTACAAGGGTAACTACATGAGATCATTACCGGATTTTTCAGCAAAATCTTTGCAGGCCAGAGTGGAGCGGCATGATATATTCAAAGTGTTGGGGGAAAAAAAAGGAGAAAACTTCCAACTAAGAATACCCTATCTGGCAAGATTATCATTAAGAATTGAAGGAGAGGGGCACCAGGGCGGCTCAGTCAGTTGAGTGTCTGACGTGATCTCAGACCATGATCTCAACAAATTGTGAGGTCAAGCCACGCATCAGGCTTGCTACTATCAGCACAGAGCCCATTTAGGATTCTCTGTCCTCTCTCTTTCCCTCCCCCGCTCATGTTCTCTCTCTCTCTCTCTC